>NC_059214.1:36242672-36857047 GCF_020615455.1 Coregonus clupeaformis
AGCTGGCAGGTTGGCTAACAGCCTGCTGCCTGGCCTGCACCCTATTTCACTGTGGGGCTAGAGGAGTTAGAGCCCTATCTATGTTGGTAGATAAGAGGAGAGCACCCCTCCAGTTAGGATGGAGTCCGTCACTCCTCAGCAGGTCAGGCTTGATCCTGTTTGTTACTGATGGTAGGCTTTGTTACTTTGGTCCCAGCTCTCTGCAGGTCATTCACTAGGTCCCCCCGTGTGGTTCTGGGATTTTTGCTCACCGTTCTTGTGATCATTTTGACCCCACGGGGTGAGATCTTGCATGGAGCCCCAGATCGAGGGAGATTATCAGTGGTCTTGGATGTCTTCCATTTCCTAATAATTGCTCCCACAGTTGATTTCTTCAAACCAAGCTGCTTACCTATTGCAGATTCAGTCTTCCCAGCCTGGTGCACGTCTACAATTTTGTTTCTGGTGTCCTTTGACAGCTCTTTCGTCTTGGCCATAGTGGAGTTTGCAGTGTGACTGTTTGAGGTTGTGGACAGGTGTCTTTTATACTGATAACAAGTTCAAACAGGTGCCATTAATACAGGTAACGAGTGGAGGACAGAGGAGCCTCTTAAAGAAGAAGTTACAGGTCTGTGAGAGCCAGAAATCTTGCTTGTTTGTAGGTGACCAAATACTTATTTTCCACCATAATTTGCTAATAAATTCATAAAAAAATCCTACAATGTGATTTTCTGGAGAAAATAATTCTCAATTTGTCTGTCATAGTTGACGTGTACCTATGATGAAAATTACAGGCCTCTCATCTTTTTAAGTGGGAGAACTTGCACAATTGGTGGCTGACTAAATACTTTTTTCCCCACTGTATATCCACAGTAAAACGAGTCCTATATCGACATAACCTGAAAGGCCGCTCAGCAAGGAAGAAGCCACTGCTCCAAAACCGCCATAAAAAAGCCAGACTACGGTTTGCAACTGCACATTGGGACAAAGAACTGTTTGGCCATAATGACCATCATTATGTTTGGAGGAAAAAGGGGGTAGCTTGCAAGCCGAAGAACACCATCCAAACCATGAAGCACGGGGTGGCAGCATCATGCTGTGGGGGTACTTTGCTGCAGGAGGGCTGGTGCACTTCACAAAAAGATGGCATCATGAGGAAGGAAAATTATGTGGATATATTGAAGCAACATCTCAAGACATCAGTCAGGAAGTTAAAGCTGGGTCGCAAATGGGTCTTCCAAATGGACAATGACCCCAAGCATACTTCCAAAGTTGTGGCAAAATCGCTTAAGGACAACAAAGTCAAGGTATTGGAGTGGCCATCACAAAGCCCTGATCTCAATCCTATAGACAATTTGTGGGCAGAACTGAAAAAGCGTGTGCGAGTAAGGAGGCCTACAAACCTGACTCAGTTACACCATCTCTATCAGGAGGAATGGGCCAAAATTCACCCAACTTATTGTGGGAAGCTTGTGGAAGGCTACCCGAAACATTTGACCCAAGTTCAACAATTTAAAAGGCAATGCTTCCAAATACTAATTGAGCAAACTGCTGACCCACTGGGAATGTGATGAAATAAATAAAAGCTGAAATAAATCACTCTCTACTATTATTCTGACATTTCACATTCTTAAAATAAAGTGGTGATCCTAACTGACCTAAGACAGGGAATTTTTACTAGGATTAAAAATGTCAGGAATTGTGAAAAACTGAGTTTAGATGTATTTGGCTAAGGTGTATGTAAACTTCAGACTTCAACTATAGCTCCATACTTGTGTATTTTATTCCACGTTACCATTTTATTTTTAAACTCTTCATTGTTGGGAATGGCTCGTAAACAAGCATTTGACAGTAAAGTCTACACCAGTTGTAGTCGGCGCATGTGACAGATAAAACTGTTATTCGGCATGAAGCATTCAAAACAGGACATTTAAGCGGTCTTGCTCTTCACCGTAATCAGAGGGCTAATATCAATAATATTCATGCCAGTCTCTCTTAGCTAAAAGTACAGTTGCAACTGACTGCATCAATTTTTGTTTTTAGAAGCTTTGCGTTAAATTCCAAATTGTTTGCATAGTGAACTTACACACAGCACTGACACACCCACTTACCCTAACAGCTACAGTTGAAGTCGGACGTTTACATACACCTTAGCCAAATACATTTAAACTCAGTTTTTCACAATTCCTGACATTTAATCGTAGTAAAAATTCCCTGTCTTAGGTCAGTTAGGATCACCACTTTATATTAAGAATGTGAAATGTCAAAATAATAGAGATAATTATTTATTTCAGCTTTTATTTCTTTCATCACATTCCCAGTGGTTCAGAAGTTTACATACACTCAACTAGTATTTGGTAGCATTGCCTTTAAATTGTTTAACTTGGGTCAAACGTTTCAGGTAGCCTTCCACAAGCTTCCCACAATACTTTGGGTGAATTTTGGCCCATTCCTCCTGAAAGAGCTGGTGTAACTGAGTGAGGTTTGTAGGCCTCCTTGCTTGCACACACTTTTCCAAGCTGTTTAAAGGCACATTCAACTTAGTGTACGTAAACTTTTTTATACTAGGCCTAATAGGCTTTTTATGGAGAGAAGCAGAATTGCTCTTGCTAATTGCTGAATGTAAAATAGACCTATTAATTGTCGGGGAAAGTTGCAGAGAGAGAGTGTGTCACTGGCCAGTGATGATAACATTGTTGCACTGATGTAGCCTATTAAAATGGTTGCACAGGACAGACAGTTCTGAGCAGCGAAAAAGAGGCCAACGAATTGACATCCATTATCCATTGAGCAACGAGGCAAGCAATGACATGTAAAAGATGCACACGCTAAACAGCATTTCTTGTTGAATTTCTACATGTAATATTATTTTTCTACGCTGGTATTATTTGCAGTTGTCACTATGACAACAAACACACCATGAAGCACTGAATGGTCTGTGTTACCACATTAATAGGCCTACAGCGTGCAGTAGGATGCTTTGATCAGTTGATTGACATGTGTAGGCTACTGTAGAACGATAAACCTTCCTCTAGTTGGATGCTCTCTAATGTTTTATAGATATGTATAATTTATCGTTATTGTCGTGTGGATGCCCTTAACGCTTAAATGAATATGGTATGAACACAGCTGTAGTTCTCAACCACGGTTTGATTTGATAAAAATCACGACAGCAACATCATTGATAGCCTAATATGGGATTTAATATTACCTGCTATTTTGTTTTGGAGGCGGAGGGTTATATATATATATATATATATATATATATATATATATATATATATATATTATTATTATTTTTTACGCTCGGGGAGGGCCAGGTAATAATATATTTTCATCAGGGGGAGGGCCATCCATTTTCACTTCAAAGAGGTCCGATTACCTCCAGGTATCCCCCAATATAAATAACGTTCACTACCTTATTATACAGACTTTCACACAAACACACATTCCTTTCTATTCTATCCTTACCCAGCATTCCGCCAGCCACCAGGATGTCAAAGAGTGTCTCAGCATAGCGGCGATAGTCAAGCTTGGCACCAGAGGCATCAAGAAATTTCGCAACAGCGTCGAGATCACTGCCAGTTTGGTTCAGACCTTGTACAATGGTTTCCTGAAACTGAGTAGGGTCAAACACCTTCTTTTCATCTGTTGAAAGATCAATGCATTCATTAGGGACACAAAATCATAACAGAATATTGCCAGTCATGATAGTAATACATTCAGTTTACACCCACCTCTCTTCCTAGTTTTAAAACGCTGGCCTGTAAGCGTTGGCTTCTGAATCTTCTGATTACTCATAAAAGACACCCTGAATGAGAATGAGTAGAGGACATTATTATTATTATTATAGCTGAAAGATAAGCTTGTTGCCTGTAAGTCAACTAACACCACAATATATGTACAAGTGGCATTGACAGGTGTTGGTTTGGGATAAAAGTGTAATAATTGACAAGTCAGCAACCCCATGGCAATGTCATCCATAGCACACAATGTTGGCAACTGCTGTTAACCAGTCTAGAGCCATATGGCTTTGCAGTCAACTAACTTTAGCTAGCTAGTTAAATTTACATCATAGCTAGTTAGCTAACGTTACCTACATTATGACTTGTTACAAATAAATACCTAGCTAGATAGCTATCTATCTATTTGACAATCATAGGCTGATCATGTCATGACTGCGATGATGACTGTTGAAAAAGTAGCTAACGCGTTACTTAGCTAACGTTAGCTATCCAGCGTAAGGCCCGCCGGATGGGTACCCTGGTCTAGGAGATGCAATACATGCATGGCCCGTTCGCTAACTAGCAAGTTACTGACTAAGGTAACTGCTAATCGGCCTGAAAATCAACAAATACCAGCCATCTGTAACATATTGTAAGGCGAGCTAGCTAGTTATTGCTACTATAAAGACATACCTGCCATGCATGATTGACAGAGTTAGCTAAACGTTAGCTAGCCAGAGTAAGCAGGCTAACTTTAGATAGCTAGCATGGTTGCTAACGCGTAAGCGAACTTGCGCAGAGGCTAATAAACCTAATTGATTTAGCTAGCTACTATTGAAAGCATACCAGTTAATTAACATTACTGTTATATACTACTTACCGAAATCAAAGTTACTCTCAAAAACAGTCGAAAAAATAAGAACGTTACTGCGACAGAACTGAACTGAATTCTCTGGCCCGACAAAAAAAAACTGTGAAACGTGAAGCGGCTGCGCAATCGTCTTCTAAATCTTCTTCTTCTTTGAAATACAGGGGCGGTTGGAATCCATTCATTAAAGGTTCATTAACGCCACCTACTGTGCTGGAGTGTTGGCCAGCGACAGGAAGGCATTAAAATCCTATTTGCCAGCCGGTCATGTCCAATGGTGGCAAAAGTACCCAATTGTCATACTTGAGTAAAAGATACCTTAATAGAAAATGACTCAAGTAAAAGTGAAAGTCATCCAGTAAAAAACTACTTGAGTAAAAGTCTAAAAGTATTTGGTTTTAAATATACTCAAGTATCAAAAGTAAAAGTATAAATCATTTCAAATTCCTTATATTAAGCAAACCAGACTGCATGAGTCCGCCAGATCAGAGGCAGTATGGATGACCAGGGATGTTCTCTTGAGAAGTGCGTGAATTGGACCATTTTACTTTTGGGTGTCAGGGAAAATGTATGGAGTAAAAAGTACATTATTTTCTTTAGGAATGTAGTGAAGTAAAAGTAAAAGTTGTCAAAAATATAAATAGCAAAGTAAAGTACAGATACCCCAAAAAACGAATTAAGTAGTACTTTAAAGTATTTTTACTTCAGTACTTTACACCACTGGTCATGTCTAGATGGGATACAGCTTTTGTCCAATTGACTTCAAAGTAGATATTTTTTTTGCATTTTAGCTAACCTTAACCTAATTCTCGAGAGTAAGAAGAGGGCCCCGACGGAGAAGGGCGACATCTTACGCATTCCAATCCACTTTTACCAGTGTAACGGCTCTTATATGGCTCATCAACAAAGGACACAGTGCTGTTCCACTTTCACTGTTTATTCGGCAAATACATACACAACACTGTGTAAACTTCAGAACAACTGCAAACCCACCAAGCAATATCCATCAAAGTTTAACAACTATTTTGCTGGAAGTGTAATAATTTTATACAAGTTAAATGTATATTTATAATATACATTTTATATATTACATTTATAACAACATAGCTACAGAGGAGCGCTCAACTATAATGACTCCGTCTGACGGCCATAACACATCACCACAGCACATGAGCTACATGTGTACAGTAACATAACATTATTCCATATAATTTGGGAGCACGTACCTGTAAATACATATACAACACTGTAGAAACTTCAGAACAACTGCAAACCCACCAAGAAATCTGAGTGACATGAAATAACATAAAATAAAAATACATTTACACTTCATGAGGTGACTAGCCTCATTAGCAAAGAAAGTACAAGCGAACGTTAGCTAGCCTTTCGCATTACTCAACGTGCAAATTTAGTAAATGTCCATAAAATGTTAAATACATGACAGAACTCTGTAACGCTATCTTATCACATAACATGTCAACATCGATAGTGATTATAAAACAATATGGTTTTCAGCCTAACATACATTAGATATCATTTTAAAAGTGAAAACACTGGGTGCAGCATCGATCATGATACATACCTCCATCAAAGTTTAACAACTCTTTGGCGGATACAGCGTGATCATGTGCACATATATTATATACACAGGGATGCAGTTACTCAAATAATACAGCAGGTGGCTCCACAACTATATATACATATACAGTGAGGGAAAAAAGTATTTGATCCCCTGCTGATTTTGTACATTTGCCCACTGACAAAGAAATGATCAGTCTATAATTTTAATGGTAGGTTTATTTGAACAGTGAGAGACAGAATAACAACAAAAAAATCCAGAAAACCGCATGTCAAAAATGTTATGAATTGATTTGCATTTTAATGAGGGAAATAAGTATTTGACACCTCTGCAAAACATGACTTAATACTTGGTGGCAAAACCCTTGTTGGCAATCACAGAGGTCAGACGTTTGTTGTAGTTGGCCACCAGGTTTGCACACATCTCAGGAGGGATTTTGTCCCACTCCTCTTTGCAGATCTTCTCCAAGTCATTAAGGTTTCGAGGCTGACGTTTGGCAACTCGAACCTTCAGCTCCCTCCACAGATTTTCTATGGGATTAAGGTCTGGAGACTGGCTAGGCCACTCCAGGACCTTAATGTGCTTCTTTTTGAGCCACTCCTTTGTTGCCTTGGCCGTGTGTTTTGGGTCATTGTCATGCTGGAATACCCATCCACGACCCATTTTCAATGCCCTGGCTGAGGGAAGGAGGTTCTCACCCAAGATTTGACGGTACATGGCCCCGTCCATCGTCCCTTTGATGAGGTAAAGTTGTCCTGTCCCCTTAGCAGAAAAACACCCCCAAAGCATAATGTTTCCACCTCCATGTTTGACGGTGGGGATGGTGTCCTTGGGGTCATAGGCAGCATTCCTCCTCCTCCAAACACGGCGAGTTGAGTTGATGCCAAAGAGCTCCATTTTGGTCTCATCTGACCACAACACTTTCACCCAGTTCTCCTCTGAATCATTCAGATGTTCATTGGCAAACTTCAGACGGGCATGTATATGTGATTTCTTGAGCAGGGGGACCTTGCGGGCGCTGCAAGATTTCAGGCCTTCACGGCGTAGTGTGCTACCAATTGTTTTCTTGGTGACTATGGTCCCAGCGGCCTTGAGATCATTGACAAGATCCTCCCATGTAGTTCTGGGCTGATTCCTCACCGTTCTCATGATCATTGCAACTCCACGAGGTGAGATCTTTCATGGAGCCCCAGGCCGAGGGAGATTGACAGTTCTTTTGTGTTTCTTCCATTTGCGAATAATCGCACCAACTGTTGTCACCTTCTCACCAAGCTGCTTGGCGATGGTCTTGTAGCCCGTTCCAGCCTTGTGTAGGTCTACAATCTTGTCCCTGACATCCTTGGAGAGCTCTTTGGTCTTGGCCATGGTGGAGAGTTTGGAATCTGATTGATTGATTGCTTCTGTGGACAGGTGTCTTTTATACAGGTAACAAGCTGAGATTAGGACCACTCCCTTTAAGAGTGTGCTCCTAATCTCAGCTCGTTACCTGTATAAAAGACACCTGGGAGCCAGAAATCTTTCTGATTGAGAGGGGGTCAAATACTTATTTCCCTCATTGAAATGCAAATCAATTTATTACATTTTTGACATGCGTTTTTCTGGATTTTTTTGTTGTTATTCTGTCTCTCACTGTTCAAATAAACCTACCATTAAAATTATAGACTGATCATTTCTTTGTCAGTGGGCAAACGTACAAAATCAGCAGGGGATCAAATACTTTTTTCCCTCACTGTACATAACCTGGCTGCTAACACATTTGGGGCTGCCTTTGAGATCACTGGACCACCTGAAGGCATCTTGGACTGAAGTGATTGACATTGCTTGAACGTCACTAAGGAGGTTTTCGTAGGGCTCACGAAGCAGTCTGTGGCCAACTCCTTTGACAAAGGGCACTCAACTCAGAGCATCAGCAACCGTATTCTGAGGACCCGGCACGTACTTGATGTCAAAATCGTAACTGGCTAACTTGGCCAACCAGTGCTGATCGCAACCGTCCAGCCTCGGCTTGGTTATAATGTGAGTAAGTGGATTGATGTCAATCCAAACAGTAAAGACATGGCCTTTCAACCAGTGACTGAACTTGGCTCAGATTGACCCCTTCCTTGCCAGGAACTCTAACCGATGAGCTGGGTAGTTCTTCTGAGACTGAGACAAAGACTTGCTGGCAAATGCAATGGGCCTGGCACAGGTTTCTCCGTCTTGCAACTGTGACAGGACAGCACCAATGCCATCCAGGGATGCATCTGTCGACAACATGAACGGACAGGAGAAGTCAGGATGTGCCAACACCACCGTGTCTACTAGAGATGTCTTAAACTTTTCGAAGGCCTGCTCATGTTCGCGTGTCCAGTCTGTGACGCTCAACTTTCGACACTGTGAGGAGTGCTTTACTTTCTGGCAACCCTTTTTTCTCTTTGATCCAGTCAACAACGAGAAGAGAGGTCTGGCAATTGCGGAGAAACCTGGCACAAAGTGTTGGTAGTAGTTTACCATGCAGAGGAACGACCTTATCCGTTTCTGTGAAGGAGTCACATCATCAAATTCCATCAGATCAGCACTGCTCATCTTAGAGATGCTGTCAACTTTACTAGGATCTGTAGACACACCATGTTCATCAGTTATGTGACCAAGGAACTTGACAGACTTCCTGAGAAACAAGCATTTATTTGGGGCCAACTTCATGTTGTGACTACGAAGCCTGCTGAAGACCATCTCCAAGAGTTCCAAGGCAGTCTTCTCATCTGGGCCAAAGACCAACAGATCATCCAAGTAACACAGCAAACTCATGAAGTTCTGATCTCTGAAGATACTGGTCATCATGCACATGAAGCTTCCAGGGTTGTTACAGAGACCCTGAGGTAGACGGTTGTATTCAAAGAGCCCCATAGGTGTTGTAAAAAGGCAGAATACTTCCTGTCATCTTCGTGCAGTGGCATGTTATAGAACCCAGAGGTGAGATCCATTGTGCTGAAGAGAGCGTTGCCGCCGAGCGCAGCCAATCTCGCTTAAGACCTGCCGCAACTTCTGGTATTGACTTGGAGGCACTCTTCAGAACGGAAGCCGGAACGGTCTGTTATCGGTCATGCAGATTCTGTGAACAAATCCTTTAGCTTCTCCACAATCAAGATGGTGACGTGAGAAGATATCCTCATAGCGCACTACTAGGTCAGCCAGATGACTCTTGCACAGGAGCTGAGGTCCAAAGCACTCAACTCCAGCAGTCTCAGCTTCTCTTTCGTGGAACGTGTGTCTCTCATGTGGCCCGTCACATCGGCCTCAGACGTGGCTTGAGGACAGCTGACCAGGTGGACTACAGTCTGTTCTAGTTCGGCGTCTTGCATGACCTCCATTGCTACACATGGGAAGACATCTGCAAGCTTCACATTGCGCTTCAGCCACACAGGACGGCCAGACGTGTTGATCAGCTTCAGTGGGACCCATCTTTCTCCCGACAGAGGCATAACAATCCTTGCCACCATGATCCCCCGTGGTGCTGAGCGAGACGTAGTAGGTTCTGTCATCACCTCACTGCCAGGACACACAACAGTGGTTTTCGGTAGCTTACCCCAAACCAAATACTCGCGACCAGGGTCAAGGCAAATGACTGAATTACATCTCACTGTTCTTATCTTGTCAGGGATGTCGTCACCTCTCCAGCAGTTCATTCCAGCCAACATGACGAGAAACTGCTCAGATTCCATGTCATCTGTGATGCAGGGGGCCGTGACTGCTTTCCAATAATTGTCACATTGTGTCGCGATCGTTGAGAGACGGGTCAGACCAAGGTACAGCGTGGTATGCGAACACATGTTTATTTAAACCAAATAAACATTAAACAAAACAAGAAACAACGTAACGTGAAGTCCTCAGGCTAAACACATACAAGCCTAACACGGAACAAGATCCCACAATTAAGGTAGGCAAACAGGTGTCGTAGAAATGTTTGACTCAAAAGTAGTCAACTCAAAAATATCTCTCAAGAGACTGGAGCTTGTGAATCCAAAAATTAGACTTTATTATTTGCGTAACAAAGCCGAGCCACTCCATGGAACGGCTGTCTCTCTTTGGCTCAGAGATCTCTTTCATACACACACAAATGCACAGTCATGTATACATAGCTTACAAAGCTACTCCCCTTAAGATAACTGATTAACATCTTTAACTGCCACGCCACTCTTATCTTTCAAAGTCCAATAACACATGTTGTTTACTCCAAACGGCCATGGGCACTTTTCCTCTTTCCCTTATCTCATTATATTGGTGGCGTGGCTCAGACACTTTAAAAAATAATATATATACATCCATTAAAGCATGTTTACACACTGTCTTGGACATTTCCCAACATTTTCCTTAATGATACATCAAATATTACCATATAAGCCCCCCTTTGGGACATTCCAACAATGTCCCAAAAATACAAAGATACATTTTTAAATGAATGTAAGAATGTGCATTTACTTATTCTTAGCCTTGCCATATGTGGTTACTTTTCATATGCATATATTTAAACCAATATATATTCCTCATTGTTTGACCCATCCTGATGAGGACCCAGAGCCCAGTCAGGTATTGGATACAAGTTTGGAAGGTTTTCCTCTAAATTAACCTCCAAGTTGTTCTATTAGGCTTTGTAACCATTGCAGGCCCATCCACCCCCAGGAACAACTTCATACAAACATTCAGGATTCCCAAATTCCCAAAATTTCCCATATTCATTTACCTACTGTCCTGGAGCTCCGTGAACTGGGTGTATTTCTTTATAAACATTGCTCCCCACTTTTGTTTAGTTATAGCATTTCCCGTATATGTGTTAGTATCCTAACACATCAACATATGAAACTTTGTCTTAACAATAATATCTAGGACATGTTAAGAATGGTGTCAATATCTTTAGCTTACATAACCTTTTTCACCCATATCACAAGTATTATAACAATCAAAATAATCAATATCAATATCTAATCCATTAATTGCAACGTCAACATCACTAGGCATTAATATTAATAACTTATTCAGATCAATCAGTCCACTTATAATTTATAATCATAATCAAATTAATTACCCAAAACAACTTTAGAATGACAATTCTTAGTTAGTCACCTTTGTTCCATCATTCAAAGTTAAAGCTCTCACCTTGGCACATATTGACACTGGCGGAATATATATTTATATTACAATAATTCTAGCATTAACTTCCTCATAATGAGAATTACGACAGATCAATATCTTAATGCATTCCTAGTCCAAATTACTATACATTTAGTAGTGTATAATACCTCCTTAATCAACATACTACCTCAACTAACAGTCCCTTCCTCTACCGGCACTCAATCTTCTGGCGTCTTCATTATGTTCTTCAGATAGCTTCATAGTTCATCTTGCATTACCCATGGCAATGTCCCAATTCCAATGTCACACCTGAACCACCTCACCTCTACCCCCATTCTGTTTTGTCCATTTGCCAACCAGTATACCCAAACTACGAAAAACGTTGCATTGGCATAGACCTCTCTCTTCCTGCTCACTCCACATGGACTCCTGTCACATTCTTGAGAGAAAAGGCACAAAAGAGAAGGCAATTGATTGCTTTGATTTGATGCTGGTTTCAGGTCTCCTGGCAGAGGTGGTGTCGGACAGGAACGTCTTCACCGCCATTGTTTATCCTCTTCAGGCGGGTAGAGGGTTTTTGGTTTTTATTGAGGTTTACACCGCTCTGGACCGAATTATTTCTGCTATGCATTACGACACCATCCGTAGTAACCTCAGGAAAGGACAGATCATAACAGTTTAGTTGAGTTAATTTCCAATCCAAAACATCCCTATTAACATTGTCTACATGACAAATCATTATGTTTCATCACTCATTCTTAATACCCATTTCTATCTAATGCCTGATAGATTTTTCTTTCAGGGGTCCTTGTATTCCAAAAGCTATCTGTTTAAACACCCCCTATTTTCACATTCTCCCTTGAATTCTCCCAAACTATATAACCCAATTGTTTTACTTTAACATTCCTATATTTTTGCTCATAATCTATTTGACATTACTCTGGTGTTTCCCTTTTCCTTGTTCCTATTCTAACAATTGCTTACACTTCTCTCCTCATCCTGGTTGATCATAAAATTGTTTATAGTTAGAATTTCCTAAATATTACAAAAGTTGTGATTGAATCCTAGCACACAGTCCTAGTAACTGTGAAGATGTTGAACTACTGTTAACTATTTAAAACGGAGATGTGGTGCATATTAGACTATTTAATTTTATTTAATTTTAATGCAATATATTGTACTCATCTATACCAATCATTGTTTAACGGCTCCTTCAATTCCCTTTCTTCTGTATTTGGTATGGCTCTAACATGTACAGGGTTCAGTGCACTTTCCAAGGAATAACTACTCCAATAACACTTCCCCCTGGAAATCTAACACTAAATACTACATCAAATTGTTTATCTAAGTCTTGGACTGTTCTCCTTATGTCTATGATTCACCTGTCTCTTTCTTTCATTATCTTAAGGTCACACTACCCCATGTGACTTCCCCATACTCTTTGTGCTGGTTCCTCACACACCAATAATATTTTAACCCTTGTATTTTAATAGTGATCCCATCCTGCATTTTAGTTATGGTTCCTGCCTGTGCAAGAATATACATTATAATCCTGTCTATATCCCTTCTATGTCTTGTTCTTCTGCTCGCTACTATTATCAGTACCCCATTCCCCTTATTCTCAGGGAACTAGTCAAATACAGAGAAATCAATGATGAGGATATCTGGTGCGTCTTGGAGGTCTGGAATCTCTTGGCGGTCTGGAAAGTCTTGGGAGGTCTTGAAAGTCTCGGTGGTCTCTTAGTCATCCGTTCCCTCACTCTGGTACAATGGTTTAGATGATACCCGATTGCGCTCCCCTCTATCCGTACCGCTGTTGGTGTAACCTGGACGACGATGTATGGTCACTTTAGCTGTTAACCTTCTTCCATCACTAGGGTCTCCGGATCAGCCAGAGTCCCTCTCAATCTATTGACATCGTTCTTCGAAGAGTGTCCTTCTATCAGCCTACCCATAGGGAAGCTCTGAGTTACTGCTGCAAAGACACAAGCACAGACACACACAAAAGACAACAATGCTACCCAAATGGCTGAGGTTGGAACACTCATATAGTGGGAAACATGGATCTAAGTATCTGTCTCCACCACTTTTACCAACATTAAGGCAGCCAATAACACCTGGTACAGGCCCCTCCACATAGGGTCTTTCCAGCTCTTTCTTCTGTAGTCTTTTGCCATCACAGCGTCTCCAGGGCGCAGAGAATGCTAAGACTCTCCTACTTAGTTGGGCAGAGTTATCTTCACCCATGAAAATAAAATCTTAAGAGCATTGTTAGGTTAGGTGAGACACAGTATGCTACTTACAGTGGGGGAAAAAAAGTATTTAGTCAGCCACCAATTGTGCAAGTTCTCCCACTTAAAATGATGAGAGAGGCCTGTAATTTTCATCATAGGTACACGTCAACTATGACAGACAAAATGAGAAAAAAAATCCAGAAAATCACATTGTAGGATTTTTAATGAATCTATTTGCAAATTATGGTGGAAAATAAGTATTTGGTCAATAACAAAAGTTTCTCAATACTTTGTTATATACCCTTTGTTGGCAATGACACAGGTCAAACGTTTTCTGTAAGTCTTCACAAGGTTTTCACACACTGTTGCTGGTATTTTGGCCCATTCATCCATGCAGATCTCCTCTAGAGCAGTGATGTTTTGGGGCTGTCGCTGGGCAACACAGACTTTCAACTCCCTCCAAAGATTTTCTATGGGGTTGAGATCTGGAGACTGGCTAGGCCACTCCAGGACCTTGAAATGCTTCTTACGAAGCCACTCCTTCGTTGCCCGGGCGGTGTGTTTGGGATCATTGTCATGCTGAAAGACCCAGCCACGTTTCATCTTCAATGCCCTTGCTGATGGAAGGAGGTTTTCACTCAAAATCTCACGATACATGGCCCCATTCATTCTTTCCTTTACACGGATCAGTTGTCCTGGTCCCTTTGCAGAAAAACAGCCCCAAAGCATGATGTTTCCACCCGCATGCTTCACAGTAGGTATGGTGTTCTTTGGATGCAACTCAGCATTCTTTGTCCTCCAAACACGACGAGTTGAGTTTTTACCAAAAAGTTATATTTTGGTTTCATCTGACCATATGGAATAAGAGTGGTAAATGGTGTAAATGAGTCGCACTCTAAAGTTTGAATGATGAGATATAGAGGTGTGTATGATAATTATATATATACGTTGGAATAATAAGCTTTTCTTGTAAATGATATCTTGGAGTTTTGTACAACAATGGAAGGAACTATATTCCAAATTGGAATGTTAACCCTATCCCAGTTATTATTTTACTGTAGTCAATTTATCATAATACTACATCACCTCTAAAGTTTCCAAATATAATGTCAGAAACATACCCTAAAAGATTGATCAAAATACAATGTATAGACGTCATACGATCACACCGGTACACGTGACCTGTTCCTCCAACAGGATTTATTCTACCCCTCCTGGTAACGTGAATTTTCTACACTCAGTTGGTCAATGAATATCCACGCACCTCTTTCCTAATGTGAGATTGGGCACGCCCTTTCTCCATCAGACAGAAGCTTCAAACGACCTCAAATATAGTTCCTTTCCTTACAGAAAGGCTATTACTTGCAGGATTTCTTATTATACTCACTCACACAGATTAGCAGCCACTTGTGCCCAAATGAATCAGACAGTTGAATGACTCACAGCCGCCCAAGCAAACCATTCACCCATACGAGATGAGCAGACCTACTCTATTTAATACTTTCTCTATATTTTGAAGCCTTAGTGCTTCTACACCTGCATTACTAGCTGTTTGGGGTTTTAGGCTGGGTTTCTGTACAGCACTTCGAGATATTAGCTGATGTAAGAAGGGCTATATAAAATAAAATTGATTGATTGATTGATAGTGACTGTTTAACCCATTCACCTACTCAGGATGACCGGTGTTAACTCCAATTTATGTCACCTACTCCGGATGACCTATCTTTTTACCTGATCGACCCTTTCTGATTCACTTCCCCGACACAAGAAAGACGATTTTATACAGGATTTCTATTTATTTAGCCCCCTAGGTGATACACTTCCTCGACACACTTGGACTTCTACTACGCTTTCCTAAGCGACCTGTAAATTCTGCCCTTTTTTTTCTGATACACTTCCTCGACACAGAAAAGAAGCGGTATTGCACAGGATTTCTGCCTACCTAAGCAGCCTATAAACGATACACTTCCTTGACACGTTTATAGCGGTATTCGCAGGACTTTCTAACATGTTATTGTCTGATCGCTCAACCAGATGGACAACCGCCCGTGCCGAAATGACCCAGACAAAGCGATCAGCTGGATGAATCAAATGAATCAAATGAATCAAATGAATCAAATGAATCAAATGAATCAAATGAATCAAATGAATTGAACAGACGGTTCAGACGAACAACAGAGTGACATCGACATGTATTCTTAAATTCAAAAGCTCCCAGTCTCTAATTTTCTGGTTCTTAAATTTGGAGAGACCTACTTGGTTTTCTGCATCTAATGCCGGACCCCGGATCGAACCACACAAACGTTATACTATATAAGTAAGAACTTGGCTTACCTTTTAAAAGCGGCCGCTATTTGTTTGTATGGTTCGTCCAAGCCGTTTCACAACCACAGATGTACACTGTCTCTTGTCCCTGTTTTCAACTCCTGGCTAGCTCGCCAAATATGTCGTAGAAATATTTGACTCAAAAGTAGTCAACTCAAAAATATCTCTCAAGAGACTGGAGCTTGTGAATCCAAAAATGTGACTTTATTATTTGCGTAACAAAGCCGAGCCACTCCATGGAACGGCTGTCTCTCTTTGGCTCAGAGATCTCTTTTATACACACACAAATGCACAGTCATGTATACATAGCTTATAAAGCTACTCCCCTTAAGATAACGGATTAACATAATTAACTGCCACGCCACTCTTATCTTTCAAAGTCCAATAACACATGTTGTTTACTCCAAACGGCCATGGGCGCTTTTCCTCTTTCCCTTATCTCATTATATTGTTGGCGTGGCTCAGACACTTTAAAAAATAATATACATACATTCATTAAAGCATGTTTACACACTGTATTGGCTATATTCCTTATTTAGACATGCATCTGGATTATAAAATGTCAATCATGTTTGCTATATTTTATCTTTGACATTTCCCAACATTTTCCTTAATGATACATAAAATATTACCATATAATCCCCCCTTTGGGACATTCCAACAATGTCCCAAAAATACAAAGATACATTTTTAAATGAATGTAAGCATGTGCATTAACTTATTCTTAGCCTTGCCATATGTGGTTACTTTTCATATGCATATATTTAAACCAATATATATTCCTAATTGTTTGACCCATCCTGATGAGGACCCAGAGCCCAGTCAGGTATTGGATACAAGTTTGGAAGGTTTTCCTCTAAATTAACCTCCTGTCACGCCCTGGCTCTGGGGACACTGTTATGTTGAGCCAGGGTGTGTAGTTCTATGTTCTTTATTTCTATGTTGGCCTGAGTGACTCCCAATCAGAGGCAACGAGTGTCAGCTGTTTGCTGGTTGTCTCTGATTGGGAGCCATATTTAAACTGTCGGTTTTTCCTTTGTGGGTTCTTGTTTCTAGTTGGTTGTGTTTAACCGTGTACTGTCACGTTACCGTCTTTTGTTGTTTTGATCACGTTTCGCTAATAAATGAGTATGTTTGCCTGCAACGCTGCGCCTTGGTCTACTCCTTACTCTGACGATCGTGACAGAAGAACCCACCAAGACAGGACCAAGCAGCGTGAAGAGGAGAGAGGATGGACCTGGGATCAGTGGAGTAGGAGTCTCGACTGGGCCAAGCCAAGTGAGGAGCAGAAAGGTTGGACTTTGAAGCAGTGGAGTGAGTGTCTGGCTAGAGACATGGAGACCTGGTCCACGGGTAGGAAAGAACCCCAGAACATTTTTAGGGGGGGGCTCACGATGTCGGGGCAGCAGGAGGCCGCGATAGAGCGGTCCAACTGGTTGGCAGAGGAGGCCGCCAGGTTACGGGGGCCACTGGTCGAAGAGGGGATGGAAGGTGGAGAGGCACGGCGAGAGGTACTGGGGTGTGTTACCAGTCCGGTCCGGCCCGTTCCAGATCCCGGTGTAGGGCCAGTGGTGTATGTCCCCAGTACGGTCCGGTCTGTTCCTGCTCCCCGCACCAAGTCTGTGGTGCGTTTCGTCAGCCCTGTCCGGCCCGTTCCTGCTCTCCGCACCAAGTCTGTGGTGCGCGTCGCCAGCCCAGTCCGGCCCATTCCTGCTCCCCGCACCGAGCCTATGGTGCGCGTCGCCAGCCCGGTCCGGCCTGTTCCTGCTCCCCGCACCAAGTCTGTGGTGCGTTTCGTCAGCCCTGTCCGGCCCGTTCCTGCTCTACGCACCAAGTCTGTGGTGCGCGTCGCCAGCCCGGTCCGGCCTGTTCCTGCTCCCCGCACCAAGTCTGTGGTGCGTTTCGTCAGCCCTGTCCGGCCCGTTCCTGCTCTACGCACCAAGTCTGTGGTGCGCGTCGCCAGCCCAGTCCGGCCCATTCCTGCCCCCCTGCACCAAGTCTGTGGTGCGTTTCGTCAGCCCTGCCCGGCCCGCTCCTGCTCTCCACACCAGGCCAGTGGTGTGCGTCGTCAGTCCAGCACGGCCCGTGCCTGTTCCACGCACCAAGCCAGGGGTGCGTATCGTCAGCCCGGTCCGGCCAGTTGCTACTCCACGCACCAAGCCAGGGGTGCGCATCGTCAGCCCGGTCCGGTCCATTCTTGCTCCACGCACCAAGCCAGGGGTGTGTATCGTCAGCCCGGTCCGGCCAGTTGCTACTCCACGCACTAAGCCAGGGGTGCGCATCGTCAGCCCGGTCCGGTCCGTTCCTGTTCCACGCCCAAGCCAGGGGTGCGTGTCGTCAGTCCGGCTCCGGCCAGCGGGGCCAGACCGGACCAGGGGTACTTTGGGGGGTTGGAGAGGGAGTGGGGATCGGGCCCAGAGCCGGATCCGCCGCCAAGGCGGAGTGCCCACCCGGTCCCTCCCCTGTGGTATTTAGTTGGCGCGGTCGGAGTCCGCGCCTTTAGGGGGGGGTACTGTCACGCCCTGGCTCTGGGGACACTGTTATGTTGAGCCAGGGTGTGTAGTTCTATGTTCTTTATTTCTATGTTGGCCTGAGTGACTCCCAATCAGAGGCAACGAGTGTCAGCTGTTTGCTGGTTGTCTCTGATTGGGAGACATATTTAAACTGTCGGTTTTTCCTTTGTGTTTTGTGGGTTCTTGTTTCTAGTTGGTTGTGTTTAACCGTGTACTGTCACGTTACCGTCTTTTGTTGTTTTGATCACGTTTCGCTAATAAATGAGTATGTTTGCCTGCAACGCTGCGCCTTGGTCTACTCCTTACTCTGACGATCGTGACACCTCCAAGTTTTTCTATTAGGCTTTGTAACCATGGCAGGCCCATCCACCCCCAGGAACAACTTCATACAAACATTCAGGATTCCCAAATTCCCAAAATGTCCCATATTCATTTACCTACTGTCCTGGAGCTCCCTGAACTGGGTGTATTTCTTTATAAACATTGCTCCCCACTTTTGTTTAGTTATAGCATTTCCCATATATGTGTTAGTATCCTAACACATCAACATATGCAACTTTGTCTTAACAATAATATCTAGGACATGTTAAGAATGGTGTCAATATCTTTAGCTTACATAACCTTTTTCACCCATATCACAAGTATTATAACAATCAAAATAATCAATATCAATATCTAATCCATTAATTGCAATGTCAACATCACTAGGCATTAATATTAATAACTTATTCAGATCAATCAGTCCACTTATAATTTATAATCATAATCAAATTAACTACCCAAAACAACTTTAGAATGACAATTCTTAGTTAGTCACCTTTGTTCCATCATTCAAAGTTAAAGCTCTCACCTTGGCACATATTGACACTGGCGGAATATATATTTATATTATAACAATTCTAGCATTAACTTCCTCATAACGAGAATTACAACAAATCAATATCTTAATACATTCCTAGTCCAAATTACTATAAATGTAGTAGTGTATAATACCTCCTTAATCAACATACTACCTCAACTAACAGTCCCTTCCTCTACTGGCACTCAATCTTCTGGCGTCTTCATTATGTTCTTCAGATAGCTTCATAGTTAATCTTGGATTACCCATGGCAATGTCCCAATTCCAATGTCACACCTGAACCACCTCACCTTTTTTTATTATAAAATGTCAATCATGTTTACTATATTTTATCTTTGACATTTCCCAACATTTTCCTTAATGATACATAAAATATTACCATACAGGCTACTTAAGTATGATCCCCAATCAGAGACAACGAGCGACAGCTGTCTCTGATTGGGAATCACACCCGGCCAAACATAGAAATACACTACCTAGATCACAAACATAGAATCTCCAGCATAGAATCTCACGCCCTGACCAAACCAACTAAAGACAACAGACCTCTCAAGGTCAGGGCGTGAAAGTAACCCCCCAAAGGTGCGTACTCCGGCCGCACCAACCTGACTCATTAGGGGAGGGTCCGGGTGGGCTTTCAGCCTCGGAGGCGGATCCGGCTCCGGGCGTGACGACCCCCTCCTCTCTGCCTCCCCGTTGTGCCCCTGGTCTGGTCTGGACATTGGCGCGATGCTTCCCCTCTCCTTCCTCCCACGATGCACCAAGCCCTGTCTGGACCCTGGTGTGGGAGACCCCGAACCTGGAGAGGGGCTGACGTCTGGGCCTGGATCGGCAATCCCCCCACGATGCACCAAGCCCTGTCTGGACCCTGGTGTGGGAGACCCCGAACCTGGAGAGGGGCTGACTTCTGGGTCTGAAGTGGAGCCGCTGACCGGAGCTGGACTGGAACCCGGTGGAGCGGAATGCTCTGACACCGGAATGGAGCCGCTGACCGGAGCTGGACTGGACCCCGGTGGAGCGGATTGCTCTGGCTCTGGAGTGGAGCCGCTGACCGGAGCTGGACTGGACCCCGGTGGAGCGGACTGCTCTGGCTCCGGAGTAGAGCAGCTGACGGAGCTGGATCAGGCACCAGTGGACCGGATTGCTCTGGCTCAGGAGTGGAGCCGCTGACCGGAGCTGGATCAGGCACCGGTGGAGCGGACTACTCTGGCTCCAGAGTGGAGCAGCTGACCGGAGCTGGATCAGGCACCGGTGGAGCGGATTACTCTGGCTCCGGAATGGAGCCTCTGACCAGAGCTGAACTAGACCCCAGTGGAGCGGACTACTCTGACTCCGGAATGGAGCAACCGACCGGAGCCGGATCAGACACCGGTGGAGCAGGCCGGGCCGGACTGGGGACACGCACCACTGGTCTGGTGCGAGAAGCAGGCACGGGCCGTACTGGACTGGGAACACGCACCACTGGCTTGGTGCGAGGTGCAGGCACGGGCCGGGCCGGACTGGAGACACGCACCACTGGCCTGGTGCGGGGAGCAGGTACGGGGCGGACCGGGCTGGCGACACGCACCACTGGCTTGGTGCAAGAAGCAGGCACGAGGCGTTCCGGACTGGGAACCAGCGCTGGAGGTCTACGACTGTACCCGTCCTTTACTCTCCGCACCCAATCCTCCTCCAGTGAGGACTCCTCCGGGAGCCCCCACGAGTTAGGGAACAGAAACTCATCGTCGTCGTCATCCTCCGACTCCTCAGTATAAAACTGTTCCCATTCCTGTTCCCATGGTCGTAGGGACTCAAACTGGAAACCCACCGGGTGCAGTGGTCGGGGCTCTTCTCTCTAACTCCCCGACCACCCCTTTAGCCCCCCAATTTTTTTAAAATGGGGCTGCCTCTCGGGCTTCCTCCTCGGCCGAGTCGTTTTGGGTCGCCGTTTCTCATCTCCTGCCTGGGCTTCCTCCTTCGCCCAGGGTCCTTTACCCGCAAATATCTCCTCCCAAGACCACATCTTCCCCACCTGTGTCCAGGGTGTTTGCTCCTCCTGGGCACGCTGCTTGGTCCGTTGGTGGTGGGATCTTCTGTCGCGATCATTGAGAGACGGGTCAGACCAAGGTGCAGCGTGGTATGCGAACATGTTTATTTAAACCAAATAAACAAACAAGAAACAACGTAACGTGAAGTCCTCAGGCTAAACACATACAAGCCTAACATGGAACAAGATCCCACAAATTAAGGTAGGCAAACAGGCTACTTAAGTATGATCCCCAATCAGAGACAACGAGCGACAGCTGTCTCTGATTGGGAATCACACCCGGCCAAACATAGAAATACACTACCTAGATCACAAACATAGAATCTCCAGCATAGAATCTCACGCCCTGACCAAACCAACTAAAGACAACAGACTTCTCAAGGTCAGGGCGTGACACATTGTTTTGATTCACGGAGGATGTGTTTGATCACGTTGGTTCCCAGTATTAGTTCATTATGTTGACCTTCTACTACCAAGGTTGGAACAACCATCTAGCATCCATAGACTTCCATGTTTATGTTGAATGCAGATTTAGGCCTCACACAGCGTCCTCCACAGCCAACAAGCACGACATCTGAGTTAAACTGGCTTTTCTATGCCAGCATCTATCAACTTCAGCCATCTCACTCATTGTGCACGCCATTGACCCACTGTCAAGCATAGCGCCTAGAGTAACTTTGTTACTAACAATCACAGGCGTGTAAAACAGGCTGTCGCTTCTTCCTATCACATGTGCATTCTGGTACACAACATCTCCAGTCATGTCACTAGAGTCTTTGGCTGACATGTATAGAGCTTCGGCATTGGGAGTATCTTCAACTTGACATGTATTGCCTCCCTCAGAATACAGGTCGGCTAGTTTCCCTCAGCCGGACTAGACTGTGACAAAAGCCTGGGGCATGCATGTCTCGTGTGACCAGGAGTGAAACAGAGGAAGCACAGACGCTCTCCCATGCAATGAGACTGTGTTGAGTGACTAGTATCATTACAGACCCTGCAGGCCTGTTCCCTGGTACGATGTTGAGACCTTGTGTTTTGTGCAGGGGGGTTGTGTTCACGAGAACCACTGCTTTGTCGCTGCACTTTCTCCAGCATTAGTTCCAACATACCCATCATACGACCCATCATCTTCTCATCTGGCTGCTGCTGTGCATGTTGAACCAGGGCAGGAATGGCAGAAGTGTGCGGAACTTGATACAGTTGACTTGGAACAGTGTGACACAGATGACAATGAGCCGGAACAGGAGCAAAAGAGGAGTGTGAGGCATGACATTCTTCATCTTTAGATTGGTTGTGTGACACTGGGACCTTGTCATGCAGAGCAGTGGCATGACTCTTCAGCTGTGTAACGCTGCTTTGTTTCATTAAAGCTCGCTGCTCCCTCTGGTACTCATCGATCCTCACCTGAACATCTCTGGAACTCCACTCACGGAGTGCTTGGCAGTTGAACCTGCAGGAGAGCTCAGGAACAGGGCAATGTTTCACAAACATGCAGGCTACTTGATGACTTATGTTTTCCATCCTCCCACCCTGTCTGCGTAAACCCTCATCAGCTAAATCCGCTGCTTTGTTGAGCCTGATCTTGTAGTCTACCGGGTCCTCCCTCAGTTTGGGCTTGGTAGAGTAGAAATCTTCAAGCAGGAGACATGATGACATGTCACTGAAATACTGCAGGAGGATACAAGAGATTAGATCTGGGTTCTGTTTCACATCCAATGACTCGTCACTCCGCAAGCCTATCTTCACTACATCCCTAGCTTTTCCCATCAACCTGCTCATGATCTCTTCCGCTTGATCAGGCACCTCACATCTTTGCTTTTTCAAATAGTCTGTTGTCATATCAACCCACTCTTGAACTGTGTACTTGTCAGAGCTGTCACCTCTGAGCACTCTGGGTTCTCTCTCGGACTTGACATGGACTGTCACATGTGGAACTGGTGGAACTTCCTGTCTTACTGAATAAGTTGCTGACGTTTCTCTTCGTGGTGTACTGTGGAGCTCACCACTCGCATCTATGGCTCCAGCTCACATCAATCTGGCTACTATGGAGTCACCTATCTCCACTCCTAACTGGCTTACCATGTCAGTAAGGTGTAGTATGGCATCTGTATTGCTACTGGGTGTGGATGTGTGTGAACCTCCCCTTAAAAACGGACCCATAGGAGAACAACCTGTGCTCTGACCTTGCCCCGCTCTCCTAACACTATCAGCTAATCACAGATATGTCCCCACTCCCCGAACATGAAACCCACTTGACATCGCATTGCTACCTGTTTGCTTGCCAAACCAAACACCCCTCCCCTCGGCAATAGTAGGAGTAGTAAAATCATCAACTATTTCACTTTCAGTTGAAGATTTGTGAGCCATGACACCACCCTTAGATGAAACACATTAAATGTAAAAGAAAAAGTTAAAGAACAATTGACAGAGAAAATAAAAACTGGAAAAACCCTCAACACTGAAATTACAAAACAGCAGTCCTATAGCCATGAAACCAAAAATCTGACCAGAAGAGCACACTTGATCTTCACTTCCCCCGGTGATCTGCGTCTGGCTGATCTTGAGGATCCAACGGGTCACGGCACCAGTGTAACGGCTCTCATATGACTCATCAACAAAGGACACAGTGCTGTTCCCTTTCACTGTTTATTCTGCAAATACATACACAACACTGTGTAAACTTCAGAACAACTGCAAACCCACCAAGCAATCTCCATCAAAATGTAACAACTCTTTTACTGGAACTGTAATAATTTATAAAAGTTAACTGTATATTTATAATATACATTTGATACATTACATTTATAACAACATGGCTACAGAGGAGCGCTCAACTATAATCACTCCGTCTGACAGCCATAACACATCACCACAGCACATGGGCTACACGTGTAAAGTAACATAACATTATTCAATATAATTTGGGAGCACGCACCTGCAAATACATGCAAACCCACCAAGCAAAAATAACTGAAAACCCACCAAGCAATCTGAGTGACATGAAATAACATAAAATAAAAATAAATGTACACTTCATGAGGTGACTAGCCTCATTAGCAAAGAAAGTACAAGGCGAATGTTAGCTAGACTTTAGCATAACGCAACGTGCAAATGTTTTAAATGTCCTGTTGTGGAGAATTGTCCTTATCCTCAGTAAAAAACAAAGTACTTCCAGAGTTTTTGTAGAATCAAGATATACTTTATTACACAAGCAATAGAGCCGAGCTGGTCTGCAGAGCAACTAACTCTCCAACCCTCAGTTCTCAGTTTATATACAGTTTCATTCCTGCTTATAGTACACACCTTTTTAGCTTAATCACTCCCTGTTGAGTTCCTCCACCATTGTTTCCAAACTTAACATCTTGACCGCCCGCCCACTTCCTTATTCTTTAATAGTGGCGCAACCTGGCTTCTCTTCCTTCTATTCATTCAGTTTTTGGAAACAATAGTGGCGCAACCAAACCTTATTATGTAAAAAATAACAGGTACATTTCCTGACTCTGTTTCCATTTTAAGTCTTTAATTGGCCATTTCCTCCATAGGCATAATCAAATAACAGAGTCATTTCCTGGCTCTGTTTTAAGGCTTCTTCCTTATAATCATTTCCTGTCTTTGTTGGAGGCCTCTTCCTTTGCACCATACTTAGCTTGTCATTCCTTCTATACTTGTATGAGATAGTGTTTAACTGTGATTAACTATGTTTAACTGAAAAATCTCCAATATATCCCCCCTTTGGGACTTTATATGTCCCACACATTTCAATACAATACAAAGGTTTATTTTTCATAATATCCCAAAACAATATAAGTGTTAGTATCCCAACACATTAAAATATATCAAAATATTGCTGCTTTGTTTTTAACCATAATTTCTATATAAGGCATTTATCTTGCAATTATATAAGCCATACATCCCTTATAATATCATCCCTTATGCTTTACAAGGTCTAGTAATGTGTGCTCTCCCTCTCGGACACCTCCCTGACAACTTTTTCTGAATTAAAGCAGAACCTTTACAGGGGATTAAGAGCCTATACTACTTACAGTGGGGGAAAAAAGTAATTAGTCAGCCACCAATTGTGCAAGTTCTCCCACTTAAAAAGATGAGAGAGGCCTGTAATTTTCATCATAGGTACACGTCAACTATGACAGACAAATTGAGAATTTTTTTCTCCAGAAAATCACATTGTAGGATTTTTTATGAATTTATTAGCAAATTATGGTGGAAAATAAGTGTTTGGTCACCTACAAACAAGCAAGATTTCTGGCTCTCACAGACCTGTAACTTCATCTTTAAGAGGCTCCTCTGTCCTCCACTCATTACCTGTATTAATGGCACCTGTTTGAACTTGTTATCAGTATAAAAGACACCTGTCCACAACCTCAAACAGTCACACTCCAAACTCCACTATGGCCAAGACCAAAGAGCTGTCAAAGGACACCAGAAACAAAATTGTAGACCTGCACCAGGCTGGGAAGACTGAATCTGCAATAGGTAAGCAGCTTGGTTTGAAGAAATCAACTGTGGGAGCAATTATTAGGAAATGGAAGACATACAAGACCACTGATAATCTCCCTCGATCTGGGGCTCCACGCAAGATCTCACCCCGTGGGGTCAAAATGATCACAAGAACGGTGAGCAAAAATACCAGAACCACACGGGGGGACCTAGTGAATGACCTGCAGAGAGCTGGGACCAAAGTAACAAAGCCTACCATCAGTAACACACTACGCCGCCAGGGACTCAAATCCTGCAGTGCCAGACGTGTCCCCCCTGCTTAAGCCAGTACATGTCCAGGCCCGTCTGAAGTTTGCTAGAGTGCATTTGGATGATCCAGAAGAGGATTGGGAGAATGTCATATGGTCAGATGAAACCAAAATAGAACTTTTTGGTAAAAACTCAACTCGTCGTGTTTGGAGGACAAAGAATGCTGAGTTGCATCCAAAGAACACCATACCTACTGTGAAGCATGGGGGTGGAAACATCATGCTTTGGGGCTGTTTTTCTGCAAAGGGACCAGGACGACTGATCCGTGTAAAGGAAAGAATGAATGGGGCCATGTATCGTGAGATTTTGAATGAAAACCTCCTTCCATCAGCAAGGGCATTGAAGATGAAACGTGGCTGGGTCTTTCAGCATGACAATGATCCCAAACACACCGCCCGGGCAACGAAGGAGTGGCTTCGTAAGAAGCATTTCAAGGTCCTGGAGTGGCCTAGCCAGTCTCCAGATCTCAACCCCATAGAAAATCTTTGGAGGGAGTTGAAAGTCTGTGTTGCCCAGCGACAGCCCCAAAACATCACTGCTCTAGAGGAGATCTGCATGGAGGAATGGGCCAAAATACCAGCAACAGTGTGTGAAAACCTTGTGAAGACTTACAGAAAACGTTTGACCTGTGTCATTGCCAACAAAGGTCTATAACAAAGTATTGAGAAACTTTTGTTATTGACCAAATACTTATTTTCCACCATAATTTGCAAATAAATTCATTAAAAATCCTACTATGTGATTTTCTGGATTTTGTCTGTCATAGTTGACGTGTAGCTATGATGAAAATTACAGGCCTCTCTCATCTTTTTAAGTGGGAGAACTTGCACAATTGGTGGCTGACTAAATACTTTTTCCCCCACTGTAGGTAATTCAATAGAGAGGCCTAACTTCATTTATCCATTGTTATTGTTATCTGATTATCCATAACCTATTTAAACTAGTCTTCCTGGCATCTCCTGATGCCCATTTATAGGGTCTTTATCATCACTAATGTGATATGGAACATGATATAAATCTGGGAGATTGACATCCCCTGCTCCTGTTCCCTCCAGCTGTTGCTGGTCCTTGTAGTCATGACAAGCCCATCCTCCTCCTGCCACTACCCCATATAGACATTCTGGGTTTTCATAAGGGCAGTCAAGTGGTCCTCCTTTGATGTTGCAGGGCTTCCCGCTAGCATTTGTGTAATGTCTTGGTTTCCCTGGGACTGGGATCACCTCTATCAAGTTCATGTCCCATTCGATTCTGGTCCTTATGGTCATTCTCCTCACAGTCATTTGTTTTACCGTGGTTTGGACCAGGAGTGATTTCACCAAAGGTATTATGCAGCAAAAGACCACTCCCATTACCACCAGTGTTACGCCTGACATGATTGCCATTTTTGCAAACATAGCTCCCCACTTTCCCAGAGTTAAGTCCATCCAGTCCCAGATGTGAGTATCAAGCCCAGCATTGTCCTTAACTTCCTGTCTAAGTCCTTTAAGTTTAATCATAGCTTCAGTGAAGGATCCTTCTGGGGCGGTGTTATTGGGGATAAAGGTACAACACTGTTCCCCAAACATTACACAAACTCCTCCTTTTTCCGCTAACAACCAATCCAACACCTGTCTGTTTTGCCAGGTCATTCTACTGGTTGCATCTACTTGCTCTCCCAGGGCTGTCAGTGCAGAGTCTGTGTAGTTGATAAACCTCTGTTGATTATAGTAAATGTAATTTATCCACTCTAGATATTTGTTAGGTGATATCCAGAGAAATATTGATTTTAATCCAGATGCAATCTCATCCCTTGCCTTATATTCATTTGGGATCCCTCTTGGTTGTCCAATCGCATCCAGATAAACTTTTGGGTCAGCCTTATACGCTCTTCTAACTCTTTTTGGGGTAATGTCTTGATCGTCATTTTCCAAAGGGTCCCAATCTACTATTACCGCTTGTTGCACCAGCTGCACCCTAGCACAAAGTCCTTCCCATTCCTTCGGTAATGTTGCTCTTAGTTGTCGTCCCTGACAAACCCAGAAGAAATCTGCCAATGCCACTGTCTGATCCTCATATGGATTCTGAAAGTGTTCTGGCGTCACTACTTGTTTTCTGCTTGTCCCTGCTGCCTGATACACAGTCCTTTTTGGTGTATCCGCGTTCCAAAAAGTATTCTTGGTTAGATGCCAGATAACGCCACACTCACCCTTGAATTTCCCTAGGTTGTGTTTCCCATTTGTTTCCATTCTTTTAGGGTCTATCTTTATGTCCAGCTGTTTGCACCCCTCTCCCCACCCTGTTCGATTGTAGTATGTTCGATATTCCGAGCTGCCCAGATATGACAAACATTCTGCTGGACAGTACGGTCCCTCCCAGTCTTTTAGATGACAGAAGTTGGTTAAAGTCAGCACATTCCTGGTAACTGTGGGGGTTAGGCATAACTACCAATTCCTTCAGCAGAGAGGGAGTGCATACCAGACAATTTTCCCTCTTCAGGTTTAATGCAGTATATTGTGTCCACTTATACCAGCCATTACCCAGCGCTTTCCTCCATGCCCTTTCTTTTCCGTCTGTTGTGATCCTTATCTCTGGTTCAGTTCTAGTTGCCCAGGGAATAATTATTTCAGTATTGCCTCCTGGGTCTTCCGTGCTTGTAATTACTACATCATATTGTTTATCTAGGTCTAGGGCTGCTGCTCTTATGTCTATGGTCCACCTGTCTCCTTCTGTGGTCATTTTGATATTACAGTTATTATCGCCATCCCATGTGATTTCCCCATGTTCCCGGTGACGGGCCCACCCACACAGTCGTACTTCTGATCCTTGCTCTTTAATAACAACTCCTTTCTGTACTTCCTTCTTGGTTCTTGCTTGTGCAGGAATGTACATTCTAATCCTTTCTGTTTCTCTTCTTTGTCTTGTTCCTGTGCCTTTCACTCTTGCCAGTATGTCATTTTCCTTATTCAGCCGTTTTGGTTTCCGATTTCTGTTAGGTGGACCAGCCAAAGGTAGAGAAATTAATGGTGGGGAAGTCTGGTGACTCTTGGAGGTCAGGGATGTCTTGGAGGTCTGGAAGGTCTTGGAGGTCTGGAATATCTTGGAGGTCTGGAAGGTCTTGGAGGTCTGTAGGATCGTGGAGGTCTGGGATGTCTTGGGGTCTGGAAGGTCTTGGAGGTCTGTCCCTCTGCTGAGGGAATCAGCCAGAGTACATAGCTCATCAACAGCATTCCCACTGCCATCCTCCCCCATTGATTGCAGCCCCAGCAAATACCTGGAAGCCCTCTTGGTCCTCCGTTTTGGTGTGTCTGCTGCTGTGGTCGGTGCCCTTGATTTTTGGGTCCGTTTCCATTGTTTTTGTTTTGCCACTGTCCCGGGGATTGTTGCGTGTACACATTCACTACTGGTGTGGCAGGAGCTCTTTGGTCTTGCTGTTGAGGCAGTGGCTGTGGGCCTCCCTGGGTGACAGGTGCCATGGTGCCCTCTTCTGGCGGTGATGGAGTGATCAATGGGGCTGTGTTTTCTTTTTGTCCTTTCTTGTCAGCTCTTCCAGCTGCATCTGTGTCAGTTTTCTCTGGATGTCTCTCCCCTGCTCTGCCAGTTTCTGTTCGTCCTTCCTGTATCTTTCCATGTGAGCTTGCAGTGCCTCACCTAGTTCTGTTACTATGGATTTGTTTCCAATTTGTTTCTTCCTGCTTTGTTAATTGTTTCTCTAGCCCCCTCTGCTCTTGTTCAGAGGCAGCACAATTTCTTAATTCTTCATCTTCTTCATTACTCTCATCATCCCACTCACTTTGCCCATCATCATCTTGTTCATTTTCCCCATAGTTTTCCAGTTCTGCTAACATGCCCCTCAGTGCTCCATAGCAGTCCATGTCTACTTTTTGTTCTCTTTTTTCTATTGGGGTGGAATCCTAGCTTTACATTTCCTGTTATTTCAACAAGTCCTGTAACCTGAGGGTTTGTCCCCCTTGAATGTATGGTGGGGGTGCGGTAGCGCAAGCCCTTTTTCCTTCTCTCTCTTTTTCTTTTAATATTATTCTGGCCTTAGCCATGCTTTCTCTCCAACCCTTACCTTCCTCCCAAAACATTTTCAAAATCTCTCTCTTTTTCTCTCTTATTTTTTATTTTCTCCCCTTTCTCTCCTACTTTATAGTTTTTTATTACTGTATCCATTTTCTCACACACTGCCACATCAAACGTCCCTTCCTTTGGCCATTTTGTTTCCATCTTTCTGGTTCATATTTCCCATTTTCCAGAGATTTTTCCAATCTCTTCTTTGTTCAATGAGAACCTTCTCTTTATTATGTCTACTGGTGTTCCTGCCATTTCTATTCCTTGTATTGTTGGTCTTCCTGTTGATAGCCTTATGTTTGGTTCAGTGTCTATGTTAGGATGTAGGGTCAGCAATATTTTCCTTACTGTTTTCCTCGTGCCTATTTGTTCCCTTAGTATTGTTACTAGTTTTGGAATAAGCCACTGAACTTCTGTCACAACTATAGACACCTCTAGTTGAGGTTATTTTATTGTTTTTCCTGTCTGTTCTTTCCCTCTTTCAAAACCTTGCTCTTCCCCTAGTGTCAGCCAAGGTTAAACTTGTTTATACATTGGGATTATTAGAAAATATAACCTTTTTTGATCTGCAAACTCTTCAAGAGTTTCTCCAAATTTCTGTACTGTCCAATTCCTTCCTACTATCCCAGCCCAATCCACATATGGCCACTCTTCTCTTGTTTCTGCTAAATTCCCTATTTCTGTTAACGATCTCAACTGAAAGTTTTTATATTCCTCAGTCAATGGTATCCTTCTCCCTAATATATCTTCATACTCTGCTTCTTTCCAAAAATGTGTTTTTATCCCTTGTGTCTCTTTTAATATTATTTTTATTCTTTGTTCCCTTGTCTCATCTCCCATTAAGAAACTACTCTCGCTCTCCTGTCCTTAGGCATTTTCCCAGTGGTCTGTTCAGCCTTGGTCTATTCGACCACACCCTGTTTTCCCCTATCAGTATCCACGTTACTTCCTTCTCTAATGTTCCTCCACTTGTATTACCGTACTCTATGTTTTCTGTATCTAAATTCTTACATCTGTTTTCTCTTTTAAATCGTTTATATCCGGACGGCTAGTCCATATCCTAAATTCTCCTGCCCAGATTTCTATTATTACTATTTCCTGTGCCCACCACTGTTTAATCAGTCGTGGTTTAAATGTTATCTTTTCTCCTGGTCTACACCACCACCTTTGAATGTTGTATTGGGGTGTTCTTATTTGTACCCACCTTACTCATAATTCTAACCCTCCTGGTAGTGTGATTTTTTCCACACTTAGTACTTCAATGGGCATTCACGCACCGTTCACTTTTCCTCTCCTAGTGCGAGATTGGGCACAGGAAATAGTAATAATAGAAATCTGGGCAGGAGAATTTAGGATATGGACTAGCCGTCCGGATATAAACGATTTAAAAGAGAAAACAGATGTAAGAATTACACTTGCCGGGTTACACTTAAGCAATGGTCCAGGAGAGGTGCGCAACCCCTTCCCCACCAGAGACAGAAGTTTTCACACTTCTTACTTTTAGTACTTTAATCACACATGCATTCACACTCTTCCTTACGCTTTCCTAAGCAACCTGCAAATTCAGCCCTTTTCCTGATTCACTTCCTCAACACAGAAAAGCGATATTGTACATGACTTATGCCTGTCAAAACAGCCCTTTATTGTTCCACTTCCTCAATATCATACAGCAATATCCGTAGGGCTTCTTATTTATTTTCTATTTATTTCACCCAAACAGATGGGCAGCCGCTCGCGCCAGAATGAATCGAACAGAATAATCAGCAGGATGAACAGATGAATCAGACGAATTGAACAAATGCACCAGATGAACAACTGAGTGACCCCGATGAATTGAATGCCCGAATTGAGTCAGACTAATTGAATAAGATTGATTGCATTCACAAACTCGAACAGGTTGAACAAAGCAAGTCTGGACAAAACTAACAGATAAAACAACCGGATCAACCAGATTGATTCAAACTCATCAAATGAGCAACCTGAATGAGACAGGTGAACAATCCAACTTAACCGAACTGAATGAAACAAAGCCACCCAAGCAAACTATCCACCCGCATGGGCTGAGCAGATCTACTTCTACCTAGGCTTTTTCTACGTATTGCAACCCTCTAGGCTTTTTATTCCCTAACTTTCCCGTCCGTTCAGACCTCTAGTTTTTATACCAGAGCGGTATCCACGGTTCTATTTATTCTGCCCGTTCAGACCCCTAGTATTACACACTAAGGCGGTATCCACAGAATCTATTCTGCCCGTTCAGATCCCTTGCACTGTACTAAAGCGGTATCCACAGAATCTATTCTGCCCATTCAGACCCCTAGCACTGTACTAAAGCGGTATCCACAGAATCCAACCTGCCCGTTCAGACCCCTAGAGTTCTACTTTCTTAGTTCTCCAGAGCGGTATCCACAGGTACCTGTCCGTTCCGTCCTCTAGTAATATATTTCCTTAATACACCTAGAGCGGTATCCACAGGATTTTTGCCTACCCGTGCAGTCCCCTAGTGATACACTTCCTCAACACACTAGAGCGGTATCCACAGGACTTTACTTATGTTAACATACATGCATGCTTTTTAAAAAATTTCAACAAAAACTCTGTACTTTTCCTAAATTTAGCCCTTAATTCTGGAGAGACCCCCGGTACCTGACCTCCAAATCAGCTGATCCGAACCACACAAATGTCTATGCTAAAAAGTAAGAACTCTGCTTACCTCTGTTACAGTGGCCACTGTGTTTTGTGTGGTTCGTTCAGTCCGATCCGGATGGCTCAGTACCCGTCTAGTCCCTTTTTCCAGTCCCTTCATGGTCGCCAATTATGTTGTGGCGAATTGTCCTTATCCTCAGTAAAAAACAAAGTACTTCCAGAGTTTTTGTAGAATCAAGATAGACTTTATTACACAAGCAATAGAGCCGAGCTGGTCTGCAGAGCAACTCACTCTCCAACCCTCAGTTCTCAGTTTATATACAGTTTCATTCCTGCTCATAGTACACGCCTTTTTAGCTTAATCACTCCCTGTTTAGTTCCTCCACCATTGTTTCCAAACTTAACATCTTGACCGCCCCGCCCACTTCCTTATTCTTTAATAGTGGCGCAATCTGGCTTCTCCTCCTTCTATTCATTCCGTTTTTGGAAACAATAGTGGCGCAACCAAACCTTATTATGTAATAAATAACAGAGCCATTTCCTGGCTCTGTTTTAACCCATCAATCCAATAACAGGTCAATTTCCTGACTCTGTTTCCATTTTAACTCTTTAATTGGCCATTTCCTCCATGGGCGTAATCAAATAACATAGTCATTTCCTGGCTCTGTTTTAAGGCTTCTTCCTTATAATCATTTCCTGTCTTTGTAGGAGGCCTCTTCCTTTGCACTATACTTAGCTTGTCATTCCTTCTATACTTGTATGAGATAGTGTTTAACTGTGATTAACTATGTTTAACTGAAAAATCTCCAATAGTCCATAAAATGTTGAATACATGACACAACTCTGTAACATTATCTTTTCACATAACATGTCAACATCGATAGTGATTATAAAACAATATGATTTTCAGCTTAACATACATTAGATATCATTTTAAAAGTGAAAACACTGGGTGCAGCATGGATCACGATACATACCTCCATCAAAGTTTAACAACTCTTTGGCTGGATGCTGCGTGATCATGTGCACATATATTATATACACGGGATGCAGTTACTCAAATAATACAGCAGGTGGCTCCACAACTATACATACATAGCCTGGCTGCTTAATTATGACAAAACTCATACAACTAAGGTCTATTTCAAGCCTGTTACACCAGCACGTCTCCGGCGCCACTTGGGGTGCAAAAAACCCTAGACCACTTTTATTCTACCAACAGAAACACATATAAGGCCCTCCCTCGTCCGCCCTTCGGCAAATCTGACCATGACTCTATTCTCCTGCTTCCTGTTTACAAACAAAAGCTCAAACAGGAAGTACCAGTGACGTGCTCAATACGGAATTGGTCCAATGAAGCAGACACAAGGCTACAAGACTGTTTTGCTAGTACAGACTGGAATAAGTTCCGGGATTCATCCGATAGCATTGAGGAGTTTGCCACATCAGTCACAGGCTTCATCAATAAGTACATAGATGACGTCATCCCCACAGTGACTATATGAACGTATCGAAACCAAAAAACATGGATTACAGGCAATATCCTTGCTGGCCTAAAGGCTAGAGCTACCGCTTACAAGATACGGGACACGGTCATGGACGTATAAAAGAAAGCCCACTTCGACCTCTGATGAATCCTATTAAACCGGCTCTGACGCACGTTGTATGTGGCAGGACTTGCGGACGATAACGGATTACAAAGGGAAACCCAGCCGTAAGACGCCCAGTGATGCAGAACACCCAAACGAGCTGAATGCCTTTTATGCTCACTTCGAGGAATACAACACTGAGTCTTGCGTGAAAGCCCCTGTTGTTAAGGATGACTGTGTGATCTCTGTGGCTAATGTAAGTAAAACTTTTAAACAGGTTATCACACGCAAGGCCGCTGGGCCAGACCAAGGCGCGTTCTCAAAGCATACGCAGACCAGCTGGCAAGTGTCTACATGGACATTTTCAATCTCTCCTTGTTCCAGTCTGTAATCCTAACATGCTTCAAGCTGACCACCATTATCCCTGTTCCCAAAAACTCCAAGGTAGCCTGCCTAAATGACTATCGCCCTATAGCACTCACTCCAATTCACATACCGCCCCAACAGATCCACAGATGACACAATCTCAGTTGCACTTCACACTGCCCTCTCCCACCTGGACAAGAGGGGAAATAACTATGTGAGAATGCTGTTCATAGACTACAGCTCAGCGTTCAACACCATAGTCCCCTCCAAGCTCATCACCAAGCTAGGGACCCTGGGACTGAACACCTCCCTCTGTAACTGGATCCTGGACTTCATGCCGTTACAGCCCCAGGTGGTGAAAGTAGGCAACAACACTTTTGCCACGCTGACCAACAACACGGGGGGCCCCTCAAGGGTGTTTGCTTAGTCCCCTGCTGTACTCCCTGTTCACCCATGACTGCATCGCCACGAACGACTCCAATACCAACAGCCTACAGGGAGGCCAGAGACTTGGCAGTGTGATACCATGACAACAACCTCTCCCTCAACGTCAGTAAGACCAAGGAGCTGATCGTGGACTACAGGAGAAAGAGGGGAGAGCACGCCCCCATCCACATTGACAGGGCTGTAGTGGAGTGGGTCGAGAGCTATATCTATCGATTTTCTACTCAAATCCTGTATCCTCTTTTCTCTCATACAGCTTCTCAATCTCTCACTCTCCCTCTCATATTGCCCACACTGTACCAACACATGTCTCAATTTGTTTCAATTTCAATTTCCTGGCAGTAATCACACCTTCCTGATGGATGCCTTCCTATTAGGTAATGACTTGTTCAGCCGGCTGTGTCCTACCCTACTAAGACTAGTGAAGATGGCCTCCTCTTTTCTGTCTCATCCAACAATCCTACCATCCCCTTCTCTTCTCTATATTTGGAAGAGATGCCTGCCCTTATTGTCTCTATTCCACTGCCCCTGCCATCTCTGCACCACCAATGTCCATATCAGGCCTTTTGCCTCTGCCTTGCTCATTGAAACTTTACCGTCCACCACCCCAACGCTAACGGCCTATTTCGCCAGTACATCAGCTGCCTCATTCCCCTCCAACCCCACATGGGCTGGGACCCAAGTTAATCTCCTCTGTATATCCATCTGTCTCACCCAGCAATGGGTTTGTAGTACCTCATACAGCAGGTCTTGTCTGCTACGTGAGCTAAAGGACTGCAGACTCATCAATACCGCACATGAGTCAGCACCAGTAGCGGTGCGTGGGTAAAATCACTGGGGAAGCCAAAAAAAAAGCCATATTACAACCTATGTGTTGTGATAATTGCGTTGTTTGCTCTATAACCTGTTAGTTCATATGCCTTCCATAATATACAGTGCCTTGCAAAAGTTTTCATCCCCTTGCCGTTTTTCCTATTTTGTTGCATTACAACCTGTAATTTAAATTGATTTGTATTATTCTAAAAAATAAATAATGGAAAAGTAGTGGTGCATATGTATTCAGCCCCTTTGCTATGAAGCCCCTAAATAAGATAGGGTGCAACCAATTACCTTCAGAAGTCACATAATTAGTTAAATAAAGTCCACCACTGTGCAATCTAAGTGTCACATGACCTGTCACATGATCTCAGTGACTCGGTTAATAAAAAAGTGGTCAGATGACGCAGATGCTAAGCTACAGGACTGTTTTGCTAGCACAGACTGGAACATGTTCCGGGATTCTTCAGACAGCATTGAGGAGTACACCACATCAGTCACTGGCTTCATCAATAAGTGCATCGATGATGTCGTCCCCACAGTGACCGTACGTACATACCCCAACCAGAAGCCATGGATTACAGGAAACATCCGCACTGAGCTAAAGGGTAGAGCTGCCGCTTTCAAGGAGCGGGACTCTAACCCGGACGCTTTTAAGAAATCCCGCTATGCCCTCCGACGAACCATCAAACAGGCAAAGAGTCAATACAGGACTAAGATTTAATCGTACTACACTGGCTCTGACGCTCGTCGGTTGTGGCAGGGCTTGAAAACTATTACAGACTACAAAGGGAAGCACAGCCGCGAGCTGCCCAGTGACACAAGCCTACCAGACGAGCTAAACCACTTCTATGCTCGCTTCGAGGCAAGCAACACTGAAGCATGCATGAGAGCACCAGCTGTTCCGGATGACTATGTGATCACGCTCTCCGTAGCCGATGTGAGTAAGACTTTTAAGCAGGTCAACCTTCACAAGGCCGCAGGGCCAGACGGATTACCAGGACGTGTACTCCGAGCATGTGCTGACCAACTGGCAAGTGTCTTCACTGACATTTTCAACATGTCCCTGACTGAGTCTGTAATACCAACATGTTTCAAGCAGACCACCATAGTCCCCGTGCCCAAGGACTCTAAGATAACCTGCCTAAATGACTACCGACCCGTAGCACTGACGTCTGTAGCCATGAAGTGCTTTGAAAGGCTGGTCATGGCTCACATCAACACCATTATCCCAGAAACCCTAGACCCACTCCAATTTGCATACCACCCCAACAGATCCACAGATGATGCAATCTCTATTGCACTCCACACTGCCCTTTCCCACCTGGACAAGAGGAACACCTACGTGAGAATGCTATTCATTGACTACAGCTCAGCATTCAACACCATAGTGCCCTCTAAGCTCATCACTAAGCTAAGGATCCTGGGACTAAACACCTCCCTCTGCAACTGGATCCTGGACTTCCTGACGGGCCGCCCCCAGGTGGTAAGGGTAGGTAACAACACATCTGCCACACTGATCCTCAACACGGGGGCCCCTCAGGGATGCGTGCTCAGTCCCCTCCTGTACTCTCTGTTCACCCATGACTGCATGGCCAGGCACGACTCCAACACCATCATTAAGTTTGCCGACGACACAACAGTGGTAGGCCTGATCACCGACAACGATGAGACAGCCTATAGGGAGGAGGTCAGAGACCTGGCCGTGTGGTGCCAGGACAACAACCTCTCCCTCAACGTGACCAAGACAAAGGAGATGATTGTGGACTACAGGAAAAAAAAGAGGACTGAGCACGCCCCCATTCTCATCAACGGGGCTGTAGTGGAACAGGTTGAGAGCTTCAAGTTCCTTGGTGTCCACATCACCAACGAACTATCATGGTCCAAACACACCAAGACAGTCGTGAAGAGGGCACGACAAAGCCTATTCCCCATCGAGAGCATCCTGACTGGTTGCATCACCGCCTGGTATGGCAACTGCTTGGCCTCCGACCGCAAGGCACTACAGAGGGTAGTGCGTACGGCCCAGTACATTACTGGGGCCAAGCTTCCTGCCATCCAGGACCTCTATACCAGGCGGTGTCAGAGGAAGGCCCTCAAAATTGTCAAAGACTCCAGCCACCCTAGTCATAGACTGTTCTCTCTGCTACCGCACGGCAAGCGGTACCAGAGTGCCAAGTCTAGGTCCAAAAGACTTCTCAACAGCTTCTACCCCCAAGCCATAAGACTCCTGAACAGCTAATCATGGCTACCCGGACTATTTGCACTGCCCCCCCACCCCATCCTTTTTACGCTGCTGCTACTCTGTTAATTATTTATGCATTGTCACTTTAACTCTACCCACATGTACATATTACTTCAACTACCTCAACTAGCCGGTGACCCCGCACATTGACTCTGCACCAGTACCCCCCTGTATATATAGCCTCCCTACTGTTATTTTATTTTACTTCTGCTCTTTTTTTTCTCAACACTTTTTTTGTTGTTGTTTTATTTTTACTTTTTTTGTTAAAAATAAATGCACTGTTGGTTAAGGGCTGTAAGTAAGCATTTCACTGTAATGTCTGCACCTGTTGTATTCGGCGCATGTGACCAATAAAATTTGATTTGATTTGATTTGATATATGCACACCTATTCTGAAAGGCCCCAGAGTCTGCAACACCAATAAGCAAGGGGAACCACCAAGCAAGCGGCACCATGAAGACCAAGGAGCTCTCCAAACAGGTCAGGGACAAAGTTGTGGAGAAGTACAGATCAGGGTTGGGTTATCAAAAAATATCTGGAGGAAAGAAAACAGGAGCTACCTCCACTATTCCAGGACCGTTTCAACTTCAACATCATCAAATCACCTATGTATAGTCTAATGCAGTGACAACTAGAAGATACCAAAAACTATTTATTCGGAACAACATAAGCTAAATATGATATGGCTGTCCATGGTTCTGATTTCTGTGTGTATGTGTGTGCGCATTCATGCAAGAAGAAAAAACATATTGACTCACCCTACTTGTAGAGAAATGCCAATGCCATCCTCCTCTCTTTCATGTTGACGAAATGGTCTAGCACTCTGTCATACAGTACACACTTTTATTTTTTGTTGTCCTAGGCTACCTGGCTAAAATGCTTTCTCACTAGCCTAACTTCCTTTCATGGGCAATGTTAGCTCGTTAACATTAGCCTTCTACATCAAGCTACATCCACTCAGGCCAGGGGCACAATGTATGAATTAATGGTTGGATCAGAATCGCCGTTATAATCATTAGCCAGCATGGAGAATTAAGTAAAATCACAAGTCCAAATCCCTATCTCTATCCATGGCTAATTTAGGAAAAGGCCCATTTTAGCAAGCTAGCTAGCCACCGGAGGACAACAACACAACGAGATGCAACAATTCAAGATGTTTCTGTCATTGACGTATGCTCTCAATGCGATAGAAATGACGCCAAATCCAAACTGGTTTCCCTTTACACTTTTCTTTGGTGTGCTAGGACCATTCACAGTTGAGCTCACTCAGTTTGGCTATTATTTTACACTTTTTTTATCAAGAGAGGCCCAATGCTTGCTGGCTTCCCTTGCATTCAATGCAATGGGCGGCAACAATGTCATACTCTTTTGGACCAGACAGCATCAGATAGATGGCCTACACATACAGGGACAGAGGAGCGCTGTTTCGCTCAGTCTGATGCTTTCTCCGGTGAGATACATTCAGCCTCTTGTGAATTGAAGGAAAATTGTGAAACACAGAAAGACGAAAGATCCAATAATGTATCTTTGGCATCCATGAATACACACCACTGGTCAGAGCAAATAACTACTCTGTCTGGCTTGACTTCCTCCACCCACTGCAAGGCCAACAGTACAGCCATCAGCTCTGTCATGCATACCGCCAGGTGGTCTATAATACATTTCCTGACAGCAACCCCACATTCCTACACTACGAATGCTGACCCAGTACGAAATGTCCTAAGGTACAGTATTTTGAACCATCTGCATCAGTATCCAGACGTCTTTTAAAGGTCCAGTGCAGTCAAAACATTTATTTTCCTGTGTTTCATATGTGTTTCCACACTACGCGGTTGGAATAATACTGTGAAATTGTGAAAATTATGATAATGCACTTTTAGTGTAAGAGCTGTTTAAAAGACCACCTGAAATTTCAGCTTGTTTGGCTCGGTAGGGTTTTTGGACGGCCTGGTGAGTTAATAGACCAATACGAAAGATAGTTTGCCCTCCTCTCTGCCATTAACAGCTCGCTTTCAGGTTACACATCCCTCCCATTAGGCTTCTCCAATTAGGCCCTTCTCTCAGTCCACTCCCAGACAGTCCCAGCTAAATTCTTGCTTGAGAAATTGCAATTAGCTAAGAAGCTTTTTTTTTTTTTTTTGACAATTTTAATTGAAAACAATCACAGTAAGGTACTTAATTGTTACCCAGAAATATTTTGATATTGAGATAAAAACGGCTGGAACTTTTAAAAAATCAGCAAGGCGCTATTGCGAACGGCCCAGTCCATCACTTGGGCCGAACTCCCTGCCATCCAGGACCTTTATAACAGGCGGTGTCAGCCACCCAAGTCATAGACTTTTCTCTCTGCTACCGCACGGCAAGTGGTACCGGAGCGCCAAGTTTGGGACCAAAAGGCACCTGAACAGCTTCTACCCCCAAGCCATAAGACTGCTGAACAGTTAATCAAATGGCTACCCGGACAATTTCCATTGATCCCCTTTACTATTTACAGTTTTGCTCTGACTCCTTTGCACTCTACCCACACATACTACACTGACACTCCAACACACACACACACACACACACACACACGCTGCTACTCTGTTTATTATATATTCTGATTGTCTAGTCATTTTTACCCCTACCCACATGTACTGTGTTACCTCAAGTACCCCAACTACCTTGTACGCCTGCACATTGACTCGGTACTGTTACTCCTTGTACAGTGAGGGAAAAAAGTATTTGATCCCCTGCTTATTTTGTAAGTTTGCCCACTGACAAAGAAATTATCTGTCTATAATTTTAATGGTAGGTTTATTTGAACAGTGAGAGACAGAATAACAACAAAAAAATCCAGAAAAACGCATGTCAAAAATGTTATAAATTGATTTGCATTTTAATGAGGGAAATAAGTATTTGACCCCACTGCAAAACATTACTTAGTACTTGGTGGCAAAACCCTTGTTGGCAATCACAGAGGTCAGACGTTTCTTGTAAATGGCCACCAGGTTTGCACACATCTCAGGAGGGATTTTGTCCCACTCCTCTTTGCAGATCTTCTCCAAGTCATTAAGGTTTCGAGGCTGATGTTTGGCAACTCAAACCTTCAGCTCCCTCCACAGATTTTCAATGGGATTAAGGTCTGGAGACTGGCTAGGCCACTCCAGGACCTTAATGTGCTTCTTCTTGAGCCACTCCTTTGTTGCCTTGGCCGTGTGTTTTGGGTCATTGTCATGCTGGAATACCCATCCACGGCCCATTTTCAATGCCCTGGCTGAGGGAAGGAGGTTCTCACCTAAGATTTGACGGTACATGGCCCCGTCCATCGTCCCTTTGATGCGGTGAAGTTGTCCTGTCCCCTTAGCAGAAAAACACCCCCAAAGCATAATGTTTCCATCTCCATGTTTGACGGTGGGGATGGTGTTCTTGGGGTCAAAGGCAGCATTCCTCCTCCTCCAAACACGGCGAGTTGAGTTGATGCCAAAGAGCTCCATTTTGATCTCATCTGACCACAACACTTTCACCCAGTTCTCCTCTGAATCATTCAGATGTTCATTGGCAAACTTCAGACGGGCATGTATATGTGCTTTCTTGAGCAGGGGGACCTTGCGGGCACTGCAGGATTTCAGTCCTTCACGGCGTAGTGTGTTACCAATTGTTTTCTTGGTGACTATGGTCCCAGCTGCCTTGAGATCATTGACAAGATCCTCCCGTGTAGTTCTGGGCTGATTCCTCACCGTTCTCATGATCATTGCAACTCCACGAGATGAGATCTTGCATGGAGCCCCAGGCCGAGGGAGATTGACAGTTATTTTGTGTTTATTCCATTTGCGAAAAATCGCACCAACTGTTGTCATCTTCTCACCAAGCTGCTTGGCGATGGTCTTGTAACTCATTCCAGCCTTGTGTAGGTCTCCAATCTTGTCCCTGACATCCTTGGAGAGCTCTTTGGTATTGGCCATGGTGGAGAGTTTGGAATCTGATTGATTGATTGCTTCTGTGGACAGGTGTCTTTTATACAGGTAACAAGCTGAGATTAGGACCACTCCCTTTAAGAGTGTGCTCCTAATCTCAGCTTGTTACCTGTATAAAAGACACCTGGGAGCCAGAAATCTTACTGATTGAGAGGGGGTCAAATACTTATTTCCCTCATTAAAATGCAAATCAATTTATAGCATTTTTTACATGAGTTTTTCTGGATTTTTTTGTTGTTATTCTGTCTCTCACTGTTCAAATAAACCTACCATTAAAATTATAGACTGATCATTTCTTTGTCAGTGGGCAAACTTACAAAATCAGCAGGGGATCAAATACTTTTTTCCCTCACTGTATATACAGTTGAAGTCGGAGGTTTACATACACCTTAGCCAAATACATTTTAACTCAGTTTTTCACAATTCCTGACATTTAATCCTAGTAAACATTCCCTGTCTTAGGTCCGTTAGGATCACCACTTCATTTTAAGAATGTGAAATGTCAGAATAATAGTAGAGAGAATTATCTATTTCAGCTTTTATTTATTTCATCACATTCCCAGTGGGTCAGAAGTTTACATAACTTGGGACAAACGTTTCGGGTAGCCTTCCACAAGCTTCCCACAATAAGTTGGGTGAATTTTGGCCCATTCCTACAGACAGAGCTGGTGTAACTGAGTCAGGTTTGTAGGTCTCCTTGCTCGCACACGCTTTTTCAGTTCTGCCCACACATTTTCTATAGAATTGAGGTCAGGGCTTTGTAATGGCCACTCCAATACCTTGACGTTGTTGTCCTTAAGCCATTTTGAAACAACTTTGGAAGTATGCTTGGGGTCATTGTCCATTTGGAAGACCCATTTGCGACCACGCTTTAACTTCCTGACTGATGTCTTGAGATGTTGCTTCAATATATCCACATAATTTTCCTTCCTCATGATGTCATCTATTTTGTGAAGTGCACCAGTCCCTCCTGCAGCAAGGAACCCCACAGCATGATGCTGCCACCCCCGTGCTTCACGGTTGGGATGGTGTTGTTCAGCTTGCAAGCAGTCCCCTTTTTCCTCCAAACATAACGATGGTCATTATGGCCAAACAGTTCTATTTTTGCAAGGCCCCCCTTTTTCCTCCAAACATAATGATGGTCATTATGGCTAAACAGTTATATTTTTGTTTAATCAGACCAGAGGACATTTCTCCAAAAAGTAAGATCTTTGTCCCCATGTGCAGTTGCAAACCGTAGTCTGGCTTTTCCATGGCGGTTTTGGAGCAGTGGCTTCTTCCTTGCTGAGCGGCCTTTCAGGTTATGTCGTTATAGGACTCGTTTTACTGTGGATATAGATAATTTTGTACCTGTTTCCTCCAGCATCTTCACAAGGTCCTTTGCTGTTGTTCTGGGATTGATTTGCACTTTTCGCACCAAAGTACGTTAATCTCTAGGAGACAGAACACGTCTCCTTCCTGAGCGGTATGACGGCTGCGTGGTCCCATGGTGTTTATACTTGCATATTATTGTTTGTACAGATGAACGTGGTACCTTCAGGCGTTTGGAAATGTCTCCCAAGGATGAACCAGACTTGTGGAGGTCTACAATTGTATTTCTTAGGTCTTGGCTGATTTCTTTTGATTTTCCCATGATGTCAAGCAAAGAGGCACTGAGTTTGAAGGTATGCCTTGAAATACATCCACAGGTACACCTCCAATTGACTCAAATGATGTCAATTAGCCTATCAGAAGCTTCTAAAGCCATGACATCATTTACTGGAATTTTCCAAGCTGTTTAAAGGCACAGTCAACTTAGTGTATGTAAACTTCTGACCCACTGGAATTGTGATACAGTGAATTATAAGTGAAATAATCTGTCTGTAAACAATTGTTGGAAAAATTACTTGTGACATGCACAAAGTAGATGTCCTAACCGACTTGCCAAAACTATAGTTTGTTAACAAGACATTCGTGGAGTGGTTGAAAAACAAGTTTTAATGACTCCAACCTAAGTGTATGTAAACGTCCGACTTCAACTTTAGCCTTATTGTTTTTATTGTGTTACTCTTTCCTTTTTTATTTAGCAAATATTTGTCTAACTTTTTAACTCTACATTGTTGGGAATGGGCTCGGAAGTAAGCATTTCACTATGACAATAACATTTTATTTTAATCAAACCCCTCCCTATCTGTGCGTAGTCTCTCCAACACTTCTACTACTAGAGGCAGGAGTAGCCATGGTGTGTTTACAGGTATGGTCACAGTGGGGCTAACCTCCCTTCCATACAGTCCCATCTCCCTCAACTGGGTATACCCAACCACCCAAAGCTCATGTTCCATCTTTGCTCATGTTCCCAGCATGCCTGTAGCACCCATTTCGCAGGATGAGACACCCCATGTCCCAGTAGGTTGCAAGGTTGATATGATGTGGATCCCTTTTACACTTCAGCGGGAGGGAACAGGGTTGGAGAAAAACATGAATTAATACCAAAATATTATGTAATGTTGAAATATTACATAGCAAAGGATAAAATAATCCCAATTAAAATATTATGAATGTTTATTCTGAATTTATATCCAGTAAATTGATCTAAATCTTACACATGGTAGCCTCTTTCTCCCCATTTCTGACAGTTGCCATGCTCCACTAGAATCAGTCAAGAGTAGAGATCCTATTAAATTGTTCTAATTCCTAATTCTTTGGCACTAATACGTTTGACCTATTTATATTCATTTATATGTCTCGAGCTCTGCACCTGGCTGGCATGTACCTGGCTCCTAATTCTATGGCACTTGTACACGCCCCCTCATGGATTTTGCTTACAGGGGAGTGAACAAGTGCACACTTATTGGGACAATTGGTTTTGCTCAATGCTCCTCCGTCCTGTCCTCGTCTGCTTTTGAAAAAGGTTAAAGGTAATCGAGAAGCAGAGGTGAGGAAACATGGAAACAAATGCACTTCAATGAAATTACTCTCCTTCCCCACTCTTGCCTCATTAGGCAAATGACATTTACATTGGTGGAATCCCAAAATAAATGTGCAAAGTGATCAAAACAAAATGAGCTAGTTGTGTAAGACATTTTATAGATAAAATAATAAGTAGCGTATAGTTTTTAAATGTGTGCATGCTTTTCTTCTTTGAGAAAACAACAGCTGATTCAAAGGGAACTGAATTAAATCACAAATCAAGCTCATTCAAAACATAATTTAGGCTTTGGATTGCACTCAACTCCAATCTGGAGATCAATGCTCTCGCTTACTAGCAATGCCGACCGTATTATCTCCCAAGAGAATTGTCTTACATAGGTATTCCATTACTTGTTAGATATTACTGCACTGTTGGAGCTAGAAGCACAAGCATTTCGCTACACCCGCTATAACATCTGCTAAACACGTGTATGTGACAAATACAATTTGATTTGATTTGATTTGGTTACACGTAGTCTGTTATAACCTATTACCTACTAAGTGACTGGCCAATAGCCTGAGGTCAAACAAGCAAAACGGCAAACTAAAGGGGATGGATGCTGACAAGCTGAACATAACTGGCACATATCCATACAAAAATTCACCATTAATGGGTTGGTCCTCATGAAATAAACATCATAGGCCCATTAGCCTCATAAGTTATTAAAACCTCCTGAGACCATGTCTGCATCCCAAATGGCACCCTGTTCACTTTATAGTGCACTACTTTGACCAGGACTCATTTGGGACACAACCCAAGCTGTAAAAAAAACAACAAAAAAACATTATTACCAGGCAGATCAGATCAGAGGGAGTCTCCCCAAGCATGCCCCCCTTAGTTTAACCATCATAACAGGGTAACCTATAGCATTCATTGGACCGAAGTCACCACTGACTAGCATCAGTAGAGAGTGCATCCATGACTGAGAAAGGGGGACTTGGGTCGCATGATATCTCATTGGATGTTGTCTTGAGTATATGTCACTCCCACCTGTCTTCTGGCTTCATCCATGACCTCGGCGAGAAGGTGTGAGTGTGACCAAGGCATTCCAGAGCTCTCCTTCAGTCCTGATGGAGACAATCAGCATGTTTGAGGTGGTAAGTTTGAGCAAGGCAAAGTGCATAATCGCTAACCTTGATCACATAATGACCAGTTATTTGGGATGCAAGGTGATTTGTAAATGAGTAATTCTGACTGCAACGTAGTCGGTCTCAAACCTGCATATTCCCATACCATTTCCCCTATCGGCTTGGGCTAGTTTTGGTGCAAACTCTATTTTCATTTTAGCAAGGTGTATTGTAATATTCAATGGTTCACTTTGCTTTGTGTAAAGCCTACCTTTAAGCATACACTGCCTGACCTCCTCTGCTTCGTAGCGCAGCCCAGTACTGTGGATGAAGTTGAGGGGAAGGCTGGGCTCAGGGAGAGGGTATTGCTTCACCTCTCCATTCAACTCCAGGCTCGTAGGACACCACATGTGGTTGGGGACCTCAGATAGAAACAACACATAATATGATATTTTCTCTTTGAAGCCATTGATATGAAAGTACAGTGCAATATTGAAGAGCCCTCACTGCTGCTCGATCATCCTATTTTTTCAGCCTAATTGAGGAGAATAAGAAAAATCCTAAAGTTATATTTGATACTGTCGCAAAGCTAACTAAAAAGCAGCATTCCCCAAGAGAGGATGCCTTTCACTACAGCAGTGATGAATTCATGAACTTCTTCGACGAAAAGATAATGATCATTAGAAAGCAAATTACAGACTCCTCTTTGAATCTGAGTATTTCTCCAAAGCTCAGCTGTCCTGAGTCTGCACAAAACTGCCAGGACCTAGGATCAATGGAGACACTCAAGTCTTGACACATTCATGAAAATAGTCATGGCCTCTAAACCTTCAAGCTGCATACTGGACCCTATTCCAACTAAACTACTGAAAGAGCTACTTCCTGTGCTTGGCCCTCCTACGTTGAACATAATAAATGGCTCCCTATCAACTGGATGTGTACAAAACTCACTAAAGGTGGCAGTAATAAAGCCTCTCTTGAAAAAGCCAAACCTTGACCCAGAAAATGTAAAAAAACTATCGGCCTATATCGAATCTCCCATTCCTCTCAATTTTTTTTTAAAAAGCTGTTGTGCAGCAACTCACTGCCTTCCTGAAGACATATAATGTACACGAAACGCTTCAGTCTGGTTTTAGACCCCATCATATTACTGAGACTGCACTCGTGAAGGTGGTAAATGACCTCTTAATGGCGTCAGACCAAGGCTCTGCATCTGTCCTCATGCTCCTAGACCTTAGTACTGCTTTTGACACCATCGATCACCACATTCTTTTGGAGAGATTGGAAACCTTAATTGGTCGACACGGACAAGTTCTTGCCTGGCTAAGATCTTATCTGTCGGAAAGATATCAGTTCGTCTCTGTGGATGGTTTGTCCTCTGACAAATCAATTGTAAGTTTCGGTGTTCCTTAACGTTCTGTTTTAGGACCACTATTGTTTTCACTATATATTTTACCTCTTGGTGATGTCATTCGGAAACACAATGTTAACTTTCATTTCTATGAGGACAACACACAGCTGTACATTTCGATGAAACATGGTGAAGCCCCAAAATTGCCTACCCTGGAAGCCTGTGTTTCAGACATAAGGAAGTGGATGGCGGCACAATTTTTTACTTTTAACCTCGGACAAAACAGAGATGCTAGTTCTAGGTCCCAAGAAACAAAGATATCTTCTGTTGGATCTGACAATTAATATTGATGGTTGTACAGTCGTCTCAAAAGAAACTGTGAAGGACCTCGGCGTTAATCTGGACCCTGATCTCTCTTTTGACGAAAATATCAAGAATATTTCAAGGACAGCTTTTTTCCATCTTCATAACATTGCAAAAATCAGAAACTCTTTGTCTAAAAATTATGCAGGGTTTTACTGCTAACCTACAAAGCATTACATGGGCTTGCTCCTACCTATCTCTCCGATTTGGTCCTGTCGTACATACATACATACACGTACGCTACAGTCACAAGACGCAGGCCTCCTTATTGTCCCTAAAATGTCTAAGCAAACAGCTGGAGGCAGGGCTTCTCCTATAGAGCTCAATTTTTATGGAATGGTCTGCCTATCCATGTGAGAGACACAGACACAGTCTCAACCTTTAAGTCTTTACTGAAGACTCATCTCTTCAGTAGGTCCTATGATTGAGTGTAGTCTGGCCCAGGGGTGCGAAGGTGAACGGAAAGGCACTGGAGCGACAAACCACCCTTGCTGTCTCTGCCTGGCCGTTTCCCATCTCTCCATTGGGATTCTCTGCCTCTGACCCTATTACATTTTTATATTTTAGGCATTTTAGCAGACACTCTTATCCAGAGCGACTTACAGTTAATGAGTGCATACATTTTTTCATACTGGTCCCCCGTGGGGATCGAAACCACAACCCTGGCGTTGCAAGCGCCATGCTCTACCAACTGAGCTACACAGGACTACAGGGGCTGAGTCACTGGCTTACTGGTGCTTTCCATGCCGTCCCTAGGAGGGGTGCGTCACTTGAGTGGATTGAGTCACTGACGTGATCTTCCTGTCCAGTTTGTCGCCCCCTCTGGCTTGTGCAGTGGAGGAGATCTTCGTGGGCTATACTCAGCCTTGTCTCAGGGTAGTAGGTTGGTGGTCTGTTGATATCCCTCTGGTGGTGTGGGGGCTGTGCTTTGGCAAAATGGGTGGGGTTATATCCTGCCTGGTATCGTCGGACGGGGCCACAGTGTCTCTTGACCCCCCCTGTCTCAACCTCCAGTATCTATGCTGCAATAGTCTATGTGCCGGGGTCAGTCTGTTATATCTGGTGTTATTCTCATGTCTTATCCAGTGTCCTGTGTGAATTTAAGTATGCTCCCTCTAATTCTCTCTCTCTCTCTCCCCTCCCGGAGGACCTGAGCCCTAGGACCATGCCTCAGGACTACCTGGCCTGATGACTCCTTGCTGTCCCCAGGCCACCTGGTCGTGCTGCTGCTCCAGTTTCAACTCTTCTGCCTGCGACTATGGAACCCTGACCTGTTCACCGGACATGCTACCTTGTCCCAGACCTGCTGTTTTCAACTCTCTCTCTCTTCCGTACCTGCTATTTCAACCTCTAAATGCCCGGCTATGAAAAGCCAAGTGACATTTACCCCTGATGTCCTGACCTGTTGCAACCTCTGCAACCATTGTGATTATTATTTGACCCTGCTGGTCATCTATGAACGTTTGAACATCTTGGAGAAAAATCTGGCCTTAACGGTCATGTACTGTTATAATTCTCCACCCGGCACAGCCAGACGGGGACTGGCCACCCCTCAGAGCCTGGTTCCTCTCTTGGTTTCTTCCTAGGTTTCTGCCTTTCTAGGGCAGTCCCCGTTCTCCTGAGTGGCGCAGTGGTCTAAGGCGCCGCATTGCAGTGCTAACTGTGCCACTAGAGATCCTGGTTCGAATCCAGGCTCTGTCGCAGCCGGCCGCGACCGGGAGACTCATGGGCGGCGCACAATTGGCCCAGGGTAGGGGAGGGAATGGCCGGCAGGGATGTAGCTCAGTTGATAGAGCATGGCGTTTGCAACGGCAGGGTTGTGGGTTCGATTCCCACGGGGGGCCAGTATAAAAAAATATATAATATATATATATATGTATTCACTAACTGTAAGTTGCTCTGGATAAGAGCGTCTGCTAAATGACTAAAATGTAAATGTAGGGAGTTCTTCCTAGCCACCGTGCTTCTACATCTGCATTGCTTGCTGTTTGGGGTTTTAGGCTGGGTTTCTGTATAGCACTTTGTGACATCTGCTGATGTAAAAATGGCTTTATAATTGACTGATTAACTGATCAATGTCACACTTTGTTGTTCTCAATAGGGAATTGAAGAGAGAGGCTTGTTTGATGATACTAATAAACTTCCAACATAAACTCAAATGGTGTGCTTAATCAAAAACATGCTTTGACAAACACTATGAATAATAAACTCTCAAACTTATCAAATGAACTACTGTGGCTTGCGAAAGTATTCACCCCAAATTGTATTTTTCCTATTTCGTTGCCTTACAGCCTGGAATTAAAATGGATTTTTTGAGGGTTTGTATCATTTGATTTACACAACATGCCTACCACTTTGAAGATGCAAGATAAAAAAAATTGTGACACAAATAAGAAATACGACAAAAATACTGAAAACTTGAGCGTGCATAACTATTCAAAGTCAATACTTTGTAGAGCCATCTTTTGCAGCAATTACAGCTGCAAGTCTCTTGGGGTATGTCTCTATACGCTTGGTACATCTAGCCACTGGGATTTCTGCCCATTCTTCAAGGCAAAACTGCTCCAGCTCCTTCAAGTTGGATGGGTTCCGCTGGTGTACAGCAATATTTAAGTCATACCACAGATTCTCAATTGGATTGAGGTCTGGGCTTTGACTAGGCTATTCCAAGACATTTAAATGTTTCCCCTTAAACCACTCAAGTGTTGCTTTAGCAGTATGCTTAGGGTCATTGTCCTGCTGGAAGGTGAACCGCCATCCCAGTCTCAAATCTCCCTCAAGAATTTCCCTGTATTTAGCGCCATCCATCATTCCTTCAATTCTGACCAGTTTCCAAGTCCTTGCCAATGAAAAACATCCCCACAGCATGATGCTGCCACCACCATGCTTCACTGTGGGGATGGTGTTCTCAGGGTGATGAGAGGTGTTGGGTTTGCGCCAGACATAGCGTTTTTCTTGATGGCCAAAAAGCTCAATTTTAGTCTCATCTGACCAGAGTACCTTCTTCCATATGTTTGGGGAGTCTCCCACATGCCTTTTGGCAAACACCAAACATGTTTGCTTATTCTTTTCTTTAAGCAATGGCTTTTTTCTGGCCATTCTTCCGTAAAGCCCAGATCTGTGGAGTGTACAGCTTAAAGTGGTCCTATAGACATATACTCCAATCTCCGCTGTGGAGCTTTGCAGCTCCTTCAGGATTATCTTTGGTCTCTTTGTTGCCTCTCTGATTAATGCCCTCCTTGCCTGGTCTGTGAGTTTTGGTGGGAGGCCCTCTCTTGGCAGGTTTGTTGTGGTGACATATTCTTTCCATTTATTAATAATGGATTTAATGGTGCTCCGTGGGATGTTCAAAGTTTTGGATATTCTTTGATAACCCAACCCTGATCTGTCCTTCTCCACAACTTTGTCCCTGACCTGTTTGGAGAGCTCCTTAGTCTTCATGGTGCCGCTTGCTTGGTGGTGCCCCTTGCTTAGTGGTGTTGCAGACTCTGGGGCCTTTCAGAACAGGTTGTGTATATATACTGAGATCATGTGACAGATCATGTGACACTTAGATTGCACACAGGTGGACTTTATTTAACTAATTATGTGACTTCTGAAGGTAATTGGTTGCACCAGATCTTATTTAGGGGCTTCATAGCGAAGGGGGTGAATACATATGCACGCACCACTTTTCTGTTATTTATTTTTTAGAATTGTTTGAAACAAGTAATTTTTTTCATTTCACTTCACCAATTTGGACTATTTTGTGTATGTCCATTTCATGGAATCCACATAAAAATCCATTTAAATTACAGGTTGTAATTCAACAAAATAGGAAAAACACCAAGAGGGATGAATACTTTTGCAAGGCACAGAGCAAAAAATATATAAATGCAGCATGTAACAATTTCAAAGATTTTACTGAGTTACAGTTCATTTAAGGAAATCAGTCAACTGAAATAAATTCATTAGGCTCTAATCTATGGATTTCACATGACTGGGAATACAGATATGCATCTGATGGTCACAGATACCTAAAAAAAAAGTAGGGGAGTGGATCAGAAAACCAATCATTATCTGTTGTGACCACCATTTGCCTCATGCAGAGTGACACATCTCCTTCGCATAGAGTTGATCAGGCTGTTGATTGTGGCCTGTGAAATGTTGTCCCACTCCCCTTCAATGGCTGTGCGAAGTTGCTGGATATTGGCGGGAACTGGAACACGCTGTTGTACACGTTGATCCAGAGCATCCCAAACATGCTCAATGGGTGACAAAAGTATGCAGGCCATGGAAGAACTGGGACATTTTCAGCTTCCAGGAATTGTGTCCAGATCCTTGAGACATGGGGCCATGCATTATAATACTGAAACATGAGGTGATGGCGGTGGATGAATGGGACGACAGTGGGCCTCAGGATCTCGTCACGGTATCAGTGCATTCAAATTGCTATCGATAAAATGCTATTGTGTTTGTTGTCTGTAGCTTATGCCTGCCCATACCATAACCCCACCGCCACCATGAGGCACTCTGTTCACAATGTTGACATCAGCAAACCTCTCGCCCACACGACGCCATACACACTGTCTGCCATCTGCCCAGTACAGTTGACACCGGGATTCATCCATGAAGAGCACACTTGTCCAGTGTGCCAGTGGCCATCAAAGGTGAGCATGCAGTCAGGTCAAGACCCTGGTGAGGACGACGAGCACGCAGATGAGCTTCCCTGAGACGGTTTCTAACTGTTTGTGCATAAATTCTTTGGTTGTGCAAACCCACAATTTCATCAGCTGTCCGCGTTTATATTTTCGTTCAGTATACGTAGGTTATTGAAGTTGTTCAGGAGGCTATGGAAATGTTCATTCAAGTCAGCTCTTCAATAAATCATAAACTTGTTTAATTTACTCAGAATCTTCATCATTAGATCAATTATAGTGTGCAGTTCTTCCCTCACCCTCCTCTGGCTGTGACTTGTTAGAATTATGTATTTCCTCTGTGTGTGTGTGTGTCTGCTAATTCCTACCTTGATGGTCCCCTTGGTCCCAGTGATAACAGCATCATTTGTCAGCATCATCGTGATGGAGCACGTGCACACAGCCATTCTGTACCCAGAAAACTTTAAGACCAAAACTACTGTTCCATCCACTCCTGGAGGTGCAAATACAAAGCCTTAGAAATAGCAAAACCATTTATTTATTTCAGTGGGAGACATGAAAAGGGAGACTCTGGTATGTGAGTTAAGCAAGTGGATCTCAAGTCAGAATACCACCAATTACCTGTGTCAATACAGTGTCCCGTGGCTTGGATGGACTCAGGTCTCTCCCCATTAAACACCATGAAGACAAACTGCAGGCAGTAGATCCCCAGGTCTAGTAGTGCCCCTCCACCCAGTTCTCTCTGGGCCAGGCGAGGGATGTGTGTGAGGGGGGCTCCCAAGTCGGCCCTTACCATCTGGACCTCTCCCACCTCACCCTGGCCTAGCAGCCTGCCCACCTCTACAGACACAGGGAAGAAACGAGTCCAGATCGCCTGGGAGACAGAAAGATATAAGGGAGATAGATATAAGAGGGATGTCTTACTACTGCCATACTGCTCTATGATAGAGGCTATCTGGTGTGTATGAAGGGGGATATAGGAGGAATGCTTCCGTACTGCCATACTGCTCTATGATAGAGGCTATCTGATGTGTATGAAGGGGGATATAGGAGGAAAGCTTCACTACTGCCATACCGCTTTACGATAGAGGCTATCTGGTGTGTATGAAGGGGGATATAGGAGGAATGCTTCACTACTCTAGCATAGAAGCTTTCACTTTCTGTGTTGCATTTCATCAGAACATAGTGTACACACGTACAGTACCAGTTAAAAGTTTGGACACACCTACTCATTCAAGGATTTTTCTATATTTTTACTATTGTAGAATAATAGTGAAGACATCAAAACTATGAAATAACACATATGGAATCCTGTAGTAACCAAAAAAGTGTTAAACAAATCAAAATATATTTTATATTTCAGATTTTTCAAAGTAGCCACTCTTTGCCTTGACGACAGCTTTGCACACTCTTGGCATTCTCGCAACCAGCTTCATGAGGTAGTCACCTGGAATGCTTTAATGCGTTTGAGCCAATCAGTTGTGTCGTGACAAGGCAGGGGTGGTATACAGAAGATAGCCCTACTTGGTAAAAGACCAAGTCCATAATATGGCAAGAACAGCTCAAATAAGCAAAGAAAAACGACAGTCCATCATTACTTTAAAGACATGAAGGTCAGTCAATACAGAAAACTTAAAGTTTTTTCAAGTGCAGTCGCAAAAACCATCAAGCGCTTCATGAGGAATGCTTTTCCAACAGTCTTGAAGGAGGTTCCACATATGCTGAGCACTTGTTGGCTGCTTTTCCTTCACTCTGCGGTCCAACTCATCCCAAACCATCTCAATGGGGTTGAGGTCGGGTGATTGTGGAGGCCAGGTCATCTGATGCAGCACTCCATCACTCTCCTTCTTGGTGCTAAATAGCCCTTACACAGCCTGGAGGTGTGTTTTGGGTCATTGTCGTGTTGAAAAACAAATGATAGTCCCACTAAGCCCAAACCAGATTGGATGGCGTATTGCTGCAGAATGCTGTGGTAGCCATGCTGGTTAAGTGTGCCTTGAATTCTAAATAAATCACCAACAGTTTCACAAGCAAGGCACCCCCACACCATAACACCCCCTCCTCCATGCTTCATGGTGGGAACCACACATGCAGAGATCATCAGTTCACCTTCTCTGCGTCTCACAAAGACACGGCGGTTGGAACCAAAAATCTCAAATTTGGACACATCAGACCAAAGGACAGATTTCCACTGGTCTAATGTCCATTGCTCGTGTTTCTTGGCCCAAGCAAGTCCCTTATTTTTATTGGTGTCCTTTAGTAGTGGTTTCTTTGCATCAATTCGACCATGAAGGCCTGATTCACGCAGTCTCCTCTGAACAATTGATGTTGAGATGTGTCTGTTACTTGAACTCTGTGAAGCATTTATTTGGGCTGCAATCTGAGGTGCAGTTAACTCTAATGAACTTATCCTCTGCAGCAGAGGTAACTCTGGGTCTTCCTTTCCTGTGGCGGTCCTCCTGAGAGCCAGTTTCATCAAAGCGCTTGATGGTTTTTGTGACTGCACTTTAAGTTAGTTCTTGAAATCTTCCGGATTGACTGACCTTCATGTCTTAAAGTAATGATTGACTGTCGTTTCTCTTTGCTTATTTGAGCTGTTTTTGACATAATATGGACTTGGTCTTTTACCAAATAGGGCTATCTTCTGTATACCACCCCTACCTTGTCACAACACAACTGATTGGCTCAAACACATTAAGAAGGAAAGAAATTCCACAAATTAACTTTTAAGAAGGCACACCTGTTAATTGAAATGCATTCCAGGTGACTACCTCATGAAGCTGGTTGAGAGAATGCCAAGAGTGTGCAAAGCTGTCATCAAGGCAAAGGGTGGCTACTTTGAAGAATCTCATATATAACATATATTTTGATTTGTTTAACACGTTTTTGGTTACTACATGATTCCATGTGTTATTTCATAGTTTTGATGTCTTCACTATTATTCTACAATGTAGAAAATAGTAAAAAAAATAAAGAAAAACCCTGGAAGGAGTAGGTGTGTCCAAATCTTGACTGGTACTGTATGTCAGCCCAACATATATTATTCAGGAAAAACCATACCACAGTTTAAATATGTCAGTGTTGATGTACTGTATGTGTAAGTATATGATCAGAAGGAGCTTTAGAGTAAACTTGTATGGACAAGTTTAAAATGTCAGGTGTCCCCCGTACAGTACCTCCATCAGAAAGACATCATTCTCCTTGGCTGTGTTGGTGAGCTCCAGTACCTCTCTTAGATTCATGGCCAGGGGTTTCTCTATGAGCACGTTCTTATGGGAGGTCAAGAAGAGCTTACCTGTACTCAGGTGGTGAGAGTGGATTGTTCCCACATACACCACATCTGCAAAGAGAGATAGGGGTACGAGCATGGGTTTACAGCTCCAGTCAATTTAAAGCAACAAACCTATACCAAATAGGTTATCAGGTTTTGTCCTCTGGTTACAGCTGATTTTTGGCCTGAAATGGCCAAACACCTTGGCTCTACAGTATCTCTTGTCAAGGTAAAAATGTTAATCAGGTCTGTACCAGGCTAATGGATTTCATGATAGAACCCACCTATGTCTGAGTCTTTTGCTAGCTCGTCATAGCTCCCATAGGCTCTTGGGATGTTGTGATTTTTGGCAAACTCTTGGGCATGCTGCAGATTCCGAGCAGCAACAGCCACAATCTGAAAAATATAACAATTTTCATTGTTTCAATCAGAGGTGAATTGAATAGAATTTATTTTGTAAAAAATATATACAACAAGATGTACAATGTATTCCCAGGGTATAGCACTTAAAACGCTTATTTCCAAAGTGGTCCTAGATGGTAATAGTATTTAGAGTAGTAATAGCACTCTAAATTACCTTTAATTTCTTACTTGAATCCCATCAACATGTATGTTAGCTTTTCCTCAACCACATTCCTCAATTTGGCAGGGTCAGGCTGTTGAAATGACACATTGTGCCTTACTTACCATAAATAAATATTTGATGGCCCAGTATTTTGAGAATTACGGTAAAGTTTTACACAACATGCAATCAATGGAGAAAATGGAAATGGAGTTATTTACAAAATATATATATATATGTTTTCTTCTCACTGATGTCACTAACGAGTAAAACTTTCATTAAATTATTTTACAATAATACCAAATGGCTGCTCAAAAATACACTTTACCAAGCACCAAGTTTTAGGATTCCCCCACATTCCCAATCACAAATAACGTTTACCTGGTGGTCGTCGTGAGGTAGGGTCCTCAGAGCTACTGTAAAGTCGTGGCTGATTTTCCCTGCACTGCAGATTCCCCACCGTGTTGCCATGATCATTTCTAAACTAGCACGTCTCTCTATCTACCCCAGACAGATTTAGCAGACTTTTTTGATAAGCAAATATTTCCCACCAGTAGGGGGAGACAGAATACCGATAGCCAATCTCAGCTGGTACCTTAACGGAAATTCCACTAGGTGGAGCCAGAGGCTTAACTCTGAAACCTAGAAATACCCGAGGGCCCCATAAGTCTATTTATTAGCATCACTGATGTGATACTATTATGCAGGCATTTAGTTCCAAAAGTATTTTAAGTATTTTAGAGACCACCAAACTCAAACTATATACACAAGAAGGTGATTAATCAAATTATTGCAATGGTGTGCAATAGATTATATTTCTATGTTGAGAGCTCTGATTTCTTATCCACTGTCAATCACATGTAGCCTACATGTGTCTACATAATGTGCTGCTTTGTCTGTTCTGTTTGCCCTTAGCCCTACACACAGAGTGCTGGTTGTCTTCTCAACAGAAGGATAGGCCATGCCATCCTTTCCCAGCCTGCAGAAGACTTCAAGACGGTGGGAACTTGGTCCAGGACAGCCCATAATTGTGGGCTATTTATATCAGTGCTGTGCACAATCTGTCAAGGGCTATTCCCAGGGGCCTGCTGCCGGCAGCCTCCCCAAGCCGCGGAATTTAACCAGGGACAACTCTCCAGATGTGATGGAAAACATCTGGGTCGCTGCCTGGTCTGGTCTGCCTACATACAGGCCTTGCCTGTCCACCCCTTGCTATCAGTGTACCAGGAGAGCTGAAAGAGAGAGAAGGCCTCTCTCAGCTCACCTTTTACACTAGTGATAAATAGCACTTCAGTTTGATCTAATGGATGAAGTGGTGTTAGAGTTTACAGTGAGTGCCCTATTCACTTTAAGTAATGTAGGGTAGGCCTACTGTGGATGGCCAGATGTGACAATACATGCATAACAGGAGTCTAGAAAGAGCTCGAGAGTTCAGAAAGAGTGTTTACTTGAGTTGTGTGATGGACCATAATTATATCCTCCTGATTCCTGCTTACAAGCAAAAACTAAAGCAGGAAGCACCAGTGACATGGTCAATAAATAAGTGATCAGATGAAGCAGATGCTAAGCTACAGGACTGTTTTGCTAGCACAGACTGGAATATGTTCCGGGATTGAGGAGTACACCACATCAGTCACTGGCTTCATCAATAAGTGCATCGATGATGTCGTCCCCACAGTGACTGTACTTACATACCCCAACCAAAAGTCATGGATTACAGGCAACATCCGCACTGAGCTAAAGGGTAGAGCTAACGCTTTCAAGGAGCGGGACTCTAACCCGGAAGCTTATAAGAAATCCCGCTATGCCCTCCGATGAACCATCAAACAGGCAAAGCGTCAATACAGGACTACGATCAAATCGTACTACACTGGCTCCAACGCTCGTCAGATGTGTCAGGGCTTGCTAACTATTACAGACTACAAAGGGAAGCACAGCCGCGAGCTGCTCAGTGACACGAGCCTACCAGACGAGCTAAATTACTTCTATGCTCGCTTCGAGGCAAGTAACACTGAAACATGCATGAGAGCATCAGCTGTTCCGGATGACTGTGTGATCACGCTCTCTGTAGCCGATGTGAGTAAGACCTTTAAACAGGTCAACATTCACAAGGCCGCAGGGCCAGACGGATTACCAGAATGACCAACTGTCTTCACTGACATTTTCAACCTCTCCCTGTCTGAGTCTGTAATACCAACATGTTTCAAGCAGACCACCATAGTCCCTGTGCCCAAGAACACTAAGGTCACCAGCCTAAATGACTACCGACCCGTAGCACTCACGTCTGTAGCCATGAAGTGCTTTGAAAGGCTGGTCAATGCTCACATCAACACCATTTTCCCAGAAACCCCAGACCCACTCCAATTTGCATATCGCGCCAACAGATCCACAGATGATGCAATCTCTATTGCGCTCCACACTGCCCTTTCACACCTGGACAAAAGGAACACCTACAGTTGAAGTCAGAAGTTTACATACACTTAGGTTGGAGTCATTAAAACTCATTTTTCAACCACTCCACACATTTCTTGTTAACAAACTATAGTTTTGGCAAGTCGGTTAGGACATCTACTTTGTGCATGACACAAGTCATTTTTCCACCAATTGTTTACAGACAGATTATTTCACTTATAATTCACTGTATCACAATTCCAGTGGGTCAGAAGTTTACATACACTAAGTTGACTGTGCCTTTAAACAGCTTGGAAAATTCCAGAAAATGATGTCATGGCTTTAGAAGCTTCTGATAGGCTAATTGACATCATTTGAGTCAATTGGAGGTGTACCTGTGGATGTATTTCAAGGCCTACCTTCAACCTACGTGCCTCTTTGCTTGACATCATGGGAAAATCAAAAGAAATCAGCCAAGACCTATAGGGAAGAGGTCAGAGACCCGGCCGTGTGGTGCCGGGTGATCAAGACAAAGGAGATGATTGTGGACTACAGGAAAAAGAAGAGGACCGAGCACGACCCCATTCTCATCGACGGGGCTGTAGTGGAGTAGGTTGAGAGCTTCAAGTTCCTTGGTGTCCACATCACCAACAAACTAACATGGTCCAAGCACACCAAGACAGTCGTGAAGAGGGCACGACAAAACCTATTCCCCTTAAGGAGACTGAAAAGATTTGGTATGGGTCCTCAGATCCTGAAAAGGTTCTACAGCTGCACCATCGAGAGCATCCTGACTGGTTGCATCACTGCCTGGTATGGCAACTGCTCGGCCTCCGACCGCAAGGCACTACAGAGGGTAGTATGTACGGCCCAGTACATCAATGGGGCCAAGCTTCCTGCCAACCAGGACCTCTATACCAGGCGGTGTCAGAGGAAGGCCCTAAAAATTGTCAAAGACTCCAGCCACCCTAGTCATAGACTGTTCTCTCTGCTACCGCACGGCAAGCGGTATCGGAGCGCCAAGTCTAGGTTGTAGAGGCTTACAAACAGCTTCTACTACCAAGCCATAAGACTCCTGAACATCTAATCAAATGGCTACCCAGACTATTTGCCTCCGCACATTGATTCGGTACCGGTACCCCCTGTATATAGCCTCGCTATTGTTATTCTTACTGCTGCTCTTTAATTATGTTACTTTTATTTCGTATTTTATATTGTATTTTTTTGTGATTTTCTTTGGTATTGTTTCTTGAAACTGCATTGTTGGTTAAGGGCTTGTAAGTAAGCATTTCAATGTAAGGTCTAAACCGGTTGTATTCAGCACATGTGACAAATACAATTTGATATAAGATACAGTTAACATGTTTGTGTATGCCTCTCCCCCATAAAGATACCATAAACTGAACTCATTAACATCTGCTTCCACTCTTTCAAAACCAACAATCACAAAGTAGTCAATTTATTTATTGCTTTTTTTATTTGAAAAACATTACTTGTTAATTTGTTACATTGAGGACTATTGAAACACTTCCATGTTCTCTGTCTCGCAGCACAGGTTACATTAGGCACACAACAAGAATGCATACATCAACTTTCTATTTTCGTCTTTTACTTCAAATACAAACACAGAGAGAAGGAGGGTTATAGCAAACTGCATTGACATTTCTAACTGTACAGAACTGAGATGCACAAACACGCTTCGACTCAGTTCAACATCTTCCCTGTGGAAGGAAAAAACAACAAATCATTCCTCAAGTCCACCTGTGGAATTACAAAAACATGTAAACATGTTTTTTTAAAAAAGGTACACCAGTAATCTATAGGAATGTGATCTAGAGCAGTTTGGCTGAGCTTTCACCTGCACATTGCCACCACCAGAGAACCCATTGGTTTAACTTTGAAGTGAACAGTACAAAACCCCCTACTAAAACATCCTGATAAAGAATATCATTAAATATACTTCCAAATAGAGCAATCCCTTAAGTGACATTGGCTTGTGCATGTGTATAAAGTATATCACATTTGTACACAGGCAGAGTAGACAGTGAAGCTGTGATTGCTAGATTTCTGAAAAAACTTCCCAAGAATGTACTATATGGCCATAATCAAAATCCCAAGAAAAACACTGCATTTATTTTTAGCCAGAGTGGGCCTACAAAAAATATAACAGCCCACATTGCAGTGACAAAAACATAGATATTTCTGCAGAACAACAATAAGAGAACTAGCTTAAGGATATTATAATGTATCTGTACATACTCCATCCATGCTGGGTCTATGTTTTAGCATGTACAGTTGATGTGTATGATAGTGAGTGAGTGTTTCTCTCAACAGCATGCGTTTGAGAAATGTCAGTCACAGAATGTAGGACTCAATCTTGTGTCCTGTCTGTCGCCATGCTGCCTCCTCTTACTATTTTATTAGTCTCATGGAGGAGGGATGCTTGAGATGGTGTAGCCTAGCCTAGGCAGCGTTGCAGGCAAAGAGTTACATTTCCCTTCAATTTCACACAAGAGGGCCTTTGAAAACAAGCAGCCTTGTGGCTCTAAAAAAGACTGATCAGCGTTGAATCTGGGATAGTTATCAAGGTAGACTTGGGAACCCTGGGGTCCATCTCAATTATTGTGGTGGTTGGGAACTTCCTGTCCATCCTGCCTATCATAATCCTTCATAGGGGGGAGTACTGACATTTATAAGGATATGGATCTCCACTGCTCAGTTACACATAGCAAAGATAACAGTATAATCATTATTTGTACATGTATATCGAGTAAAGCTTAGAGATGTAAAGTACTTTGAGGACAACTGGAGAGTGAGAAAATAGATATTGATCACATGTGCAGTGTTTTCAAATAAAGTCTTGGTCCTGGTTGATTAAGCCCCCCTTTCAACATATTTTTTTGGCATTTACTTATAATGATAAACTGAGTACGGACCATTCAACTTTGTTTTTTTGTTAGCGTCCAAGACATGACTAGATGACTACACACTAATACATGCAACACGTCATGGCACCTCACAGAGTAGGGGCCAGCTGAATGGCACATTGGAGTTATTATGGATACTAAGTGGTTGACAATCGATCACTTGGCAAATCACATTCTTCTACTTGACCACCCACTGTATAGTAAGGTGTGTAGGTGTCAGCAAAGCACAACGAAAACAATATTTGGACTATTCATCATTATCTTTTCTAATTTTAACTCACCCAGGTGAACATTACAAGTGCAGTCATAGTTTAACTTTCAGAGAAAACTTTAGAGCAACCCTGAAAGCTCTCTGGTCATCGTTGGTCTATAGAGTTGCCATTTCAGAGCTCAAACAGATAAGCCGATGATGACCCAAATCTAGTTCAGGGGTGTGTCTCCACTTTCTTTCTTTGCCCTTTACAGATCTCTGAATATGGGTACGGCTAGGCACAGCTGACTATGATACCACACCACACAGCCATCATATTAGCTTTACCAAGCTCAACAATCATTATCATCATCGTTATCATAATCTGACTGGAGATATCTTGTGCTCCATTGACAAGAGGAGAGCACTTCTTTCTTTCACCCACATCCTTAAAAACAAGTAAAACAAAGTAACTTCTTTATTTATTACTTTCTCTCTCTTATAACCTTATCGTCATGCAATCCTATGGGTCTTTCACGCTCTACCAAAAGTGTCAGCGCAGTTAAATATTACAGTGATGCAATGATTCTGAATAGAGGATATAAGAGAACAAATAACAACAAAAAGCAGAGTAATTGCACAGTCATCGGGGCGGGGGGCTGGGGGGTAGAGTTTAGGCCTGATTGTGAACTGTCATGACAAACCAGTATTATAGGAGGCTATGTCGTCTCTATGGTGATGATGGCACAGACACCTCCAGTAGGCGGTTGTTCTTGCGTTTGCAGGCAGCACTGTTTCCGTTCTTCGGTCCCCCCTGGATGAACTTGACACACACCTTGTCCTGCTTGAACTGCACCAGGAACCTGCCAGGGAGACAGAGGAAGTAGGATAAGAAACCATCTGACATCACATCCTGGGATTGAATTAGCTTGATCCCAGATCTGTTTGTGTAAACATAACAATGACCATAGCGGTTGGCAAGACATTACAAACACATCTGGGACCAGGCTAGGATTTGACTAAGGGAAACGACAACAGCATTGCGTTGCAATGTAAAGTCAACATGGTGACGTGTCTCCTGTTCTTACTCGTCTGAGATGTCGATGTTGATCTGGTCCCTGTCTGCAGCAGTGGTCCCTATGCGGTGGAGTTTGGTGATGATCTCTATAAGATGCTCACTGCTCAGCAGGAAGTCACCTTTGGAAGCTGAAGCAGAGCCCTATGGGTAAAAAAAACACAGAGAGGGGTGTTAATAATTTCAATATCAATATGCCTACCCAATCTTTCCATGATTAGCCCTTAACGTTACACAAAAAGATATTGATCAGGACATTACTACTATAACTAGATACACAGCGGGCTAAACTGGTTGAAATTACATCATTAGAACCAGTTTGCAACCAGTGGATTTATGCAGCAAGCAAAGCAGGTTCATTTCAACCAGCTTTGGCCGCTGCGTGTTCGCTAGATGGATGATGTCCATATGTAAGTTTAATCACAGTGGAGCTGGAGTGAGGCTCCCTCCCTCCATCACCTCTTTGAGCTTGAGGGCGAAGAAGCCGTCACTCTGGGTGCTGACCGACACGCTGGTGAGGTCTGGCAGGGGCACGCTGGCCTTCACCTGGCCTGTCTTCTGGTCAGCCAGGACAAAGTTGCTTTTGGTCAGCAGGAAAAGCCTCGGCGACCCCTGTAACAAGGACAGACTAGGTTTAATACGCCAAGAATTTGGTAACATTATTTTACGGTACAGAAATCACCAGTTATTTAATTAGAAAGTACATGGCAAAATTGTAATTTTAAAGTAATAACCTATACACGCATAAACTCATTCATAGCAAAAACTGAGCATTTATACAGTGATAGTGGTATAAAAGCATAGGTAGGCTGAATCTGTGAAATATAAAACATTCGTTTTCCTTTGACTACTGTACAGCATAGTTACAGACATCCTCTAATAATAAAGCTATGACTCTGAAGAGTTTGGGCCATATGAACTGTGCTCAGGCCTGTCAGACTGTTGACTCCCTCAGGCTTCAGTACAGTTAAATTAACAGTCGTAAATGTGACAGAGAGACGGCTGATTTTGCTGAGGTAAGGTACTTTGAGAAAGGTACTTGCCTTGCCGTTGGCCCTGTTGATCTTGTTCACCAAGTCAGCCAGTAGCACCTTCTCCTCCACAGCACTTTTCAGCTTCTGGTACTTGGGGTTCTTCTGGATCTCCAGATAGTCTCCTTTGAAAGGCTGGCTCACACTGAAACAATAATAATGCATTTTATATAGCGCTTTCATGGACCCAAGGACACAACAGAGAGGAAATCACTGCAATGCAACATTATCTTCACGTCAAACATTATGTCATGTGTGAATCAAAGAGGAAAATATGATATACCTGCTGGGGTACAGAGCCTTCTTGTCCTTGAAGATCTCACTGGCCTCCAGTTTCTCCTCATACACAGCCTTCTTCTCCTCGGTGAACTGGCCCCGGTATTTCTTGCACTGATAATTCAAAAGATACATCATCAATCCATGGGAAATTTGTTGTATTAATGTCCCTCATACTGTAAGCTATAAAGACAGCGGGCAAAGCCGGTTGTACATCAGTACAACCAGTTTACAATGAGGTTGTAATCTGGTAATAATGACATCCTAGCAACCAGATTTGCCCGCTGGGTAGTGGCATATACAACAACTTGAACCTTTAACCTGTAAGATCAGTGATGACCCCTTGAAAGAACAGCCAAAGATAATAACTAACTGACCCTCCAGAGGTGGAAGATCCTCCTGAGTTCAGTGTGAGCTCCCTCCAGGAAGCCATAAGGCCGGGCCGGCCAGGTGTTGTCCATGGGGGACATAGTGGTGGTCTTCAGACCAAGGAAGTACTTCTGCATCTGGAGGGAGGGAGGGAGACAGGCATATATTCAATACATCCCTTTCAGACTTGGATTACTGTTGACCTTCAGGAACATATAACGCTGGTTTCCCGGACAAAGTTCAAGCCTAATCCGGGAAGCATGTTCAATGGAGATTCTCCATTTAATGTGATTTTTACTCCAGGTCTAGGCTTAATCTGTGTCCGGGAAACCGTCCCTTAGTGATTCAGATGGACACTATCAATCAGTGCTTAAAGTATTCAAAAATTTATGCACTCACTAACTGTAAGTCGCTCTGGATAAGAGCGTCTGCTAAATGACTAAAATGTTAAATGTTAAAGGGATAGACGACTCATTCATTCTAGCCTTGTCCTAGATCTGATTGTGTGGACTTGCCAACTTGGCAAGACCGCACTAATAGATCTGGGACCAGGCTACATTCATGCTTCTACTTACGATTCTCTGGATGGTGAAGTCGTAGATTTTCTTTCCAGCGTTGGCCCTAAAGAACTTCCTGTACTCCCGGCGGACCTGTAAGCAAGGAGACAACTGGCCGTCAATCATCCATCACCATAGTCATCTGATTTGAGGCATGGGGCCAATAGAGAAGAGATTACAGTGGTGATAACTAGAACAGGCAGATGTGGTTAGTTACAATGAACCCAAGCAATATCATACAAACAATGGGAGGGAAAAGCTTCTAGGTACATCTGTTGAGCACTCAACTCAACTTCAATCAGAATGGAATTTTCTCCTAAATGGTTTTGCTGAAAATGAGATGTTACATAGTTAATTGATGAGGTGGTCAATTTAAATCACACTGATTGGAGTCAATGAATCGTAAACAGGTTCTGAGAGCTGCTCTGATGCGCAAAGGTGACGTGCACATTGTGCAGTCAATTAATGTGATGAGAGGATTGGGGCCACTCAGACTACAATAATACATGTGAAAATGACTGAAGAATGGAGTAGATATAGCATCAGACAACAAGAAATGTAGAGGGTTAGACAGCTTATCATGCACAACGATCGCTAGAGAGAGACAGACTGACACAGAGACAGACAGACATCCATGTCAGTCAGGGTCAGTAGTGTCTTTGACCTCTCTGTTAAGAGGCTGCAGTATTCAGGAACGAGCAGAAACATAAAATAAAAAAATATAAAGAGCATCTGTGAATCAATTATAACCAGCCATAGCCAGCTTATCTAAAGCCCTGCTGGACTCATGGAAAGAGTGGGAGAGACGTACATTACACCTCACGGTACGCCTTAATCCTCTAACCACTGGACGTGGAACGTAATGTGTGTCACTGCAGGGATACAGGAGGGGAAGGAAGGTAGGAGGGCATATCTTTTGGTACTGGACTGCCCAGATATCAAATCAGTCACTCTGGAGCTCGCATGCATGAACTGTGTCATCACTGTGTCGTTGGTCCAGGGGGCTCCCAAGTTTTTGACAGGCTGAGGCTGGCTGCATGCTGGTTATGTGAAGTATGCCTACCCCTCCAACACCAAAGACAGGGGAGTGGCTGAGAGGGTAAGAGGGAGTGTCTGGGCAGTGTAAGGGGTGGCTGGTTAGGGTAGAAAGGAGTGGCTGGTTAGGTTAGAAGGGTGGCTGGAGGGTAGGGTAGGCTGGGCAGATATACCTGGAGTCCCAGCCAGTAGGCCCAAATGACGGCGACGGCGTGCTTACGCCTGGCCTCCTCCTTCAGGCTCCTCAGCTCCCTGCGTGCCTTTTGGGAAGAAGGGAGGAAAGAGAGGGAAGGAAGGAAAGATTGAAAGGAGGGAATAATAAGAGACTGATATGGAGGAAGAGATACTGGCCTGTGTAAGGACACCCGTCACACAAGAGCCCTGTCTAGTTACCAAGATCCTGAAGACGATTTAACCCACTATGGGAAGAATGCAATTATCATGAAATAGACATTATAATAATAGTGTAGTTTGATTATGTACTGTACATCGACATTGACTAGAGCCTTTTAGATTGAAACAGACATGTCTCTGTTGGCCAGGAGCCAAGTACAACGTTAAAGGTAACACAAGTCAGTCAGGAGGTCTCTCCAAGGTTCCATACATTGCACACTGAAATAAAAATCACTGCAAGCCTCAAGGAATCAGCAAGCAAAGAGGCGTAGCATGCAACTTATGATGAGAACAGCATGCAGAGAGAGAGAGAGAGAGAGCAGACATCCTGCAGATAGAGGTTGTAAAAGGTGAGGCATGGGCCTCAGGGAGGATAAGAAACACAACACACCCAAACATCCTGACCTTTGGTAACAAGGGAGGAGAAAGCGATGCCAGGATAGCGGAGTGTGAGTGTGTTGATGGTTTGGGGTAGGGCAGGGTTCATCCAAGGTTCCAGACACTGTGTGTGTGATGCCAGTCAAGTGCGTGGCAACATCCCCCCCTGCCATCCCCCGCCTTCCTCACCCGCCTTCCTCTCCCGGTGTCAGTCTGGATCAGCTATAATCCATCAGGCTGCGCAGCAAAGAGGCTTAAGTGACTGTATATTCACCCTTACCCCAACCCTCCCCCACCCTTTCCCCTAGTGCCCAGGCCTGTCTATTATCTACCAGAGCCAAGGTTAACCAGAACTCCAGCCATCCATCTCTAGATATCTTCCATTAAACCACTAAAGACTAAATAGCAGCTAGCTAGGCTGAAAGAGCCAGCATGGGTGTTTAGGGGTCTTGCGCCAGTCCAGTAGGCTAAATGAGACCCCCTCCTCCCGATTCTGTTTTAGCATGCAATGTGACATTGGATGAGGGGTTCGTATGGCACCTTGTCATGCAATATAGATGGGATGGGTGGTGGTAATGGGAAGGATAGCTAGAGAGACATTCGTAGTCTCTCCAGACCATTGTTTAGCTAATGCAGGGGTCTGGCATCTGTCTGGTTGGATCTGATGGAGAAATGGGAAAATGGCAGGCGGGCGGGCAGCAGGATATGGATGGATATAGTTAACAGGCTGCTTCCCAAATACCTTGGTCCCCTGCCAGCCGGCCCAAATGACAGACACAGCGTGCTTTTCTTGCGCCTCCTTCTTTAGATGCCGCAGTTCTCGCCGAGCCTGGGGAAGTGGTGGGGTTGGGTTTATTGTGTTTTGGGAGGAATATACCCATTGGGATTGGTGTTGGTAGAAATAAGAAGCAGACAGACAGAAATATGTAGCCTACCCGGCAATGAAGTAGCAGAAAGATTAAAAGATTAAGACAATGGAGGAAAACATTAGCTACCCGTTGGAGCTAATGACAGTGATCACTAATAAACAGAATAATTCGACAGGGGTCTTCCCGATCATTGATAGCCTGATAAATCCTACCCCCGCAAACCTATGTGAACTTTCCTCCACATCTAAATGTGATGAGTTTGCAGCATATTTCAGAGATAAGATAACGAACATTAGGCTGGGTATCAATCAAGCAAGACCTGATGAGAAGTTTGATGATATGTTCCCTAGCCTACCACGCAAAGGCACTATGGATTTATTTTCCCTGGTTGACACAGACATGCTCAGGAAAGTGATATCACAACTTAAGCCTTCTACCTGCCTTCTCGATCCTATCCCCACCACCTTCTTCTTCAAAACCACATTTAATTGCATATCTGAAGAAGTGCAAGCTATTGTTAATCACTCCCTGTTCATAGGCACTTTCCCCACTGCACTAAAAACTGCTATGGTGAAACCCCTTCTGAAGAAAAATATTCTAGATTCTTCAGCTCTTAGCAATTTTTGGCCAATCTCCAACCTTCCATTCTTAAGCAAAATTCTGGAGAAATTGGTTTTCAAACAGCCAAATGATTTTTTTAAAATGCCAACTGCATTTAAAATAAATGTCAATCAGTTTTTTGTGCCCACAACAACACAGAGACTGCCTTAGTTAAAGTGGTAAATTATCTTAGAAACAACACAGATGCCAAACAGCTCTCTGTCCTTGTATTCTTGGATTTAAGTGCTGCATTTGACACTGTTGAAAATTATGTTCTTTAGGACAGACTGGAGAGGTGGGTTGGCCTCTCCGGTCCAGTTCTAAATTGGTTTCGGACCTATTTAACCAGTCAAGAGTTTGTCACCCTTGGTGAACATAACTCAGAGAAAATACATATCACGTGGCATTCCACAAGGTTCAATTTTGGGTCTGGTACTGTTCAGTTTATATATGTTTATATATGTTTAATTCACGGTCAATAAAGATAAAACACCAGGTAAAAAACCTAGGTGTTACTTTAGATTCTGAACTCAATTTTGAATCACACATTAGGAATGTGACCTAATGTCACCACCTGAGGAACATTGCCAAGGTGCAGCCGTTTCTCTCTCAGGCTGATACAGAGAGACTCATCCATGCTTTTATTACAAGCAGGCTTGACTGCTGTGATGCTCTCCAAGAAAGCCATTGGTCAACTGCAAAACATACAGAATGCTGCAGCACGGGTACTGACCAAGACCAGACGGAGAACACACATTACACCGGTTTTAAGGTCTTTGCACTGGCTACCTGTGAGTTTTTGAATTAATTTAAAGATTCTTCTATTGTTTTTTATATCAATCCACGATTGTACACCCCAATACATGTCAGACATGCTTTTAAATTATGTACCCAGTAGGTCCCTCAGGTCTTCTGGCACTGGCCTTTTAACTATCCTAAAGCCTAAGACCAAAAGGCATGGAGGCAGCCTTTAGTTATTATGCCCCTAGCCTCTGCAACAGCCTGCCAGAGAACCTGAGGGGAGACGAAACTGTGGAAATATTAAAAAGAGATCTTAAAACACACCTTTTTAGCTTTGCTTTTCCTTAGGTTGCTTTTCAGTCATTCAGTTGTTGTTATTCTTTTGTTTTTTATCCTGTTATGTTTGTTGTGTAGTAAATATTTCAGTTTTTATTAGTTTTTTCCTGTGACGCACATTGCATTGCATTCCATGTCTGAAATGTGCTGTATAAATAAAGCTTGATTTGATGAACTAGCAACATTAGTACAAAAGTTAATTGTATACAGTATAGTATCTGATCGATTATATTCATTAAACTTTGTGACTACTGCATATGGCCATTTGATACCCCATTAGAACTTGGCATGGTCTCACATAACTCACTGACGCCACTCTGATAGCCTGATTCAGTGCCAGTACAGTGGGCCTTGCCCAGACTAAGAAACTAGACTAGATCCACCAATCAGATGGGCCAATTAGTCGATAAATTAAGCCACACGCGACTGCTTTGGTCATGCAACATGTGGCAATACAAGGCCTTTGATGATTATCTGGTGAGTGTGGCTGTAATGCCTTTAGATAAGATCATGCAGAGTTACAAAATAGTTTTAAAGGTTATTTTTCAATGGATAGCAGGACTGAGTTGATCTGCATCCCTTGTTGTTGTTAAATGCCCATAAAACATGACATGTTGTGCATGGCCTGTTTTAAAGGATTATATGTGGCCTCTAAAACATATAGCACTTTAAAAGTCAATAAAGTGCTAATGGTGGTATGTGCTATGACCATTAGGCTATATGATCAGTGGATCTCTATCAGGGTTGTGGCCAATTCCATTTAAATTCCAGTCAATTCAGTAAGTAAACCAAATTCCAATTCCAAATTTTCATCATTGAAAAGCATTGAAGATAATTGGAATTTGAATTTCTAACCCTGCTCTGTGTGTTTCTGTAGTGGCACATGGAATACAGTCTATTCTCAGCACAGTCCTCAGAATTATTACATCAAAGTGAAAACATGATATTCATTCTGATTGGATACTGTACGTACATTATCATGTACTATCCGTCATGTTTCTCATTAAAACAGATTACAGAGGAATGCAATGACAAACATCAAGAAAACAACAGACATAGACAAGGGAATGGAAAGGAGTATTGTGTTGTGGGACTTGCTGTTGTTCCTAAAGGGAGAATGTAAGGAAGGCACCATAGCAGTAACAGAGGACTAGCAAACAGAGGTTTTTAAGTTGAAGGGTAAATAGATGTTAGTGGTATAAGGTTAGCCGCCCAGTATCCCCCAAATGACACCTATTAAAGGGTCAATAAAACAGATGAGTCACAAACACCAGACACTGGTAAGGGACGTTAGTGGACCAAAGTGACAACGGCGGGACGAGGAGGAGCCATTCAATTGGTCAGTTTCAAGGGGAGGGGTGGGACATGGGGGATGACGGACAGCTGGGATGGCAAAACACGACAATGGCAACCGGCTTAAATACCTTGGTCCCCTGCCAGTATGCCCATATGACAGACACAGCACGCTTATTCCGCGCCTCCGTCTTTAAGCGCCGCAGCTCCATCCGAGCCTGGGGGTGGCCGAGAGGGTGGAAGGATGGAGGGAGGAGAGTGAGGTTAGGAGGGAAGAATTAGAGAGAGGGGGGAAGATAGTGAAAAAGAGTGTGAGAAAAGCAGCGGTGGTAAGATCAGCGACAGTAGAAGAAGACTAAAGAGGAAAAAGCTTTGAAATTGCTCTAGTTTAGCTTTTAGTATAGCTGGGAGACCTGAGCAGAGCCATGTCTTATAATATAGTATTTCCTTACCTGGCTTTATGGCAGACAAACCTTGTAAAAGCAAAAGGCAGTGGATGTCCATAATCAAGAGCTCCCAATATCTTCATTCTATACATGTCTTTACATTGTCTAATCATTATGTTGACATCAGGTAGTGTTTGAGCGAGTACCTGATTCCCGTGCCAGTACGCTGCAATGGTAGTCACAGCCTCCTTGCATCTCATCTCGTATTTCAGCTGCCGCAAGATGTTGCGGGCCTGAAGAAAAACTATTGTTTTTAAACATGCCTTTACAACAGCGTTATCACAGAAAAACATGCTTTCTTATAGTGTTTGACTGGTATGTGGACATGGACATACCTTCCACCCTCTGATGAAGGACTGCATCACTAGTGTAGCACTCTTGATCTTCTGATATTTATTTTGTTGCTGCAACAGGAGAAGGCAAAAAACCCTGAGCTCAATTGACAATAAGTACGTTCGAAACACAGACATCTAAGCTCGATAGCTACCATATTAGGCATGTGCACATTTTCCTTTCAAGACGATTCGATACGCATCTAGATACACGGGCTCCGATATGATACAGGAAAGAAAGGTTTTAGTTTTAAACAATTCGGTGCGATTCGGATTAATTAATTTCCATTTTAAATTAAAATCTCATCATAGACATATACATATTTTACAGACAGACAGACAGAGACACAGACAGACACTGTCTGTCTGTCTGTCTGTCTGTGTCTGTCTGTGTCTGTCTGTGTCTGTCTGTGTCGGTCTGTGTCTGTCTGTGTGTCTGTCTGTCTGTGTGTCTGTCTGTCTGTGTGTGTGTCTGTCTGTGTGTCTGTCTGTGTGTCTGTCTGTGTGTCTGTCTGTGTGTCTGTCTGTGTGTCTGTCTGTGTGTCTGTCTGTGTGTCTGTCTGTGTGTCTGTCTGTGTGTCTGTCTGTGTGTCTGTCTGTGTGTCTGTCTGTCTGTGTGTAAAATATGTATATGTCTATGATGTATATAGGCACCTGAGCCATAAGGGAAACTGGGCCTCTACCACCCCACTATCAGTTATAGCCATTGACATAGCCAATGAATATATAGCACAACTTTGGATTTCACCCCTGTCTCATAATCAAATGGTTTCGACCGTTTTGAAAACTAAGTGTTGGAGTGAGCTTCTCTTCTTCTCCTGCTTCGATCATGCAGTGCGGGTAGCAAAAGTAATTTTTGTCCAGTATGAAAATGTATGCACTCACTAAACTGTAAGTCGCTCTGGATAAGAGCGTCTGCTAAATGACTAAAATTTAAAATGTCCTTATTATGAGAAATGATCAACTATATCTAAAAATGACCATATACACTGTTTGTTTCAAGCAAAACTACCAAAACTACTGCTGATAGTCAACCTGGACAATCAAAATAAAATCTAATGTAGCCTAAGCCCCGATCAGCATGTAGCCTACCTATAGCCAGATGAGAGTTGTGTCTCCGGCGATAGCTTATGCTACCTTTATTTTCAACAGCGCATTTGATCAAAATAACCTAGAAAATTACATTGGTTGTCACTCAACTAATAAAGCCTAATATTGCAAAAGCCATTTTACAAACATTTGAATGCTGAAGGTGACATGCAGATGTACCAGATCAAGAATAGGCCTACCTCTCATTGGTCAGAGAGTGAAGCTGTGCACAGCGCGCAGTTTGACTAAGCTACTGATATTACCAAGGGTTGTTCAGCATGCAAAATAACTTGTAGACCAATGACTGTCAACATGCTTACATGAAAGAGAGGACGCAGTTGTAACAAAAGATGAGGTATTGTTACATTTGAATTGATTTTCTGACCGATGCATGCTACATTTGGATCAGATTGGGCTCCCACAGACGGATGCACTCATATCTTAAACATTTCAACCGGTATGAAGTTCTGTATGTGCGTGTGTGTGCATAGTTGAGACAAGCTAACTCACCGCATATCTGCGGTACCAGGCTGCCACCACCACCTGGCTCTTCTTCAGCAGCAGGAAGTGAGTACGAGACTTCCACCCCCGGTAGATCTTCTGGATCAGGGTTGCCAGGTCCTCCAGACATGCCCTCCTCCTCTCCTCCAGAGTGAATAGCTGGGGACACAGGAAGAGGGCATCAAGAGGATGATAGGAACATGAAGATGTACTAGGATACTAAGAACATCAGCATAGTCTGTACAATTTAGGAATGAGAGGACATTTTAATTAATTTAATTTAATTGAGACAGGATGTCATTTTGGGACAATATTGTGTGGTTTTGCAGACAGCACAAAATCTTTAGAATGATAAGAGCTTCTATAGCTGCCCAAACACATTCTCCACCACAAAGACCGTTGCAGACAGAGACCTAGGGGATGAGAGTTTAGTGACCTAGACTAGTCCCCACCCTACCACCACCCTGATTGAACTGTAGCTTCACTGTACAACAGAGATGGAGATACTTAGCTAACCTGGTAAGAAGGTACAGTAGATCAAGGATAAAGGCACACCCATATGAGATCATGCTTTAATAGCTTTGTTTAGACTGGCTCCTGGACTGACAAGAGTCCATTGTTCCACCCACCACTGCATGTTCTTAAAAGCCCATGCTACCATGGAAAATAGGCCTAAATGTTAATTTTTTCCCATGGTCCTGACTGCGTCGCCGTATAATGGATAGAACTGATTAGGGCTGTCACCAACTAAAAAAAATATTGGTCGACCGAGATTCATCCGTCCTTTCGACCAATTGTTTGGTCAAATTTTAAAACGTTTATTTTTCCATATATAGACTCACCCTGTTTGAATAAAATCAACTATATGTAGGCTACTGAGCTTGTCCGATTCTTTAAGCACTGCAAATACAAATTAAGACACAAATTACTAGAGGGAGCTAGAGATCAATATAGCTTAACCAGAAGAAAAAAACCTGTTCCCGACCCGACCCGACCCCCCTCCTCCTCCTCCTCCTCCTCCTCCTCCTCCCGCGGCTGCTGGTTCCTGAAGTTGCCAGTAATAGGCTACACCAGCGGTCGGCAACCTTTTCCATTTGGATTGCCAAGTTATCGTACCATTTTTACTGATCTGCGTGCCAGTTATGATTTTCATATGCACATTTTTGTGGAACAGTTTCATTTATAATGTAGTCTTCATATCTCAAAATCAATGTCATGTGGTTAATCAAAATTCTATATAAATGAAATTGATACAAATCTAAAAGTAACTTTTATTGCCATTGCTAATATGTAACAATTGCCTACGTTAAGCCAACAAATAAAAACAGTGCAGCCCGCAGGTAGAAAATATCCGGATAAAAATAAATATCCTATAAATAACATTGGCTACGCATGGCCTGTCTGCAAGGAACTTGAAACATTGTATCAACTTGGTCCACCCGAAGCTCTTGCTAGCAAACTTGCAACACTGTATAAAATATTCTGGGACCTCAGAATGTCAGTGAGCTCCGGAAAGACAGACATAGTGGTAGGCTATTTGTGCAAGGGATAAGAAGTAATCAGGTAGGCCTATTTTATGACGTTTCCACCGGATCCAAGCATGTTATTTTTCATGTTGAGTGGTTATCGAAAGGGAGAGAGTTGGAAAGATTTTTCAAATAGGCTACGTTGAGAAACTATTGTCATTATCAATGGATGTAAAAACAGACTTATTTTACTTGCTGTTTGAGGCAAAGACAAAAAATACTTTGAGAAGCTCCACAGTGATGGTAAATGGGCACATTTATAGACCTACATTTGCATGCAGGCCAGGTAGCCTAGGCCTACTTCTATGCGTAATCAGGTGCGTGTCTTTACTCAAGATTGACAGGAGCGCTCCAAACAAAATTCACAAACCAAAACGTTTTTCCTCACAAGTGTAGCCTAGGTTGTGCGCTCTTGCAAACAACGTGTCCACTCCTACAATGACAACAGTAAGACTGTAACAATAATATATTGAATGCATTAACAGAAATTACCGTAACCAAACAAACATTGTAGATGAGAAATTATGTTAATTAACGGTAAATGTACTACTGGTGATATTGGTGTGCCATCGCCACGGCCTCCGCAATGGATTAGTCCACTCAGACAGGCATGAATCAGACAGGTGTCTCATGTGCCATAATTTTTTGTTCCACCAACAGCCTATCGACCAAACAATCGACTAGTCGACTAAATGGGGTCAGCCCATTTAAAATTGATAAATGAAACCATGTGTTTTCAGAATGTTCCAGAATGTTGGTTAAGTGTTGTAATTAGTAGAGAGGGGCTCAGCAGAGCACGACTTCCTGCTTTCAGAAGCCTTTTAATGCAGTCAAACATAACAGCATGAGCCCACTGGATTATGGCATTAGCCATACTGTATATGAATACATCCAAGTCTCCTCACATCTATGATCTATGGCTAAATTTACGACTTCCGTACTTATAAAACTGGAAAAATGCCAGTTACAGAGCATGCTGCTCTTTTCAAAGTTATTTCACATCCTTGGCAGTAAACCCTCTTTCTAAATCTAACGTAAAAAAAAACATAAAGTAGTACTGTTAATACTATCAGCGATAGTGACAGGTTCCAGGTCAACTGGGCGTGCTTATGCAATGTCATTCTACCGTTCTGGGGTTCCTGATGAAGATCTTGGAACGTCCATAGGCAAACTCCTCAGATGGAACAGAACAGTCTGTCAGCAGCACCTCCACTCCGTCCCTACAGGAAGACAGAAGTACAACTCTTCACTATTCTGTTCTGACCCTAACTAATTAGACATGGTGGGACTGTGAAATGTACATTATTAAAAGGGACAAGATGGGGATAGTTCAGATGAAGGGGAAAGGACAAAAGATAGGGGACTAAGAGGAATGGACATACACAGAGACAGACAGACACACAAACACAGCGACACAGAGAGAGAGGACAAAGCAGATGAGGTAAGGCAGGGAGAGACAGGGGAAAAGAATGCCATTCTAAGAAGATAACAGTCCATTTCTGAAGTAACTTGTGTGATGAACATGTTGTAACCTGATGAACCACTTCCACACCATATAAGGAGGATAGTAGGCACACACACTAGACACCATATAAGGAGGATAGTAGGCTCACACACTAGACACCATATAAGGAGGATAGTAGGCACACACACTAGACACCATATAAGGAGGATAGTAGGCTCACACACTAGACACCATATAAGGAGGATAGTAGGCACACACACTAGACACCATATAAGGAGGATAGTAGGCACACACACTAGACACCATATAAGGAGGATAGTAGGCACACACACTAGACACCATATAAGGAGGATAGTAGGCACACACACTAGACACCATATAAGGAGGATAGTAGGCACACACACTAGACACCATATAAGGAGGATAGTAGGCTCACACACTAGACACCATATAAGGAGGATAGTAGGCACACACACTAGACACCATATAAGGAGGATAGTAGGCTCACACACTAGACACCAAATATGCTGTTGTTTATAATCCACATCAGATATGAATCGATGTTATACCTTTAAATACATTTACATTTTAGTCATTTAGCAGACGCTTTTATTAATTTTTTTATTTTACTTAACCTTTATTTAACTAGACAAGTCAGTTAAGAACAAATTCTTATTTACAATGACGGCCTACACCGGCCAAACCCGGACGACGCTGGGCCAATTGTGCGCCGCCCTATGGGACTCCCAATTACGGCCGGTTGTGATACAGCCTGTAATCCAGAGCGACTTACAGGAGCACACGCTTTGTAAACAAACCAGTGAAATTTTCACTTACGGGCCCTTCCCAACAATGCTGAGAGAAAAATAGAACAATAGAAAAATAATAACAAGGAATAAATACACAATAAGTATTGATAAGTCCTGTTGGTACCAGACTTGGTGCATCGGTACTTCTTGCCGTGCGGTAGCAGAGAGAACAGTTTATGACTTGGGAGGCTGGAGTCTTTGAATTTTTTTTAGGGCCTTCCTTTGACACTGCCTGGTATAGAGGTCCTGGATGGAACGGAGCTCGGCCCCAGTGATGTACTGGGAGGTACACACTACCCTCTGTAGCACCTTGTGGTCGGATGCCAAGCAGTTGCCATACCAAGCGGTGATGCAGCCAGTCAAGATGCTCTCAATAGTGCAGCTGTAGAACTTTGAGGATCTGAGGGCCCATGCCAAATCTTCTCAGCCTCCTGAGGGGGAAGAGGCGTTGTCGTGCATTCTTAACGACTGTGTTGGTGTGTGTGGATCATGTTAATTCCTTAGTGATGTGGACACCGAGGAACTTGAAGCTCTCGACCTGCTCCACTACTGCCCCATCGATGTGGATGGGGGCGTGCTCTGCCCTTCGTTTCCTGTAGTCCACGATCAGCTCCTTTGCTTTGCTGATGTTGAGGTTGTTGTCCTGGCACCACACTTCCAGGTCACTGACCTCCTCCCTATAGGTTGTCTCATCGACATTGGTGATCAGGCCTACCACTGTTGTGTCGTCAGCAAACTTAATGATGGTGTTGAAGTTGTGCACGGCCATGCAGTCGTGGGTGAACAGGGAGTACAGGAGGGGACTAAGCACGCACCCCTTAGGGGTCCTTGTGTTGAGGGTTAGCATGGCAGATGTATTGATGCCTACACTCACCACCTGGGGAAGGCCCGTCAGGAAGTCCAGGATCCAGTTGCAGGAGGAGATGCTCAGTCCCAGGGTCCTGAGCTTAGTGATGAGCTTGGAGGGCACTATGGTGTTGAACACTGAGCTTCCCACAGGGTGCCAGTATGAAAAAAAAAATGTTTTATGTACTCACTAACTGTAAGTCGCTCTGGATAAGAGCGTCTTCTAAATGACTAAAAAATGTAATTGATAAAAAGCCAGTATTTTTTGAAAAAATGTTTTAAAAAAGGTATAATCTTCGTAAATGATATCATAGGTAGGACTGGTGGAGTTATATCGCACATGCAGCTAACAAAAACATATGGAAATGTCTGCTCTACCCAAACTTACAACCAAATAATTGCAGCATTACTGCAAAAATGGAAGAGGAAAGTGGAAGGGGGAAAAAGTAAGGAACTTGTCTGTTGGCCCTGCTTTAAAGAACATAATTGGTTAAAGAAAATTGTGATAAATAAAAAGTATACAAGTTTCATTTAAGAACCAAAAGATTTACAGCTGACCCGTATAGATTGCAAAATAGTTGGGAAGAGATTTTTGACGTACCGATTCCATGGCATTGTGAACTGATACGCAAAACAACGCCGGATTCAAAACTTAGAATCTTTCAATTTAAATTATTATACAAAATTCTTGCTACCAATATAATGTTATTTATATGGGGGATACAATCTTCCCAGCTCTGCAGATTTTGCTGCGAAGAGACAGAATCATTAGATCATTTGTTTTGGTACTGTCCATTTGTGGCTTGTTTTTGGTCACAGGTCCAGGAATGGCTGAAGGATTGCAATATTTACCTGGCGCTAACCCTGCAGATAGCACTACTGGGTGATCTGAAAAGTCATAGTCAATGATAATAGAAGGGTTTAGAACTTTTGTTGAAAAATATATGGCAAATAGAAATCCAATATGGATGGTGTTAAGAGATAGATGGGTGGTGTTGAATGGAGTTGAAGGATGGGACTAATAACAACTAACAACAACTAATAACAACAAGATAACTAATAATGTAAGCATACTGTGTCCATAATAAGTATATAGGTAATAGATTGAGAACTTTTGTGAAAGAGCACAGTTAGAAAGATATGGCATATAGAAGCAAACCGGATGGACATCATGAAAATGATCGGAGAGGTTGAGGGTAGAGGAAGTTCAGGAGTAAAAAAGAACAAAATATAATTATTGTAAAATTGACTGTGTCCATAAAATGTATATAGTATGTATAAGCTGGAATTAGAGGCCTAAGCATTGTTGTTCACTAGTTTGCTCCAATTAGGGAAGGGGTGGTGGGGTTGTAAAGTAATAAAGGGAAATATATTTTTAAAAAGGAAATGTATGTGTATATATGTATGTATATATATATGTATATGCGAGAAAAAAAACATATGGGGGATTGGAAGTGATGCAGACAATTACATTGATGGAAGTTACAATCTATCTGCAATATTAAAGCTGATCTACCCCCTACAAAAATAATAATAATAAATAAATAAAATGTTATTCTGAAATAGTCTATTCCTGTTCTGAGAAATGAAGGCTATTCCATGCGAGAAATTGCCAAGAAACTGAAGATCTCGTACAACGCTGTGTACTACTCCCTTCACAGAACAGCGCAAACTGGCTCTAACAAGAATAGAAAGAGGAGTGGGAGGCCCTGTGCACAACTGAGCAAGAGGACAAATACATTTGAGTGTCTAGTTTGAGAAACAGACGCCTCACAGGTCCTCAACTGGCAGCTTCATTAAATAGTACCCACAAAACATCAGTCCCAACAGTGAAGAGGCGACTCCGGGATGCTGACCTTCTAGGCAGTGTTGCAAAGAAAAAGCCATATTGCATTCAGAACCCGAGGGCTTGGTTCAAAACGCTGTTCTTGGACCGCTCACAATAGTGGCAAACTCTGAAACCCAGATCCCCAGTGAATCCATAAAGTATCCTATTGTAGAACAAGTTGACTGGATGGTGTAATGGTCTGGAACACTTTGCTTGTCAGGGATTTCTGTCTCCACAGCCATCTGCCTGTTTTAGAAGGCCTGAAGGGTGCAGCCCTTTCCAGTACATTTGGAGAAGTGGTAGAAACTACAACCCCATATGGATATGAAGTTCCTTGACTTCAGCAATTTTCAATAAATTGAGTACTTAAAAAAAAGAAAAAAAAAGCCATATCTCAGACTGGCCAATAAAAATAAAAGATTACGATGGGCAAAAGAACACAGACACTGGACTTTTTCTTTGCAACTCTGCCTAGGTCAGCATCCCGGAGTCGCCTCTTCACTGTTGACGTTGAGACTGGTGTTTTGTGGGTACTATTTAATGAAGCTGCCAGTTGAGGACCTGTGAGGCGTCTGTTTCTCAAACTAGACACTAATGTATTTGTCCTCTTGCTCAGTTGTGCACCGGGGCCTCCCACTCCTCTTTCTATTCTGGTTAGAGCCAGTTTGCGCTGTTCTGTGAAGGGTGTAGTACACAGCGTTGTACGAGATCTTCAGTTTCTTGGCAATTTCTTGCATGGAATATGCTTCATTTCTCAGAACAAGAATAGACTGATGAGTTTCAGAAGAAAGTTATTTGTTTCTGGCCATTTTGAGCCTGAAATCGAACCCACAATTGCTGATGCTCCAGATACTCAACTAGTCTCAAGAAGGCCAGTTTTCAGCTGTGCTAACATAATTGCGAAAGGGTTTTCTAATGATCAATTAGCCTTTTAAAATGATAACCTTGGATTAGCAAACACAACGTGCCTTTGGAACACAGGACTGATGGTTGCTGATAATAGGCCTCTGTACGCCTATGTAGATATTCCATTAAAAATCAGCCGTTTCCAGCTACAATAGCCATTTACAACATTAACAATGTCTACACTGTATTTCGGATCAATTTGATGTTAGTTTAATGGACAAAAAAATTGATTTTCTTTCAAAAACAAGGACATTTCTAAGTGACCCCAAACTTTTGAACGGTAGTGTATATGTGTATGTGTGTAAAAAAAAGAGAACAAGAATGTAATTGAACTTAGCTGAAGAAAAATAGAAAGGATATTTTTCCCATTCCAGAGCGAGTGTGCATATGAAGTGGCTGTGTCGAGCATAAAAGTGATCATTTGAAACAGGTCCTATCCGCTAGATTTAGAGTTATTTGGCTAATTTAGTTGTGAACGATAAGCCTTAGAATGTCTTAGAAATCAAAACATATATGGGATGCATGATGCAACTATAGGCTATTTACTATTTGAAAAAGTAGCAAAAAAGCTTGCGCTCTGTTCTTCCCAAACTCTTTATGCCATGGGCTCTCCAACCATGTTCCTGCAGCTACCCAGTGCTTAATTTGGGAAACCAAGTCTAATCTGTTCAGGAACATTGATAGTAACATGTTTTCACAACAAAACATATTTAATTATCTGCGAGCTCGAGAAAGGAATGAAGGAGAGAGAGAGGAGATGGAAACGCACAGTGGTGAGATAGTCTATAGCTAAAGGTAATGTGTCAGCCTATTAATTATGAAAATATAAAAACATGCCCTATTACTAGGCTATTCAAAATCAAATACATATTCTATCAATGAACCAACAGCATCTCCTAGGCCTATACGTTCTCTCCCAGACTTCTGGATAGAAAGTTTGCAGTATAGCATAAGGTAACCAGGCCATCCAGTATGCATAATAATACAGCGCACACTCAAAGGTGATTTCTAGAATGTGTTTAATTTGGGAGTATAAACTAGACCAATTATGTACCAAAGACATCTTAAAATCAGTTTTTCTGCCATGTGTAATATGCCATGTGTAAAATTCAGTTTTGTTTTTGGGGGTGGGGGGCTGGGCTCATATATGGGCCTATGCATAATCTGTAATATGCATATTGTGTTCTACATGCAACGTCTTAAATCCTTTGAATTAATGATCACCTTAGAAAGTGCTGTCCATTTCATTGTTTGACTTTGAAACAAATCCACAATGACCATGTTTTCCACTGTTTCAACCTGTTGTTGAACCTTCAAATTGATCACAGTGAGGTCAAAAAATTTAGCCTAATGGTTAGTTTTAAAAGCATGATACTGTTTTCATGATACGTGTTTGATCTGATTTTCGATTGCATTTGCATTGATGTCAGAGTGGTTTGAGGGACAATAGCGCACTGAGTACCAGGCCATTAGGCACTTGTTAGTGAGTTGGGTACTACCAACGCATGTCCAGAGTGCATAAAAGGAGATTATCGTGACTCAACGGTCACATGGAATTTGACTGCGGTCATGACTCATGACTGCCGGTGTGGCCGTAATAGGGTCCCCACAACAGCCCTACTCACATCACTGGGCAGCTCGTGGCTGGGTTTCCCTTTGCAATCCGTGATAGTTTGCAAGCCCTGCCAAACCCGACGAGCATCAGAGCCGGCGTAGTAGGTTTTGATATTAGTCCTGTATTGACGCTTTGCCTGTTGGATGGCTCATCGGAGGTCATAGCGGGATTTCTTACAAGCATCCGGATTAGTGTCCCTCTCCTTGAAAGCGGCAGCTCTAGCCTTTAGCTCAGTGCAGATGTTGCCTGTAATCCATGGCTTCTGGTTGGGATATGTACAGTGAGGGAAAAAAGTATTTGATTCCCTGCTGATTTTGTACGTTTTCCCACTGACAAAGAAATGATCAGTCTATAATTTTAATGGAAGGTTTATTTGAACAGTGAGAGACAGAATAACAACAAAAAAATCCAGAAAAACGCATGTCAAAAATGTTATAAATTGATTTGCATTTTAATGAGGGAAATAAGTATAAATAAGTATTTGACCCCTTCTCAATCAGAAAGATTTCTGGCTCCCAGGTGTCTTTTATACAGGTAACGAGCTGAGATTAGGAGCACACTCTTAAAGGGAGTGCTCCTAATCTCAGCTTGTTACCTGTATAAAAGACACCTGTCCACAGAAGCAATCAATCAATCAGATTCCAAACTCTCCACCATGTCCAAGACCAAAGAGCTCTCCAAGGATGTCAGGGACAAGATTATAGACCTACACAAGGCTGGAATGGGCTACAAGACTATCGCCAAGCAGCTTGGTGAGAAGGTGACAACAGTTGGTGCGATTATTCGCAAATGGAAGAAACACAAAAGAACTGTCAATCTCCCTTGGCCTGGGGCTCCATGCAAGATCTCACCTCGTGGAGTTGCAATGATCATGAGAACGGTGAGGAATCAGCCCAGAACTACACGGGAGGATCTTGTCAATGATCTCAAGGCAGCTGGGACCGTAGTCACCAAGAAAACAATTGGTAACACACTACGCCGTGAAGGACTGAAATCCTGCAGCGCCCGCAAGATCCCCCTGCTCAAGAAAGCACATATACAGGACCGTCTGAAGTTTGCCAATGAACATCTATCTGTATGATTCAGAGGAGAACTGGGTGAAAGTGTTGTGGTCAGATGAGACCAAAATGGAGCTCTTTGGCATCAACTCAACTCGCCGTGTTTGGAGGAGGAGGAATGCTGCCTATGACCCCAAGAACACCATCCCCACCGCCAAACATTATGCTATGGGGGTGTTTTTCTGCTAAGGGGACAGGACAACTTCACCGCATCAAAGGGACGATGGACGGGGCCATGTACCGTCAAATCTTAGGTGAGAACCTCCTTCCCTCAGCCAGGGCATTGAAAATGGGTCGTGGATGGGTATTCCAGCATGACAATGACCCAAAACACACAGCCAAGGCAACAAAGGAGTGGCTCAAGAAGAAGCACATTAAGGTCCTGGAGTGGCCTACCCAGTCTCCAGACCTTAATCCCATAGAAATTCTGTGGAGGGAGCTGAAGGTTCGAGTTGCCAAAAGTCAGCCTCGAAACCTTAATGACTTGGAGAAGATCTGCAAAGAGGAGTGGAACAAAATCCCTCCTGAGATGTGTGCAAACCTGGTGGCCAACTACAAGAAACGTCTGACCTCTGTGATTGCCAACAAGGGTTTTGCCACCAAGTACTAAGTCATGTTTTGCAGAGGGGTCAAATACTTATTTCCCTCATTAAAATGCAAATCAATTTATAACATTTTTGACATGCATTTTTCTGGATTTTTTTGTTGTTATTCTGTCTCTCACTGTTCAAATAAACCTACCATTAAAATTATAGACTGATCATGTCTTTGTCAGTGGGCAAACGTACAAAATCAGTAGGGGATCAAATACTTTTTTCCCTCACTGTACGTACAGTCACTGTGGGGATGATGTCATCGATGCACTTATTAATGAAGCCGGTGACTGATGTGGTAAACTACTCAATGTTATCGGATGAATCCCGAAACATATTCCAGTCTGCACCAACGAAACAGTCCTGTAGCTTAGCATCCGCTTCATCGGACCACTTCCGTATTTAGCGCATCACCGGTACTTCCTGTTTTAATTTTTGCTTGTAAACAGGAATTAGGAGGATAGAGTTATGGTCAGATTTGCCAAAGGGAGGGCGAGGGAGCGCCTTGTATGCATTTCTGTGTGTGAAGTAAAGGTTATATAGAGTTTTGCCACCTCTAGTTGCACAGGTGACACGCTGGTAAAAATGAGGTATTGCAGTTTCCTTGCAATAAAATCACCGTCCACGAGAAGCGCCGCCTTTGGATGTGCATTTTCTTGTTTGCTTATGACCCTATACAGCTCATTGAGTGCGGTCTTTGTGCAAGTATCAGTTTGTGGTGGTAAATAGACAGCTACTAAAAATATAGATGAAAACTCTCTTGGTAAACAGTATGGTCTGCAGCTTATCATGTGGTATTCTAACATTCGAGATCGCGCACCAGCTGTTGTTAACAAAAACACACCCCTCCCTCCATCGTCTTACCCGATGCTAACGTCCGGTCTTGACGATACATGGAAAAAACCAGCAAGATGTATATTATCCATGTCCTTGCTCATCCATGACTTTGAGAAACATTGAATATTACAGTTCTTCAGGTCCCGTTGATAGGATAGTCTCGAATGGAGCTTGTCCAGTTTGTTCTCTAGTGACTGTATGTTCGCCAATAGAACAGAGGATAGAGGTAGTTTATTTGCTCGCCAACATAGTCCCGTCAGGATTCCAGCTCGTCTGCCTCTCTTGGGCCGTCACTTCCTCTTTCGAGTCCCGGAGATTAGGGCCTGGTCTGGAGTAAGCAGAACGTCCAGAGCTACCGACTCGTTGAAGTAGAAATTGTCAACCAAATCGAGGTTAGTGATCGCTGTTCTGAAAAAAGTTAAGATCAGTGTAAAAAAAGCACACAAAATAGCAGAATTGGTCAGGAGTCCGTAAAATGTCTGCTATCCACTGCAGCGCCATCTCACTTGTCAGTGAATGTAACATGACATATATGGATACATAGCATCAGAGCTATGGACCAACTGCCTCAAAATACCCAGGGCAGAGTAAAGGAACCATGGATTGACTGATCGTCACCAAGAGCAAGCAGATCACTACAAGATCTAACCACCCCAACACAGCTTGTTGACATAGTTGTATCATGGTGGGATATGTGTGGGCAAATCATCTATGGATGACTACTGCTGTTACTACATTATCCTGTCGTTAGTATGCTGTTATTTCACAGCATTCTGCTGAACGTGGGAAAGGAAACTGTAAAAGCACTTTGTGACAACTGCTGATTTAAAAAAGGGTGTTATTCCTTGATTTGAATGAGGAAGACTGAGGTAAATATTTTTACTCTAGGTTCATCATATGGTAAATACAATATTCTGAACAGGCAGATAATAACTACATTATTTCTGTTCAGGCAGAGCAGAGGTCCTACCTGGCGGGTCCTCTCCACTGGGGCCAGGTCTTCTTGCAGAGCATCTTGTATCGCTTCAGACAGGACTCGTAGAGCTGGCGGAAGGCATAGCCAGCCCTCCTCACACGCACATTCTCCATCAGGCCCAGGTAACGCACCTGGTGACACACCAGCGAGTCGGTGAAGATGTGGGCTGCCTTCTTATCGTTGGGCTTGATGCACCTGAGGAAAACAGACAGTCAGACACTTTGGTATGGACATGCATGGTCACACAATGGTTATCAGTGGATTAGAGTTGAGACAACTCATAGTTTTGTGTAACTTTTACAAAAAATGTAGTTAGCTCAGGTCTCAGAATACTGCTCCAAGTTTATAGAGTTTATTGAGGGAACTTTTTGGAAACACTTTATTTGGATAGTCCATCTGTAGATGCTCTGCAGACTCGGTAACATTTCAACTAACTATCCACTAACCTTAACTCTAGCTCTAACCCTTATCCCAGCGTTTCCCAAACTCGGTCCTGGGGATGCACGTTTTGGTTTTTGCCCTAGCACTACACAGATTATTCAAATAATTAACTCATCATCATGTTTTGATTATTTGAATCAGCTGTGTAGTGCTAGGGCAACAACCAAAATGGGCACCCCTTGGGGTCCCCAGGACAGAGTTTGGGAAACTCTGCACTTATCCTAACCCTAAACTTAACCAAGCCCTAAACCTAACCCTAACTGTAACCTTAGCAATCCGTTTGTTGATGGTATGACTATCTGTAGAGCATCTACAGATGAAAAATCCAGACTATCAAAATAAATTGTGACCAACTTTTTTTCTGATCACAATACTGTTCATTTAGTATAAATGATCCTCAGAGTGAATGGTAACTTACCTGATGTAGTTGGGGTTTTTGGTCTGCAGGTTCCTCATGAGTACACCTACAGAGGCCTTGAACTGGAAGCCTGCAGTGGGGGGTCTCTTCAGGTTGACCTTAGCAGGGTTTCCTTCAGGAAACAGCTCTCTCATCAGGCTGTGGGTGGCCTTGTACATGGCCTGGGACAGGTCTCTGTACAGCAGGTCATTGTTCTTGTCTACAAAGCCCTCCACACGGTACAGCACCTACACAAAAGATTACAGAGGAACAGATTAACACAAACAGTCGGATACAAAACACAAAACATATCTGTTGTCGTCCCTTAATTATGAAAATATACTTACTTTAACTGCCAACTTCTTTCTTGTCATTTGTCTGAATCCAGTAAAAGTGTGTGCCCATGTACGTCACGTTTTTTGTAGTAGTAGTTGTAATACTAGTGTATTACTGTCAATCCTAAACTCATCCTGAGGAAATGTTTGCTATAGATTGATTCATAAAAATGCATCACTGTAAGTGGTGCATGTTGACGAAACAGGGATTATAAATCTATTTACCCAGAGAATCTTTCAAGATGGAGATATTCTGGGCTATTCTAATCCCATCATGTCTGATATTTTTACAATCACTGCATGTGACGCCTTCAGGTAATGCTCTTAACCCAAATCTGCACGCTCTGCTCTGGTGACTATAATCAGTATTTATCCTGTCTCGACACCTGGCCAGTGATTACATGTATACCATGTTGTCCCATTCCCATCAATTTTGAAGATGTTGCAGACCTGGGTTGAAATAGTATTGGTTTTCTTTCAAATACTTTGAGTGCCAGTTGGGCGAGCTTTGCAATTTCTATTCAATTGGTTCCTTTGCGCCAGGCAAGCTCAATCAAGTGCAGAAAAAGTATTTGATGATGTGCAAGGTGTGTGTTCCACCTCCGTACCTTCCCAGCATAGTGTTGGATGCGGAAGCAGCTGTGTGGCAGGCTGTGGTCTGTCAGGAACTTGGAGTTCTTGCTAAGGCGGCTCTCAAAGTGCTGGTGCTCAGCACAGATGGTGTTCAGCTTGTCTAGGAAGGTGTCGTCAGTCACTGTGCCTGGCCGCAGGCACTCCTCATCCAACATGGCCAAGATACCATTCTGGTTCTAGAATAAAGAGAGGAGGGGTAATTCTTAGAAATACTTTTAGACATTAAGGGTAATTCAATAATTTTTAACAACGGTCTATCCAGCATGGCCAAGATACCATTCTGTTTCTAGACAGAGAGATGGAGGAGAGGTTTCTTAGAGGTTCTTCATAAGAAATCCTAAATTTAGGATACAGTAATATAACTATTCTAAACAACAGAGTCAACTGTGATTACAGCACAAAGTTCTCATCTTTAAGGTAATCATCTCCTGTCTGTGGCAATAAGACACAGGAAATTGGTATACAGTATCAAGGACAATTGTTTCAATTGATTTATTCACAGATTCTTGTGAAATTGCTTTGTTTTCCAAGAATCAGAGGACATTGAGGGAGACCTACTTACTTTCTCGATGAGTTCACAGATAATGGCGTTGTTGAAATACTCTATGTTGGTCCATTCAATGTCCTGTCACAAACAAGAACAGATGTCAAGAGGTTAAAGAGGGGTTACTATTCACTTTTTTCCACTAACTTTCACTTACTTCTTCCAAGAAAGCGTTGTCCTGTAGTTTTAATCCTGACCTCACCTAGACTTACTTATACAGACCTGAGTGGCTTAAGAGAAAGCCATTGACCTTCTATAATCTCAGACAGACAACTAACCAATGGGCCATGAAGTCAAGAGATTGAGAATCGTTTAAGCAGTTCGCTATCTGTCTGATAGTATCTAAAACATCTGTCTAGCCTGGCTGACCAAAGCTATTCAGTCATTGACCTTTTCTATAGATCTAGATCTGCTGTGTTCATGGGCAGACACAGCTGCAGCTTGGGCCTTATACAGTAACAGTCCTTATAAGATATTTTCTATTCAACGTATATACATTTATATACAATTCAATAAGAGCACAAGACTCAGGATTACGACATGTTTCTGAGAGTGCCTGGATGAACAACACTACAAATGGTGCCGAGCCATAGGGCTTGGATTTGGAGCTTTATGTCATGTTGTGGCTGGAAACTGGTGGTTCAGGCTGACTTGGTCTGTGTGACAGACAAACAGAGGTTCCAGGTTTGGGGGAGAGGAAAGGGGCGGGGCTGGGTTAGCCATCTGGGGATGTGAACTCTGCATCCTGATTGGTCAGTGGTCCCCACTGTCCCGCCCCCTGTCCCCTCCTGTCTTCCACAGTGTAGTATTTTCCCATGCACTGTTCTGGAGGGAGGCCAGGCAGTGGAATATCATGGAAGGGAGGTCAAGGGAGCAGCACTCACATACTTAGAGCTCTAAAAGCAAACAGAGGCCTGAGCCCCAGGGGGAGAAGTGTGTTTACCCCTGCTGGAGTGAAGGATCAATTCCGTCCCTAAAGCCCACAGAGGAGAGGGAGAGAGGGAGGGAGAGAAAGGAGAAGAAAGTAGGGCAAGAGAGGGAGTGAGAGGGATAGAGAGAGATGGAAAGTATGGTGAAAAGAGCAGGAGAGAAGGATGAGGGCAAGGAATGGGGATGGAAAGAGGGGACTAGAAAGATAGAGATGGATAATAGGAAATTGAGGAAGAGAGAAATGGGGTACAGAGGCAAAGAGAAAAGTAAAAGACAAAATAGATGGGATAGGAAGGAGTGAAAGAGCAAGAGAGGGACATAAAGAGAAAACTGGGAAGGCAAAAGGTGAAAGACTGATATTGATCAATAACACAGCCCAGTACTAAAACACTGCATGACAAACCTGGTTCACACTACAAATTGGCCTGTCAATGTGTGGAATGTAAACTAGGTGTCAGGGGGCCACAAAGAGAACAGTGAGAGATGGATGGCTTTATGGGGCAACGCCCTCCTCTGACTACATGCCAGTAGAGTGCAACGACTGGGTTGTGTTCATTAAGCACCAAAGAGAAGAAAACACACTGAAACAGGGAGGGACTAACACGATTTGTCCCAATAAGAAACACTGATTTTTGTTGTCCTTTTTGAAAGGTTTGACACAAAAAATATACGATATGCCCTAGTGAACACACCCTTGTTGTCTCCAGTAAGGTGGACGAGGGAACAGGGGACAGTTTACCTCTCTGATGTACTCCTCCTGCTCTTCGCGTAGCGTCAGTTCGATGAAGATCTGCTGCAGTTTCTCATTGCAGTAGTTGATGATGAACTGTTCAAAGCTGTTGTCCTGTAGAGAACCCCCATTGACACCATTTAGACTCATGTTCTAAATAGGCAAAAATGTAGCAATTCCAGATGCACACAGCATGGTACCACATCACACCACATTCAGTACATATTGGGGGTAAAACTCAGTAATATACTGACTGCTGTCCTCTCTTGCCTGTCTGACACTGTGAAATGGCCCCCATCTGTTGCCACCTGTTGCTATGTTGACATGCAGCTTTCGATAAGCTTTCAGGTCACTCCCGGGTCCTGTTCTCCCCCTGTGGCTTCCTTGTTGGATACCACTAGGGTAATGCCAAAAAAGACAACAATTCCTTGATCCCCATTCCTTCACTGTTATGTCACGCTAACAAAGAAAATGTATCTTTCCAAACAAACAGAGATAATCTCTTCTCTCTCTGAACTACTGTGGGAACAGACTATACATGTGTGGCAATACTAGTTACAGTACCAAACAGCCAGGGCAAATGAGGGCATAGAACTTTCTTTGACTGGCATTCCTCCTTATTGCTTTACAACAGCTCTTGAACAAATCCAAAGGACAGATAGCTGCCTGATAGTATAATCCTATCTGTGTTTCTTATCATGGATACATGTTAACTAATCTTGGCAAGGCTTCAGTGTTTATCAGCTCATTTCAACAGCATTGAACAGAGACAGTGAACAGGCATGAAGTATAAAAGATTGTTAACCATTTAAAATACCTAACTTATCTAAATTATCCCCCTTTCTTATCAGTTAAGAAGACCAGTTTAGTTTCCAGTCATTACTCTTGGCTAACAGCAGCAGCGTTGGGTTAGGTAACAATATCACTCCATTTGCTTAGGTTACAGAGGGTTAGAACAGCATACCTACTGGGCATGAATGACATGCTGGTGACCTCTGGTCAGGAAGAGAAGGACCCACATGGCAACAGAAGGAGGGTGTTCATACATAGCCTGGTCCCAGATCTGTTTGTGCTGCCTTGCCAAACCGTATGGTTATTGTCATACCAAACATTTGGCTTGATGAGGACCATAGGAGTTGGCAAGCCAGCACTAACAGATCTGGAAAAAGGCTAATTCATACACTCTTCAGAATAGCTCTGCTATTGTATGTTCTCTTCTTCCCTTAAGAGACACACCAATACTCTTTCATACCCCCCCCCCATCAAAAAAAAACACAAGGGAGGTCCTGTTATAGATATGATCTGAATTAAGACTAGGATTAAGGGCTGAGCTAGATCACAGCATGCACACTGCACCCAGCACTCAGCATACCCTCAGCAGGTGTACTTACTCCATCCTGTCGGCCCAGACACAACAACATTCAGGAGAGAGGAATGAAACAACTTCATAATGAGTGGGGAACAGTCAGGAACATTAGGAACATGTACCTTAGAGATCAACTTAAAGAGGCACTGTGGAAGTTAAGTTGCTAGTTGTTCATGTCAAATGTATTCTCTCACAAAACCACACAAATTCTTTCTTTTAGGCAAACAATAAGCTTCCGCTCATGGGTGATGAGAGGTGTGAGGTCATTTCTGGACATATTTCTGTCCATTTAGGCGACCCCTTTCATTAACTGTGTGCCATTACTCTTACCTCGAAGATTTCAAAACCATAGATGTCCAGGACTCCCATCACCTTGTGGCGTGTTTTTGCTTGAGCCTGAGAGGAGAAATAAAGGGAAAGAGAAAGTATAAGACACACATAAAATGTGTCTTTTAGTTTGGTAGGGCATATCTTTAAAGTCAATGTCTTGTAGAATAATACAGTGTAGAATAAATCATGAGACAAGAGAGGCCAGAGCGAGGCCAGAGAGAGGCCAGAGAAAGGCCTTACCTTGATGCTTTCATTGATCCTGGTGATCAGCCAGCTGAACAGACGGCTGTAGAGGTTTTTGGCCAGGGCATCACGGGCATAGTAGGCCTAGAAAATCACAAATGAGGGCTTACTATATAGATTTCAGTGCTCTCATACGCAGAGAATAATAGCTGTAGTAAATATCTCAGGCAAATGCTTTTAGTAGTGTAGCATTCACCAGTCAACTGGGACAGGGCCCATGGAGCTCAGATAGATAAGTCATTATGGACGTGAAAGTGGCATCAGTCAAGCTATACAGTGGCTCGCAAAAGTATTCACCCCCCTTGGCATTTTTTATATTTTGTTGCCTTACAACCTGGAATTAAAATTGATTTTGTATCATTTGATTTACACAACATGCCTACCACTTTGAAGATGCAAAATATTTTTTATTGTGAAACAACCAAGAAATATGACAAAAAACAGAAAGAGTGCATAACTATTCACCCCCCCAAAGTCAAGACTTTGTAGAGCTACCTTTTGCAGCAATTACAGCTGCAAGTCTCTTGGGGTATGTCTCTATAAGCTTGGCACATCTAGCCACTGGGATTTTTGCCCATTCTTCAAGGCAAATCTGCTCCAGCTCCTTCAAGTTGGATGGGTTCCGCTGATGTACAGCAATCTTTAAGTCATACCACAGATTCTCAATTGTATTGGGGTCTGAGCTTTGACTAGGCCATTCCAAGACATTTAAATGTTTCCCCTTAAACCACTTGAGTGTTGCTTTAGCAGTATGCTTAGGGTCATTGTCCTGCTGGAAGGTGAACCTCCGTCCCAGTCTCAAATCTCTGGAAGACAAACAGGTTTCCCTCAAGAATTTCCCTGTATTTAGCGCCATCCATCATTCCTTCAATTCTGACCAGTTTCCCAGTCCCTGACGTTGAAAAACATCCCCACAGCATGATGCTGCCACCACCATGCTTCACTGTGGGGAGGGGGTTCTCGGGGTGATGAGAGGTGTTGGGTTTGCGCCAGACATAGCGTTTTCCTTGATGGCCAAAAAGCTCAATTTTAGTCTCATCTGACCAGAGTACCTTCTTCCATATGTTTGGGGAGTCTCCCACATGCCTTTTGGCGAACACCAAATGTGTTTGCTTATTTTTTTCTTTAAGCAATGCCTTTTTTTGTGGCCATTCTTCCGTAAAGCCCAGCTCTGTGGAGTGTACGGCTTAAAGTGGTCCTATGGACAGATACTCCAATCTCCTCAGTGGAGCTTTGCAGCTCCTTCAGGGTTATCTTTGGTCTCTTTGTTGCCTCTCTGATAAATGCCCTCTTTGCCTGGTCTGTGAGTTTTGGTGGGTGGCCCTCTCTTGGCAGGTTTGTTGTGGTGCCATATTCTTTCAATTTTTTAATAATGGATTTTAAATGGTGCTCCGTGGGATGTTCAACGTTTCAGATAAAAAAAATTATAACCCAACCCTGATCTGTCCTTCTCCACAACTTTGTCCCTGATCTGTTTGGAGAGCTCCTTGGTCTTCATGGTGTCGCTTGCTTGGTGGTGCCCGTTGTGGTGGTGTTGCAGACTCTGGGGCCTTTCAGAACAGGTGTATATATACTAAGATCATGTGACAGATCACGTGACACTTAAATAAAGTCCACCTGTGTACAATCTAACTAATTATGTGACTTCTGAAGGTAATTGGTTGCACCAGATCTTATTTAGGGGCTTCATAGCAAAGGGGGTGAATACATATGCACGCACCACTTTTCCGTTATTTATTTTTTAGAATTTTTTGAAACAAGTAATTTTTTTCATTTCACTTCACCAATTTGGACTATTTTGTATATGTCCATTACATGAAATCCAAATAAAAATCCATTTAAATTACAGGTTGTAATGCAACAAAATAGGAAAAACGGCAAGGGGGATGAATACTTTTGCAAGGCACTAACTCCAGCTGTAGAATGTTTCTCTTTCCAACAATCCACAACGGAACATTTACATTTACATTTTAGTCATTTAGCAGACGCTCTTATCCAGAGCGACTTACAGTTAGTGAGTGCATACATTTTCATACTGGCCCCCCGTGGGAAACGAACCCACAACCCTGGCGTTGCAAGCGCCATGCTCTACCAACTGAGCTACAGGGGAATAACAGTGAAATTAAACATTGAGCTGTTTGAAGAGGCGTGTCCTAGAGTGGGCCAAATAACATCCCTATAGTTACTAGAGGCTCATTCTCTGGCACACAGCCACACTGGAGTAGAGAAAAGCTGTCATTCCTCATGTAAACAACACACACAGGTACAGTGCATTCGGAAAGTATTCAGACCCCTTGACTTTTTCCACATTTTGTTACGTTACAGCCTTAATCTAAAATTGATTAAATAAATAAAAATCCTCATCAACCTACACACACAATACCCCATAATGACAAAGGGAAAACAGAAAAAATATATATACCTTATTTACATAAGTATTCAGACCCTTTGCTATGAGACTCGAAATTGAGGTCAGGTGCATCCTGTTTCCATTGATCATCCTTGAGATGTTTATACAACTTGATTGGAGTCCACCTGTGTTTAAATTCAATTGATTGGACATGATTTGGAAAGGCACACACCTGTCTATATAAGGTCCAAGAGTTGACAGTGCATATCAGAGCAAAAACCAAGCCATTAAGTCGAAGGAATTGTCCGTAGAGCTCTGAAACACGATTGTGTCGAGGCACAGATCTGGGGAAGGGTACCAAAAAATGTTCTGCAGCACTGAAGGAACCCCAAGAACACAGTGGCCTCCATCATTCTTAAATGGAAGAAGTTTGGAACTACCAAGACTCTTCCTAGAGCTGGCCGCCCAGCCAAAGCAATCGGGGGAGAAGGGCCTTGGTCAGGGCGGATTCTCTGGTCTGATGAAACCAAGATTGAACTATTTGGCCTGAATGCCAAGCGTCACGTCTGGAGGAAACCTGGCACCATCCCTACGGTGAAGCATGGTGGCAGCATCATGCTGTGGGGATGTTTTTCAGCGGCAGGGACTGGTCAGGATCGAGGGAAAGATGAATGGTGCAAAGTACAGAGAGATCCTTGATGAAAACCTGCTCCAGAGCACTCAGGACCTCAGACTGGGGCGAAGGTTAAACTTTCAACAGGACAACGACCCTAAGCACACAGCCAAGACAACACAGGAGTGGCTTCGGGACAAGTCTCTGAATGTCCTTGAGTGGCCCAGTCAGAGCCCGGACTTGAACCCGATCTAACATCTCTGGAGAGACCTGAAAATAGCTGTGCAGCGACACACCCCATCCATCCTGACTGAGCTTAAGAGGATCTGCAGAGAAGAATAGGAGAAACTCCACAAATACAGGTGTGCCAAGCTTGTAGCGTCATAACCAAGAAGACTTGAGGCTGTAATCGCTGCCAAAGGTGCTTCAACAAAGTACTGAGTAAATGGTCTGAATTTGCTCAAATTTATAAAAACCTGTTTTTGCTTTGTCATTATGGTATTGTATGTAGATTGATGAGAAGAAAACAACAACAATGTAATCAATTTTCGAATAAGGCTGTAACGTAACAACATTTGGAAGAAGTCAAGGGGTCTGAATACTTTCCGAATGCACTGTACACACACAGGCACACACACACAGGCACACACACACACACACACACACAAACAGAATGGAAGAGTTAAACTTGGACAGGACCAGGCATAACCTCCCTGACAAACAAACACTTCTTGGAGCTGATGTTTGAACTGGTGATGATGTGCTATGGATAATCTGGTGATCCTTAGTTTGATAGTTCCTCCAAGAGCTACAACCAATGTGCTCTGAGTTATTGTCTCTGTCTGGCCTTTTTATACCCTTCTGTTTATGCTATCTATTTGTTAAGATAAGTTCTGATGGACTCTAGAGACACCACACAGCAGCACCAGGGGGTGGTGTCTCTGTCTCAGGGAAGCAGGTCTGTTTGTGCTGCCTTGTCAACTCTTATGGTCATTGTCACGGCAATGAGTATAGAAGTTGGCAACACAGCACAAACAGATCTGAGACCAGGCTAGCAGATATCTGCCAAGAGTGTTTAAATCACTTTTCAGGAGAAGTGAAGCTCATCCCTTTGTTCTACCCTCCTTCATAAGCTGATTTTGTGGAGCATAGGGAGAGGGCTAGGGCGAGGACTAGGGAGAGGACTAGGGAGAGGACTAGCCTCTATTACTTTATTTTCATCTCCAACTGAATGTTGCCTGAACTCACAGACCTCCAGGATTGGGAGAGGAGACTAGCTTCTATTCCTCTCATCTAAAAGATGAATGTGCCTGCTGCCTGAACTCACTAACCTCCAAAATATGACCAACTTCTGCATTTCCAGGGGAGAATTCACCAACCCCTCTTCTATTATGGATATGTTTCCATGTACAGTAGGTGGGGATGGGATGGGGGTTAGCTAGCTGCTAGAGAACTAAGTCAGAGGGAATTGATCTTCTCCTTTCTCATCCACCCATCCAGAACTGGAGTGTGAAACATCCCCTAAGACTTAGTCTGTCAGTGCTATCATGAAAGGAAGTGTGTTGCTATACAATGATGACAGGACCTTTTGGTGGTCCTGGGTGGCTCAGTTGGTAAGGGCATGGTGCTAGCAACGTCAAGGTCGTGGGTTCAAGTCCCACAGGGATCACATACAAATACTAAAATGTATGCACTGCCACTCACTGTAAATTGATAAGTGGCATATAATATTACATTATATATACTCATGTTTAAATAGATTATGTAAAGTAAAGTAGTGTGTTGCTATATAGGCTTGAGCGGTATCCAGATTGTCATACCTTCATACTGACCTTGTGCCATCTAAATGCTAACGAGCGCATTGGGAACATTTTATACAGTCTCTGACCTAAACTATATTCAGGACAGACATCCCAGCTCAAAGTTTCACAAGTAACTCAAGAAGCTAACCACTTAGCTAGATAGCTAACTAGCTACTAAATTAGAAAACCAACCGCACAACTGCAGAGCATTTAGCACATTTTAGACATTTAACTTAATAGTTATATAAGATATCTAGCTGGCAAACATTTAGCTGCGAATTCCATACTGTAACTAGTTTGTTTTATTTTTTATTTTATTGAACCTTTATTTAACTAGGCAAGTCAGTTAAGAACAAATTCTTATTTACAATGACGGCCTACACCTGCCAAACCCAGACGACGCTGGGCCAATTGTGCGCCGCCCTATGGGACTCCCAATCACGGCCGGATTGTGATACAGCCTGGAATCGAACCAGGGTCTGTAGTGACCCCTCTAGCACTGAGATGCAGTGCCTTAGACCGCTGTGCCACTCGGGAGCACCTGGCGCGTGCTGCACAACAGTGAGCGACTCACAAGGCTCCGGTCTGTGTGCTTGTAAACAAACACCAAGTGACTAGGGACTACCGGTAAGCTTCATAATGATATGTGACAGGTGAAATGAAGAAGGCAATCTTCTTTATCTCCTAACGTATTGCACAAGTTGACCGCAGGTATTTACTTAAAAAGTAGCTACAAATATTCAAATGTATTTTTTTTTTTAAACATCTAAGAAATATTTTCTACGGTATTGAAAAACCATCCCATGGCTATTTCCAAATACCCCGGTATACGGTATACCGCCCAAGCCTATTGCTATACAGTGATGACAGAGAGTTCTTCTCACCTGGGCCACGTTGAGTGTGGTAGACATCTTCTCCATCTTGGCTTCCACAGTGCGGTAGCTGAAAGCCCTCTCCAGCACAGACTGCTCAATCCCCAACAGCTCACACATCTCCTTCAGGTCTGGAAGATAGAGCAGAGGAAAGACACATTCACTAAGAGAAAAGACAAACACTCAATCATCATAGAGCTTTGTATACAGGCCTAGGGCAAAGAAACAAATAGGCAATGACTAGATGAAATCTATCAATAAAATACATTTATCCCCTGCAGGGATGATGGAATCCATATCAACATTAAGCTCTACCAACAATGGCACATGATGTCAGTATCAGGGTTCCAGTGGGTAGCCATAAGGGCATTAGCTAAACCCTTTCCATAAAGAGATAAGGTAATCTACTCTCTCTCTTCTCAGAGGATCTCCTTTAGGATCAGTATTGTGTCTCCTGGCCAGGAATTCCCAAAGCAGCTGGACATAGTAGTGTTTAAGAGGAGTTACTGAAGCGCATTAACCTTAATGTCCTTAGGTATTTACATGTCAATTGTCTCACTAAATGGTCTTCTGTAAGAGTGGTGTTGTTGACTAATGTCTTTGTGTACCGTGACAGTCCATACAGCCGTCAAATGGTCACAAGGGGAAATGCCATTAATAAGCTGGTGTAATTTTAGAAAGTAGATGTGTGGATTTTATGATTCACACCACAGACCATGTGGAGTTCCACTTTAGTGTGACATCATGTAGAGAAGTTGTGTTTGCAAAGAAATAATGCAAAGTTGTGCCATGGCTGGGTTACTAAGACATGCTAAATATTATGTTTGCTTAATAGGGGACAGCTGTAATCAGTAGGGTTATCAATAGGCCTATTGTACTTACAATCATAAACTATAGCATATTGTCCTTAGTAAGCCATTAAATGTATTAATCATTAACCAGTAGGGGGAAGTACAATAACAAACACATATGCTACTGTTGATATAATTTACAGGCATGGCTTGTGGTGGAGGGACTGACTATTGGTCAGTGGTGATAATCTAACCGATACCTTACAGTGTGCTTATCTTATCTATCCTTCAATTAATAAGACAATGCATAACCAAAACAATATTTTCTACAGCCACAATACGGGATATTTACATTTTCAAGATGCAAGGGAAATGCAGGCATCCACATTATTTGGTATCCACAAGTGGGCACAAAGTTATTTAAAAAGTGAGATGTGTGTGCATGTGTACTGTAACAGGAAACGATTGTGTCCCACAGCAAAGCTGCTGGTTGTCCAGTCCGACTATGGTCTCACCATTCTTGTCCTTGACCCTGCTCTCGTCAAAGCCGTTGACCCTGGACTCTGGTTTGAACTCAATGTTCCCCAGTTTGAGGACGGCTGCCACCAGCTCCAGAACCGACTGCACCTCATCCTCCATGAAGCCCACAATCTGCATGGCATTCTGGGATGGCACAGGGAGAGAGACAGCCAATCAGACATTCAGCGTGTTTGACGGGATCAGTTGGAGCAAGGGGAGGTGCAGAATAACTCATCTTGATCTGTTAATGAGTAGTTATTTGCAGGGTTCTACAATAACTTTTTCCACTGGTGGCAGTGCCACCAACTTTTTCAGTTGGTTGCACCAGCACAATTTGGTCACACCAATCTTTCTATAATTGATAATGGCCTGACCTGCGTCCCATAATGTGCCTGCATTCCATACAAAACCAGGCTAATGATGACTAGCCATCTTTTAAATTAGCATGCCCTTGTGTTCTTACATTGATTTTGATAGATTTACTGTAACAGCAAAGAAAAGAGACTTAAACATTGTATCCATGAGTTCATCTGACTCTGGGGAAGTAGATAAAGGGCCTCATTGCCAAAATCCCTAAGTATCCCTTTAAATTATAGTGAGTTTGTTTCTCCCCCCCTTTTGCTTTTTAAAATATTTGTTTTACTCAAACCTCCCGCGGGCCGTATTGGACCCGTGTATGTTTGACACCGCTGCTCTAGAGGATTTCGCAGAAAATAACACATGGCATTTTGAAATCTGCAATAAATACATTGTGCACTTTATTTTATTTCTCTGTGTGCAGTTTGAAGGGAGTTGTTAACTAGCGCTAGCGCAGTTGCTACTGTAACTAGTGTTAGCGTAATGATTGGAAGTGTATGGGTATCTGCTAGGTAGATAAAGGGTAGATAAAGGGCCTCATTACCAAAATCACAAAGTATCCTTTTAAAATCACTAAAACCAAATCGAAACTGTGTAGAAATGATAATCCAGGCTCTGCTGTAGCCGGCCGCAACCGGGAGACCAATGGGGCGGCGCACAATTGGCCCAGCGTCGTCCAGGGTAGGGGAGGGAATGGCCGGCAGGGAGGTAGCTCAGTTGGTAGAGCATGGTGTTTGCAACGCCAGGGTTGTGGGTTCGATTCCCACGGGGGGCCAGTATGAAAAAAAAAGAAAAAAAAAAGAATAATGTATGCACTAACTGTAAGTCGCTCTGGATAAGAGCGTCTGCTAAATGACGTAAATGTAAATGTAAATGTAAAATAATGGACCTATATTCATACAGTATCTTCACTGTCCAGCTCGCTAATAATCACTAGACGTCTGGGAGCATTGAACATTTCAAAATCGATGGATAGAGCATAATTTTGACAGCAAGGAAATATAACATATTTCAGTGTGGCTCTACGGACCTCATTGAAGACTGAATGCGCCCCCTCCCGGAAAAATGAGTTAGACACCACTGCTCGAGAGGGCAGAATTTGAACGATACTTGATACCAAAACGATACCACAACATACCATTTTTGTATACAGACAAGTCAAATTCAAGGTCTTTCAATAACTTTTTCAAACACTTAATTTTAATTTTCAAGGACCTACATTTTATATTTAATTGTTGTATTAGCCTATAGAAAAAATCCCCCCAAAATGTATGCAAAACAAGTATACATTACCACTAAGAATAAAGCTTTTTTTAAATTTTTTATAGGCCTACCCAATGGCATTATGCATTGACATTCACATTATTTTAACATTCTATGTCAGAATAATGTGGGCATTGCATGACTAAAGACAGCATTCTCCCGGCACAAACACACTAATGAAGTCTGTCCATGTGGTAGCTAGTCAGTCTCGCCATTTGAGATGTTGAAGAGTTATTGAGGGGTTACCGTATCATGTTTTAAAAGGAGAACGCAACCAAAAACTGGGTTCCCTTTGTATTGGAACGCTTTGTATGGAAAACTAAGTTGAAGCCAACATTCGATGTTGTCTTGCTCATAATAACCGCATATGGTTTTACCACAACAAGCGCAACACCCTTCCATTGAAACGGCAGGAAACAAACTGATCAGATAAAACTGATCAGAAAATAAATCACATATTATATTGGCGCAGTAGAACTTCTAAATCGGGTACCATAACTTCAAGGACCAAAGAGCCTAGAGTAAATGTCATTTTCAAGGTAGGTTATTCCATGATGACTGAATTGTGCACTGCAAATATTCAACCAAGACTTTTAACTTTTACCTTGTTTGCATACCCATTCTTGCCTTAGCATTTACTGGTAGATATCATAACTTGGAACATCTTTCCTTCCGCTACCGTTGTCTGTCTTCACGCCAAGCAACAACCAGCTGTTTGAGAGCTGCTCGCTCTCTCTGTCCGAACGATTATCTATAGGCTATGTGTGTCCAGCGGGCGTGTGATAAATAATAGACATAATGAATGAACAGCTTCGGGAATCCATCTGTTTTTTAATCCATTATATAGCCTAGATTAAAAAATGCATAAATTTTTTCACTGACAGGGATGATCGACTGGCCCGGAGGGTTTCCAACACCTCCCCTGACACACACAGACGGACATTCCCGTGCCGTTGTTGCCTATTTTTGGTCAATTGCACATTACTGTTTGAATAAATCATGATGATAAAAAAAGCAAATTGTGAACCAACAACTAAAGTGACCAGGTAAAAAAAAATCACTGCCACCCTTGCGACCTATAAAAAAGGTCTGTCACACTGCCAGGTCAAACAGTGGCAAATGCGACTGTTTTGGTCGCAGTATCGAACCCTGATTTGGGATGCAAGGTGATTTGTAGATCAGTGATTCTATGCAGTTGGACTTTAAAATGTACATGTAGTCAATCTCAAACACACAATGATAACATGGACAACAGAAAGGGGGATGAGTTTCTGGACTGGATAGGGAAGAGAGTGAGACAACTAGTGACAGAGGGCACAGTGATGTGGACTGTGTGGTTGGGGAACTATCTTGAATTATTAAATGTGTGTTACTGTGATTTGACACCATTTTTTAAATTTTTAGTCATTTAGCAGACGCTCTTATCCAGAGCGACTTACAGTTAGTTAGTACATACATTTTTTTTTTTCATACTGGCCCCCCGTGGGAATCGAACCCACAACCCTGGCGTTGCAAGCGCCATGCTCTACCAACTGAGCTACAGAGGAGGCCATTGTGAACAAGGGCGAGAAAAGACTGTAGCAGGCTGCCTTTGGCTCCTACAACAACATCATATCCAGTGGAGAGTCCTATTGTTGTAAAGCACTGAACTCTATTGTGTTGAGTTGGACTGCAGCTGTGAGGTGGCCTACTAGCTCCCTCACTGAGAGAAGTGCTAAGACAGGATGCTGAGTGCATCCTAAAGTGCACTATATAGGGAACAAGGTGCCATTTGGGACACAACCACTGCTCCTGAGAGTCCAAGGGCAGGGAGACAGTAGAGTACAGGACAGTCCTGTTAAGGGAGTTAGGAATGGATAAAGCTCAGGCAGCTCATAACATAACATCCTCTGTGTGTCACCAACAGTAACTGAGTCAGGAGGAAGATGGAGGTAAAGAGAAAGACTTACACATGATGACCATGCTCCGCATGTCAGAGAGCGAGTGTGTGTGTACTTTAGAAGGGAAGAATGCAGCTGCTGTTTCTCCCTTATGTTTCCCACATCAGTACAGCATCTAATCTGCCTGCCACTGTGTGTGTACTCTGAAGCATTCTGCTATTGTTTATAGTACGGGAACGCCTTCACGGCAGGTGGAATGGGATTCCCTCTCTGCGCTAAACTCATCCTTATGTCTCACTCACCCGCTGTGGATATAGTTCAAAGTTCAAGTTAGGGTCTGTACACAACTACACACATGGATAAGCAAAAGACTGCGGCAAAAAGGAAGACATTTCATTGGTTCTAGCTGGCAAAATTATGGGGCGTGTCTGTGCAAGTTTGCAGTTAATTGGTGAATTGTTTTTCAGCAACGTGTATGGACCCTCACATAACAGGTAGAGAGGCTGTAGAAGAGGCTAGCTGGCTAAGAGCATGGACCAGAGCTGTCTTAAACCTGAATCCAATCTACCTGCTAGTTTGTTCGGTCAGTAGATAAAGAGGATCAGACTCTCACCCTACTCTCACCCTACCCTTTGCCACAGTGTACCTCTAAGCTAAGCCAAAAACAAATTGACACAATGACAGACAGGAATTAGTGTGTGTGTGTGTCTCACCCTGACGGTCCTGAAGCTTGCTGCGTCATCCAGCCCATTGACGGTGGCTGAATCCAGACTCAGGTAGTTGTATTTACTGAAATCTCTGTCCAACTTCAGTTTCACTGTGGGCCAGAAAGACAAAAACACATGGCTTTAGCATGGTGCATATTGACTAAAGTCCTATACACTTTAGAGCAGCAGTTCACACACACACACACACACACATACGAGCAGCAGTTTCAAATGGCCCTTTAAAGTCCCATATCTGGTATCAAGGAAAGCCACAGCATGGTGTATTGGATTACAGGTTAAATTAAGTGCAGCTAAATCAAGTCTTTTGATGTTTCTCCACCATTGAATCAAAGACCATTATATTGTTCTCCTTCAACAAGACTGCCAAACAGTGGCTGAGCTCCAGCTGAGCACAAATAAACCATACTGGTTTCATAGTCTTTGTTCTCTGTAGTTAAACACAGGCTCATGTTTAAGTATTGGTCACATGTTTCTTTAGAGTAACTAAGACATGTTGCGGTTAGATAAATCGGTTACATTTTATTTGACGTGTAATAATAATAACTCTGTCATGACATATCAAACATTCTTGACCGTTTCTGAGATGTTATGCCACATATAATGAAGCTTCATACCATGTTAGTAATATTGTCATGAAGGTATTACCGATAACTGTGAGTATAACTTACTCAGGGTGTCATCCGAGGCTCCAGAAAGAAGCTGGTAGAAGATGTGGAAGTTTCTCTCGCCTCTCGGCTGCTTGCAAACCCTGGACTTCTCCAGAAGATCTGAGGATAACAATATATAAAGGACATAATGAAGACATGGATGTTAAAAACAGGCCTTATACTGAATTACCTGCTAGAACAATTCAACAACGGGTAAGGTAGGAAAAGGAAATGTAAACCAAGATTTAACAAGGTATTATTATTACTCTACCATGAGTTTCCTACACATGGTAGAGGTTAGGCAGGACATACACTGTAAAATAAGATTTAATTTAATGAGCTAAGAACACGACTGATGCGCAATGTCTAAAAAAATAAAATAAAAAAAGAACACGACTGATCTTTTATTTCTACACATGGTCAGTGTCCAGACCACATCTGTAGAGCTCTGATGGATGCATCTCCCTGTTATAGCCAAATATTAGTGTTTCCAAGGTGACAGAGTCACGGTTATGTTGGCGTCTCATTGTTCATTGTGTAGAAGTGGAGTCTCTGAGCCGGCCGGCACAGGAAGACTCAAAGGAGGAAACCATATGAAGGGATCAAATGTCAAGTCAGCTCCTTCTCCTTAGCTACTGACCAACTACAACACCTAGATTGAAAAGGATGTACTCTTGTGATACATACTTTTACATTTCAACAGTTAATGTGGTTTAAGTGGTTCACATAGCTCTATTTACTATAAGTTGATCAGGAAAGTAAGATAATTTAGCTTTTGAGTTTGGCATTGGCCAGGCATACAGAAGCACGGTTTGCTTGACAAGCCGAATTAAAGTTATATTCAGCCCACGGACCTGAGTGGGAACTGCTAGCTACCGGTCAGCTACGAGCCCTAAGTCCTGAGTCATCCTCTCAGTGGGGGCATTAAACGCTTAGAGAGTCAGGGACCACTTCATAATGCATTTATACTTTCTCTGGCACAGCACTTAATGCCACTGGCCCACTACAGAGAAACGGGAGGTCAATAGACGGTGTGTGTGTGTGTGTGTGTGTGTGTGTGGAGAGAGCCACAGGTGTCAACAGCTAGCAGGTAGGTGGTGGTTACGAATATGTGCCAGCCATGCTTCACCACCACATGGTAATCACTGTGTGTGTGTGTGTGTGTGTTCGTCACTAAGTGATTCTCTGAGATTTTAAACACGTGTCTATCTCTTTAGAGCGCGACAGACGAGCAGATCTGAGCAATGCACTGCCTCTGAAATGTAATCAAAATGGAGCCTGACAGCATGGATTCTATCCCCCATCTCTCCTTTTCTAATACAGAGTACATAAAATACCTCTTGACCAGACAAAACTCACAACAGTGAGTTCCAACAGCAGAAAATAAGATGCAGGAACAGGAAATGTGGCTCAAGAATGTTCTGAACATTCAGTCTCCCCCATAGGGGGCTCTTCTCTCTGTCATGACCTTTCACCTTTTGTATACTAGAAGAGTTCAGCCCTGTTATTGCTTTTTACTACTAAGGCTGCTGCGCTGTTTTTCATGCCTGCTGTAAAGCATTTGTAAAATGTTGAATGCTATTTAGTTATTTGCAGCAGGCAGGCTGCATCCAGGATATGGTTCCTAGATGAACAAACATACATTAAAGGAGAAATGCCAGACACGCTATATACTGCAAAGTAAGAATGGAAGTCCATATCCTGTCTTGTTGTTTAGACTAGGATTTAACAAGCACCAAAGGATTGTCCGCTTGGTTATTGATATCCTCTTCCTCGCACGTTACCATTATCTAAGTCGACTTTACTTTGTTATACAAAATGGGAAATGAACAAGGCACAATCACATAAAAAATATTTTTAAACAGATTATCAAAGCAGACAAAATTCAACACATACAGTTTGACACATTCTCCCATACAAAACTAGCGAGCATGAGCTGTAGTGTCCTAAACCCTCCTCGACTGTGGCCTAACCCTAGCTGCTCCACTGTACTGTGACCATGCCCTAGAGCAGTGGTTCTCAAACCTCTCCTGGGAACCCACAACCATTCCATGTATTTGATATATTCCAGAGCTAGCACATCCTGATTCAAATTGACAACTTGACATTATTATTATTATTATTATTATTATTATTATTATTATTATTATTATTATAAGCCCTTGACTAAGTGAATCAGGTGAGCTAGTTGAGGGCTACAACAAATTTGTGAAACATCTGGGGGTGCCGAGGACAGGTTTGAGAACCACTGCCCTAGAGGTGTTCCTGCTCTTTATCCCCAGTTAAAGAAGACCTCTGGGCATGGAGAGGGGGCCATAATGAGGTGTCTGCTGACTGTGCTGCAGCAGCGACATAAAGAAACAGGGGAATTTATAGCTAGTGACTTCTGAGGGAAGCCCTCAGGCATGAGAGAGGCCTCTCATCTTCCATTAGTGGTGCGCAGGTCAGCTGTTTGTTCACCCGCACCTGCTCGCAATTGCTAATAACTAATCCGCAACCGCCCGACTATATGTGATAGTGAAAATTTGAGCCCCGCACCAAACCCGCAATTTCTTTTGGTTGCCTGATTTAGATACACTACATCACCAAAAGTATGTGGACACCCCTTCAAATTAGGGAATTCGGCTATTTCAGCCACACCCGTTGCTGACAGGTTTATAAAATCAAGCACACAGCCATGCAATCTCCATAGACAGAGTGGCGAAGTGGTAGGCCACACAAGCTCACAGAACGGGACCGCCGAGTGCTGAAGCGCGTAGGCCGTAAAAATAGTCTGTCCTCAGTTGCAACACTCACTACCGAGTTCCAAACTGCCTCTGGAAGCAACGTCAGCACAATAACTGTTCGTCGTGAGCTTCATAAAATTGGTTTCCATGGCCGAGCAGCCGCACACAAGCCTAAGATCACCATGCGCAATGCCAAGCGTCAGCTGGAGTGGTGTAAAGCTCGCCACCATTGGACTCTGGAGCAGTGGAAACGCGTTCTCTGGAGTGATGAATCACGCTTCCCCATCTGGCAGTCCGACGGACTAATCTGGTTTTGGCGGATGCCAGGAGAACGCTACCTGCCCCAATCCATAGTGCCAACTGTAAAGTTTGGTGGAGGAGGAATAATGGTCTGAGGCTGTTTTTCATGGTTCGGGCTAGGCCCCTTAGCTCCAGTGAAGGGAAATCTTAACGCTACAGCATACAAGGACATTCTAGACAATTCTGTGCTGCCAACTTTGTGGCAACAGTTTGGGGAAGGCCCTTTCCTGTTTCAGCATGACAATGCCTGAATGCCTCATGTCTCCCGAGTGGCGCAGTGGTCTAAGGCACTGCATTGCAGTGCTAGCTGTGCCACTAGAGATCCTGGTTCGAATCCAGGCTCTGTCGTAGCCGGCCGCGACCGGGAGACCCATGGGGCGGCGCACAATTGGCCCAGCGTCGTCCAGGGTAGGGGAGGGAATGGCCGGCAGGGGATGTATCTCAGTTGGTAGAGCATGGCGTTTGCAACGCCAGGGTTGTGGGTTTGATAAAATAATATATGTGCTAACTGTAAGTCGCTCTGGATAAGAGCGTCTGCTAAATGACTAAAATGTAAATGTAAATGTAATGCCCCCGTGCACAAAGTGAGGTCCATACATAAATGGTTTGTCGAGATCAGTGTGGGAGAACTTGACTGGCCTGCACAGAACCCTGACCTCAACCCCATCAAACACCTTTGGGATGAATTGGAACGCCGACTGCGAGCCAGGCCTATGCCAGGCCAACATCAGTGCCGACCTCACTAATGTTCTTGTGGCTGAATGGAAGCATGTCCCCGCAGCAATGTTCTAACATCTAGTGGAAAGCCTTCCCAGAAGAGTGGAGGCTGTTATTGCAGCAAAGGGGGGACCAACTCCATATTAATGCCCATGATTTTGGAATGAGATGTTTGACGAGCAGGTGTCCACATACTTTTGGCCATGTAGTGTATGATGCTTCTGCTTATAATTTCCGACATTTTGGTAGGCTATTTGTTAGTCAACTTGTCTATAGTTAGATACATGTAGCTTCTCTTTTGTCATTATATGTTGCCCTAGGAGACTAAATAAACCCTTGCTCAACAGAATAATGTAATAGATCGATAGAATGAATGCTTCTATCTAGTTGACATCAATAAAGTTCTCTGTCATCTTTCGCGGAGCAAAGACGTTTAGGGAATGGGGAGAAAATACAATAAAGCAACAACAACAAAAAACTGGAAAGATGTTCTGTGCAAAATGTCCAAATGACATCAGTTTGACCGGTTGTAAGGAAAAAGAAAGCTGTGAAAATGACCCAACGTGTTTCTGATAAGATTTCAGTTCGGCTTCGATGCATATTTTATGTGGTTGAAATACATAATCAGCTTTTATGATGAAGACAGCACCTCTAAAGATGGTATTCTAACTGAGCATTGTATTCTCTCAAGATGCAGAAACAAATAAATCATATTTCTTCACTCCTGTTCCCAAGTCCATATTTTGCCAATATTTGGTGTATAATTTTACTGCAAGAAATGCTGCAGGAGTTATTATTAAGGATATAGCACTATTCGCACAGGACTAGTATTACTAGAGCACGCTGGTTATGTATTTATTACCACAGAATATCCGTTATTCCAGAGGACGATTCGTAATTATTTCTTATTTTTTCTATAAATTGACAGTTATGACAGAAGCCTGGAGTTCTTTTTCTAGGCATGAAGATATTTCAACAAGTCCAGGTGATAACAGGCTAAACTGATAACTCGAGCTTGGTTCCCAAGTTTCTAAACCATACCAAACCATCTTTGGTATATTGTCGCCATAATATTTGAATTGAGGAAGTGTGATCATAATCATTCGGATATTTTAGCGATCCGCAGTAGAAGACATCCTAGCCCCCCAGCCTTCAGATGTGAGCTAAACTGTTAACTTGCACTTGATATGCATTTTTAGGCTATGGATGTTCCAAATGTTTAGCTCAGTTGTATACTCCTTTGTGCTCTATTAACAGCAATGGTTGCATTAAATATGCGCAATATTTTGTATGATGCATTTGGCGATATTCAATTAATTCGCACAAAACGTATAAACAAAAGCATTCACTGTGAAAGTCGATACATGTAGGCCCTTCATATATAGGCTATGCGCAGCACTTTGTTCAATTTATCGAATCAGTTATTGTTTTCTTGTTCAAACATTTACATTTTTTACATTTACGTCATTTAGCAGACGCTCTTATCCAGAGCGTCTTACAAATTGGTGCATTCACCTTATAGCCACTTTGGATAACCACTTTACAATATATATATATATTTTTTTTTCTCCTTTCTTTGTGGTGGGGTAAGGGGGGGTAGAAGGATTACTTTATCATATCCCAGGTATTCCTTAAAGAGGTGGGGTTTCAAGTGTCTCCGGAAGGTGGTGAGTGACTCCGCTGTCCTGGCGTCGTGAGGGAGCTTGTTCCACCATTGGGGTGCCAGAGCAGCGAACAGTTTTGATTGGGCTGAGCGGGAACTGTGCTTCCGCAGAAGTAGGGGGACCAGCAGGCCAGAGGTGGATGAGCAACCTGTCAAACTCAGACATTTCTCTCAAAACACAGGGATGTCGATTCGCACGGGACTAGTATTATCAGAGGACATTGGAGTTTGCCAAAAAACAGTAGGTTATTCTGGTTAGTCAATGTCCAGATTTCATTTTCCATTTAACCCATCTAAACAGTAGGCTACAGTTCCCTTGACATGCCATAGGCCTATTTGAAGTCCCGTCTTGTGACTGTTGAATTTGAATAGAGCCTCACAATCATCACACATAACATAGCCGGCACAGCTATCATCCTCTTTTACCACTTCACCAAATATTTTCCAAACATTACTTTTCTGGCCCTCCCTTCTCTTTATTTTCAACTCTCCTTTCGCAGCTATTGTCTTATTGAATTAAACTTCGGTAATGTCCTTTTTGCCTCCGTGGATTGACGTTAACTTTTTCTGCCCGTTCCCAAAAGCATTATCTGGCGATTGGCTGTGTAGTTAAGCTAAAGTTTAAGCTTATGCAGTAAAACCAGATAGTCTAAAATAATGAAAGAAAAACCTAATTGTAGCCTATTTAAATTGCACAATAATTATACATTTATGGAGTTTTTAAGGTATTGTTTCTCTTTATTCAACCCGCCCTTCAGCCACACAATATTTATATGACTCTAAAAACGTCCGGTTATGAGTCAACCAGCACATCACTAACTTCCATCCATCCTCCTCTTTCTGTTATATACCATTGCTCCATAGAGTCACATGGCCCTCAGTCTCCCTCTCTCCATCATAAACCTATGAAGGTACTGGGCAGTCTCCATGAGCTCTCCTCTCCCAACAGACAGAAAGGACAGACGACTATCTGTGACAGAGATCAACCCGATCTTTGTTTCCCGTGACCTCATGGCTGAATCTCTTCAGACTAGACAAAACAATATGAACATGAGACAGGACAAAACAATAACAAAGCGGTTGATACGAGGCACAATACGAGGTACTGCAGTCAGAAAGTAGTCACTGTTTGGCAACTGTTCAGGTTGTTTTAGTTTGTTTTTTCCCCATCTAGTTCCTGTGTGTCACTGACCCTCCATTGACTGAAAACAAACAGTGTAATATTGATCTCCCTCTCTCTTTGGTGAGCCGACCGACCGAGCGTGCAGGGACAGCATGTGTTGAAGTGCTCGACTCCCTCTCCCTCCCACCCTCTCTGTCCCTGGCCCTCTCGCCCCTTCTTCATGGCCCTCACCCTGTCCCTGGCCCTCTCACTGTCCCTGGTCCTCTCCCTCATCCAGATCCTGTCCCTCGCCCAGTGTGTGAGACAAACCATTACCATGGTAGGATGACTGACTGACTGGGGGGTTTAATTGAGCTAACTGTGTCAGTGGGCTATAACAGTGGGAGGGCTACACTATCGCTACCATGCTCACCGCAGTGACATGTGAGAGGGCTAGATGGGTGTAGGAGAGCTTAGCATGTGGTTATTTAAGCATGAAGTGTGTGTGTGTGCGTCTTCCTTATAATACTCACAGTTGCTAATAACTCCACCCAGAGGGTCTCCTTTGAAGTCAAACTCAATGTCCATGTATTTCCCCTGTAGAGAAGAGAGAACACAGTGATTAGAACTCCCTGACACCACACTAACATATCAGCATGTTATTGGGTAAATAAAACAACAACTAGCTTGTCTCAGAGGCAAATCTATGTTGTTTTCTTTCAGCAATGAAGCGGTTTTCCAGGCAGCCAAAACAAGAGATAAACAGATAAAACAGGAGGAATAGGATGAGTCGGGCCCAGGGCTTATAATAAGGTGGCAAAGTTAGGTTGCTTTGTAGCAAACTCAGCACAGGCCCTGGATGCATTTAAGTTATATTGTTTAGGAATCAATGGGTAAATATTAATAATTGAAATGGCCATTGAACACATTCCCAGATCCCAGGCAGTAGCTTTAAAAATGCAATAGGAAGCGTGCACAAGCACAGGCAGGGATCACAGAAAACCTCACTGAAATATGAGCTTTACGTTACGAGAGGGAATCGAAAGGAGAAAAGGGTTTCTCTCCAAACTCATTTTGAAGAAGTAATTTTGTCTCCAGGCACTGGACGTGTTCATAAAGTCAGCTGCCAATCACACATAGGTTTGCTGTGAAGAAACTGACTACTGTGAAGTGAAGGAAATTACTTTTTTCTTCTCCCATTTGAAAGGAGAGTAAAACAAACCAGCTTGCTTCGCTCACCCTCTCTGTTCTGTTTAAAATGTGGGTTAGAAGAACACTGGGCCCAGTGTCTTCGCAGCCATTTGATATGTCTTCCTTTTATTTATAACTGACAGCTTTGTTTTTTAAGCCGTAGCTTAAACTGGCAATGGCCGCTGCCAGATTCAACAACATCCCCAGTCTCTCTGCAGGGGGAAGAAACAGATCAAACAATCTGTCCTCGTCCTGAGGAGATGAGTTAGAACTAAATGGCATTCAGTAGAACAAGCAGGAGGTGCTCATTCAGTGGTTTATACCAAGGTTACCTAAATATAAACAGATCAGGCATAATCCTAAATAATTCCCCTGCTATGATATCCTAAACCTGAGCACAGGCTAGGGACAGGTAGGTAGCTACACTGACTTTGGTGGGTGAGTGAGTTGCACAACTTTATGAAAGCCACAGAGGTTGAATAGTATGGTACACAGAGCACTTGAACACCAGACTAAACTAACTAACTAATATCGTGGGATATTAGTTAAAATAACAATGGTACATGACAAGGGCCTGTGAGTTTTGGTTTTGTCCTGACAACGTGACCTGACCAGTGCCCTAGACATTAGGTCATCATTGTGAATAAGAATGTGTTCTTAACTGACCTGCCTGGTTAAATAAAGGTTAGATAAATAAACAGGCATTAAGTGAAGACTGGTTAGCCCGAGGCAGGGTGGGATATGATTCAGTCAGTCAGTGTGTTTCCAGTCTGATTGGGGAAGCCTGCAGTAATGTGGTGACATCGGAAACAGTGGAATCTACAATCTAAAACAGGCAGCTGCTGGCTGCCAATGGGCCCCTCTGGAAAACACAGCCAGCCAGCCAGCGAGGAAGCGTGAGAAATAAAAAGACTGCAAAAACGTACTGCGGTCCAAAACGGGACGTCTCATTTAATATCTCCAGCATCTGGAAATGAAACGATTTCTTAGATTAGTCTGCCAGATAAAAAACCTCAACAGAGTAAGATAGTGGTTGCATCACCACTCTGCTGATGTTATCTCCATTTGTCAAAGCGTCAGTCAGTTTCCTAAAGCTCCAATGCTGCAGGAGCCATGTTTGCACCAGAATGCTCACTGTGCATAAGTCATATTGGAGGAGAGGTAGTGTAGGTCTCCAAGTATGTTAGTTCCGCAGGGGCAGTTGGCCAATAGTCAAAAGGTCAGAGGTCACAGTAACACAGTTACCGTAAACCTAACCATCCCATTGGCTGACGATCGTATCGTCGATACCGTCTCCACACCAGCCGAGCGAGGCCTGAGACACAAGCTGTTTTGCATGATGTGATGTAATCTTTAACTGTACAAAGCAGCACCGTACTGGCGCCTGTGCCATGTGGGAGTGGAATAAGTTGATATATTTAGTGCTTTAAGAGCCATGTCACTGTAGGAAAACATTACATGACACCAGAGGTAGTGGTTTCTGGAGAAAAGAGCAGTTTCCCAAACACTAAAGCGATCTTGGCAGGGGCCATCGGCAGACATTTGGTGATAGTTGCCAAAAAACGTTATGATGACTTGGGTTTCACTTCTATCCTGGGCTGCCTCTATGCTGTAACTGTAACGGCTTGGTCTTAAGTCAGGGTCTGCAGAGAGAGCCAATTGCAAGCTATACATAGGGAGAACATGAGGGAGGAACTAGGGGAGAAAGAGTGATATGAGAGAAATGGGAGAGAAAAAGAGATAAAAGAGAGAAGGGGTGAGGGTTTGTTTGCCTGTGGTGATGTCAAGATCAAAGGTCCACCTGTGTTTAATCTAAAGTAAACACAGCTTCAGTGGAGGAGATCACCAAACACTGATTCTTATTGGAGGATCAGACCATCAAAGCACCCACAGACTTCAGTGTTAGTGTTAGGGCAACAAAGAAAAGATGATACTTACAAATCGGGATGAGTTGTCATTTCTCACAGTTTTAGCATTCCCAAAAGCTGAAAAGAAACATTTCAACATGAGTATCAGTCAGGTAGACAGGGCAACCAAACTCAGTATATTTTACATTTTGATAGACCATAAGTCTGTATTACTTCAAGTAAGTGAAAGGTTATCATCAAGCAAGCATCACTTTCTCTGCTAAATCATAGGCACTAACTAACACATACATACTGATGGCTTGGTTGGTGCTCAGTTCATCAAATCTACTTAACAGTGTCTGTCGAACCTGTAAAAGCTGATCATATTCTACCTAGTCCTCACTTATCTGTCAATCATGCAACACCTAGATGGTCACAAAGCCTTTTGGTCTGATGTCTAATCAGTCCCATTATGTTATTGAGGGTCTGGATTAAAACAAAGCTCGGAGGCTTTCAAAGCATAAGGCTCAACATAGCAGTCTCGCTACATTTAAGTCAGTGGTTGTGTGTGAACTGTGCACTACACATAGTACAAAATGATGAAAATGACCAGAGACCATCAATTATAAGTTTGCAGTATTTCATAGTTCAACACACATTTCTTAACACAATGACCATACAAGAAAAGACCCTGAACAAAGAAAGTACAAAATTGCACATTAAGTACACTCCTTTAAGCAGGCTGAAATTTGTGGGAGCACCAACTACATTAAAACTATATTATTAGTGTTCTCTGACTACAGATCTCCAATTAAAACACTGCTGTCTTTGGTTCCTGAGTGGTGCAGCGGTCTAAGGCACTGCATCTCAGTGTTTGAGGCGTCACTACAGACACCCTGGTTCGATTCCAGGCTGTATCACAACCGGCCGTGGTTGGGAGTCCCATAGGACGGCGCACAATTGGCCCAGCATCGTCCGGGTTTGGTTGGTGTAGGCAGTCATTGTAAATAAGAATTTGTTCTTAACTGACTTGCCTAGTTAAATAAAGGTTAAATAAAAAACTAAAAAATGACGTGTGTGAGAAAGAGACCGGTACGAGAAAAAAAGCAAAACTATCTGTGTGTTAAAGTGGGTGTGTCCCTGATGCCTCGGCCATTCTAGTTGAGCCCCATCCCACTCTGAACCTGAATCATGGGAGCCACTTCCACTCGCATATATAAGCCCCTCCTATTCTGAACTTGCATGGGAAAGAGCGAAAGGTGGGTGGGGTTAGAACACTCACCCTCCAACACGGGATTGGACTGCAGCAGCTGCTCCTTCACCTTGTTCACCTCCTGGCCCTTCCCACACACCGCCGCCACATATGACATCACCAGCTTACTGGCCTCTGGAACAGGAACAGACAGAGAGAAAGACAGGGTTAAAGGTCATTCTCATCTAGATCTAGACAGGGCTGAGGCAAGAGCCCCTCCACACCCCACACCCCAAAGTCCTCCATTACGCCAACCCTAGCCACACACCAGAATCCCCCTTACATCACCCCCCAGCGGCCTCTACAGAAACAGGGTGTGTACCCTCTCTGGGGTCCCTCTCCACTGTTCACACACTCCATAACCACCAACCATCTTACTTGGATGGTGTTCATTATTAGATTAATTATTACAGTAATCATAATCAATAATAGTCCTGACCTCACTAGACACTGGACACCTAGAGACACATTATATATGAGAACTTGTTGAGAACATGTACCCAGACCCAGCCTTTTAAAAGCTGGGGTTAGAATCTGTGCGCCTTTATGAGTTTATGTGCATTGATAGGAATATGAAATGCTCCCGAATCATCCTCTTCTCAGCACAGAAATCATTATGCTAAACGTTACATGGTTTGTAGTATTAGTGTAATGTTCTGTCCAGACTCCAGAACATCCCTAGCCCTAGTCGATGAGATGACTAACGGTCTGGAGCTGACTGTGACCCAGAAACCAAAAATAAGAGGAAATCTTAAGAGGGCCTTTGACAACCCCTAGATATAGATTGTTAGGAGAGAGCGGGTAGGGGGAAAGCAGGAAATCAGCACAAGAGTTGAGGGATCCTAGAAATGACATACAATAATTGCACAACATAGAGCCCTCAAACTCAAATCTGGACCTCGAAGCCAGTTTCACTGCTTTTCTTCATTGTTCCCCTCTAATCAGGGACTGATATATCAGGTGTGTGCAATTAATTGTCAGGTAGAACAGAAAACCAGCAGGCTCCGGACCTTGTAGGTTAAGAGTTGAATACCCCTGACAGAGTATAGTATCAGTAACAAACCTTACAGTGAGTAAGCCAACAGTCCTCTATATCATGTTGTGCAATATCAAAAAGGTATAAAGTAAGATCAAAAGGAGATTGTTTCTGATTTGTAACTATTTATAACCATCATAACTAAACATGCTGAGGCACTCCCTAGATCATAAAGGTATTGTCTGACACAATCAGTGACTACTTTTTAATCAATCATCCATTTATTTACTATCTCACACATATCAGATCTTCCTGACTGAAGTCTTGAGATGTTGCTTCAATATATCCACATAATTTTCCTTCCTCATGATGCCATCTATTTTGTGAAGTGCACCAGTCCCTCCTGCAGCAAAGCACCCCCACAGCATGATGCTGCCACCCCCGTGCTTTACGGTTGGGATGGTGTTCTTCGGCTTGCAAGCCACCCCCTTTTTCCTCCAAACATAATGGTCATTATGGCCAAACAGTTCTATTTTTGTTTCATCAGACCAGAGGACATTTCTCCAAAAAGTACGATCTTTGTCCCCATGTGCAGTTGCAGTTTTGGAGCAGTGGCTTCTTCCTTGCTGAGCGACCTTTCAGGTTATGTCGATATAGGACTCGTTTTACTGTGGATATAGATACTTTTGTACCTTTTTCCTCCAGCATCTTCACAAGGTCCTTTGCTGTTGTTCTGGGATTGATTTGCAATATTCTGAGGTCTTGGCTGATTTCTTTTGATTTTCCCATGATGTCAAGCAAAGAGGCACTTTGTTTGAAGGTAGGCCTTGAAATACATCCACAGGTACACCTCCAATTGACTCAAATGATGTCAATTAGCCTATCAGAAGCTTCTAAAGCCATGATATCATTTTCTGGAATTTTCCAAGCTGTTTAAAGGCACAGTCAACTTAGTGTATGTAAACTTCCGACTTCAACTGTATCTCTTAATACCATCCATATTGGACTTCTAAGGAACTACTTGTTAGTGGGACTCTTCAACCATTCAAATCTGCAGAAAAGTATGTTTGAGGTCAGGTATGCAAGTTTAGATTTGCAGAAGTATTAAATTGATGACGCTCAGTATGGTCAGAAACAAATGCACTGAAACACTCCTGTCAGGCACTGCACTCAAGGCAGTAAGATAAATACATTAGTCCTCCTCTGAAAAACACCTTAGCAAGTAAAAGATTACCATGTCTTCACAAGATGACTCCATAATGAATTGGACTAATGTATTTAGGGTAACACTGTGTGACCCCAGTCACCCCAAACCGACAAACCCAGACCCATTTTCATCAGCCTCATCTACCCCCTGTAAACCTACAAAAAATTATGAGGGATTACCCAAAATCCTAACTCATCTCATTGCCCTGGATTTGCTGATTCATTTCCTGGATTGGGACTTGAAACACATCAGCGGTTGGCACACAGAAATGCCAGTATTTACTGTAGAAACCCTCTGCCCCCGCCCACACTGACAAAAGTAGGAAGAAAGACACAAAAACAAATGGTGTGGTTGTAATGTACTGTACACTGTTGTCAGCAGATTGTAGAAAGCTACGTGGCTGCACTTGACTTCATTAGACTAAAAATAGTTTGTTTTGCATTTGAGGGAGAAAAGGAGTTATATAAAAACAATAGTGAACTCTGTGACCTCTGTGTCATTGCTAAGGTGACCAATTAATGATGTTGAACAATGTCACACCACTTGACTAACATTAATGTTCTGTATCAAAGTAATTAGGATGTTAACATTGGCCTTGCAGTGACAGATAATCCAAGGCCTTGTAATCAAAGCACCAGTTAACCACAGAACGGTTTCAGGGCTGTGGGATATCTGCTGGTATAAACATCAATGTATTTCTGTCTCTCCTTTAGTGAGATGAAGGCCACTTGTAGAGAGTTTAATGGGAACCAAATGGAGAGTCAAATGGATTGACAACATGTGCGTAAATCACCCAGTAGCCCACTCTTCACCTGGCAGGCACGTGTACTGCAGTTTGACTCTAGCCTCCAGGACTCCAGATGAGAAGTGCCACGCCAGCAGAAGAATTCTAATAATAGAACAGTTAGAACCTCTGAGAATTATATTATTCTATTAATTCCAACACAAACGGATAGCACAAATGGGGCTTCTAACAGCTAAAAGATAATTGGTATGAAACTTTTTTTTATAAACATAAGTCCTGGTTTTATCATGTCAGATTTTCAAAGCCACGTCACCCAGAGCACTGTACTATCGAATGAAAGTCCCTCCGACAGTCTTGTGTTATTATACCAGAAATTAGAAACAGTTTGGTTAGAGGCAGAGAAGAATGAAACTGATAAAAAGAGGAACAGTAGACCACAATGTTATGTGAAGTTGGCTTCTGATAGCTTTGGTAAGTGATGTAACACAAAACTACCAAAGAAAATGAAGAGAAGCTTTCATTTTAACTGATGTCAGAGGGTGTGATGGTGATATCGTCATATACAGTGAGGGAAAAAAGTATTTGATCCCCTATTGATTTTGTACGTTTGCCCACTGACAAAGAAATTATCAGTCTATAATTTTAATGGTAGGTTTATTTGAACAGTAAGAGACAGAATACAAACAACAAAATCCAGAAAAACGCATGTCAATAATGTTATAAATTGATTTGCATTTTAAATGAGGGAAATACGTTTTTGACCCCCTATCAATCAGAAAGATTTCTGGCTCCCAGGTGTCTTTTAAACAGGTAACGAGCTGAGATTAGGTGCACACTCTTAAAGGGAGTGCTCCTAATCTCACCTTGTTACCTGTATAAAAGACACCTGTCCACAGAAGCAATCAATCAATCCGATTCCAAACTCTCCACCATGGCCAAGACCAAAGAGCTCTCCAAGGATGTCAGGGACAAGATTGTAGACCTACACAAGGCTGGAATGGGCTAACAAGACCATCGCCAAGCAGCTTGGTGAGAAGGTGACAACAGTTGGTGCGATTATTCGCAAATGGAAGAAACACAAAATAACTGTCAATCTCCCTCGGCCTGGGGCTCCATGCAAGATCTCACCTCGTGGAGTTGAAATGATCATGAGAACGGTGAGGAATCAGCCCAGAACTACATGGGAGGATATTGTCAATGATCTCAAGGCAGCTGGGACCATAGTCACCAAGAAAACAATTGGTAACACACTACGCCGTGAAGGACTGAAATCCTGCAGCGCCCGCAAGGTCCCCCTGCTCAAGAAAGCACATATACAGGGCCGTCTGAAGTTTGCCAATGAACATCTGAATGATTCAGAGGAGAACTGGGTGAAAGTGTTGTGGTCAGATGAGACCAAAATCGAGCTCTATGGCATCAACTCAACTCGCCGTGTTTGGAGGAGGAGGAATGCTGCCTATGACCCTAAGAACACCATCCCCACCATCAAACATGGAGGTGGAAACATTATGCTTTGGGGGTGTTTTTCTGCTAAGGGGACAGGACAACTTCACTGCATCAAAGGGACAATGGACGGGGCCATGTACCGTCAAATCTTGGGTGAGAACCTCCTTCCCTCAGCCAGGGCATTGAAAATGGGTCGTGGATGGTTATTCCAGCATGACAATGACCCAAAACACACGGCCAAGGCAACAAAGGAGTGGCTCAAGAAGAAGCACATTAAGGTCCTGGAGTGGCCTAGCCAGTCTCCAGACCTTAATCCCATAGAAAATCTGTGGAGGGAGTTTCGAGGCTGCCAAACGTCAGCCTCGAAACCTTAATGACTTGGAGAAGATATGCAAAGCGGAGTGGGACAAAATCCCTCCTGAGATGTGTGCAAACCTGGTGGCCAACTACAAGAAACGTCTGACCTCTGTGATTGCCAACAAGGGTTTTGCCACCAAGTACTGTTTTGCAGAGGGGTCAAATACTTATTTCCCTCATTAAAATGCAAATCAATTTATAACATTTTTGACATGCATTTTTCTGGATTTTTTTCTGTCTCTCACTGTTCACATAAACCTACAATTACAATTATAGACTGATCATGTCTTTGTCAGTGGGCAAACGTACAAAATCAGCAGGGGATCAAATACTTTTTTCCCCTCACTGTATAGGGAGCATGGAGACTTCCCTGCCAATTCAATATGGCCAGCACCTGGGAATCACATGTGCCAAAGTATATAACTAGCCAGCAAATACCATTCTTCCATGATTCTGTGTAGCATGTGTGATTTCTTACAGTTAATCTTTACCTATAGAACACATTCCAAGATTAAAACATAGATTTTTATACAAGTTGACAGCACACCATGACAAAACATAAATAATGGAGGTGTATTTAAAGAGTTGTCACTGTTTATATGGTTTTGTCTGACTTTAATTTTATTGTCAGAGTTTGTTTCCATAAGTCAGTCCCTTTGTCTTTACACTGCATTGTTTTGCTATGCCTGCATGTACATTTGTGACTCGTTTCAGGAAACTAGGCATATGTCGCACGTCACTACTTCACAGGAGAGGCATTTTTTTGGGCAGAAATGGCTTCTGGAACAGGTGAACATGTGCCTTAATAACCAACTTGTATTCCATCCGTAAATACAAATAAAATTGTTAAATTACGAGCCTAGTTGGTTTAGCCACGGAAAAAGACAGGAACCTTCCCGCTAGCCATGATTGGCTGAGATAATGGTTGGGCTGGACATGCTGGGAGATGAGTATGGATTGGTCTGCCATTTAGCACGCTTCTGTTTATAACGTGAGCTGCTCAGTATGTGTTGATAGTACCTTCTACCGCGCCATTAAAAAAAATATATAAAGTTAGCCATCGAGAACTACAAAAGTTTTGCTACTTTTCTCAACAACATTGATGCCCTGAATTTAGCAGGCGCTATCGACAGATCAGTTGGGAAAAAAAGGATTTGCTACTTTCTGCACACACCACGGTCAGTGTTTAACCGGAGTGACTTGACACAACACTGGCCAAACAAAACGGAGTTAAATGGTTCCAGTCTGCCGTGAAGCGTTCATCCATGTATACGTGAAAGAGTCTAGCTACATTTTCAGATATTCTAAGTTTCTAATTTTGTCAGAAAGTCGTTTTCATTGCAAGTTCAAGCGTACTGTTAGCTAGCTAGCAAACGTTAGCTTGCTGGCTTGCTAGCTAATGTTATGTGTATGATCTGTGTAGTAATATTATTTGAATCAGAAAATCATTTGCATTCTTCGTTATAGTCTAATATTAGCTAGCTAACATTGAACCTGAAGCTACGACAATGTTTGTATTGGTCGGTAGTAGTATGAGTTGGGATTATGCCGGTTCATTATTTAGCTAGCTAGCTAGCTACATGTCTAAACGAATGACAAAGACTGCATGTCTAAACAAAACACTTCGCTAGATGATTACATGACCCATCAAGTTAGCCAATAACTAATAATTATTAAATATCTTTATCTGGACACTTTCTGTTTTGATATATGCACCTTCTGTATCAAAACTTTTTATTTTATTTGATATAGTGTGCCTTTACCAGAGAAGGTAATGTGAAAAACAACATGACCTGCACCAAAGTCAGATTAGGATATAGGCCAAGGACTATATAAAGTGTATTTTTGCCTGGAGTTTTTCCTTATTTTAGGCTACTACTTTCACAACTTTTAGTCTTGAAATCTTTGGTTGTTTACTAAACTAAATCACTCTGTTTAGAAAATGGCCTCACATGTGAATCCTTAAAGAGATGGGGCTAAGGCTTAAGAGGGTGTGAACTATGCTGAATGGGTGTAGACAAAGAAGAGCTCTCCAGTAGGTGTACCAAAACATTCAAGGGCCATTTCTCAAAAGTGGGGTTACAAGTTTACCAACTTTCAAAGCAGAATTACTTTCCCATTTTTCTTCAAATGATATGATAAAAAATATGATATACCATTTTCTAGCTCTGAGTCTCTACTTTCATCCAATGTAAAAAACAATTTCAAATGTTGCTACATAAGTTTGAGTCGGTCACATTTACCTTGCATCTGCCATTTCACGTACAAACCTGACTTATGCTTTCCCAAAACAAATCCCAGTCCCAGCCCTGGTCTGGTAGGCCGTAGGTTTATCTAACTCTAATCTAAATCCTACTGTTCTTGTGGCTACTGCTGTCTGCCTGCATGCCCCCATCATTGAGTTTCCCTCAGCTACAAGTTCTACAGACAGAACAGAATGTTCTAGAACACTGAAAACAAAACACAGGCCTACAGGACTTATCTAGAAGTCTCAAGATCACTTAACCCTTGTGTGGTACATTCGAAAGATTTACATTTGACATTTTAGTCATTTAGCAGAGACTCTTATCCAGAGTGACTTACAGTTAGTGAAAGTGAGTGCATACATCTTCATACTGGCCCCCCTGGCCCCCCATGGGAATCGAACCCACAACCCTGGCGTTGCAAGCGCAATGCTCTACCAACTGAGCTACACGGGGCCACGTGTTGTAAACGTCTATGTATTGATATGCTATTTTGTAACAGTGTTACAATACAACAATAGAATTGATGTACTGCAATGGCAAAATAACTTTTACATTGAACCATGCTTTGTCCAGAATATTTTACTAATACAGTTGATTCCTCACAAATGTGAGCTCAAAATATAATGGGCCTATTGTTTGTAGGCTACCTCAAATCGAATCAAATTTCATTTGCCACATGCGCCGAATACAACAGGTGTAGACCTTACAGTGAAATGCTTACTTACAAGCCCTTAACCAACAATAAAAAATTAAAAAATAAAGTGTTAAGTAAAAAATTGATAAGTAAAAAATTGAAAATAGCATATAATTAAAGAGCAGCAGTAAAATAAAATAACAGTAGGGAGGCTATTTACAGGGGCACCGGTTAGTCGAGGTAATATGTACATGTGGGTAGAGTTAAAGTGACTATGCATAAATGATAAACAGAGTAGCAGCAGCGTAAAAGAGGGGGTTGGATGGGGTGGGGGGGCAATGCAAATAGTCCGGGTAGCCATGATTAGCTGTTCAGGAGTCTTTTGGCTTGGGGGTAGAAGCTGTTAAGAAGCCTTTTGGACCTAGACTTGGCGCTCCGGTACCGCTTGCCGTTCGGTAGCAGAGAGAACAGTCTATGACTAAGGTGGCTGGAGTCTTTGACAATTTTTAGGGCCTTCCTCTGACACCGCCTGGTATAGAGGTCCTGGATGGCAGGAAGCTTGGCCCCAGTGATGTACTGGGCCGTACGCACTACCCTGTGTAGTGCCTTTCAGTCGGAGGCCGAGCAGTTGACATACCAGGCGGTGATGCAACCAGTCAGGATGCTCTCAATGGTGCAGCTGTAGAACTTTTTGAGGATCTGAGGACCCATGCCAAATCTTTTCAGTCTCCTGTGGGGGAATAGGCTTTGTCCTGCCCTCTTCACGACTGCTTTGGTGTGTTTGGACCATGATAGTTTGTTGGTGATGTGGACACCAAGGAACTTGAAGCTCTCAACCTGTTCCACTACAGCCCCATCGATTAGAATGGGGGCGTGCTCAGTCCTCTTTTTTTCCCTGTAGTCCACAATCCTCTCCTTTGTCTTGATCACGTTGAGGGAGAGGTTGTTATAATATATAATAATAATATAATATGCCATTTAGCAGACGCTTTTATCCAAAGCGACTTACAGTCATGCGTGCATACATTTTTGTGTGTGGGTGGTCCCGGGGATTGAACCCACTACCCTGGCATTACAAGCGCCGTGCTCTACCAGCTGAGCTATCCTGGCACCACACGGCCAGGTCTCTGACCTCCTCCCTATAGGCTGTCTCATCGTTGTCAGTGATCAGGCCTACCACTGTTGTGTCGTCGGCAAACTTAATTATGGTGTTGGAGTCGTGCCTAGCCATGCAGTCATGGGTGAACAGGGAGTACAGGAGGGGACTGAGCACGCACCTTGTGTGCACAGGAGGCTGCTGAGGGGAGAACGGCTCAAAATAACGGCCGGAATGGAGCAAATGGATTGGCATCAAACACCTGGAAACCATGTGTTTCATGTATTTTATACCATTCCACCTATTCCGCTCATTAACACGAGCCCATTCTCCCCAACTAAGGTGCCACCAACCTCCTGTGCTTGTGTGGTACATTTTAGAACCCTCAATAGTGTTGCTCGTAAGTGTGTTAACCCATTATTGTGCGTGTTTGATGACATTCATCTAAGTGTTAACTCCCCATTAAATGGTGGGCCTATTGCATTTGTTTGATGGAGGACTTGTCTCACCAGTCTTTCCAGCTCCACTCTCTCCTGTGATGAGGATACACTGGTCTTTATCCTGGTCCCTCAGGGAACGGTAGGCCTCGTCTGCCAGGGCATAGCTGGAACACACAACAAGCACATCCACATTGGCATACATTCACAGTCCAAACACATTGGATATTCAATTGCATCACAGATGTAGGTCCATCATTTCAAGGAAACTTCTTGGTCATACACAACACATCCATTCCCATATCATCTATCATTCAAGCTTTTCTATCTTATGTGACACAGGCCAACTACATAGAATCTCAGAGTCTATTAGTTTCAATCTACAGAATATTCCTGTTTCTCCATTGCTCACTGGGTTGATATTAGTGCTGTCCCAGACTAAAAATTCGAAGTCGTCTGTTATTTCGACCAATCGATTGGTAGAAATTTTAAAACATGTATTTTTCCATATATTAGACACACCCTATGTGTTTTAATAAAATCAACTATATAGGCATTGAGCTTGTCTGAATGCTTTAAGCTCACTGTTTGATGAAATAAGACACAAATGATGGCTTAAGAGGGAGCCAGAAATCAGGATAACCATAAGAACACGAGGAGTCTGCAAACTTTCTCATGCGGAATGCCAATTTATCGTACCATTTCTACGTGCCAGTTATGGTTTTCATATGCACATTCTTGTGGAACAGTTTCATTTCATTTATAATAACGTCTTCATATCTCAAAATCATTGTCATTTGGTTAATAAAGATTATTTCCAAATCTAAATGAAAATGATAAACCTAAAAAGTAACTTATATTGCCATTGCCAACTATTTAAAAATAGCCTATAAAGCCAACAAATAAAAACATTGTAGTGGGCAGGCAGAAAATATCCTGATAAATATCCTATAAATCACATTGGCTATGCATGGCCTGTCAGCAACGTACTTGAAACATTGTATCAACTATTAACTTGGGTCCAGCCTGAAGCTCCTTGCAACATTGTATAAAATATTAGTTCCCACGCCAGTGTCGGGAAATACACAGCTGTAGGCTATTTGCACAAGGGATAAGTAGTAGTCAGGTAGGCCTATTTTATGGCGTGATCAGAGCATGACATTATTCCCTTTCACACTGAGTGGTTATCGAAAGGGAGAGAGCTGGAAAGATTTTTCAAATACATTCAGGAATTATTGTCATTCTCAACGGATGTAAAAACAGACTTTGTTTGCTTGCTGTTTGAGGCGAAGGAAACATTACTTTGAGAAGCTCCACAGATCTTTAGTGGTGGTGCATTAAGCCAATCAGAAATACTATCAGATCTCCAAATGGGCACATTTATTTGCCAACATTTGCGCACAGGCCAGGTAGCCTAGGCCGTCTTCTATGCGTAATCAGGTGCACGTCCTTCCTCAACATTGACAGGAGCGCTCCAAACAAAAGACAATTGCTAAATTGACAAAACTCGTAAACGGAATGAAATAAACCAAAACTTGTTTCTCACAAGTGTAGCCTAGGTTGTGCGCTCGGCACACAACCTGTCCACTCCAACAATGAGAACAGTAAAAAACTGGAATAATAATATATTGAATGCATTAAGAGACATTACCGTAACCAAAACAAACGTGGTCCTCTGTAGCTCAATTGGTAGAGCCCGGCGCTTGTAACGCCAGGGTAGTGGGTTCGATCCCCGGGACTACCCATACGTTAAAATGTATGCACGCATGATTGTAAGTCGCTTTGGATAAAAGCGTATGCTAAATGGCATATTATTATTATTTATCTCTAGAGAAATTGCGCAACGTGCGCATTGAGTTCACAAAAAAACTAAATGAAATTCAAATAATTGAACCGATGTTGGTCAATTAGTTGTTTAAAAAACAAATAATAAACTAAAATGTCAGTTAATCGCCCAGCACTACTAATCACTGACACATTGCATCCCAGATCTAGGTCTGAATGTAGGTCGCATCGGTGGAACAATCAGATTTGTTTGTCCGACTTGGAGCATTATCATGTGGATGCATTTGTTCACTTTGCTGTGGTATTGGCACTGTTGTATTGACCTGGTCGCATTTAGTCAATTTGCTGTACTTAGTTAGCAGTGTCCCACTGATTACAATGCATTTCCAGCAGGATCACCTAGACTAAACTCTGATTGAAAAACAAAGATCTTCTGTGAGTGAAATGCTGGATGCTTTGATCTGAAGCCTGTGGCAAGTGTGTGGAAAATGGATAAGGCGCCATGCATGACATTTTGATTATCTTTGTTTAATGAGAGCAATCCTATTGAGCAGACAAAGTTGAGTGGAAATCAGTTGCAGCTGCAAGCTTCCATTGAGAGGCAATGAAACTTGAATGATGCATTTTGCATTAGCGTAACTGATATTACCCTAACTATCAAAAACAAGGGGACGGTGGGCAAAATAAATTGGGTAAAATGAACCCCAGCCATACATTCCAGGACGGTGACACAATGGGAAAGTGGGACAGTATAGCAGACTAACTGGATTCCCCCTAACAATGCTGGGATTGTCATTGTCCTGCTCTAATGGTTAAATATCAAGTGTGTGTGTGTGTGTGTGTGTGTGTGTGTGTGTGTGTGTGTTTGGGGGGTCATTTAGAGGTGGCAAAGCCTGCATAAGTGTACAGCTTTGATGATGGATGACTGGGTGTTGCGGGAAAAACTAAAAAAGGGGACGTTGCTGACGTGCAAACCGATATTTAATTTTCTAATTGGTTAAAATTAGGTTAAGTTTAGGGTTAGGGGTTTGGTTAAGGTTAAGATAAGGGTCAGTTATAGATTTTGGCAAGTCGGGCTGTCAATGGGCAGCTTGTCAGAAAAGTCCCCTTAGTCTCTGCCAGGTGTTGCGGTGGTCTATACTTTGGAAGGGACACACCCACATTGTGTAGAAGCAGCCACCCTATTGGGTGAGGCCATAGTTCTTTATGGATAACCAGCCCACCAGACTCCAAATTAGCCCTGCAAGCCTGCAAAGTCTACCAGCTCCCATTTTCCTCTCCGTGTGTACTTTTCTACATTCATTACTCAGGAATTCTCCAGAGCCACCACTAATAATAGCTCTGATTGTGGAGGAAATGTTGCATGTAGTTTCCTTTTTGCACAAATCCCTTAACACCCCCCTCCATTCTAAGAAAAATGGCAAATGGTTTCTTTTTAAAAGGCAAGGTAAGCAAACTCTGGCAGACATGCCTTTGTAGATGCCACCTAGGTAGGTCTGCCCTCCAATATGACAATGAACTGAGCCTGAGGAGATTCATGTTTCAAACTACCAGGTAATTTAGTTGATGCCAGATGTTTTATACTCTGCATTCATTCCTGGTCCCAATAGGCTGTCTATGATATAGAAATAGAATACTAATTCTATGGTCTACGGTCCCCTTGAAATATCACTAATAATGGAGGTAATTTTGCAGGAATGTAGGCATCACCAACGAACTATCATGGTCCAAACACACCAAGACAGTCGTGAAGAGGGCACGACAAAGCCTATTCCCCCTCAGGAGACTGAAAAGATTTGGCATGGGTCCTCAGATCCTCAAAAAATTATACAGCTGCACCATCGAGAGCATCCTGACTGGTTGCATCACCGCCTGGTATGGCAACTGCTTGGCCTCCGACCGCAAGGCACTACAGAGGGTAGTGCGTACGGCCCAGTACATCACTGGGGCCAAGCTTCCTGCCATCCAGGACCTCTATACCAGGCGGTGTCAGAGGAAGGCCCTCAAAATTATCAAAGACTCCAGCCACCCTAGTCATAGACTGTTCTCCCTGCTACCGCACGGCAAGCGGTACCGGAGTGCCAAGTCTAGGTCCAAAAGACTTCTCAACAGCTTTTACCCCCAAGCCATAAGACTCCTGAACAGCTAATCATGGCTACCCAGACTATTTGCACTGCCCCCCCACCCCATCCTTTTTACGCTGCTGCTACTCTGTTAAGTATTTATGCATAGTCACTTTAACTCTACCCACATGTACATATTACTTCAATTATCTCAACTAGCCAGTGCCCCCGCACATTGACTCTGCACCGGTACCCCCCTGTATATATAGCCTCCCTACTGTTATTTTATTTTACTTCTGCTCTTTTTTTCTCAACACTTTTTTTGTTTTTGTTTTATTTTTACTTTTTTTGTTAAAATAAATGCACTGTTGGTTAAGGGCTGTAAGTAAGCATTTCACTGTAATGTCTGCACCTGTTGTATTCGGCGCATGTGACCAATACAATTTGATTTGATTTGATTTGATAACAAATGGCTGTTTTCCCAAGTGTCTAATTTTAGTGGCATGTCGTGACCTCATTCCTCACCCACCCGAGGGGGATTGTGGGTATTCACTAGTTTTAACAATGTGAGTAATGTTATTAAGTAATTACATGACACTTCAGACCATAGACTGTCTAAGCTTCAGATGCACGCAAGATCTTTCACACGCCACAATCAGAGCCTCAGACCCACAGCAGTTCTACATACTTTATATTCAGACAATAATGTAGGCTTACATTATGTACATTATATTATTACATAATGTAGGCTTACAATGATTTAGGAGATTGGGGATTAACTCAGCCTTTTACTGAGCTTGTAAAGACTGAAAAACTGGAATCTATTAAATCGTATTTACGATCAGATATAAGGTATAACATGCGTATGTAACAGGGATCATTGTGGAAAGCAACATAACTTGCATAATCACAAAAAGCTGAACCATTGCAGACCCTGATATGCTTTGTGCACTGATTGACTTGACTGCTAGCCCAGCAGACAGCCGTGAGGAGGAGAGAGGCAGATGAATGTACGCCAGGCAACAGTTAAAAGTTGACACTGCATCCTGCCTGGCTGGCTATTAGAGATCTGGGTTCCACACCATCACATACAGTGCCTTCAGAAAGTATTCACAACCCTTGATTTTTTCCACATTTTGTGTTACAGCCTGAATTTAAAACAGATTAAATATAGATTTTTTTGTCACTGGCCTACACATAATACCGCATAATGTCAAAGTGGAACTATATTTTTTTAACGTTTTACATATTAATACAAAATGAAAAGCTGAAATGTCTTGAGTCAATAAGTATTCAACCTTTTTGTTACAGCAAGCCTAAATACATTCAGGAGTAAACATTTGCTGAACTCACTCTGTGTGCAATAATAGTGTTTAACATGATTTCTGGATGACTACCTCATCTCTGTACCCCACACATAAAATAATCTGTAAGGTCCCTCAGTCGAGCAGTGAATTTCATATACAGATTCAACCAAAGACCAGGGAGGTTTTCCAACGCCTCGCAAAGAAGGGCACCCATTGTTAGATGGGTAAAAAAAAAAAGCAGACATCGAATATCCCTTTGAGCATGTTATTAATTACACTCTGGATGGTGTATCAATACACCTAGTCACTACAAAGATACAGGTGTCCTTCCTAACTCAGTTGCCGGAGAGGAAGGAAACCGCTCAGAGATTTCACCATAAGCCAATTTAATGGCTGTGATAGGAAAAAACTGAGGATGGATCAACAACATTATAGTTACTCCACAATACTAACCTAATTGACAGAGTGAAAATAAGGAAGCCTGTACGGAAAACAAATATTCAAAAACATGCATCCTGTTTGCAATAGGGCACTAAAGTAAAACTGCAAAAAATGTCCTGAATACAAAGCGTTATGTTTGGGGAAAGTCCAACAACACTGAGTACAACTTTATATTTTCAAGCATGGCGGTGGCTGCATCATGTTATGGGTATGCTTGTCATCGGCAAGGACTAGGGAGTTAATAAAAATAAACGGAATAGAGCTAAGCACAAGCAAAATCCTGGTTCAGTCTGCTTTCCAACAGACACTAGGAGACAAATTCACCTTTCAGCAGGACAAAACTCACAGTGGTAATCGCTGCCAAAGGTGATTCTAACATGTATTGATTCAGGGAGTTGAATACTTATCTAATCAAGATATTAGTGTTTATTTTTAATACATTTTCCACTTTGACAATTAAATCAATTTGAATCCCATTTTGTAAGAACAAAATGTGGATTAAGTCAAGGGATGTGAATACTTTCTGAAGGCACTGTAGTGTTCTGGGCCAAGATCTGGTCCAGGGGCAGGCCCAGCCAAGCCACTGGCTATTCCCAGACCCGCCCAGCCCAAACACTAACCCACCCAGCCAGCTTAGCTCTAACCCATCCCTTACCCAGCCAACACCAGCTCAGCCCTAACCCAGTCCCACCACTGGGTTCACTCCACTTACAGGAATCGGGGATGAGAGTTAGGAGGTCATGGGGCATTACATCACTGTTGAAATGTGCAGGGCATCCAGCAGATGTCTGTGCTTTGTACAAAACAGCCTGGCCGTTCGACATGAGCCAGACAAAAGTCAAGCATCACGTAATTTCCATGCCCTGAGAGGGGGGTGTTCGAGGGGCTGAGGAGTAGGGGGTAGTGATGGGGAGGGGGGGGGAACGACAGTTTCATATCAGGATATTATTTTTGACGATATAGCGTATCATTTTACAATATCGCAATATTATTATTGCACTAGTTTGCTGTACCGGCACCAAAACTCTTTTTAAATAGGGAGCCCATTTGTTTTCAGCACTTTACATTTCCATGACTGATCAAAACTCTTTTTCTCATGTTCTCTCGTCTCTGCAGCAGACATTTGGTGAACAATATGTTTGGAACATTGAATCGCAATCAAATCCAGGGGTGAAAGTAAGCCGGAACAGTCCCGTACGGCGTCCCGGCAAAATAAATAGTGGGGTAAGCCGTACTGGTAAAACATGAGCCTAATACAATAATTAAAATATAAATTCCAAGAAAACTGTAGGTTATTACACTATTTATCATTAACGCATGTCAGTCACATGAAAAATGAGCAAATAGACTCCAAAATACTGTATGGTTCGATAACACCAACATTTTGCCAAGGCAGAGATTAGTGGCTGAGACTGAGATGCGCACGGACAGCAGTATAGCATCAATTAAGGTTACAAGACTTGTGTAGGCCTAATGAATGACAATCCCTGAATGTCATTCATAACACTTTTTGGTGTTTTGTAAGTGATGTCTCTTTGCATTTATCAAATGGCACGGTAAGGAAGCCAAAATTATTATTAGAATGGATTAGCCTAATAGTTGGAATAGTAACTGAAGTCTGGACACTGAATCTAGGCCTCACATGTAGCCTATTATAATATTAAATCCTGCAGAATGAAGTGTTACTCGCAGTAAAATGATAGACCAAATGTTAATTTTGTCTCGGGAACAGGAGTGGAGAAATATTATTTATTTATTTCAGCATCTTGAGAGAATGCGAATGCGTGCTTAGGGACCTGTTGTGTAGCCTAAACGTGCAATTTCTTTCAGCAACATAAAAACTGACAGTATTTAATTTTCATCCACATAAAATATGCATCCAAGACGAAATGAAATACTTTTCAGAAACATGTTGGATCTTTTACACAGCTTTTAAAAGGTGCAATATGCAGAAATCGCTGTGCCATTTCCAGGTTGTAAAAATTCTAACTGTAAACGTGCAATTTCTTTCAGCAACATAAAAGCTGACAGTATTTAATTTTCATCCACATAAAATATGCATCCAAGACGAAATGAAATACCTTTCAGAAACATGTTGGATCTTTTACACAGCTTTTAAAAGGTGCAATATGCAGAAATCGCTGTGCCATTTCCAGGTTGTAAAAATTCTAACTGTATCATCATTGTACCATCTAAACCGCTGTGAAATGTATTTTCAATAACCAAAAAGAGAGAGAGAGAGAGAGAGAGAGAGAGAGAGAGAAAGAAAGAAGAGGTGTAGGGGGCAGCAGGGTGGAGTGATGCCTGGCACACCCTGATCACACACACACATCCAACAGCTGTAATTTGGGCCTCCTCATGGCAGTGGTGAGATGCAAAGCCACACTGGCATGAGGCAAGCGCCAGAAAATAGCCACTCAGCCTTTCTTCTCCTAACCCTGAGAATGAGGGAGGGAGGGAGGGAGAGGGATCTGAGACATGTAAACTGCTGCATCCGAAAGGGAAGGACGTCATTCCTCTCTCAACGCAGAGTTAAATTCCTCTGCAGACATGATTCATGGTTAGCATGATGAAAGTCAGTGATGAAACCATGGCCCACTCAGCCTAATGGGGAACGACAGATCCTCCCTCAACCAACTGCAGAGTTTATTTCTGATATTGAGACGTTAAACTGTTTTAGGCCTACAGTACCAGTCAAAAGTTTGGACACCTACTCATTCAAAGGTTTTTCTTTATTTTTTACTATTTTCTACATTGTAAAAAAAGAGTGAAGACATCAAAACTATGAAATAACACATATGGAATCATGTAGTAACCAAAAAAAAGTGTTAAACAAATCAAAATATATTTTAGATTCTTCAAAGTAGCCACCCAATCTTGATGACAGATTTGCACACTCTTGGCATTCTCTCAACCAGCTTCATGAGGTAGTCACCTGGAATGCATTTCAATTAACAGGTGTGCCTTGTTAAAAATGTATTTGTGGAATTTATTTCGTTCTTAATGCGTTTGAGCCAGTCGGTTGTGTTGTGACAAGGTAGGGGGGGGTTTACAGAAGATAGACCTATTTGGTAAAAGACCAAGTCCATATTATGGCAAGAACAGCTCAAATAAGCAAAGATAAACAACAGTCCATAATTACTTTAAGACATGAAGGTCAGTCAATACGGACAATTTCAAGAACTTTAAATGTTTCTTCCAAGTGCTGTCGCAAAAACCATCAAGCGCTATGATGAAACTGGCTCTCATGAGGACCGCCACAGGAATGGAAGACCAGAGTTACCTCTGCTGCAGAGGATAAGTTCATTAGAGTTCCCAGCCTCAGAAATTGCAGCCCAAATGAATGCTTCAGAGTTCAAGTTACAGACACATCTCAACATCAACTGTTCAAAGGAAACTGTGTGAATCAGGCCTTCATGGTCGGATTGTTGCAAATAAACCACTACTAAAGGACACCAATAAGAAGAAGAGGATTGTTTGGGCCACGAAACACCAACAATGGACATTAGACCGGTGGAAATGTGTCCTTCGGTCTGGAGTCCAAATTGGAGATTTTGGTTCCAACCGCCGTGTCTTTGTGAGACGCGGTGTGGGTGAACGGATGATCTCCGCATGTGTATTTCCCACCGTAAAGCATGGAGGAGGAGGTGTTATGGTGTGGGGGTGCCTTGCTGGTGAAACTGTTGGTGATTTATTTAGAATTCAAGGCACACTTAACCAGCATGGCTACCACAGCATTCTGCAGCGATACGCCATCCCATCTGGTTTGGGCTTAGTGGGACTATCATTTGCTTTTCAACAAGACAATGACCCAACACACCTCCAAGCTGTGTAAGGGCTATTTGACCAAGAAGGAGAGTGATGGTGTGCTGCATCAGATGACCTGGCCTCCACAATCCCCTGACCTCAATCCAATTAAGATGGTTTGGGATGAGTCGGACGGCAGAGTGAAGGAAAAGCAGCCAACAAGTGCTCAGCATATGTGGGAACTCCTTCAAGACTGTTGGAAAAGCATTCCAGGTGAAGCTGGTTGAGAGAATGCCAAGAGTGTGCAAAGCTGTCATCAAGGCAAAGGGTGGCTACTTTGAAGAATCTAAAATCTAAAATATATTTTGATTTGTTTAACACTTTTGTGGTTACTACATGATTCCATATGTGTTATTTCATAGTTTTGATGTCTTCACTATTATTCTACAATGTAGAAAATAGTAAAAAATAAAGAAAAACCCTTGAATGAGTAGGTGTCCAAACTTTTGACTGGTACTGTATGTCTACATAGCGGTTTACATTGTGTTTACTGTTACACTGCTGAGTGTTTCTCTTATATCAAAAGTAATTACACAGTATTTAATGTACTTGCAGTAATGTTTTCCAGCGGCTTGATGTTATTCAAATAACAGCTAGCCAAGTTTGTAGGAAGCTCGATCATACAGTAGCAGGCTCTGATCTCATCCAGCTCAGACCAGCGAGTGGCTCTCCAGGGGCAGGTTCCAGGATATCCGTGTCTTGCACTGATTGAGCCACAGAGGAAGCTACCCTTTCCTGCTCCAGCCATGGGTCCAGGTGGCATGATTAATGTGACCACTGTGTCAGCCTTAGCCGTGACACACACAAACACAATGGGTCTAGAGTCACGACAGGCTACTGGAGCTCGGAACAACCTACCCAAAATGCAGGTGCTGGCAGCCAGGCGGATAAACAGAAAAAGGACAAGGAAAAAAACAGGGCTACTATCAGGAAGAGGTGTGCTCTCTAACAGGGCCAGGGTCTTTCTTCAGTTCAGACACATGTGAGTATCTGACAGGGCCATGTGAGTATCTGACAATGTGGCTGCTACATACATTTACATTTGACATTAGTCATTCATCCAGAGCAGCAGGATAATAATATGACTTATGCAGCAGGGGGATGTCGTCACAGGACGCCTATAAATAGTGGATCAATAATTAAGTACTTTTATATAACACTTTTCCCCAAGGCTCCAAGTGCTTTACGTACTATGAGACTACTGTAACACATTCCATCCATCATCATCTAGATAGAAGGACATTTATGAGGGTAACATGCTGCAGTATCAAACTTGAATAGTAGATAACACATGGAAAATCTGCAACAGGGTGAATAGAAATGTAAGCACCTCAATTGTAGTTAGGAGGATCCTCAAAGGAGACTGGCTACTTATATCAATGTGTTTTTCTCCTCAGACTTTCAGGGGGTCCTGGCTTTGATTTTATCAACTGCACTGCAATTTAGTGAGAGAACCTTCCACATATAAAGCTGTTGGTTTGATCCTTGAGAAAGTACCATGCTGACTAACAGACGTTTTTCCCCATACTAGATCAAAACAAGAAGAGTCAAAGCACTAGGCTATTTGAGGAACCTCGATATATACTTGTGAGGGCTAGCATCGAAAGGGGTAAAACATCAACCTTGCTAACTGAGTTAGAGTTGCATTTGGTCATAGAACAAACCCGATGATTAATTTCATTCTGCCCCAGACCCCCAAAAGAATATAATACATCTCTTCAGTGGGTGATAGACAGCTTTCTAAGTGGTGAGATTTGACAGTCAATCCCCTGGCTAACAGCCATAACCTACAGACAATTGGGAGTGTGTGTAGCCTCTGGGGTAGCATGTGTGCGTGACTGGCTTGTGTTCTGAGGGGAACCCCACCATCATCTCCTTTGGCCAGAAACACACACACCCCTCTCACAACAGGATGTTGGAAACAGAGGGATAAGTCAGGTCTGTTTTTAGCTCCAACAGTGCTACAGTAGCTTTAAAGCTTTTACATGTCTCTCCTGGCCCTGCATGATTAATCAGCTTCACTCCTTCGGTCCTGTTGTCTTCATCCTACAGCTGCCACCTCTATCCCAAGCATGGAGATACTACATGAAGATTAGAAAAGTTTATTAAAAAGTGCCAGTCCTCAATATAACAACATTTGACAATTAAAAAGGTAAAGAAACTGAGGCTGACTGAATGAGATGAACGTCAGACAATTTGGATCCATCCCTCTACCATAAATACAGTGAGGGAAAAAAGTATTTGATCCCCTGCTGATTTTGTACGTTTGCCCACTGACAAAGACATTATCAGTCTATAATTTTAATGGTAGGTTTATTTGAACAGTGAGAGACAGAATAACAAAAACATCCTGAAAAATCCATGTCAAAAATTTTATAAATTGATTTGCATTTTAATTAGGGAAATTAGTATTTGACCCCTCTGCAAAACATGATTTAGTACTTGGTGGCAAAACCCTGTTGGCAATCACAGAGGTCAGAGATTTCTTGTAGTTGGCCACCAGGTTTGCACACATCTCAGGAGGGATTTTGTCCCACTCCTCTTTGCAGATCTTCTCCAAGTCATTAAGGTTTCGAGGCTGACGTTTGGCAACTCGAACCTTCAGCTCCCTCCACAGATTTTCTATGGGATTAAAGTCTGGGACTGGCTAGGCCACTCCAGGACCTTAATGTGCTTCTTCTTGAGCCACTCCTTTGTTGCCTTGGCCGTGTATTTTGGGTCATTGTCATGCTGGAATACCCATCCACGGCCCATTTTCAATGCCCTGGCTGAGGGAAGGAGGTTTTCACCCAGGATTTGACGGTACATGGCCCCGTCCATCGTCCCATTGATGCAGTGAAGTTGTCCTGTCCCCTTAGCAGAAAAACACCCCCAAAGCATGTTTCCACCTCCATGTTTGACTGTGGGGATGGTGTTCTTGGGGTCATAGGCAGCATTCCTCCTCCTCCTCCAAACACGGCGAGTTGAGTTGTTGCCAAAGAGCTCGATTTTGGTCTCATCTGACCACAACACTTTCACCCAGTCCTCCTCTGAATCATTCAGATGTTCATTGGCAAACTTCAGACGGCCCTGTATATGTGCTTTCTTGAGCAGGGGGACCTTGCGGGCGCTGCAGGATTTCAGTCCTTCACGGCGTAGTGTGTTACCAATTGTTTTCTTTGTGAGTATGGTCCCAGCTGCCTTGAGATCATTGACAAGATCCTCCCGTGTAATTCTGGGCTGATTCCTCACCGTTCTCATGATCATTGCAACTCCACGAGGTGAGAGCTTACATGGAGCCCCAGGCCGAGGGAGATTGACAGGTCTTTTGTGTTTCTTCCATTTGCGAATAATCACACCAACTGTTGTCACCTTCTCACCAAACTGTTTGGCGATGGTCTTGTAGCCCATTCCAGCCTTGTGTATGTCTACAATCTTGTCCCTGACATCCTTGGAGAGCTCTTTGGTGTTGGCCATGGTGGAGAGTTTTTGGAATCTGATTGATTGATTGCTTCTGTGGACAGGTGTCTTTTATACAGGTAACAAGCTGAGATTAGGAGCACTCCCTTTAAGAGTGTGCTCCTAATCTCAGCTCGTTAACTGTATAAAAGACACCTGGGAGCCAGAAATCTTTCTGAATGAGAGGGGATCAAATACTTATTTCCCTCATTAAAATGCAAATAAATGTATAAAAAATTTTAGATACATTTTTCTGGATTTTTTTGTTGTTATTCTGTCTGTCACTGTTCAAATAAACCTACCATTAAAATTATAGACTGATCATTTCTTTTACAGTGGGCAAACGTTCAAAATCAGCAGGGGATCAAATACTTTTTTCCCTCACTGTAACTTTCAAGGAAGCAGGGAGAGACTGTGTGGGCATCAGGCAAAGTCAAGACCCAAACACATTAAGAAAAACCTCTTTCATTCATTCAGCATTTTCCTTGAATAGACAACTGTTGTGCTCTTCAAATGTAATTATGTTTGATAATACACTGCACTTGGTTAACAATCTGGTATCTGCTTAAATACACTCTACACATTAGGCTAGTAAACAATAAGGGCACAGCCCAAGACACCATCCATTGCCCTCTATCTACACACATACATAACCCAGCACTCTAGAGGGGACAAAGGCATAGTACAACATAATGTCCTGTTGAAATAGCACAAGTACCACTTGACATGTCTCCAAGGAAGCAGTGGCCTGTGCATGACCCGGAATCCCTACTGCGGGCCAGCCACTGGGCTCAAATCACACTACAGACACTGTTATTGCGGCTCTGACTAGCCGTCTAATGTTCCCCCCTTCCTCACCACACCGAGGAGGGAGTGACTGTTTACTCAGCCCCACGCCAGGAAACGAGGAGGGGTAAGGCGGCTTGAGAGGAACATCGTTGAGAGTAGGGGGATTGGGTACTTTTTCTAAATCTCATGTGCCAAAACAATGCAACTGCTCAGTGAAATATTAAAGTTGAAATGTGAAGTAAAGCTACTGGTGAAAAATGGGACAAATTCTTGTTTGAAAAAGACAACGAAAACAATGATGAACTTGAGAGCTGTGGATTTTCTTCAGTAGTCGGCACCATGGGTGTGTAAGACTCACTTTGATGAATGAATACGAGTAGCATTTGCCAATATACCAGCCACGAGCAAAAACAAAGTTTGTTGGTTTAAACAGGCCTTATAATAAAATGTACACTGTGAGATGTGCCAAATAAAGATGTGGCCAAAAGAAAATCTCCAGCTCAGGGCTCCAGCTCGCAATTGGTTTGCTAACTTGCTAGCTACTATGCATTTGGTTTGCTAACCAAGTGGCTCGCTTGCAAGATCAAGTTTCTTGGTTACAGCAGAGACAATCAATCATCTCCTGGATCAAGATCCCTGCTGCCTAAATGTATTTGTGCGTCAATGTTTTTATTTATTTTATTTTGTAATACTGTATACCACAGTATTGTACAGGAACGGTATGAAGGTATGAAAATCTGGATACCGCCCAACCCTAGACTCCACACAGTAACATAGGTCAGAGTTCAAACTAAATGGAGTAGCTCCTTGAAAAGGAATGACATGGATGTTTAAGGTACTGCAATTTAAGCAGTCTTCATGGTTTGTCAAAGGTGACATGGAAGGAACAAGCTTGGCTAAATTGAAATCAATCTTGTCCATTTGTCTCCATTGTGCTTGATTTTGGTACACAAAGATACAGGTGGACATTATTGTTTTGGTAATGAATAGGGAGGTTTCACAAAAACACTGGTTAATCAATCCACAACAGAAATCTACCTGCTCCTACTCATTTTTACATTTTAGTCATTTAGCAGACGCCCTAGGACAGACATTGGTCCTTATCATTTCAGGGAACTGAACTGGCTTCCAGTTGATCTCCGGGTGGTGCAGATCAAACTGTTGATGTTTTTTCAAGTTATACATGACCTTGCTCCCAGTTACCGGTCTGGTTATTTACATTTCATTAGAGACTATCATAACCATCACACCAGAGCCAGTGTAGCCAATATCAGACCGCTGCGCTATAGGAGCATGGCTGGAAAAAACTATTTCCTTAACACTGCTGCAGAGGAATGGAATGGTGTACCAAACCATATAAAATCCATCCCTACGCTAGGGAATTTTAAGATAAACCTTAAGAAATGGATTATGGCCAAAATGCTTTAAAACTGCACAGGCTTAAAGAAAGTATAATTGTATCAATGAACGTTACTTGGTCATCTATTTTATTCCTTTTACAGTTTCCTCCCTATTGATTAAATTATTTGAGATGTATTTTGATTTCATGTTATAATCTTGTGTACATTTTGTTTTCATGTATTTCCATGAGGACCACAATGGTCATTTTGTGTCATCCTCAATGATTTTAATGGCATTGTACTGTATCCACATGTGAGGATGTATTGTGTTTAAAATTGTCAAATAAATCAACCCCCCCAAAAAACCTATCCAGAACGGGGACGCCATGAAAGTTTACATGAACAATTAATCAACGTAAAAGCCAAAGTAAAAATCATGGACGGCCACAGAGATGATTTTGGGGCCTCAATGGGGTAATCTGACTGGCATATGGTCTTTGAAATTCTCACTATGATAATATTTCTGCTTCTAATGCACCATATTCATAAACACTTTGAGAAGGACATCTAGCACCACAAATTGCATCCGTTTCATCAGAAGATTTGCGATGCACACCATGCCAACGCAAACAGTCTATCAGAGGCAGAATAAACCAATTTTTAACATCTTAAGGATCGGACTGCCTGTATCTCAGGACCTGAAGCAAGGATATGCATATTCTTGATACCATTTGAAAGGAAACACTTTGAAGTTTGTGGAAATCTGAAATTAATGTAGGAGAATAACACATTAGATCTGGTAAAAGATAATACAAACAAAAAAATCTTATTTGAAATGCAAGAGAAAGGCCACAATATAATATTGCAGTTTAGGCGCAATTTAGATTTTGTAGTGTGTGTGCGCAAAGTTTTCAATTGATCCAGTGAAGCATTGCAATACTGGAGTATTTTGTATCAAGTCTGCCCAAATATGCCGAATTGGTCAGTTAATACATTTTCAAGTACATAACTATAGAGAACATACAAAAATGATATGGTAATACAAAATGTAAGTTTACACACTCCCAGGAATGTCATACATGATGGATCATTAGCTTATACACTAACTTTCACACATCTAGATGGCCGTGCGGGGTGGGTGTGGAGCCAGAGACAGCAGGGGTTCAAACTGTAGAACCCAGTTCCCACATTTGAATATAAAAATTGATTTTATCAAACAAAACTATGCTACATTTTATCTCTGGGACCCTTAGGATGACAAATCAGAGCAAGATTACTGAAACGTAAGTACATTATTTACTTTCAGAGGTGAATGTATCAAACCAGTTGCCATGATACATTTTTTTGTTGTTGTTGCTGTAATAGTTACTGTAAATTGGACAGTGCAGTTAGATTAACAAGAATGTAAGCTTTCTGCCCATATAAGACATGTCTATGTCCTGGAAAGTTTGCTGTTACTTACAACAGTCATGCTAATCACATTAGCGCATGTTAGCTCAACCATCCCGTATACGGGACACCGATCCCGTAGAGGTTAAATACTATGTGGCAAGAGTACAATAAACCATGGAATAATTTTCCTGGAATAATTTTCCAGTCAGAGTGTGAGTCTCTTTCCTCATATTTCTCTCGGGAGCCATAAACTAGAGAGACTAGGGCTGTTCCTTTCCGTGTCTGTAGCCTAGGCTTTGTCGGTATCCACATATATAGGATGTTGATTGTGAAACGATTACCATAGGTACAAAGGTATCACATTTGCATTGTATTGTCTGGGCTGGGCACGATGTGGTGTGGTGTGGGGGTGGGAGGAGGCTAGAGGCAGGCTTACTCAGCTAGGAACACTGCTGCCCCCTCGTCCCTCTCTACCTTCACCTATACAGGATTACACCAACACACACACAATAGAGTGTAGGAGAATTCTACCCACCTGAGTCAACATGGCATTTTCAAGTGCCAACAATTACATACAGTACATACACGAGAAGTGCCCTCTAGCAAATACATACATGTTGCACATGGACTTTCTGGTCAGGTGTTCTGTAAAACCATCTTGGATTCAATGCTGTCATACCGGTTTGTTGATGTTTGTCAAATCCACAACATGGAGGAAAGTTCATGACGTGGGTAAGTGTATAAAAGGCCTTCAACCAGGTATGATGGATAAAATGGAATGGATGGCTGCAAATTCACCATAACATAATGTTATTGGAACCTCATAAGGTAACATAACCAGGTATTTTTTCAGCACATTGCAAGAAAAACCTGCCACACACCACACGGACAGCCCCTCACAAAATTATACTGTTCTAAGAGTGTCTGGAAACGCAAACAAATGATGTAGCCTGTACTGTTGAAAAAGAAAAGGAGAGCTGCACACTCTAGGAGCTCAGATGCAATAATTTAATAACCAACGTTTCGACAGACAAGCTGTCTTCATCAGAGTTATTAGGTTATTAAATTATTGCATCTGAGCTCCTAGAGTGTGCGACTCTCCTTTTCTTTTTCAAGTGTTCTACTCCATTAGCCAGCACCTCACCTAAATAGGTGTGCGTTTCCTTCGCCTCCATAGTAGCCTGTACTGTTAACATATGAAAGCGGAACGGAGGGCTGTATCTTTTTTATGGTCACACCTGTTCCCTCTTGGAACACTCATCTGACTGTTCTAACTGCTGATTGGACAGGATAAAAACCTGACATTCCTATGACCTTTTTGAGTGTTATCACTGTATTGTTACTGGAAAATGGTTAACATTATCAGTATCCTTTTTCCTCATTGGCCTTTGGACACTGCGCTCATTTACCTGCAACAGTGATAAAGCAAACAAAGCTAAGGGTCTAAAGTACAATGATTTCCCATCGCCATGGCACATCACCATGACTCCATTACTATCTAGTAAAATTCTAGATAAAACTGGATAATTTTAGATTAATAATTGGCACAAATGCCTGTGTGTCTCTGCGTTTGACTTGGTCTCTTAGACGAGGCAGCTGTTCTTATTATCCAGGGTGTGGGCCAGATTTCTGGCTCTCTCGGTCATCACTACTGTGAACCCCTGGCCACAGTACAGTACCGCAGTCTTGTTAGAAACAAAGGTCTGAACTCCTGGCCTCAATGCAGTACAACAGTCCTGCTAGAAACATTTAACTTCACTCCATGCCTCATTCAGACCAGGACATACACCAAGATGATAACACAGGGCTAGTGATTCTCATAAAGAGGTCTTTCTCTGCTATGGAGGATTTTCATCTACTGTAGGTGGCACGCCAGTTTAATGAACCTGCTGATATAACATCCCACTCTCTCCCTGTGTTTCTCCCTGTACTCTGTGTGGGAGGGAGCTCAAGAGTGGTACTCTGTGTAATACTGGTTAGTCTTCACTCCCTCTGCTTCCTACCTCCTCCCCTACCTCCTACTTCCACACACATAAAACACTGCTTTGCCAACCTCCGCTCTGGAGCGTATGTTGTTTCGGGCCTCCCTGAGAGGGCTTTCAGGATCGGAGTAACCATTTCTGATGGAGGTGTATGTCATCATCATCGTTGGAATGCAGAACAGTCAATCAAAAGCTTCCTTTCAATAGCTTCAGTCACTAGCAAGGTTTGCCATTTATGTGGTTGAAGCCACTCTGTATGCAAGTCCTCCACTATAGATAGGCAGGTGTTAGAGTTGCAATAGGACACTTCTTCCTCTATGAAAAGCGGAGGAATCAGAACTAGACCTTGATACATGCAAGGCTCAGCTAGTTTAATGTCATTCCACCATATCTGGCACAGTGGGCTGCAATCATATTATGGGCTGAAGCAGCATGCAGTGACCCTGTCATTTTCAGATCAAAACATGAATCCCAGTTAAGATCCGGGGATAAATCCTAACCCTCTCAGCCTTGGGTTGTGGCCCCTGGCAGGAGGCTGGACCTGCTCACTGGGTCTGAGGTGAAGTGAAGTGGGACAAGACTCAATAGTAATGCTCATTAGGGCACACCGTAGAAAAACGTTTTGCAACAGAAAATGAAAATGAGAGTTTCTTAACTGCACGAGTTCAGATATTATATCCCTCTTGTAAGCAGCTTTTATCTGTTTTGTGCCTACTGAACACGACCCAGCAGACAGAAGGTTGCGTTGTGTTCCCAGAACATGGCCAGGACAGGACATCCTATCTGCTCCAGGCCGTCTGCAGACTAAACCATATGAGTAGAGAGACATAATCTGCAGCACAACTTTGCAAGTGGAAGTATAGTATGCCATATTGGGTGTAACACAGGTTTGACACTGGTCTTTGTCTTTCCTTGTTGAAAATGAATGACAGGCTCAGGCCCCAACAATGTGGTATCATCCACAATGAAGATAGAAATATATTAATACTAATTGATCCTTGACAAACACTGAAGAATGGGCTAGCTAATGCATTGTGCTCTCTGGGACTCAGTCATCCTTTCCCATCCCACTTCCGGATCAGATTTCCAACATGAATAATGCCACTGTATTATCCCTTGTGTCAGAAACTCTGTCTACATTCCAGGGAGTAGACTACCACGTCACTGCTATCCCAGAGACCCCCATGCTGTCCCACGCTGCTATTCAGAGCGACCTCTCTGGTCCATCAGCCGACTGTGACGACCCCTGTAGACCAATGAATACTCTGCTGGATCTGGGGCCTCAGCTGAATGGCATAGAGCGGCGCTCTCTCTGTATGTGTGTGTGTGTGCGTGTATACGTGTGGTTGTTATAAGGGAGAGTGGGGTTGTGTGGGCCATGAGGGGAGAGCGGGGCTGTGTGGGCCATGAGGGGAGAGCGGGGCTGTGTGGGCCATGAGGGGAGAGTGGGATTGTGTGGGCCATGAGGTGAGAGTGGGGTTTTGTGGGCCATGAGGGGAGAGTGGGATTGTGTGGGCCATGAGGGGAGAGTGAGATTGTGTGGGCCATGAGGGGAGAGTGGGATTGTGTGGGCCATGAGGGGAGAGTGGGATTGTGTGGGCCATGAGGGGAGAGTGGGGTTGTGTGGGCCATGAGGGGAGAGTGGGGTTGTGTGGCCCATGAGGGGAGAGTGGGGTTGTGTGGGCCATGAGGGGAGAGTGGGATTGTGTGGGCCATGAGGGGAGAGTGGGGTTGTGTGGGCCATGAGGGGAGAGTGAGATTGTGTGGGCCATGAGGGGAGAGTGAGATTGTGTGGGCCATGAGGGGAGAGTGGGATTGTGTGGGCCATGAGGGGAGAGTGAGATTGTGTGGGCCATGAGGGGAGAGTGGGATTGTGTGGGCCATGAGGGGAGAGTGGGATTGTGTGGGCCATGAGGGGAGAGTGGGGTTGTGTGGGCCATGAGGGGAGAGTGGGGTTGTGTGGCCCATGAGGGGAGAGTGGGGTTGTGTGGGCCATGAGGGGAGAGTGGGATTGTGTGGACCATGAGGGGAGAGTGGGGTTGTGTGGGCCATGAGGGGAGAGTGAGATTGTGTGGGCCATGAGGGGAGAGTGGGGTTGTGTGGGCCATGAGGGGAGAGTGGGGTTGTGTGGGCCATGAGGGGAGAGCGGGGTTGTGTGGGCCATGAGGGGAGAGTGGGGTTGTGTGGACTACGGGTGTTCCGACATGGCCATACTCGTATTCATAATCGTATCCTTAAATTGACAGTTGATAGTCAGATCTGATGATACGTGTGATCGGAAAAAAGGTAAGTGTTTTAATATACCTAAGTACAGTAGATGTTGGTAAAATACCTCCCCGCACAAAAGCTGCAGATTAGGAGCAGCACGCGGAAGGGGTGTGCGTGTGTGTGTCCACAACTTGCAGTGGGCAGCCAAGTTTGCTGTCACTCAGTCAGAATCCGCATCAGCATTTCATATTTTTTCCCTATCCTTGCCCCGCTTGATAGATATTATGCACATTGATAGCTTGATCGCAAATGTCTTCACCATGTGATTTATCATAGTAGCAGGCAGCAGCAATCTAAATGATCTGACCAAAAACATGCAAGAAAATTGATGAGAGTGGACGGAGAAATCCAGCTTCACTCTATCTAATCAGAGAAGCAGGATCAACATACAGCCCGCCTTTCTCTTTACAGACAGCAAGTTGAGTTATTTAGACCACGTAGAACATCGCACGACTGACTGCCATTAGAAAGATGCGTGCTGGCACCAGATATATATATATTTTTGCAATCACGGATAATTACAAAAAAATCCTAGCTCGAAAATTGCCCCTATCCGTTACGATACTTGTTTTGTCCGACTACTAGGCACACCCCTAGTGTGGACCATGAGGGGAGAGTGGGGTTGTGTGGGCCATGAGAGGGCACCAGGGTCTCATTACCTCATTTCCTACAGCTGTAACATGATCCCCTCAGGAGACACTAAGCTGCCCTGCCTGCTGTACAACCCCGCCCCCCACACTCCCCAGGCCCCACCCCCACCATCCAGGCCCCAGCCCCACACCATACTCCCCAGGAGCCACTGTACCAGCCCAGCGCAATCTGTGCCTGGCTGGCTGGCTGCCTGGACACCACTGAGAAAATACAAAACACAGGACACACCATCTGCAAGGCCACTGCAGGATTGATGCCTGATTAATCCATTACTCTATAAGACCATGATGAGTGTTGAAGGGGCAATACCTGCCTTTTAATATACAAGGGCTCATTAAAATAGACACACAACATTTGCCATTGGGTAGCCGAGGGAGGAGGAGGGCTACGTAAATAAATGCCTTCTGGTCTGTGGTGTGGTCTGGTAAGGACAATACAGAGTGAGATCACTGCTCTACCCTGTAATGGGCTCTGATGACAGTGGAACCCAATAAGAGATAATTAACCCATTAGAGTAGGTCCAGGCCGGGAGCACAGCTGCAGCCTTTAATAGTACCCTCCTAGGGCCCCTTCCCTCCCAGGGGCCAGGCCCTGGTGTGTTTACATCCCTGTTAGTGAGCATTTCTCCTTTGCCAAGATACTCCATCCACCTGACAGGTGTAGCATATCAAGAAGCTGATTAAACAACATGATCATTACACAGGTGCACCTTGTGCTGGGGATAATAAAAGGCCACTTTAAAATGTGCAGTTTTGTCACACAACACAATGCCACAGATGTCTCAAGTTTTGAGGGAGCGTGCTGACTGCAGGAATATCCACCAGAGTTGTTGCCAGAGAATTGAATGTTCATTTCTCTACAATAAGCTGCCTCCAACATCGTTTTAGAGATTTTGGCAGTACGTCCAACCGGCCTCACAACCGCAGACCACGTGTAACAACGCCAGCTCAGGACCTCCACTTCTGGCTTCTTCACCTGCGGGATTGTCTGAGGGGGGAGGTAAGGAGTATTTCTGTCTGTGATAAAGCCCTTTTGTGGGGGAAAAAAATCATTTTGATTGGCTTGGCCTGGGTCACCAGTGGGGGGGCCTGGCTGAAAAGTGGGTGGGCCAATGCCCTCCAAGAACCACTCATGGCTGCACCCCTGCCCAGTCATGTGAAATCCATAGAGTAGGGCCTAATTTATTTATTTCAATTGACTGATTTCCTTATATGAACTGTAACTCAGTAAAATCGTTGAAATTGTTGTGTTTATATTTTTGTTCAGTATAGAATGTTTCTTCCACCATTTTAAACTGTCTGTCAATAAGTCACCTTAGATGATAAACTTCCTTTTATATTTGGCAGATAGCCTGTTCCTACTGGGTGTTAAAGAGTTTCCCATAAAACCATATTGAACATGAATAACACATCCAAGAATATGCAACTTTTTATGACATTCTCTATTCTCCCCGACTGTCTAGGTTTTATTTTGGTGATTGTTAGTTCTCAAAGATTATAAAAAAACATACATACAGTTGAAGTCGGAAGTTTACATACACTTAGGTTGGAGTCATTAAAAATCGTTTTTCAACCACTCCACAAATTTCTTGTTAACAAACTATAGTTTTGGCAAGTTGGTTAGGACATCTACTTTGTGCATGACACAAGTAATTTTTCCAACAATTGTTTACAGACAGATTATTTCACTGTATCACAATTCCAGTGGGTCAGAAGTTTACATATACTAAGTTGACTGTGCCTTTAAACAGCTTGGAAAATTCCAGAAAATGATGTCATGGCTTTAGAAGCTTCTGATAGGCTCATTTACATCATTTGAGTCAATTGGAGGTGTACCTGTGGATGTATTTCAAGGCCTACCTTCAAACTAAGTGCCTCTTTGCTTGACATCATGGGAAAATCAAAAGAAATCAGCCAAGACCTCAGAAAAAATATTGTAGACCTCTGGTTGATCCTTGGGAGCAATTTCCAAATGCCTGAAGGTAACATGTTCATCTGTACAAACAATAGTACGCAAGTATAAACACCATGGGACCACGCAGCCGTCATACCGCCTAGGAATGAGACGCGTTCTGTCTCCTAGAGATGAACGTACTTTGGTGCGAAAAGTGCAAATCAATCCCAGAACAACAGCAAAGGACCTTGTGAAGATGCTGGAGGAAACAGGTACAAAAGTATCTATATCCACAGTAAAACAAGTCATATATCGACATTACCTGAAAGGCCGCTCAGCAAGGAAGAAGCCACTGCTCCAAAACCACCATAAAAAAGCCAGACTACGGTTTGCAACTGCACATGGGGACAAAGATCGTACTTTTTGGAGAAATGTCCCCTGGTCTGATGAAACAAAAATAGAACTGTTTGTAATGACCATGGTTATGTTTGGAGGAAAAAGGGTTTGCTTGCAAGCTGAAGACCACCATCCCAACCGTGAAGCACGGGCGTGGCAGCATCATGCTGTGGGGGTGCTTTGCTGCAGGAGGGACTGGTGCACTTCACAAAATAGATGGCATCATGAGGAATGAAAATTATGTGGATATATTGAAGCAACATCTCAAGACCTCAGTCAGGAAGTTAAAGCTTGGTCGCAAATGGGTCTTCCAAATGGACAATGACCCCAAGCATACTTCCAAAGTTGTGGCAAAATGGCTTAAGGACAACAAAGTCAAGGTATTGGAGTGGCCATCACAAAGCCCTGACCTCAATCCTATAGAAAATGTGTGGGCAGAACTGAAAAAGCGTGTGCGAGCAAGGAGGCCTACAAACCTGACTCAGTTACACCAGCTCTGTCAGGAGGAATGGGCCAAAATTCACCCAACTTATTGTGGGAAGCTTGTGGAAGGCTACTCGAAACATTTGACCCAAGTTAAACCATTTAAAGGCAATGCTACCAAATACTAAATTTAGTGGGGGATCGAACCCACTACCCTGGCGTTACAAGCGCCGTGCTCTACCAGCTGAGCTACATGAAACAGTGATAAATATTTCCAGCCAACTTCGCACAGACAGGGTATTTCCTAAAAGCAGAGCAGGCAGCTAGTCCGGCCATTATAAAATGACAGTGATGGGCTTGGTTCTTCTATTGAAACCACAGCAGCAAACATGCAGCGATCCAGGCTTTAATAACGGACAGAAACCTCAATATATCACCAGTCATTATGGAACGCCATGAAGTTAAACAGTCAAGCCTTATTGCCTAATCACGTGTGTAATATTAAAACTCAAATAGAACAATAATCCAGCTGGAAAATGCTTACAGTTCGAGCAGGACAGAGCAAACCAAGCCAAACTGAGCTAGAACAGATGATTGTATGTGTTTTCACAAAACCATCCCATTCAAAACAGGCATGGGCATGGAAAAAACGTTGTCTAAAATCCATAACAGTGTGCTTTGCATGTTGGCCTCATTGAACCACATCTGAATCCCTAGACACTGTGTGCATTGAAGGGAGACTAATAAACTGCCTGTAACTTCCTCTACTTTACCCCTCCTTGGACAACCACAGGACTGGTCATAAAACTGAAGGTCTAGGATGGTCTAGGATGGCCGACCCTGGTCATTAGCACCATACAGCAGCTCACAGCCTGTTAAACCCCAGGCCACACAGCTGGAGACACCTCCTGTCTGTGGAGCTTGAGGGGGCCTATAGTCTTAACAGTCTCAGGCTAGGGCCTTGGCTTGCTCCTCCTCACTAGCTAGAGTGAGCAGACTATACAACAACCCATAGACAGTTTTATTTCTATGCAACAGCCTCTGTTTATTTAGTTTATGACTTTAACTGCTCCTTCCATTCCTCTGGTGGACACAGTATAAAACCGTAGCAAAATGTTAATATTTTTTAGATGAGTGGAACTGAAACACTGGCACTGAAATGCACGCCTGTTTTTCCCCACAGTGCCAACTGGGTCGTGTTCATTAGCCACGAAACTGAAGAAAAGTGGTATAAGAAACACTTGCTGTCGTTTCTGTGTGCCCTAATGAACAGGACCCTCGACCCTGCATGGCTAAGCTGTGATCTGCCCATCAGTCTTGTTCCTACTGATGGTTTTAGGGTGTTTAAGTCTCTAATGAGGATCAACTAGAGGAGATGAGGGAGAGGAGGGGTTAGGAGGATTTTGAGGGAGAGGGGAGCAGAAGATGGAATCAGAGAGGAGAGGAGGATGCTTAAGGCTCACACACACATCGCACCGAATGTGGATCTAGCGTTCATCTGCCGATCATTCAGTACGCTGTTTTAGGGACCACCCGCTGTAGATGTCTGACTGCCAACATTTTTCACATGATTCTACTACTAAAATCGGTGCGTACTCGGTTTGCAAATTACATTCAGGAGGTGCTCAGTACTCTAGGAGGTGCTCAGTACTCTAGGCCAGCAAACGTTACTGGAGTGTCTGAGCCCTTAGGGTTCGGAGGGGAGCAGAAGAGGGGAGAAGAGTGGAGAAGAGAGGTTAGAAGGAAAGGACCAGAGGACCTCCCTGTGTTACTTAATTAAAGCCTAACACTGATCCCCTTTAGGCTAGCCTAACCAATCAGACAGCCTAAATGGCCCCAGCCCCGGGGGATCAGCTTCCAAACCCACAAACAATAATGAAAAATGGGAAACAGGAACCATTTCTGGCATGAATAAAAAAAGAGCATTGGTTTGGAAAGAGCAAAGTTTATGAATGAACACATTGCTATTGTATGTCATTATTTTTTTAAATATTTATTATATTGGATGTGGGCGGGTTCTTCCCTGAATAATTTGAGTTGTGGGAAACATAGGAAATATAGTAGTTTTGGGATTACATTATGTCAGCTCTATAAATGTTATAACCCTTTAAGTGAGCATCAATCCATTGAGGAGTGAGTCAGGGTAATCCTTTAGACAGTAGGATCAAACCATGCATGGATGAATTAACTAACGGCTTCTTATCATTCATATAGTCACGATTATAAAATCACGATTATATATCAGGATGTTTGTCCGTAGCGAAAACCGTTAAATAGTAAACTCCTTTTTGTTAACATTTTGGAGTGTTTAGTTTTGTATGAAAACACTATGTGTGTGTGTGTGTGTGTGTGTGTGTGTGTGTGTGCGTGTTCTTTTTGCACACTGTAAATACCCAAAGCGGCAATGGGTCGTAGGCATAAAAGACCACTTGGCTGAGCAGACCTGAATGTTCGGAGATCTTGCTAAGATAAACATTTACTTATCTTTCATTTAAATCAGGTTGTTTTACTGCTCGGGTGACCTTTGAAAGCACAGTTTAGTGTGGTAAAATAAACAGGGTTTTCTGAAGGAGCGGCTCATTCATCTATTGAAACTAACTAGTCAAAACTGCATCCCAAATGGGACCCTAATCTCTATAAAGTGTACTAATTTTGACCGGGGCAAATGTAGTGTGCGATATAGGGAATAGGGTGCCATTTGGGACGACCACACAATGACGCTTTCCTCTCTACCAAGATGTCTACAAGCTGCATTAATACCCACTGCCTATCCCGTCCTGTTGGGCTGATCCAACTCTCCACTTAGTCATATAGCAAGCCCACACTGTTGTCTTTTGTCACTCGTAGATCTGATAATGGTAATCGAGGGAAATGGCTGTAGATTAAAATCAACACCATCCCAAATAGTGGCTTAAGTACTACTTGGCCTTATTCATAAAGCATCTTTGAGTAGGAATATGATGTGCTTTTCCTCATGCAGTATCAACATCATATTTCTATCACATAGCTTGCATAACTTAAGTTATATAGAAAGATCATTAACTCAAGGTCAAACCTCCCGGTCTGCAAACTCCATGGCCTGCAGTGATACATATTTGTCTGCTCTGTTTTGAATACCAGCTAAGCTAAGGCAAATACACGTTAATGTTCTACTCAAATCGGTTTTCCCACCACAGATTACCATCTCCAGCTGCCTTTGGGGATGTTTTTTTTTACTTCATAAAATACAAGCATGTTGATCATTCACATCATCCTTCTGTGACTGCATTGTCTCTGCCTCTGAAAATTGTGATTTGAACTTAAGATCGCATCTAAGGAAGCAAAATGGTGGAGCATCCGATGAAGTCATATTGTTTGTGAATCATGATCCTCAATTACTTCCAAAATTGTCATACAGAATCTCAAGTAACACTGAGCTGTAGCAGTGACTGACTTCTCCAGTCATGTTCAGCCCTGAATATGGTATTTCCTCATAGTTTTCAGTCGTGGTGAGACAGAGTGACAGACAGGTTTAACATGTGGCAGTGGTCTGGACTCAGTAGTCTCATGTTACACAGAGCTGGTGGTCAGTCAGCAAAACAAAGACAAAACGACAAGTCCAGATGGCCTGACAGGGACAAGAAGATTAAGATGTTATGGAGCGTTTGGTTTGGGCCATGACAGACAGCCACTTCAGGACCACTCTGAGAAGGCCCCCAATTAAAGAGGAACTAATCCTTTATGCTGAAACCCAACTAAGGGTTGTGTCCCAAATGGCACCCTATTCCCTACATAGTGTACTACTTTTGACCAGGACCCATGGGGCTCTACATTGGGAATAGAGCACAATTTGTGACGCATCCTAGGAGAGCAGTGGTTCTGTTGCTTTGTTCAGCTGTGTTTACCGTATGTATTCCTGTTGGCTAACGGTTTAGCATCAGGTGAGATTTGTTGGTTTACATTCATCCACTTCTAATGTTATAACTCTTGACTATGAACAAGAAACTATGTCTGACTAGCAAGTGATATAGAAGTTACAGTTCATTCAGAAACGTTGAGTCAGCGTTTAACATGCATGTCGTGTCACCTGGATCTGCCCCTAGCAGATACGGATAACCATCTAAGCCTAGATTGGCATCTTTCAACATAACCTGTCTATCTGAAAGGATTTAAGAGAGCTGAAAACTCACTGAGTAGCAACCTTGAATGTAGAATGTACTGTAGGAAAGGATCAGACATGGCACTGGCAGATACTGATTGTACGTATAATGACAGACCGAACTTTAAACCGAAGATCAGTGTAAACTGTAACAGGTTGGTGTGTGTGTGTGCGTCTGCATCTGGCAACTGCTACTTAAGCTGTAATGTTTACTAAGAGGAATGAAGCGTTGACTGTCCAACTCCTCTTAACTGTTCAATGGGCCCTATAATGACCTGCAATGGTGCATTGTCTCAAGCTGAGCCCGGAGCCCCATGGGCCTATAAATCCATGGCCTTGGTTATCACTTTCTCCCCATCTGAGAGCTCTGTTTCTGTGCCATGATGGGCAAAACAGATGCCCTGGATCAGCCCAGGCCCTTGCATAGCTCCAAATCCAAGAGCAATAAGGGCCCTGGGCACTGAAGGCTGATATCAGCATTAGAGAGGAAAGGGATATATTTGTTCACTGGAGCACTTCCATTAAACAAGACTGATAACGCTGGTGGAAGAGAAACTGCAGGCGAGAGAAAGACAGTGAACAGAACAGCAGTGGGTCTGGAGACGGAGAGAGAATGGAAAACATCCTTTAAGGAAGGAGCTTGCCAAAATAAACAGCTGGACACATCTGTCCTGTTTGACTGTCCTGCTGTCTGCTGAGTCACCGCATGTGAAGAGAAAGAGGGGGTTCTGGAACAGGAGCAGGCCCTTTGAAGTGTAAGCTCTAGTGTAAATAAAATATCCTTTCCATTTGTCTGGCTGTCTTTCTGTCTGTGAGGAGCCCGTCAGTACTGGGACAGCTAAGGGGCCTCCCCCTCTCTCTCTCATTTCTCTCCCCCGTCTCTCCCCCACTCCCTCCCTCTATTTTGCCCTCCCCCTTTCCCTCCCCCCTCTCTTAGAGAGCCGTGTAGTGTCTGCTCCAGGCCAGGGAGACGGCAGGCAGGCAGGCAGGCAAGCTAATTGACGAGTGCTGGCCTTTGTTTTACCGTGTCAGAGCAGCAGGACCAGCAGGGCCCCTACTTTATTTTACTATGGCAGAGCTGTGCAGCAGGGCCTCTGGGCTGGCTCTGGCACCGCTGTGGAAGGACAGGCAGATGGCCACCCGCTGGAGGGTTTCTGAGAGGAGAGGCCCCCCACTACTCAACTGTCTGTACCCCAAAATAAGGTCTAATGTGTGGGACAGCAGCACAGCATGTCCTCCATCTCATTAATGGTTCATTTGGTTGAACTTTAGTTAAACCATACTGGTCCTTGGAAATCACAAAGGGAACAGTAAACTGTGAACAGTGAACTCAAAGGAGGCAAAACAAAAACCTCTCCGCCAACCTACTGGCCGAGATGTGCACTGTCTGCTGGGCTCAAATGTTTCTGATTGTGTGCGCTAATCAATACTGTTCACTTGTGTGTTTGACATTTTGCCTGAAACATCAGGCATTTATAAACAGGGTGCCTTTGTTGCCTGTGGCCTCAACTTGGACAAAAAGACGCATCCTACACAACAACATGCCAGCAGTGGGGTGGAGGTAGATGGCTCTACACAACGATAGGGTGGAGGTGGAGGAAGGACCTAGGCCAGGCACTCACATGTGTGGGCTGAGCTCATAGAAGTTCCTGTTGCGATACTCCTCCACCTTCTGTGGTGTGTAGATGGGCAGAGACCTGTAGGGGTTAATGGAGATCACCACACTGCCAATGTACGTCTGCAGAGAGAGGGAACAAGATACCAGGGTATGATTATTAGACATTAGATATCACTCCACTGCCTAGGTAAGTCTGCAGAGAGACAGCGATAGAGAGTAGAGTGAGAGACATCAGGGTGTGATGGATTGACTAGTGTTCAGAGAATTTCTCTAAGGTAGGGCATACTGCTGTGATGTCTGAAAGTGATAACATGCTCAGCTCTGCTCTGCTCTCAGGGAAGCACTGAGGTGAGAGGAGTTTCATTTTTGCATCCTCAGCTCTTCCCAGCTATCCTGCTGCATTGTTCAGGCATGCGGGAGGCAGAGATGAGTGGAAAGAGCATCGGCACGGGAGACGTAAAAACAAAGGAAAAATTTGTGGAATCCTGGGATGCGGAGCGGCGGCAGGAGAACAACACTTCTGTTGAGAGAACAACACTTCTCCCCGTGGGTGTCACAGGGGAGTCTGGTAGATAGAGGAATCTAGGAGTGGAGGGTGGTGGGCACGAGGAGAGGGGATGAGACTACATCTCCAATAGTGATGACTGATATCAAAGACACTGCACTCAAGTCATTGAAACTGAGATTTGGTAACAAAGAAAATGGGTCAGCTTGGCGCAGCCGGGTCAATCTCTATGTACAGTACATCTTATTTCTGTAAATTATGCTTGAGAAAAACATTATGTACTTTGTAATTGCTGCTTAGAGTATGTTAAGAAAATTATACATAATAACTTCACATTTGGCATCTTTCCTGGGCTCCATTTATTACTGCAGAGTGTGACGACAGGCTGTAATTTCTGAAAGAGCTCCAAGTAATCAGTCAAACTGTAAACCTTACATTGAGATAGAAGAGGACCACACTGCATTTTCAGGTGGTTCTAAACAACTCCTGATCCTCTCCACTCTCTCTGTTATAATGAAGTTATATAACCCACTCAGAACAGGAGAGCCAGACCTTTTCCATGGCAACACCACCTCCCACTGCCTATTGTCAGAAAGTCCATAGGAGGCAAAATCGACTCTTTGGAGAAGCCGAGGCGAGGACGGACAAGATATTGGAGTGTGCAGAATAAAAGCAAACACTGGGTTGGTAGGGTCACTGCTAGACGGCCATCAGATGTGTACAGGACCATTAAGTGTCTCTCTCTCTCTCTCTGCATGTACACTCCCTTCTCCCCCTGAATACCTCAGATAATTGTGCTACAATGGGACTGAAGGGATATACAGTAGAGATCATTATCAGGACTTAAGAGAAGAGAATGCTTAGTGTAAAAAATGATATCCATATAATGAATGAGGGACCAATGGTGTTTTATGGCAAAGAAAACAGGGGCTTTCCAACCACATGGACCATTGATCCTAACTGAACGCCAGAGTCAATAATAATAGTAACCAGATCACTGTTTGTCCCATTATATCAGTGTGTAGTCGTGATCGCCCATATAAAAAAAAGGGCCATTTCAAAGCTAGTTCTTTCAAGTTGAGGATGAAAGTTAGACAGTGCTGAGTAAATTACAGAGGAAGGGGAAACGTCTCCTTGCAGGACTTTGTAATTACAAGTTCCAAACAGTAAAAGAAAATACTTCCTCATTACAAACTAAGCATTATAATCCAGACATCACAGTCTAACAACATTCCCATTAGATCTAAGCTAAAACAGCAAGACCTTTTCAAGGGGTTGTGTATGGTCAACACAGAGGAAATGTCATGCCTAAACTGACATTTAAATGTGTCTGTTTGACTTGGCTCATCAAAATAGATGGATGACATCAGAAGGGGAGGAGTCATAGGTTAAAAAAAATATATATATATAGATATTTTCTTCTAAATCTCAGGAAAACAAATCCATGGAGGTTGATGTTGTGGGCAGGGTGTCATGTGATAGCCTAACACTGGGTGGTTGGCATGACAACCGGTAAGGAACGAAAAGACCCAGCAAGATTCACCTCATGAATGAAAACAACTGACACCATTACAAGCATTCCGCTACACCCGCAATAACATCTGCTAAACACGTGTACGTGACAAATAAAATTTGATTCGATTTGAACATGTACTAGGGACACTCACCTAATGGGCCTGTAGGGATTCGTGGCTAAACCTAGGCTGCAGCCAGCCAGTCAGCTTTTAAAACCACTCCTGGTCAGTGGAGGTGGAAGGCACCACCCAAATGTTATTATTACTGTACTACCTTTATCACTACGGGGTAGAGCAGAGGCAATAAAGATGAACATACTCCCTAGACTCTCGTTCCTTATGTCAGCTATACCACTTCAGTTCCCTCAGTACTGGTTTAAAGAGATACGTAGTTTCTTTTCTGGCTTATTGTGTAAAGATAAGAAACCAAGAAGCAAGGGTGGATTAGGTGTTCCTGATGTTTATTTGTATTACTTGTCTTACAATGCAAGATAACCATTGTCATGGGGTTATACAAATGGGAGAATAGTAGGCGGCTGGGAGTGGTTAGAGGACCAAATTGTAACAGAAGATAGCAATTTGATCTCCATATCATCATTATGGTATTAGCTCAAGTTCCACTGTAAAATAGATAATCCACTACTTGAGTTTTCATGTGAAGTGGCAAAGATACTACCTGCCCCAATGCATAGCGCCAACTGTAAAGTTTGGTGGTACGAGTCAAGCCTGGGGGGGTTCACAAACAAATACAGACAGTTCATATATTAGGCTATGCTTTTTGATATACATATGTTCCTATAATGTCCCAGAGACCCTCTAGACCATTGTCATAGTCCTGAAGGGCCGACGCCGCTTGTTCCATAGTCAATAAATCCATGAATTTCCTTAACCAAATTTCCAATGCCGTAGCATTGCGCATTACGCTCTTTCCAATTCATAAGTATTGTTCGTTTGACTGGCAGGAAGGCCAATGCAATGATGCGTTGCGTGGTTCTAGGTTGGATATTGTCCAACCTACTTCCTAACAGGCACACTACAGGACAAAGTGGAATACATACATTCAAAATTCCAGACAACATATCATCTACCTCGGTCCAAAATCTTTTGACAGCTGGACATTTCCATAACAGATGCATTAGAGTGTACCAACCTCACCGCAGACATAACACCACAAATCTGAAAGGCTTTGATTCATTTTTTTCAACCTGTGAGGTATAATATAAGCCCTATGCAAAACCTTAATTTGATTAATTTGTGTTTTTCCGTATTGCATCGCACTGTACTGCGGTCAGAGATGCACCAAAGTCCTGTTCCCAACGTAACCGAGTAAGGATGTTGCTGTTTGGGGGGGAGAGACCAACAAGCTTGTATAAGGCGGAAACCATTCCTTCCCATTATCAGCACCCCTCTCTTTGTTGTCTATCACACTTTTAGATCCCACATAAATACCCTTTGAGAAATAAATTGTATTATTGATTTGAGCTGCAAATAGGGTAGAAATTCCATATCATTCAGGCCAAACTCTGCTATCAACCCTTAAAATGGTTTGATATCACCATCCCTTATGACCTGCCACACCTTAAATCAAATCACATTTTATTGGTCACATACACGTGTTTAGCAGATGTTATTGCGGGTGTAGCGAAATGCTTGTGCTTCTAATATCTAAAAAGTATTATCTAACAATTTCACAACATATACCCAATCCACACAAATCTAAGTAAGGAATGAATTAAGAATGTATACATATATGGACAAGCGATGTCAGAGCGGCATGGACTAAGATACAGTAGAATAGTATAGAATACAGTATATACATCGCGGCTGAGCCATTGTTGCTCCTAGATGTTTCCACTTCACAATAACAACACTTAAAGTTGACCAGGGCAGCTCTAGCAGGGCAGAAATTTGACAAACTGACTTGTTGGAAAGGTGATCTATGACGGTGCCACGTTGAAAGTCACGAGCTCTTCAGTAATGCCACTCTGCCAATGTTTGTCTATGGAGATTGCATGGATGTGTGTTCAATTTCATACACCTGTCAGCAATGGGTGTGGCTAAAATAGCTGAATTCACTAATTTGAAGGGGTGTCCACATACGTTTGTATGTACAGTGGGGAAAAAAAGTATTTAGTCAGCCACCAATTGTGCAAGTTCTCCCACTTAAAAAGATGAGAGAGGCCTGTAATTTTCATCATAGGTACACGTCAACTATGACAGACAAAATGAGAAAAATGAGATTTTTTATGAATTTATTTGCAAATTATGGTGGAAAACAAGTATTTGGTCAATAACAAAAGTTTCTCAATACTTTGTTATATACCGTTTGTTGGCAATGACACAGGTCAAACGTTTTCTGTAAGTCTTCACAAGGTTTTCACACACTGTTGCTGGTATTTTGGCCCATTCCTCCATGCAGATCTCCTCTAGAGCAGTGATGTTTTGGGGCTGTCGCTGGGCAACACGGACTTTAAACTCCCTCCAAAGATTTTCTATGGGGTTGAGATCTGGAGACTGGCTAGGCCACTCCAGGACCTTGAAATGCTTCTTACGAAGCCACTCCTTCGTTGCCCGGGTGGTGTGTTTGGGATCATTGTCATGCTGAAAGACCCAGCCACGTTTCATCTTCAATGCCCTTGCTGATGGAAGGAGGTTTTCACTCAAAATCTCACGATACATGGCCCCATTCATTCTTTCCTTTACACGGATCAGTCGTCCTGGTCCCATTGCAGAAAAACAGCCCCAAAGCATGATGTTTCCACCCCCATGCTTCAGAGTAGGTATGGTGTTCTTTGGATGCAACTCAGCATTCTTTGTCCTCCAAACACAACGAGTTGAGTTTTTACCAAAAAGTTATATTTTGGTTTCATCTGACCATATGACATTCTCCCAATCCTCTTCTGGATCATCCAAATGCACTCTAGCAAACTTCAGACGGGCCTGGACATGTACTGGCTTAAGCAGGGGGACACGTCTGGCACTGCAGGATTTGAGTCCCTGGCGGCGTAGTGTGTTACTGATGGTAGGCTTTGTTACTTTGGTCCCAGCTCTCTGTAGGTCATTCACTAGGTCCCCCTGTGTGGTTCTGGGATTGTTGCTCACCGTTCTTGTGATCATTTTGACCCCATGGGGTGAGATCTTGCGTGGAGCCCCAGATCGAGGGAGATTATCAGTGGTCTTGTATGTCTTCCATTTCCTAATAATTGCTCCCACAGTTGATTTCTTCAAACCAAGCTGCTTACCTATTGCAGATTCAGTCTTCCCAGCCTGGTGCAGGTCTACAATTTTGTTTCTGGTGTCCTTTGACAGCTCTTTGGTCTTGGCCATAGTGGAGTTTGGAGTGTGACTGTTTGAGGTTGTGGACAGGTGTCTTTTATACTGATAACAAGTTCAAACAGGTGCCATTAATACAGGTAACGAGTGGAGGACAGAGGAGCCTCTTAAAGAAGAAGTTACAGGTCTGTGAGAGCCAGAAATCTTGCTTGTTTGTAGGTGACCAAATACTTATTTTCCACCATAATTTGCAAATAAATTCATAAAAAATCCTACAATGTGATTTTCTGGAGAAAAAAAATCTCGATTTGTCTGTCATAGTTGACGTGTACCTATGATGAAAATTACAGGCCTCTCTCATCTTTTTAAGTGGGAGAACTTGCACAATTGGTGGCTGACTAAATACTTTTTCCCCCCACTGTATATACAGTGTGTGTGTATATATACACACACACATATATATACACACACACACACACACACACACACACACACACACACACACGTTACTGTTGAGGAAAAACTTGTTCCAAGGATCAGGCAGAGCTCATTTTCCAGTTTATAAGAGTTTTATACAAGCAATTGGCAGGAAGTTCCCTCTCAGGATAAAGCCAGAGAGTAACTTAATTATTTACAAGTCGCACAGTCTTTATATATTTCATCTACACAAAGAGCTGTTTACCCCTCAAATGCGGTGACTCTGCACCGGTACCCCCCTGTATATATAGCCTCCCTACTGTTATTTTATTTTACTTCTGCTCTTTCTTTCTCAACACTTTTTTGTTGTTGTTTTATTTTAATTTTTTTATTAAAAAATAAATGCATTGTTGGTTAAGGGCTGTAAGTAAGCATTTCACTGTAATGTCTACACCTGTTGTATTCGGCGCATGTGGCCAATAACATTTGATTTGATTTGATTTGAAGAGATAAGGGGCAATTGGCTCTACTTCCTTAAAAGAATAGTACTAACATGAACATGTTCTAACCAGTTCTCACAGCCTACGTGTCTAAGATTAAGTCATTAAGTTTGCCGATGACACAACAGTGGTAGGCCTGATCACCGACAACGATAAGACAGCCTATAGGGAGGAGGTCAGAGACCTGGCAGTGTGGTGCCAGGTTAACAAACTCTCCTTCAACCTGATCAAGACAAAGGAGATGATTGTGGACTACAGGAAAAAGAAGAGGACCGAGCACGCCCCCATTCTCATTGACAGGGCTGTAGTGGAGCAGGTTGAGAGCTTCAAGTTCCTTGGTGTCAACATCACCAACAAACTAACATGGTCCAAACACCAAGACAGTCGTGAAGAGGGCACGACAAAGCCTATTCCCGCTCAGGAGACTGAAAAGATTTGGCATGGGTCCTCAGATCCTCAAAACGTTATACAGCTGCACATTCGAGAGCTTCCTGACTGGTTGCATCACCGCCTGGTATGGCAACTGCTCGGCCTCTGACCGCAAGGCACTACAGAGGGTAGTGCGTACAGCCCAGTACATCACTTGGGCCAAGCTTCCTGCCATCCAGGACCTCTATTTCAGGCGGTGTCAGGGCAAGGCCCTAAAAATTGCCAAAGACTCCAGCCACCCTAGTCATAGACTGGTACCGGAGCGCCAAGTCTAGGTCCAAAAGGCTTCTTGACAGCTTCCACCCCCAAGCCATAAGACTCCTGAACAGCTAATCAAATGGCTACCTGGACTATTTGCATTGTCCCCCCACCCCCTCTTTTTACACTGCTGCTACTCTCTGTTTATTATCTATGCATAGTCACTTTACCTCTACCCACATGTACATATTACCTCGACTAACCTGTGCCCCGTCACATTGACTCTGTACCCCCTGTATATAGCCTCACTACTGTTATTTTACTGCTGCTCTTTAATTAATTATTTGTTATTTTTCTTATTTTCTTTAATTATCTATTTTTTACTTAACACTTATTTTTCTTAAAACTACATTGTTGGTTAAGGGCTTGTAAGTAAGCATTTTACTGTAAGGTCTATTTGACAAATACAATTTGATTTGAGATAGGGGAGTGATAAGATATTTAAAGCCTAAATAGAGGAAACTAGATTTCCGCCTGGCTTTTAGTCCCTAAAGATAATCAGCCAGTAACAAATCACTCCTCTGTGCGGTATGTAAAGAGGTTACTGAACAGAATGGAAAATTACCAGTTGAATAGTATTATTCAACTCAAGCATTTACACAGCATTAGACTAACAAAACAATTTTGCTCCAACATTACAGACTGACTTAGACCAACCATATGCTTTAGACCCCCCTCTATGTTACTGACTGACTGTTTCCATTCAGTGCTCAGCTGATGCACTGCTGGAAATCCATGCAGCTTAACATCTTTGTTGAGAGTCAATAAACCAAATTGTAGCAGATCTAGTCTGAATCTTGTCACATTAATCCAGATGAGTAGCTGCAATAAATGTTCTCTTGATAGGCCTATATCTTGGACCTACTTTGTACAACGCATGGGTCACCACATGCACTGAGCAGTTCTGAGTTTACAGTTCTTGACAGAAATTTGAGGGCAGCTTAGATGTCACAAACAACACATATGCACACAGGAAGCGATATGAATTTAACTACAATATCACGAAGCTGAGGTAGCCAGCCAATCATAGTTGAGCGTGGTGACATCAATCTCTGGGCTCTGACTTGGCTCTGTCCTAGTCAGCAGCGAGGAGAGAACCAGAGCCATAATCATAGAGGCTGATGTCTGGAGATGCCAACCCACAGATAGGCAGTGGTTTCTGGGAGAAGCCAGGTTCAGAGCCATGAGACAGAGCCCTCATCCAGCCTCTCTATTCCAGACCTGGGTTCAAATATTATTTGAAATCATTTAAAATACGTTGCATATGCTTTATTGAGCTTGCCTGTCTTAACGGACCAATACAGTAGTGCCAAAACTGCCCACCCTGCCAATCTGGCACTCCAGGCAGGCTGGCGCAATCACTCAAAGTATTTGAAATATTTCAAAACAGTATTGGAACCCAGGTCTGCTCCATTCATTTACCCCCCTCGAGGGAAGTGGCAGCAGCCAGTTGAATCTCCTCATCCCTGGAGCTCTGAATGTTCTGCCTTATTTGAGACATCTACATTCTTCAGTGATGTGATTTATTAATTGGTCAACTCAGGGCTTTGTGGTGAGGTTGCTGTATCTGTGCTGCTGTTTTTGAGGCCAGGGCTAACATGAATAGGCTAAGCACAGGCTCTAGCAGTGAGTTAAGGAACAATGAATGATGTATCTGCAGATTGCTTAAGTGCACACTTTGTGTTTGTCTAAGCTAAGTGTAAACATGCACTTTTAGGGAGAGGGAAGCTGTGGGAACAACACAGCTGAACCACAACATTGAGACTGGAGGCAGCTGGGGCAAAACCCAGTTACACAGTCAAATGCATTTGAATGTTAGCGTATATTCAAGCATAATCTGAGTGTCAAATACATTGAAAATATATTAATGATATAACTCAGTTATGACTAAACCCAGTTTAACACTTGACGAGGGGGAACTTACATAGATCTCATTGTGGTCGAAGCGTTTCCTCAGGTTCTCGATGAAGGAGTCTTCGTTGAGGGTTTCTAGCAGGACCATGTCTCCCACCCCTATCATGTTGTCCAGAAGTGACATCTTCACCTCCATCTTGGAATCAGCAGTCCCCCCTGTAAAGAAGAATAACAAATGGAATACATTAGACACAGGCAGTGATTTGAAAACAAGAGAACGGGGGGTGAACATGGATGTGGGTACGATATTGGTAGCAAAAGTAAGTAGCCGCTATAGATTACATTATCTGCAATCTGTTAGTCAATGCATCAACTCTAGAACTTCAGTCATGAACGGTTTAGGTGAACTCCTATAAAGATTAGGCACTCATCCTCATGCAGTGGTAATCTAATCTGGAATAGTGATGCATATGAGGGCTTGATGGGCAGTCCACCATCTTATACTAGTCCATAGTCCAATAGTAGTCCAGCTGTGGTCTGTCTGGAGTGTTCATGTCAAGGACAGTCAGTGCCCCTCCCCGACCCCCAGAGTCAGCCCAGCCCACCATCCATCCCCCTACCCATATATATCCCCCTCCAGACCAGATAGCATGCTCCCTGCTGATCCAATCGCTGTAATCCCCTCACATTAACTTGCCTCATCCAGGTCCATCATGACCCGATCATGTAGGTTCATGCTCTACAACATTCGGAGAGTACGACCCTGCCTTACACAGGAAGCGGCACAGGTCCTAATCCAGGCACTTGTCATCTCCCGTCTGGATTACTGCAACTCGCTGTTGGCTGGGCTCCCTGCCTGTGCCATTAAACCCCTACAACTCATCCAGAATGCCGCAGCCCGTCTGGTGTTCAACCTTCCCAAGTTCTCTCACGTCACCCCGCTCCTCCGCACACTCCACTGGCTTCCAGTTGAAGCCGGCATCTGCTACAAGACCATGGCGCTTGCCTACGGAGCTGTGAGGGGAACGGCACCTCCGTACCTTCAGGCTCTGATCAGTCCCTACACCCAAACGAGGGCATTGCGTTCATCCACCTCTGGCCTGCTGGCCCCCCTACCTCTGCGGAAGCACAGTTCCCGCTCAGCCCAGTCAAAACTGTTCGCTGCTCTGGCACCCCAATGGTGGAACAAGCTCCCTCACGACGCCAGGACAGCGGAGTCACTCACCACCTTCCGGAGACACTTGAAACCCCACCTCTTTAAGGAATACCTGGGATATGATAAAGTAATCCTTCTACCCCCCCTTACCCCACCCAAAAAAAAAAAAAACATATTGTAAAGTGGTTGTCCCACTGGCTATAAGGTGAATGCACCAATTTGTAAGTCGCTCTGGATAAGAGCGTCTGCTAAATGACGTAAATGTAAATGTATTTGACTTATTCAAAAGGCTGTCTTAGACTGCTCTATATACTGTAAAATTCGTGCCTATAGACTACTAGTCTAGATAACTAGTTTTCCCAGCTTGATGGCCCCAACTTTGTGCTGTACAGTGTGAGACAGGTAAAAACTTTCCCAAAAATGTTGACAGTCACAGCATGTTGCAGTGAGTTATCACACTATGCCAATATTACAAGTCACCTTTGAAGAAAATAACCCAAACCAACCCAGAAGCCCATGTTTGTGTGTAGTGCTTGTTTCTGCTGATCTAAAGAGCTGGGTTAGCAAGGGAGAACTGAACAATAGACGATGAGCACATCGCTTCACCCCAGCCCATCTGTTACAACAGCACAGAGTTCGGGGTACAGCAAAGCCCCGTATCAAGGCCTCTCTCTTTATCTCCGTCCCTATAGCGCTAGGATTAGTGTCCACAGGAGATGGGAAATATTGGCGGAAAACTGCCACCCCCAGCAGTGTCTGTCTCCTGCTTTCTGGTTCGGATCTCTCCCCTTTCTAAATATTACCCCCAGTTCGCTGTTCAAGTAGCTGGGACAGAAAGGTATTAGTTGCAGAGCGTTCCCCAGGTTTCGCAGCTCTGAGGCCATTGGAACTGTATGACTCTGGGTCGGGTCTTTATGTTCAGATGATGAACGGGGGGCTCTGTGCGTCCCACAAATGGCACCATATTCCATATAGTACACTACTTTTGACCAGAGCCCTCTGCACTATAGAGCAACGATTCTCAACTGGTGGGTTACGACCCAAAGGTTTTGAATGGTTGGGGGTATTTTTATTTATTTATGACAAAATACTCCATTCTGAACTTTAACGAATTAAACCAGGTATATCAAATCAATCAAATGTATTCATAGCCATTTTTACATCAGCAGATGTCACAAAGTGCTATACAGAAACCCAGCCTAAAACCCCAAACAGCAAGCAATGCAGATGAAGAAGCACGGTGGCTAGGAAAAATTCCCTAGAAAGGCAAAAACCTAGGAAGAAACCTAGAGAGGAACCAGGCTTTGAGGGGTGGCCAGTCCTCTTCTGGCTGTGCCGGGTGGAGATTTTAACAGTACATTAAGGCCATATTTTTCTCCAAGATGTTCAAACGATTATAGATGACCAGCAGGGTCAAATAATAATCACAGTGGTTTTGTAGAGGTTGCAACAGGTCAATACATCAGTATAAAGTGTGTAGAAATGATAATGAACTTTAATCTCTGAACAAGTTTTCTTCAATCACAGTATTTTCAATATAGAGCTATTAGCAGCACTATTTTTCGTTGATTTTGTAGTCTCAAGACAGTGAGTTTAACATTTTTCATTAAGAATATGGGCAACATTTTATTATTGAAAATTAAAGAGGTGGGATTGTTGTTCCCTTGTCATATAATTGCTACATTTACTATCAATATAGCATTAAAAATAGTTTTCCAGATTGCATTTTGGCAATTATTTTTTCGCCATTGCGAATATTGAGTAGCAACTGAGACAACATGGTTCAATTTGGGTCCAGTTGAGAACAAACCACTGCTATACAGAATAGGGTGCTCTTTGGGATGTAGCCTCTGAGGAGCAAACCCAACCCCCCCTCTCTCAAGCCAAGTGGATGTCCATGGTCCACCGGGAGGTCAAGTGCGAGGTCCGTTCTTCCATTACATAATTCCCTGAGGAATCTCTCAAGTCCACTGTGTGCCGAGTCGCGAGGTTTGAACAGGCATTGCGCAAGCAGCCAATCAAACGGCCCCAAACCAAACAGTCGCTGAACAAGCACGTCCCGCAGTGTATATTTGAGATGGCTATGTTTAGAACTGTTTGTTATTGGCTGTTCAAGAGCTCCTCTGGAGCCCTCAGGCCATTGGGATTAATGGACTTCTGGTTCCACAAAGACTGCAGTTTTCGTTTGAAACGCAAACACAACTCCTGCTGACTTTCCTGACCAGGGCCCATATTAATAAAGCATCTAATTCCCTTAAAAGGCTAAACTGATCATAGATCAGCACTCGTACTTTTAGATACTTTGTAAATACGGGCCCAGAACTATATAAGTAATAATAAATAATAATAATATGCCATTTAGCAGACGCTTTTATCCAAAGCGACTTACAGTCATGCATGCATACATTTTTGTGTATGGGTGGTCCCGGGGATCGAACCCACTACCCTGGCGTTACAAGCGCCGTGCTCTACCAGCTGAGCTACAGAGGACTAAGTGAGCAGCGTCTGTATAGTAGACTTCTCCAGGTGCATGTAATGCAAGGAGATGAAGCTTAATTCATTGTGATAGTACCCTGTTTACAACATTTTCCAACATCTTGGGGAAACCCTATTGGCTCCAGAAATCTAACTGCTCCTTCGAGAAAAACAGGTTTATTTTCTTCAGTGCATAGGAACAGGGAGAGTTCTGTTGAAAACTGGACTCCCTGAATGTGTACCCCATCTCAGACTTTCTCTAGCTTCTGTTCTGCTGGAGGGCACAATGTTCTGAGGCTATAAAACTCTTCTTAGTAGGACACAAGCTTCCACAGTCCAAACCCACATAACTTACTCCATGTAACACACACACACAGTAAAAACCTTTGAAGATATGTGAAAGAGCTCAAGGATTCACAGGTAAAACTGGTAACATTCTGTCCCATTTTATGCTGAGGAAATATCTTAGAACTTAATTTATTCATCTCATACATTCAATACGTTGGCGCCGTGTATACATTTTCACAAATATTAAGACTTATATTCTGTGACAAACTAGTTTCACCGCTAAACCCATTCTATTGACCTAGTTTTCATTACAGTAATATTGAAAATGTAAGCCTTGTGGTGGTCTTCTGTCAGTCAATGTTAGCCTACCTGTTCACAGTAGGTTGGATGGGAAAATATGGGACAACAGCAGAGTGGTTTGCTTCAGTTTAAAACAGGCGGACCCTCTCAGACTAATTGAGGAAATAATAATCCACAAATGAATTTAGAGCAGGAAGGTAACATTAACAACGGGAAGAACCCCACTGCACCTGGCAGTAGCTGGCTGTAGCTAAACAACAGCTGGCTCTGGTTGTAGCTGAGAAACAAGCCACAGCTGCTCTGGGCCGTGTTCATTAGGTACCAAATGGAAGAACAGACAAACGAGAAGGGACTACCTGAACACTTGTTTTTTTCTTGCAACACATTTTGCTACGACATGTCCTAATGAATAAAACCGTAGCTGAATGTAAATGAAACAGGCCACGGCTGCTGTGGATGGTACTGCCTAGTCTGGATGTATACTATACAGCTGCTCATTTATGGGCCATACCTTTGGGACTAATTAGAATATCAGAGACTGTCATCACCCACCACCATGGGCCTGCATAAAGAAAGAGAGGCAGAGCAAGAGAGAGGGGGAGAGAGAGGCATATAGAGAAAAGGAGAGAGGCATATAGAGAGAGACCGGGAGAGCGAGAGAGAGGCATAGAGAAAGAGAGGGAGAGAGTGAGGATAGAGAGAGGGAGAACAAGAGAGAGGCATAGAGTTAGAGGGGGGAGGGCATAGAGAGACTGTTGCTAGCCAGATAGCCACAAAGAATTGACATTACATTTGACATTTTAGTCATTTAGCAGACGCTCTTATCCAGAGCGACTTACAGTTAAGTGAGTGCATACATTTATTTTTATTTTTTTCATACTGGCACCCCGTGGGAATCGAACCCACAACCCTGGCGTTGCAAGCACCATGCTCTACCAACTGAGCTATACGGGGCCCACATCTACCTTGCATAGCATTCGTTTTAGGTCATTTTTGCCTGTTAAACTATCTGGTTAGCTACATTATTACAATTCACATACAGCTGATAGTTAGAAAGTAAAACGTTTGCTTTGTGTAGATCTTGTTCCGTTGCCATTGTCCTGGCTGGAAGAAGGTGAAGTGAATGGGAAGGTGTAGCTTGAGGTTGTACCGTAGGGGGAGCGTGACTGCTTCTCAAATGTAATGTTTTATGCATTCTCCACACTCTCGACTTCAAAAGAACGTACTCAAGAGAACGTCCTCGGAGAATGAACTCAGAACATGACTGTGAGGAGCACGGTAATATGCATATTGACAAACGCTGCGAGAGCGAGAGGTGCAGAGAGGGACAGAGGTGCAGAGAGAGAGAGAGAGAGGCAGGGAGACAGAAATACTCCCAAAATCAGATAAAACTATGTTTAAAGCTGGGAATTATTCTGGGTGAGGGAGAAACCACAAATATTACTGCCAGATATACCGTTGATGTCGAAAGTTTACATACACCTTAGCCAAATACATTTAACTCAGTTTTTCACATTTCCTGAAATGTAACCCTAATAAAAATTCCATGTCTCAGGTCAGTTAGGATCACCACTTTATTTTAAGAATGTGAAATGTCAGAATAATAGTAGAGAGAATTATCTATTTCAGCTTTTATTTCTTTCATCACATTCCCAGTGGGTCAGAAGTTTACATACACTCAACTAGTATTTGGTAGCATTGCCTTTAAATTGTTTAACTTGGTTCAAACGTTTCGGGTTGCCTTCCACAAGCTTCCCACAATAAGTTGGGTATATTTTGGCCCATTCCTCCTGACAGAGCTGGTGTAACATTTAGGTTTGTAGGCCTCCTTGCTCGCACATGCCTTTTCAATTCTGGCCACAAATGTTCTATAGGATTGAGGTCAGGGCTTTGTGATGGCCACTCCAATACATTGACTTTGTTGTCCTTAAGACATTTTGCCACAACTTTGGAAGTATGCTAGGGGTCATTGTCGATTTGGAAGACACATTTGCGACCAAGCTTTAACTTCCTGACTGATGTCTTGAGATGTTGCTTCAATATATCCACATAATTTTCCTTCCTCATGATGCCATCCATTTTGTGAAGTGCACCAGTCCCTCCTGCAGCAAAGCACCCCCACAGCATGATGCTGTCACCCCCGTGCTTCACGATTGGGATGGTGTTCTTCGGCTTGCAAGCCACACCCTTTTTCCCCCAAACATAACGATGGTCATTATGGCCAAACAGTTCTATTTTTGTTTCATCAGATCAGAGGACATTTCTCCAAAAAGTACGATCTTTGTCCCCATGTGCAGTTGCAAACCGTAGTCTGGCTTTTTTATGGCGGTTTTGGAGCAGTGGCTTTTCAGGTTATGTCGATATAGGACTCGTTTTACTGTGGATCTAGATACTTTTGTACCGGTTTCCTCCAGCATCTTCACAAGGTCCTTTTGCTGTTGTTCTGGGATTGATTTGCACTTTTCGCACCAAAGTACGTTAATCTCTAGGAGACAGAACACGTCTCCTTCCTGAGCGGTATGACGGCTGCGTGGTCCCATGGTGTTTATACTTGCATACTATTGTTTGTACAGATGAAGTGGTACCTTCAGGCATTTGGAAATTGCTCCCAAGGATGAACCAGACTTGTGGAGGTCTACAATTTTCTTTCTGAGGTCTTGGCTGATTTCTTTTGATTTTCCCATGATGTCAAGCAAAGAGGCACTGAGTTTGAAGGTAGGCCTTGAAATACATAATAATAATAAATAATATGCCATTTAGCAGACGCTTTTATCCAAAGCGACTTACAGTCATGCGTGCATAAATTTTTTGTGTATGGGTGGTCCCGGGGATCGAACCCACTACCTTGGCGTTACAAGCACTGTGCTCTACCAGCTAAGCTACAGAGGACAACCAGGTACACCTCCAATTGACACAAATTATGTAAATTAGCCTATCAGAAGCTTCTAAAGCCATGACATAATTTTCTGGAATTTTCCAAGCTGTTTAAAGGCGCAGTCAACTTAGTGTATGTAAACTTCTGACCCACTGGAATTGTGATACAGTGTATTATAAGTGAAATAATCTGTCTGTAAACAATTGTTGGAAAAAGTACTCGTGTCATGCACAAAGTAGATGTCCTAACCGACTTTCCAAAACTATAGTTTGTTAACAATACATTTGTGGAGTGGTTGAAAAACAAGTTTTAAATGACTCCAACCTAAGTGTATGTAAACTTCCGACTTCAACTGTATATATGATTGCCATAGCCTGAAGGACATCCCATGACCATCAATTACCTATAGTATTTACATTGTACACTGCTCAAAAAAATAAAGGGAACACTAAAATAACACATCCTAGATCTGAATGAATGAAATAATCTTATTAAATACTTTTTTATTTACATAGTTGAATGTGCTGTCAACAAAATCACACAAAAATTATCAATGGAAATCAAATGTATCAACCCATGGAGGTCTGGATTTGGAGTCACCCTCAAAATTAAAGTGGAAAACCACAATACAGGCTGATCCAACTTTGATGTAATGTCCTTAAAACAAGTCAAAATGAGGCTCAGTAGTGTGTGTGGCCTCCACGTGCCTGTATGACCTCCCTACAACGCCTGGGCATGCTCCTGATGAGGTGGCGGATGGTCTCCTGAGGGATCTCCTCCCAGACCTGGACTAAAGCATCCGCCAACTCCTGGACAGTCTGTGGTGCAACGTGGCGTTGGTGGATGGAGCGAGACATGATGTCCCAGATGTGCTCAATTGGATTCAGGTCTGGGGAACGGGCGGGCCAGTCCATAGCATCAATGCCTTCCTCTTGCAGGAACTGCTGACACACTCCAGCCACATGAGGTCAAGCATTGTCTTACATTAGGAGGAACCCAGGGCCAACCGCAGCAGCATATGGTCTCACAAGGGGTCTGAGGATCTCATCTCGGTACCTAATGGCAGTCAAGCTACCTCTGGCGAGCACATGGAGGGCTGTGCGGCCCCCCCAAAGAAATGCCACCCCACACCATGACTGACCTACCGCCAAACCGGTCATGCTGGAGTATGTTGCAGGCAGCAGAACGTTCTCCACGGCGTCTTCAGACTCTGTCACGTCTGTCACATGTGCTCAGTGTGAACCTGCTTTCATCTGTGAAGAGCACAGGGCGCCAGTGGCGAATTTGCCAATCTTGGTGTTCTCTGGCAAATGCCAAAGGTCCTGCACGGTGTTGGGCTGTAAGCACAACCCCCACCTGTGGACGTCGGGCCCTCATACCACCCTCATGGAGTCGGTTTCTGACCGTTTGAGCAGACACATGCACATTTGTGGCCTGCTGGAGGTCATTTTGCAGGGCTCTGGCAGTGCTCCTCCTTGCAAAGGCGGAGGTAGCAGTCCTGCTGCTGGGTTGTTGCCCTCCTACGGCCTCCTCCACGTCTCCTGATGTACTGGCCTGTCTCCTGGTAGCGCCTCCATGCTCTGGACACTACGCTGACAGACACAGCAAACCTTCTTGCCACAGCTTGCATTGATGTGCCATCCTGGATGAGCTGCACTACCTGAGCCACTTGTGTGGTTTGTAGACTCTGTCTCATGCTACCACTAGAGTGAAAGCACCACCAGCATTCAAAAGTGACCAAAACATCAGCCAGGAAGCATAGGAACTGAGAAGTGGTCTGTGGTCACCACCTGCAAAACCAGTCCTTTATTGGGGGTGTCTTGCTAATTGCCTATAATTTCCACCTGTTGTCTATTCCATTTGCACAACAGCATGTGACATTTATTGTCAATCAGTGTTGCTTCCTAAGTGGACAGTTTGATTTCACAGAAGTGTGATTGACTTGGAGTTACATTGTGTTGTTTAAGTGTTCCCTTTATTTTTTTGAGCAGTGTATATAACTTACAGGTAATGCATAGTGTAGCCATCAACCATGTACATTTTGGTTTTTATTTATTAGCCATTCTTTCTAATCTTATTTAATTAAATGTATCGACTGAAGATTACACAATACAACAGCAGTAGTGTTGTACCTGTATACATGATTATATGTACTATTATTATTAATACATATTTCATTTTCCCGAAATTAGAACAATGAATTAAATATGTTGATTACAATATTTAATTGGCCTAATTAGTTTTAATCCATTTAATTTAATCATCATTAACCAGTTATGCTGAGTTGATAAACCTGAACGGCTAAATGACTAGCATACACATTAAGCAGATATTTCTTTCCTCATAGAAAAGGACTCAAACATGTAATACGTGAGGAAATGGTTGCCAGTTCATCCAATACATGTCATGCAACTGTAGGTCAATGTACTTACGATTTGGGTATGCACATAATTGGATGAGTTTACAGTGCATTAGCAAATTATTGTTCTGTTCCAACATCAAATACATTTCATAGCTTGACATAAAATAGTAAGCATCTTATTCATTGATAATCCGTAGGATTAAAGAGATGTATTATTTTTAGAAACTAGATTACATGCCCCCAAAAAATGAAATGCTTTTGCCATAGGGCATTTCCATGTAAAAAGCCCCATGATCACTAACATCATCAAGTTCATAATCAAATTGTGTCAAATGAAAGCAAAGTCTATATTTGAGAAATGAAGACATTTTTCAACCATTTTCCAGCATAAAAATTTGGAATAAGCGAAGGCTTATCAGAAATACATCAAAACACAATAACGTTGTAGTAAAGACCCCTGCCAACATTTATATTTCGTTTTACAGAAATAATTTGTTCAATAACTATTGCCTAGTGTCTTGTCATTCTGTTACCAAAAACCCACATATCTTTAAGATATTTTCTAATTTCTCTCCTTCATAAGGTGGGAGGATAATTAAAGTTCACAGAAGTAACAAGTAAAGGTAGACCTACCAATTAGTGTTTTTACTGTTAACAATTTGGTTTATAATTATTAAGTGATTAAAACGTGTCATTCTGTTAGCAAATCGGTAACAGAATGACCAAAAATATCTAAACAGAATGACTGCAACTGAATAGGTTACAATGGGAAATCATAGTAGTTACAAACCACAGTTGGGTCACCTGCTACGGTCATCCTTTCCACTGGCATACTTATATGTTCAGCTCATAATGGTTTTCTTTCTCTGTTGCGTGGTGGTCAAAGCAAGAGTGTGAAAACAGTCTGGACAACCCCTCCCTCTCACTCTCCCGGTCTCTCTTCTCTCACCAGTTAATGTCATCTCTCTTCTTACTGACACCTACCCATGAGCCCCCTCTCTTTCCATTTACTGTAACCATACTCATCACCCACTGACCACAGCCCGACAGACACCGGATGTCCATGCAACGTTGAATTTAAAATTTGATCAGTCCAAATCTGAACCAATTATAGCAGTCTGTTTCGCAAGTTTGGACAACACCGAACAGTAGAGCACAGTACAGTACAGTTTAGTACAGTACACTAGAGTTCAATAACCAAAAGATACTTTATCAAACTCTGTGTCATATACATTTACATTTTAGTCATTTAGCAGACGCTCTTATCCAGAGCGATTTACAGGAGCAATTAGGGTTAAGTGCCTTGCTCAAGGGCACATCGACAGATTTTTCACCTAGTCGGCTTGGGGATTAGAACCAGCGACCTTTCGGTTACTGGCACAACGCTCTTAACCAGTAAGCTACCTGCCGCCCATATCATAGCCAACACCCCATTCTTTCTGCAGAAATCTTTACATCTTAATTCAAAGTCGATAATTAAGAGTTTTTGGAAAACATGGTCACAAAGAGAGATTTTACAGTCATTCGGTTACCAAACTTTACATCTGCACTGTTCTTCGAGTAAATGTGTTTTTCATAGCCGCGGGAAGTAGGCTATGAAGCACCCCCTGATAAATCACAATTAATAATAGTTTTAGTCAAATTTTCTGTGGACATTTTTTTATTATTAGTCCTTGCACATATAGTTATATCCTTTGTTTAACTTAAATCAATGTTTTTTGTTTGGCATACTTTTAAAGTGAAAAATCGGAGCCTCTGATTTTCCACTTGCATACCGTGGTACGAACTATAAATTATTCCCCCCCATCTCACCCTCGGGCAGAGCAGACAGCCTCAAACACACACACACACACACACACAGATCTGGCACTATTATTATAATAAACACAGAAAAATACACATGTAAAAGCTTCCTTACATAAAGGAATATTAGTGGTAATATAGCCATGATACAAACAAAAGAACGGAGAATGAAATATATTTGAAAAGCCTAAAATTGAAAAATACATTGAGAGCAGAGCCTCAAAACACACACACAGAGAGATCTGGCACCATGCTACCGTGCTATACAGACAGCCCTCATTGACTAGGCTACATTAAAAACTATGCAGATGTGACCAAATGGAGAGGAAAAAGTATATCAAGGGCTAGCTGGATATTGACTTGAATTGAAAGGACACCTGACGTAGGTTTTCAACCATACTGCAATTTAACCATGGGAAATTATATAATCTAGATGAAAAACACAAACACTTTGGTAAAAAGCTTATTTACATACGTTTTCAGACCCTTTGCTATGAGACTTGAAATTGAGCTCAGGTGCATCCTGTTTCCATTGATCATCCTTGAGATGTTTCTACAACTTAATTGGAGTTCACCTGTGGTAAATTCAATTGATTGGACATGATTTGGAAAAGCACACACTTGTCTAGATAAGGTCCCACAGTTGAGAGTGCATGTCAGAGCAAAAACCAAGCCATGAGGTTGAAGGAATTGTCTGTACAGCTCCGAGACAGTATTGTGTCGGGGCACAGATCTGGGGAAGGGTACCAAAAAATGCCTGCAGCTTTGAAGGTCCCCAAGAACACAGTGGCCTCCATCATTCTTAAATGGAAGAAGTTTGAAACCACTAAGACTCTTCCTAGAACTGGCCGCCCGGCCAAACTGAGCAATCGAGGGAGAAGGGCCTCGGTCAGGGAGGCGACCAAGAACCCGATGGTCACTCTGACAGAGCTCCAGAGTTCTTCTGTGGAGATGGGAAAACCTTCCAGAAGGACAACCATCTCTGCAGCACTCCACCAATCAGGCCTTTATGGTAGAGTGGCCAGACGGAAGCCACTCCTCAGTAAAAGGCACATGAAAGCCCGCTTGGAGTTTGCCAAAAGGAACCTAAATGATTCTCAGACCATGAGAAACAAGATTCTTTGGTCTGATGAAACCAAGATTGAACTCTTTGGCCTGAATGCCAAGCATCACGTCTGGAGGAAACCTGGCACCATCCCTACGGTGAAGCATGGGGGTGGCAGCATAATTTTTCAGCGGCAGGGACTGGGAGACTAGTCAGGATCGAGGGAAAGATGAACGCAGCAAAGTACTTGATGAAAACCTGCTCCAGAGAACTCACGACCTCAGACTGGGGCAAAGGTTCATCTTCCAACAGGACAACGACTCTAAGTACACAGCCAAGACAAAGCAGAAGTGGCTTTGGGACAAGTCTCTGAATGTTCTTGAGTGGCCCAGCCAGAGCCCGGATTTGAACCCGATTCAACATCTCTGGAGAGATCTGAAAATAGCTGTGCAGCGACGCTACGTATCCAACTTGACAGAGCTTGAGGGGATCTGCAGAGAAGAATGGGAGAAACTTCCCAAATACAGCTGTGCCAAGCTTGTAGCGTCATAACCAAGAAGACTTGAGGCTGTAATCGCTGCCAAAGGTGCTTTAACAAAGTACTGAGTAAAGGGTCTGAATACTTATGTAAATGTGATATTTACATGTTTTATTTGTATCTGTTTTTGCTTTGTCATTATGGGGTATTGTGTGTAGATTGATGAGGGGGAAAAAACAATTTATTCAATTTTAGATCAAGGCTGTAACATAAAAAAATGTGGAAAAAGTAAAAGGGTCTGAATACTTTCCGAATGCACTATATAAAAAGGTACAACTTTTACATTCCCTGTCTGAGCCAATGTCAGAGCACTGCCTGGAGCAACAGGAACTGAGGAATTTTATTTTATTTATATATAATATTAAAACATACAATATACCTGCAGTGAAGCCGCTCAACATTTACATTACATTCAGTCAGTCAATCTAACAGACTCCCATCCAGAGCGAACCACAGAAGCAACCAGCGTCAACGCCCTGCCCAAGGGCACGTTGACAGATCTCCCACCAGGTCAAAACAGGGACCCGAACCAGCGACCTATCGGCCACCGGCCCAAGCTCCCAACCCTCCAAGATCCCCCCCCACAGCTGCCCCTAAACCATCCGAGACCCTCCTCCCCCCACAGAAAAACAACATATCCCTCCATTCCCCACCCCCAAACCACAGTCTCCCAATGCACCAACAAAATGAACAAAAGAGAAAAACAAAGGAAAACAACAATGCAAAAACAAAAAGACACCAAGGACAACAAAAATCTAAACAGCAAGGCCAACTGTATAGGTTTGAGTGCATGTGTGGCACTATTTCAAATCAAATCAAATGTTATTTGCCACATGCGCCGAATACATTAACCAACAATGCATTTTTTTTATTAAGAATAAAAGCAAATAACTAAAGAGCAGCAGTAAAATAACAGTAGGGAGGCTATATACAGGGGGGGTACAGGTGCAGAGTCAATGTGCAGGGGCACCGGCTAGTCGAGGTAATATGTACATGTGGGTAGAGTTAAAGTGACTATGCATACATAATAAACAGAGTAGCAGCAGCGTAAAAGAGGGGGATGGGGTGGGGGTGGGGGGGGTCAGTGCAAATAGTCCGGGTAGCCATGATTAGCTGTTCAGGAGTCTTATGGCTTGAGGGATAGAAGCGGTTGAGAAGCCTTTTGGACCTAGACTTGGCGCTCCGGTACCACTTGCCATGTGGTAGCAGAGAGAACAGTCTATGACTAGGGTGGCTGGAGTCTTTGACAATTTTTAGGGCCTTCCTCTGACACCGCCTGGTATAGATGTCCTGGATGGCAAGAAGCTTGGCCCCAGTGATGTACTGGGCCGTACGCACTACCCTCTGTAGTGCCTTGCGGTCGGAGGCCGAGCAGTTGCCATACCAGGCGGTGATGCAACCAGTCAGGATGCTCTCGATGGTGCAGCTGTAGAACTTTTTGAGGATCTGAGGACCCTTGCCAAATCTTTTCAGTCTCCTGAGGGGGAATAGGCTTTGTCGTGCCCTCTTCACGACTGTCTTGGTGTGTTTGGACCATGATAGTTCGTTGGTGATGTGGACACCAAGGAACTTGAAGCTCTCAACCTGTTCCACTACAGCCCCGTCGATGAGAATAGGGGCGTTCTCAGACCCCTTTTTTTTCCTGTAGTCCACAATCATCTCCTTTGTCTTGATCACGTTAAGTGAGAGGTTGTTATCCTGGCATCACACGGCCAGGTCTCTGACCTCCTCCCTATAGGCTGTCTCATCGTTGTCGGTGATCAGGCCTACCACTGTTGTGTTGTCAGCAAACTTAATGATGGTGTTGGAGTCGTGCCTGGCCATGCAGTCATGGGTGAACAGGGAGTACAGGAGGGGACTGAGCACACACCCCTGAGGGGCTCCCGTGTTGAGGATCAGCATGGCAGATGTGTTGTTACCTACCCTTACCACCTGGGGGCGGCCCATCAGGAAGTCCAGGATCCAGTTGCAGAGGGAGGTGTTTAGTCCCAGGATCCTTAGCTTAGTGATGAGCTTTGAGGGCACTATGGTGTTGAACGCTGAGCTGTAGTCAATGAATAGCATTCTCACATAGGTGTTCCTCTTGTCCAGGTGGGAAAGGGCAGTGTGGAGTGCAATAGAGATTGCATCATCTGTGGATCTGTTGGGGCGGAATGCAAATTGGAGTGGGTCTAGGGTTTCTGGGATAATGGTGTTGATGTGATCCATGACCAGCCTTTCAAAGCCCTTCATGGCTACAGACGTGAGTGCTACGGGTCGGTAGTCATTTAGGCAGGTTATCTTATTGTCCTTGGGCACAGGGACTATGGTGGTCTGCTTGAAACATGTTGGTATTACAGACTCAGTCAGGGACATCTTGAAAATGTCAGTGAAGACACTTGCCAGTTGGTCAGCACATACTCGGAGTATACGTCCTGGTAATCCATCTGGCCTTGTGGCCTTGTAAATGTTGACCTGCTTAAAAGTCTTACTCACATCGGCTACGGAGAGCGTGATCACATAGTCATCCAGAACAGCTGGTGCTCTCATGCATGCTTCAATGTTGCTTGCCTCGAAGCGAGCATAGAAGTAATTTAGCTCGTCTGGTAGCCTTGTGTCACTAGGCAGCTTGTGGCTGTGCTTCCCTTTGTAGTCTATAATAGTTTTCAAGCCCTGCCACATCCGACGAGCGTCAGAGCCGGTGTAGTACGATTCAATCTTAGTCCTGTATTGACTCTTTGCCTGTTTGATGGTTCGTCGGAGGGCATAGCGGGATTTCTTATAAGCATCCGGGTTAGAGTCCCGCTCCTTGAAAGCGCCAGCTCTACCCTTTAGCTCAGTGCGGATGTTGCCTGTAATCCATGGCTTCTGGTTGGGGTATGTACGTACGGTCACTGTGGGGACGACATCATCGATGCACTTATTGATGAAGCCAGTGACTGATGTGGTGTAGGCGGCAGGTAGCTTAGAGGTTAAGAGCGTTGTGCCAGTAACCGAAAGGTCGCTGGTTCTAATCCCCGAGCCGACTAGGTGAAAAATCTGTCGATGTGCCCTTGAGCAAGGCACTTAACCCTAATTGCTCCTGTAAGTCGCTCTGGATAAGAGCGTCTGCTAAATGACTGTAATGTAATGTATACTCCTCAATGCTATCTGAAGAATCCCGGAACATATTCCAGTCTGTGCTAGCAAAACAGTCCTGTAGCTTAGCATCTGCGTCATCTGACCACTTTTTGATTAACCGAGTCACTGGTGCTTCCTGCTTTAGTTTTTGCTTATAAGCAGGAATCAGGAGGATAGAGTTATGGTCAGATTTGCCAAATGGAGGGCGAGGGAGAGCTTTGTATGCGTCTCTGTGTGTGGAGTAAAGGTGGTCTAGAGTTTTTTTTCCTCTGGTTGCACATTTAACATTCTGGTAGAAATTAGGTAAAACAGATTTAAGTTTCCCTGCATTAAAGTCCCCGGCCACTAGGAGCACTGCCTCTGGATGAGCGTTTTCCTGTTTACTTATGGCCTTATACAGCTCATTGAGTGCAATCTTAATGCCGGCATCGGTTTGTGGTGGTAGATAGACAGCTACGAAAAATATAGATGAAAACTCTCTTGGTAAATAGTGTGGTCTACAGCTTATCATGAGATACTCTCCCTCAGGCGAGCAAAACCTTGAGACTTCCTTAGTATTGGATTTTGTGCACCAGCTGTTGTTTACAAATATACACAGATCGCCACCCCTTGTCTTACCGGAGTCAGCTCTTACAATATTCAATGATTACATTTATCTAAAAACAGGCTTTAGGCTACATGTGCACCGCCAAGTCAGAACAGTAGGCTAAGTTATGAGGGGGAAAGGGACCAAATTATTAGGGTGAGGCACATGGGCTACTAACAGCTTACTACACAACATACATTTAGTTTTACTTTCTTAGCTACAGTATACATATCTCCCTGGCATATTACATAATTTATGCAGCAGAATACAATACATTTTTGGACTCACCTTGTTGTACTGTGCTCACTTGAACAGGAAGGTGTGCAAATCTTGTCATCAAATTGTGTCTTCAAAGTCTGGCATTCTCTGGATTTATGGTGCTTTCAAAACAACTAGGATGACTTGGAATTCCAAATTGGATGACCGTTCAAAGCATATTTTCCCCAGTCGGAGCTCGTTCCCAGTTGTCTTGAACTCACTGAAGTCTGAGATTTCTCAGTTCAGAGTTTCCAGTTGTTTTGAACGCGGCAGAAGGCATGCTGGATTGACAGCATGGCCAATGTATTCAACCTTTTCTGGCCGATGGTGTTGAATGTTTATCCTTTTAAGCTTGGAAAAGAGACCCTTAAACCCAGACTTGGACCACACACCCTCTCCACTGAATAGCAGGCTAGTGATTGCTTTGCAACGCTTGCAGTTAGCCACGGATTCTTTCCAAACCACTCATTGTTGAATTTGCGATTTCCAACTTGTGTAATGTTTATGTACAGTGGGGGGAAAAAGTATTTAGTCAGCCACCAATTGTGCAAGTTCTCCCACTTAAAAAGATGAGAGAGGCCTGTCATTTTCATCATAGGTACACGTCAACTATGACAGACAAAATGAGAAAAGAAAATCCAGAAAATCACATTGTAGGATTTTTAATGAATTTATTTGCAAATTATGGTGGAAAATAAGTATTTGGTCAATAACAAAAGTTTCTCAATACTTTGTTATATACTCTTTGTTGGCAATGACACAGGTCAAACGTTTTCTGTAAGTCTTCACAAGGTTTTCACACACTGTTGCTGGTATTTTGGCCCATTCCTCCATGCAGATCTCCTCTAGAGCAGTGATGTTTTGGGGCTGTCGCTGGGCAACACGGACTTTCAACTCCCTCCAAAGATTTTCTATGGGGTTGAGATCTGGAGACTGGCTAGGCCACTCCAGGACCTTGAAATGCTTCTTACGAAGCAACTCCTTCGTTGCCCGGGCGGTGTGTTTGGGATCATTGTCATGCTGAAAGACCCAGCCACGTTTAATCTTCAATGCCCTTGCTGATGGAAGGAGGTTTTCACTCAGGATTTTTAATGAATTTATTTACAAATTATGGTGGAAAATAAGTATTTGGTCACCTACAAACAAGCAAGATTTCTGGCTCTCACAGACCTGTAACTTCTTCTTTAAGAGGCTCCTCTGTCCTCCACTCGTTACCTGTATTAATGGCACCTGTTTGAACTTGTTATCAGTATAAAAGACACCTGTCCACAACTTCAAACAGTCACACTCCAAACTCCACTATGGCCAAGACCAAAGAGCTGTCAAAGGACACCAGAAACAAAATTGTAGACCTGCACCAGGCTGGGAAGACTGAATCTGCAATAGGTAAGCAGCTTGGTTTGAAGAAATCAACTGTGGGATCAATTATTAGGAAATGGAAGACATACAAGACCACTGATAATCTCCCTCGATCTGGGGCTCCACGCAAGATCTCACCCCGTAGGGTCAAAATGATCACAAGAACGGTGAGCAAAAATCCCAGAACCACACGGGCGGACCTAGTGAATGACCTGCAGAGAGCTGGGACCAAAGTACCATCAGTAACACACTACGCCGCCAGAGACTCAAATCCTGCAGTGCCAGACGTGTCCCCCTGCTTAAGCCAGTAAATGTCCAGGCCCGTCTGAAGTTTGCTAGAGTGCATTTGGATGATCCAGAAGAGGATTGGGAGAATGTCATATGGTCAGATGAAACCAAAATAGAACTTTTTGGTAAAAACTCAACTCGTCGTGTTTGGAGGACAAAGAATGCTGAGTTGCATCCAAAGAACACCATACCTACTGTGAAGCATGGGGGTGGAAACATCATGCTTTGGGGCTGTTTTTCTGCAAAGGGACCAGGACGACTGATCCGTGTAAAGGAAAGAATGAATGGGGCCATGTATCGTGAGATTTTGAGTGAAAACCTCCTTCCATCAGCAAGGGCATTGAAGATTAAACGTGGCTGGGTCTTTCAGCATGACAATGATCCCAAACACACCGCCCGGGCAACGAAGGAGTTGCTTCGTAAGAAGCATTTCAAGGTCCTGGAGTGGCCTAGCCAGTCTCCAGATCTCAACCCCATAGAAAATCTTTGGAGGGAGTTGAAAGTCTGTGTTGCCCAGCGACAGCCCCAAAACATCACTGCTCTAGAGGAGATCTGCATGGAGGAATGGGCCAAAATACCAGCAACAGTGTGTGAAAACCTTGTGAAGACTTACAGAAAACGTTTGACCTGTGTCATTGCCAACAAAGAGTATATAACAAAGTATTGAGAAACTTTTGTTATTGACCAAATACTTATTTTCCACCATAATTTGCAAATAAATTCATTAAAAATCCTACAATGTGATTTTCTGGATTTTCTTTTCTCATTTTGTCTGTCATAGTTGACGTGTACCTATGATGAAAATTACAGGCCTCTCTCATCTTTTTAAGTGGGAGAACTTGCACAATTGGTGGCTGACTAAATATTTGTTTTCCCCACTGTATCTATTATTTCTCTTCATATGACAGGGATTAAAAAGGATTTGCCAGTAGATTGTCGACATGATTCATGATGACGACTGCTTGTCTAGCTTGCTAAACTAAGATTTTGAAAGTATGATGTTGACATGATCAGTCCAATCAAAGCTACGGTACATATAACGTGATTTGACGTCATTTTATCTGTGGCCAATGACCTTGAGCCGTCTTGGATGGGCACTTCTAATGTAACTCTATGGCAGCACCCAAGGGGCTTGAATTTTCGAGCTCTCCCCGTAAGTTTTGTGGTGACGTAGTGTCCCCATGAGTGACAGAACACTGAGCCAATCACGTCGCAACTAGAGAATATTACCAACCCCTACGCTCCGTATTTTCCGCTGGCTGCCCCACTACCACAGAAAGTACTGAGCTAGGCTGAAACACCTACATTTTAGAGCTGCCTTACTCAAGAAAGCAAAAAAAGAGACCATGTTTTTATGCGGCTTTATTAACAAAATATTTTATTATATTTTTTCCTTGTTTGCAAACTGATATGTGACACTTAATAATGCCAAAATAACATGCAAAACAGGCGGGCTCTGCCCCACCTGCCCTGAATGACGGGTCGCCACTGGTGCACGTGTGCGTTTGAATGCCAGCGTGTCTATATGCATGTGTACACGTGTACAAGCACCTGCGTGGCATCAGCCTCAGGCAAACATTGGATGTAACAGCGTTACTCCTCAGTGTCATTCAATCTTACTTTTGTTTTGTTTATTTTTACTTTATCTTTGACCGTCAATCTATCCCCCGCCCAGCAACTTTATGAGGACTTGACATTAGTTTGACAGTTTCACCTTCTGACCGTCTTGGATAATATTCAGTAAAGAAAATGGTTGTCATTTTTGCTGGAGGTGTTTTAAGGGGCAGGTTAGGGTCTGTCCCCCTGATCTATTATGGGTTCAAAAACTCTTGTTTTACTTCAGCAAAGGAACTGACCATGCTTGTCCCTAACAAACAAAAAGTGTCCCACCTAAAGAGACCATCACCACATAGCAAATCTCTTTGCCTTGTTGACAGTGAGACAAACAGCTGGTTTGTGGTCCCCACCACCCCATCACCACATTGCCACCAGTCCACTCAATCATCTCTGTTAGCCCAATGTGATAATCACTACCACTGCAGATTATTTATGTGTACGTGCTGCTGGTCCGCTAGAGTGGAGGAAGGGTTCCTCTCCTATTTAAATCTACCCCACCCTCTCCCCCATACTCCTACCCCCTCATGCTGTGGCCCTGCCTTCCCTGGTTGATATGGTGTTTGTCCTGTTCAATCCATGTGCTTCACCAGCGCTGATGCTCTCTAACTACAAACGCACCACCCCACTGAGTTAATACCCTTGGTCCCAGTGGTTGCCACCTCCCTCCACATCTCCCCCCTCCCAGAAGTGCCATCTCACTCACTCGCTCCCTGTACATGTCCCTTTCAATCTCCAAAGTATACGCTACGCTGTGGGAGGCCTAGCTGCTGCCATCAACTCTGTAGTGCCCCCCATTCGTTGATTCAATGGATACAAAAGACTGTGGAGCAAAATTTTCTGTACTGTATTAGCCACACACTAGAACATGTTCCACTACCTCAGTGAACGAACATTTCCAGGTTTTGGGGAGTGAAATCTGTCTGTGGGTTACAGTATGTAGCTCTGCTGTGGCTTACAGCGCCTTCAGAAAGTATTCACACCCCTTGACTTTTGACATTTTGTTGTGTTACAGCCTGAATTTGTCACGGTCTACACAAAATACCACATATATAATGTCAAAGTGGAATTATGTTTTTAGAAATGTACACATTTATTAAAAATGAAAAGCTGAAATGTTGGAGACAATAAGAATTCAACCACTATGTTATGGCAAACCTAAATAAGTCGCATAATACGTTGCATGGACTCTGTGTGCAGTAATAGTGTTTAACATGCCTTTTGAATGACTACCTCATCTCTGTACCTCACACATACAATTACCTTTAAGGTCCTGCAGTCGAGCAGTGAATTTCAAAACACAGACAAAGACCAAGGAGGTTTTCCAATACCTTACAAAGAAGGGCACCTATTGGTAGATGGGTAAACATGTAAAAAAGCAGACATTGAATATCCCTTTGAGCATAGTGAAGTTATTAATTGCGGATAAGATGTCCATTTCATCAGCCACGTTGGCGGGTGGTCAGGGCTCCACAGTGCGAGCATTTCACTCACATTTGTGAATAAAAATAGTCAAGCACGATCACATTTATAGTCAAATAAATGCTGCAGTAGCTCTTTTCCAAGCATTTCTGCAGTTGTTTCATAGCTGTTAAATTAATTGCACAAAATCAAAGAACTATGAATCCTATATAGCCTATTCCACCTTGCACTGCAACACTGCCTGGCTGGGGGCTGTGCGAACGTGAAAAGCTGAGTGAAAGATTCATTTTTAGAAGTGCTGTGCACATGCATAAAAGTTGGTCTAATTTATTTGAAACAAAAGTCTACTGAAGTGAAACTTTGTCCTTGTGTTTCTTGGCTATTTACATTGTTTTGCTCACAAGGTAGGTTGTTTTTCTATGTTTGAGTTTCAACTGCTAGGAAAGAGAAAACAAATGCTTCTACTAGTCAGACTCAATCTCACAGGCACAAACATGACTGGCTATTAAAGGGGCAGGTGAACATTTTTGTCTCATCTGTGATATTTTGGTTAGAAGAAAAAAAATGAAATTAAACAATATACCACATTACTTCTTACTAGTAATACATTTATAGTTTTAGAAACATTACAAAGCATGCTCATCTGTTTTTTGTGTTTTGTTGGTGTAATTTTAGCGTAAAGATTATATTTTGGCTGGTAGAAAATCTGAGTGACTGGTAGATTATTTTTATCTACCTATCACAGCGGCTGGTGGTCCAAAATGTTAATCTTATGCCCTGTTAATTATACCTTTACACCCAGTCACTACAAAGATACAGGCGTCCTTCCTAACTCAGTTGCCTGAGAGAAAGAAAACTGCTCAGGGATTTCACCATGAGGCCAATGGTAACTTTAAAACAGTTACAGAGTTTAATGGCTGTGATAGAACAAAGCTGAGGATGGATCAACAACATTGAGTTCCTTCACAACACTAACCTTAATGACAGAGTGAAAAGGAAGCCTGTACAGAATAAATATATTCCAAAACATGCATCCTGTTTGCAACAAGGCACTAAAGTATAACTGCAAAATATCTGGCAAAGAAAATACTTTATGTCTTGAATACAACGCGTTATGTTTGGGGCAAATACAATCCATCACTGAATACCACTTAATATTTTCAAGCATGGTGGTGGCTGCATCATGTTATGGGTATGCGTTTCATCGGCAAGGACTAGGGAGTTTTTTTAGGATAACAAAGAAACGGAATAGAGCTAAGCACAGGCAAAATCCTAGAGGAAACCCTGGTTCAGTCTGATTTCCAACTGACACTGGGAGCCAATTCACCTTTCAGCAGAAAAAAAGTAAAGAAAAAAAAGCCATATCTCAGACTGGCCAATAAAAAGAAAAGATGAAGATGGGCAGTCTGAGATATGGCTTTTTCTTTGCAACTCTGCCTAGAAGGTCAGCATCCCGGAGTCGCCTCTTCACTGTTGAGACTGGTGGTTTGCGGGTACTATTTAATGAAGCTGCCAGTTGAGGACCTGTGAGGTGCCTGTTTCTCAAACTAGACACTAATGTATTTGTCCTCTTGCTCAGTTGTGTACCGGGGCCTCCCACTCCTCTTTCAATTCTGGTTCGAGACGTTTGCGCTGTTCTGTGAAGGGAGTAGTACACAGCGTTGTATGAGATCTTCAGTTTCTTGGCAATTTCTCGCATGGAATAGCCTTCATTTCTCAGAACAAGAATAGACTGACGAGTTTCAGAAGAAAGTTATTTGTTTCTGGCCATTTTGAACCTGTTATCGAACCCACAATTGCTGACGCTCCAGATACTCAACTAGTCTCAAGAAGGCCAGTTTTATTGCTTCTTTAATCAGCACAACAGTTTTCAGCTGTGCTAACAATAATTGCAAAAGGGTTTTCTAATGATCAATTAGCCTTTTAAAATGATAAACTTGGATTAGCAAACACAACGTGCCATTGGAACACAGGACTGATGGTTCCTGATAATGGGCCTCTGTACGCCTATATAGATATATGTAGATATGTAATGTGTGTGTTTGGTGTGGTCCTCTGTAGTTCAATTGGTAGAGCATGGCGCTTGTAACGCCAGGGTAGTGGGTTCGATCACCGGGACCACCCATACGTAAAAATGTATGCACACATGACTGTAAGTCGCTTTGGATAAAAGCGTCTGCTAAATGGCATATCATTTATTATTATATTCCATTAAAAAAATCAGCCGTTTCCAGCTACAATAGCCATTTACAACATTAACAATGTCTACATTGTATTTCTGATCAATTTGATGTTATTTTAATAGACAAAAAAAGTGATTTTCTTTCGAAAACAAGAACATTTCTAAGTGACCCCAAACTTTTGAACGGTAGTGTATTTTTTTTTACGACTAGCGTTTAAGTCAGATATAAACATAGAAAATGCAGTAGTCTGCCAGCCTATGCCACATCTAGCAGTAGAGAGGATATCCTCACATCTGTAGCCTAGCCTCCTGTGATGGTCTCATCCTTCAAAAGTCCAATTCCACACACTGGAGATGCCAACCAGGAACAGCTGGCATCAGGAGCGATGGAACATGAGCATTCCCAGATAGAACTTGAACATTCCATGATGGAACAGGGAATGATCAGGGAACAGGGGCTTTAATAAATCTCAGTTGAAGTCGATAATCAAACAGAACTTGACGCAACATGGATCTGTCAGTGATTGCCTGGCTGCTGTCAGAGCTAGAACCAAAATGGCAAGCCCTGCATCTCTCTAGTCAGCCAGTAGAGCTGAGCCGGTAGTGCTGCACTTCTCTATCACCCTCACAACCACCTCTCTTTGGCCAGAGCTAACACCCAGGACACACACCTCAGTAGTACTCACCACAGGCAGATCAGAGCAAACACCATTCATCACCATGGCTGAGGGACTTTGCTCCTAAACAACATGGCAACTAGTACAGCCTAGAGGGCAAACACATGGTTCTGGATACAGATGAGGGTTGAAAACAGTATAAACTATGCAAACACTGGACAAATACACATTTCCTTATCAAAATCATTTCAGCTAGCTGTGTTTCTGAATCAATTATTTTCATCCCAATGGGTAAATGAATAGCTATTCAGACAGAAACTCCCCAATCGCCGAGGCTGGACCACAACATCCACTATAAACATATGGGAAATTCCAAGGTAACAGTGTATGTTTTTTGTTTGTTTGTCAAACAAAAAACAAATGATTGCAAAGTTAAACAAACAACTACAGAAAACACACAGACAATTTTACAAAAACACATTTACTTGAACAGTGCAGATGAAAAGTTTGGTAACAGAATGATGGCACAACAGGTCATTCAAGTCTCAGCATCACTCTTACCATGAAATTGCCCATATGTCTTTGTTTGTTTGATCAGTCCTACTAATAAAGTTCATCTGGTGACTTGCCTCATGAAGGCTGTGGCATATCTGATGAACCACAGAAGCCACAGTAATACAGAAAAGGGGAACTGCTTTCTGGATGGAAGGACTTATGGAACCCATGGGCTGAGGGGGCCATTCCCCGCTCTCTTCCACACACAGAAATAGACTAACATACCGTAATGGTGTCCAGGGTAAATTGATAACATTTTAGATGATCATGAATCTAAAATGAAGGCGCTGTAGTGAGAGCAGACGTTGTTATAATAATAATAATATGCCATTTAGCAGACGCTTTTATGTGCAGTGTGCATTTGGTTTTCCAATAACATTTGGTATTTTGGCAGTAAACAGCTGAGAAGTCGATAGTAAATATCCTTTATCTTATCATGTCTATAACATATACAGGACCTTCATGAGCAGTCACCTGGGATCAACTACTTCATCTGTATGAAAAAAAATGTATGCACTCACTAACTGTAAGTTGCTCTGGATAAGAGCGTCTGCTAAATGACTAAAATGTAAAATGTAAAATCTGAACCAGTATCTTTGATAGCAGCACTTCAAACATACAGTAGCTACTGATCTTCAAGGGTAGAAACTAGAATCATATTTTGGACATTCCCTTACTGTTGTTAGGCAACTTGTAACACAGAAGACCCTATGCCATAAACGTCAAAAGTTGAGTCCTGAAACAAAGCAGGACGCAAATCTCCTTTGTATGAAGCACAGTGACAAAAGATTGGGTTAATATCACTCCACCAGTCCCAGACAAAAACACAGACAGCATGAAACCCAGACCCTGGTTGCACCTGAAGCTTCATTAAAAATGCAGACCTAACCCAATTTTGGTTTATGTTTTTGGGCGCGTGCCTTCTGCAAAGATTTAGTTTTCCATGCTCCAAAATTCCAAGTTCACATAGAGTGCAAGCTTGGCCCTGGCTCCAAAGGGAATTCCAGCAGGAGGAAATGCAGAGAGACTTGACTGGAGAATCTCTGGGATGTTTCTCAAAGAACAACAGCTGCTTTTTATGCTTTAAATTAGATGGTGTGTAGGCTAGTAATACATTTCAATCTCCATTACAAATCTCTGTGTGTGTGTGTATTTCATTCAGGGATATTTCAAAGGGGCTGCAATGTAAGTACATTATTCTGGCGTGAAATCGCATGTTTATGCATAGTGGAGTGAAGTGTGGAGCAGTGTAGGGCAGTAACATAGATCGCCTAGTCTAGTGAGTGCATGAAATCTCAGAGAAGACATCTGCTTTGTTTTTAGAGTTGCACTGCTATTTTCCCCCTTGTTTAACGTTGTGTTCTGCTCGAGCACACTGACCGCAGATGTTCGCAATCACGAGAGTGCATTCTTAATTAACAATACAAAATCGCCCTAGATTTAGCGAGGGGAGACGAGCAACAAAAGTAGACCCACCCTCTCCCGATAGTAGCCTACCCACCTCTCTCTTCCCCTCACACGAAAAAGAATATGGGCTCAGGAATGGTCGAAACGATTCTGAGTGAAAAGTTGTACAAAACCATTACGCAAACCAAACAAGCTACAAGTAGCCTACTCAAAGACAAAGAAATGTAAGGATGCGTGAAACATTTAAGGGATAGTTTTACGCAAAATAAAGATTTCACGTGGCATTAAAGTTGCACAAGTAATACAAATCAGCTAAAAAAAGAACAGAATATGCTATGTGAAGATCTTGAACATAAAAGCTCATGGGACTGGTGGCATTAGTGTAGGCTAAATAACTAACTGGCTGCATGCACATGTATATGAATGGGCAAATACCCTACTGAATAGACACATTTGGAAACGAGAATTCTAGTTATAAAAAAAAAAGCGTCCGATTATGTAACCAACGCTGAATTATCAATTACAAAGTAACATTCAAGTGATAGGCCTACAAAAAGTTGCAAACAATGACTAGGCTAGAACTTCTTGTGTTAGGCTACTCAGACAGTGTGGAAAATCTTGAGAATAAAACTATTCTACTTGCCTCCGAATTGGAAATGTTGTCCCCTAAATCCACTCTGGTGGACAATGTAGAATCCCAGAGATATCTCTACAGATGAAAAAAGTTTCCTCTATCCCCGTTGTATAGACGCGTCTCTCATACGGCTCTGAGGACTTCCACTGGAGCACTAACGGATAGGGACTACGGGCATAGGGAGTGGCTAGCTGCACACGTGCTGCTGCGCGCCCTTCAATCGCCTTAGGTGAGATTTTAAGAGAGAGAAAAAACTGCCTAAATTCTTCGAAACGCAGTCTCAGCATCATCATAACTATCATAACTCATTGCCAGTAGGAGATGAAGGCATCTGGCAGTGCAATACCGCCCTCTTGTGACATTTTCATATCAATCATAGACAGCATGCATTGCAGTCCTCTAGTCCAGAGGTTCCCAAACTGTGGGGCGCGCCACCTAGGTGGGAGGGATCGGCAGGGGAGCGCCCCCATTTTTATTTTATTTGTTTTAATGGAACTCAGTCCGGATTGAAATGTACTCTTGAATGTTGTAATAGTAGAATGGACAAGGTGCAATTTCGAAATTTGGTAGTGCAGCATCAGTTCCTCTTGTCATGTTAGTCATTGCAAACCTTAGAGAGCTATTTATAACTTATAAGAAATTTCCAGATCAACTAGCCCATTACAGCTAACGTTTTTTTATTTAGGTTTTTTAGCCCATAGATATTGTTGTGATTTTTTTGTCACTCAAATATCACATCAATACACATTAGACATGGCAAATTGTATAGAATTGAAAGAAATTTTGCTGTAAAACTGCACAATTTTCTTTGCACCCCATTACAAAATCTGTAGAATTGCAGGAAATAATGTTCCCCAATGCTGAAAGAGGGGCCTCTAGTGAAAAAGTTTGGGAACCCCTGCTCTAATCTCATGTTGGTGGAATTGCAATATGCAAACTCAAATTATGGAATGATGCACCTATTTTACTCCATTCCATGATATGCTCCAAAATATTGATAGGGACAGTTAGCCTACTCTAGTTCCAAGTAACATGATGTGTAGGATCTATTATATTCTATTATATCAAAAATATCAAGTGTGACAGTTACTCTAGTTGCAAGTAACATTTATAGGATGAAATGATTTTATATTTCTATTCTATTCATTCTATGCCATATTATACCAATATATCAATAGAGTGATATGGAATGTTTCTGGAATGGGACGTTCTAAATTGTATTCCAATCTTACTGTCTGTGCACATAATGTAAATTTACAGAAAGAAAAGACAGACCACTGCCTGTCGTTTCCAATGGCAGCAAAGGAATCACAGTGGGCAGAGCCAAGCAAGAGCTAGCGAGATCCTATTGGCGCGTTCTAGCATGTATTTGCATATTTCCGTTAGGGAACGCGTACTCTGTGAAGTGCGCGTGTGCAATAACTAAATCAGGTCTTGCCCTCCTTTTTTAACAACGCAATTTTTTTAAAGCTTTGGGTGAAGTCTACAAAACTTAGTTCACTCTGTTCGTAACAGTTTGCAGTTTTTGGAACAGAAAACTGTATTGAGATCAAATGTTTAATCGATTAGAAAATTAGCAGAATATCGCCCAACATCCATCTCGCTGGGCTTCCTCTCATCACCATATTTGGTGGTGAGCGGAAACGCCAACCAAATGCTTCAGATTTATACATCCGGTTAAACATCTGGCTCATTCTTCTACCTGTTGTGTTACTGTAACTCGTTCAGATAATGGGTGCGTTGGTAAATTCGCTCTGGCTATCTACTACGATTTCAGAGCGCTCTTGTAATGAATGTACGAACGCCCATGAGCGCAGAGCGCACTCTGGCACTCCAGATGTAATATACGAACACACTTACTGTTAACAAATTGTTACAAAAATCAATGCAGTTGCTATGTAACCACAGACGCTTCACCCTCCCGGAAGTGCGTGCCTCAAAATAAAATGGCGGACCACAGCTGCATCAGAGGTTTGAATTCGCCGCGGTTGTGGCTTTTTTCTGTGCAATCTTTAATCAATTTGTGTTTGTCTTTTCTCGCGTTGAGAGCTGTAGTGGTCGAGGGTCAAACTGAAGATGCATTCCGAGCAGGAAATACCGTTGTTTCACCGGTCGCTGCAGCAGCACGGGATCTACGGTAGGGGGAGCAGGCTAAACACATTGGCCTACCTATGCTGTAAACCTGCTGTAGCCTGTATTTCAATATTGTATTAGGGACGCATAGAATATCCGTTATTTGCTTCTATAGCAGTCATTTCAGTTTTAAAAATGTGCTCAATATTTAGGATACATAATGTAATCAGAAAACATTCTTCAAACTGAGAATAAATCAAATCTGCCTGGTACTATCAAACCTGTAGGGCAGGCACAACACTAACACAACATGTTCAAATGTAGGCTACAGTTGTCCGCCTGACCGCCGATGAGTGAACATCACCTTCCCTGCGTACCTGGGAAGTATAGCTCACTGCAGTGAAGTGAGCCGACACTCGCAAAGCCATCCGTCTTCAGTTTCCGTCTGAATTTGTGCGCAAATACACAACACTTTACGGTATCGCGTGTTTTCTGGTTGTGAAACAGCAACAGTCACGCACAGATAGATTATATCTACAAATAATTCTCAGGGTCAGGGTGTGCCGTCTTTTCAAGAAAACGTGTCAGCCATACCTGCCCACAATATACATAAGGACAGACATAAAGGAAGAAATCATAGTCCTACCAGATAGCACACTACAGACCTGTATATTGTCAGTAAACAACATTTGTTGAAATCGCAGAAAGATAAAGCGGACTAGCCCTCAGGCTGGAAAAACAAGTTTGTTAAGATTTACAGATGTGAAAAATGGCTATCCTTTGGCAAACATTTTTTGAAGGGAAGTACGTGTGCAGACGTGACAAAATGTTTACCATCCAATTTTACTGTGTTAAAATTATAATCCATCAAAGTTCACTGTAAGATAAAGTAAACTTGTGTTTTTCCAATGTTGAAGCTGGCATAATGTTATGCTTTGCAATTTTAATGACAATGGATTACTAATGTATTAGTGGCAGACATATTGCAAAATGTTTACCATCCATTTTTACTGTATTAAAATGTAATTATGCGGCAGATAGCTTAGTGGTAAAGAGCGTTGTGCCAGTAACCGAAAGGTTGCTGGTTCTAATCCCTGAGCCAACTAGGTGAAAAATCTGTCGGTGTGCCCTTGAGCAAGGCACTTAACCCTAATTGCTCCTGTAAATCGCTCTGGATAAGAGCGTCTGCTAAATAACAAAAAATAAATAAAATAAATAATAAATTACCTCAAATTTCACTGTAATATAGAATAACCAGTTATATTAACCCATATTTTAAGATGGCATAATATGGGCATCGTATCAAAATAATTGTTGATAAGGCGCTTGTCTCTATCTGTGCATGACAGTGCATCTTACTCAGTTTCCCTACCAGAAAACACATGATACCTTAAAGTGTTATGTATTCGCGCACACAAATTGGCTCACTTGACCGCAGTGTCTAGCTCCAACAGAACTCATGTTTATGAGGCTGCCAGCCAGGCGCATAGCGCATAGCCTAATAGAACACAATAAGACATATAATTCTATCTCTATATCTTTATGCTGCCAGGTACCTGCTTTACGACATCAACCCCCCAGAGGGTTTCAACCTGCGTCGGGATGTGTACATTCGCATGGCATCCCTGGTGAAGACCCTGAGGAGACACAGTGACTGGGTGCTGGTGCTGCCCCCCTGGGGACGTCTCTACCACTGGCAAAGCCCAGACATCCACCAGATCAGGATCCCCTGGGGAGAGTTCTTCAGCCTCACCAGCCTGCAGGGCAACGTGCCTGTCATAGAGTACGAGGAGTTTATAGCTGGTGAGTTCAGCAGTCTCATACCCTTTCCACACTACTGAACTGACCTGAGACGAACTGAGCTGGGCCTCGTTTCCCAGAGCCTTCATAGCATTAAGATCATCGTTAGAACCATCTTTCAATATATCTTTAGTAGCCGATGAGACATCCCGAAAATTGTTCTTCTCACGAAACCGCCTGTAGCGTCCGAACGGTTTGGCCTACAAACTATTATGAACACTCTATGGCAGGATGAGACACTCACGAACACAAACGTCACAGGACTCAGCCAGGCCCAGCCAATCAGAATTAGTTTTTCCCCATAAAAGGGCTTTATTACAGACATAAATACTCCTCAGCACCCCCTCCCACTCCTCAGACAATCCCGCAGGTGAAAAAGCCGGATGTGGAGGTCCTGGGCTGGCGTGGTTACACGCGGTCTGTGGTTGTGAGGCTGGTTGGATGTACTGCCAAATGCTCTAAAATGACGTTGGAGGTGGCTTATGGTAGAGAAAGTAACATTAAATTATATGGCAACAGCTCTGTTGGACATTCCTGCAGTCAGCATGCCAATTGCACGCTCCCTCAAAACTTGAGACATCTGTGGCATTGTGTTGTGACAAAACTGCAAATTTTGGAATGGCCTTTTATTGTCCCCAGCACAAGGTGCACTTGTGTAATGATCATGCTGTTTAATCAGCTTCTTGACATGCCACACCTGTCAGGTGGATGGATTATCTTGGCAAATGAGAAATGAACACTAACAGGGTTGTAAACAAATTTGTGCACAAAATTAAGCTTTTTGTGCTTATGGAACATTTCTGGGATCTTTTATTTCAGCTCATTAAAAATGGGACCAACACATTACATGTTGGGTTTATATTTTAGTTCAGTATACATGTCGGTTGTTTTGCTCTAGGACGCCCACAAGCCTCTCAAGACCTGTCTGAAGGTCCCCTGTACCAGTTTCAAAAAGTTATGGAAGTATACAGTGCATTCGGAAAGTATTCAGACCCCTTTTCCACATTTTGTTACGTTACAGCCTTATTCTTAAATGGATAGAATATTTATTTTTTCTCATCAATCTATCCACAATACCCCATAATTACAAAGCGAAAACAGGTTTTTACAGAAATACCTTATTTACATAAGTACTCAGACCCTTTGCTATGATACTTGAAATTGAGCTCAGGTGCATCCTGTTTCCATTGATCATTCTTGAAATGTTTCTACAACTTGATTGGAGTCCACCTGTTGTAAATTCAATTGATTGGACATGATTTGGAAAGGCACACACCTGTCTATCTAAGGTCCCACAGTTGACAGTGCATGTCAGAGCAAAAACCAAGCCATGACGTCGAAGGAATTGTCCGTAGACCTCCGAGACAGGATTGTGTCGAGGCACAGAGCTGGGGAAGGGTACCAAAACATTTCTGCAGCATTGAAGGTCCCCAAGAACACAGTGGCATCCATCATTCTTAAATGGAAGAAGTTTGGAACCACCAAGACTCTTCCTAGAGCTGGCCGCCCGGCCAAACTGAGCAATCAGGGGACAAGGGCCTTGGTCAAGTAGGTGACCAAGAACCTGATGGTCACTCTGACAGAGCTTCAGAGTTCCTCTGTGGAGATGGGAGAACCTTCCGGAAGGACAACCATCTCTGCAGCACTCCACCAATCAAGCCTTTATGTTAGAGTGGTCAGACGGAAGCCACTCCTCAGTAAAAGGCACACGACAGCCAGCTTGGAGTTTGCCAAAAGGCACCTATTGACTCCCAGACCATGAGAAACAAGATTCTCTAGTCTGATGAAACCAAGATTGAACTCTTTGGCCTGAATGCCAAGCGTCACGTCTGGAGGAAACCTGGTACCATCCCTACGGTGACTGGGGCAAAGGTTCACCTTCCAACAGGACAACGACTCTAAGCACACAGTCAAGACAACACAGGAGTGGCTTTGGGACAAGTCTCAATGTCCTTGAGTGGCCCAGCCAGAGCCCAGACTTGAACCCGATCTAACATCTCTGGAGAGACCTGAAAATAGCTGTGCATCAACGCTCCCCATCCAACCTGAGCTTGAGAGGATCTGCAGAGAAGAATGGGAGAAACTCCCCAAATACAGGTGTGCCTAGCTTGTAGCGTCATACCCAAGAAGACTTGAGGCTGTAATCGCTGCCAAAGATGCTTCAGCAAAGTACTGACAAAAGGGTCTGAATACTTATGTAAATGTGATATTTCAGTTTTTATTTGTAATACATTTGCTAATCTTTCTAAAAACCTGTTTTTGCTTTGTCATTATGGGGTATTGTGTGTAGATTGAGGATTTTTTAAATTTATTGTTTTAATCATTTTAGAATGAGGCTGTAACTTAACAAAATGTGGAAAAAGTGAAGGGGTATCAATACTTCAGAATGCACTGTATATGGAGATAGTTCAGTGCCTAAAATAAGGGGAAAATATATGTCAAAAAAAATAGTTTCCTGATCCTCTTATATCTCTCAGATATAGGACAGACACACTTCAGAACAAACTTCCTTTTGATTTTTTGGGGGACTATCTGTTGTTCCATGTGGTGAATCTGTTATTCAATGCGTTTCTATTGGCTAATAGCAATCTTTATTTTTTATTTTTTATTTTACACCTTAAAATAGATTTAATTGTCATTTTCTGTCAACGATCTTCACTAAATACTCTGTAATGTCAAAATGGAAGAAAAATGTGAACATTAAAACACAAATATATGTTGATTAGATAAATATTCAACCCCCTGAGTCAATACGTTATAATCACTTTTGGCAACGGTTACAGCTGTGAGTCTAGCATTTTGCCTGTGCTTAGCTCTATTCCTAAAAAAAAAACAGATGACAAGCAAACCCAGAAACATGATGCAGCCACCACAATGCTTGAAAATATGAAGAGTGGTGCTCAGTGATGTGTTGTGTTGGATTTGCCCCAAACATAACGCTCTGAATTCAGGACAAAAAGTTAATTTCTTTGTTTACAGTTTTACTTTAGTGCCTTATTGCAAACAGAATGCATGTTTTGGAATATTTTATTCTGTACAGGCTTCCTTCTTTTCACTCTGTCATTTAGGTTAGTATTGTGGAGTAACTACAATGTTGTTGATCCATCTTCAGTTATCTCCTATCACAGCCATCAAACTCTGTAACTGTTTTAAAATCACTGTTGGCTTCGTGGTAAAATCCCTGAGCGGTTTCCTTCCTCTGTGGCAACTGAGTTTGGAAGGACGCCTGTATCTTTGTAGTGACTGGGTGTATTGATACACCATCCAAAGTGTAATCAATAACTTCACCATGCTCAAAGGGATATTCAATGTATGCTTTTTTCTTTATACCCATCTACCAATAGGTGCCCTTCTTTGCGACCCTTTGGAAAATCTCTCTGGTCTTAGTGGTTGAATCTGTGTTTGTAATTCACTGCTCGACTGAGGGATCTTACAGATAATTGTATGTGTGGGGTACAGAGATGGGGTAGTAATTTTAAAAAATCATGTTAAACACTATTGCACACAGAGTGAGTCCATTCAACTTATTATGTGACTTGTAAGGAGCATTTTTACTCCTGAGCTTATTCAGGCTGTAACACAACAAAATGTGGAAAAAGTCAAGGGGTGTGAACTTTCTGAAGGCACTGTACATGTGCCTATGAATGTTATTTAAATCATATTGAAATCAATTTAATGTTCAATCAATGTAATTATATTTTGCGACTAGGCTGCTGTCTGTAATTTTTGCCTGAATGTGTTTCATGATATGTGACAACATGTGTGCAATGATGTGTCCAATCTGTGATTTAGTGCATTATTATTGGGTAAGCATAATAATCCGCCGCAATAGCCTGTTTGCAGCCATAGGTGGTAATATCTCTCTAGGAGCTGATCCGTCGTCAGTATTTTGGAATAATTCTAATGTTAAGGTAAGATTTGAATGGAGAATGCTGATCAGAGAGCAGCACTGCTTTTCTTTCGCCACATGATCTAATGACACACTTAGTGAACGTTCTCTCTGTGCTTGTTGGGAAACAAAAAGTTGGCTCATAAATAACAATGCATCTGGTATGATCATCGTAATGCTTAAGTTACATCGCAACTGGGAAACGAGGCCCTGTACTGGGCTGGCCTGGTTTTGCATCCATCATAGTTGCTGGGATCGTGCTGGAAAGGCCAATGTAAAAGGCAAATATCAGAGTAGCATTCTGGTCACCCCTCAGACATTTGAGTAAATATCCATGTTTTTGTGGTTGGTCGACTTTACCTGACGTTTGGCTGATTTCAATTTTTTCCTCTGTTAATGATTGTTCCAATGGTATAAATAATGCATAATGATGCATGGTTATAAAGGCTTATACGTGCTTAGAACAAGATATAAAACATTATACCTTCAGGCTTAAAGTAAAGTGTTATATTTCCATGTTTTTGGCTCCAGAGTCTGGAGGCCCATTTATTGAACAGGTCCTGGTGCTACAGAACTACGCTGAAGGGTGGACTGACGGGAAATGGGAGGAGAAAGTGGACGAGCGACCCTGCGTTGAGCGGTTAATGTACTCCAAAGACAAACAGGGTTATTACAGGTACAGTAATCACCAGGTTCAGAGATGGATAGGAACATAACGGATTCAACACAATACATTCAAAAGATTCATATGACTACTGCATGTAGACACTAACAATGAGTCTGTCATCTGTGCTTACCTACCTTTATGTCTCGCAAAGTTCAATTATCAAAGGTAGCTCAGCTGGTAGAGCACGGCGCTTGTAACGCCAAGGTAGTGGGTTCGATCCCCGGGACCACCCATACACAAAAAAAAATTATGCACGCAGGACTGTAAGTCGCTTTGGATAAAAGCGTCTGCTAAATGGCATATTATTATTATTATTATTATTATTATTATTATTAATTATAAATTATTAAAATGTGTTCTATGGCAGTGGAACAAGCTTTAGTAGTTGTAGTAGTAGCAGTAGTAGTATAGTCGGTGTAGTGAGTATGACTTATATTCGTATAAATAAAATCATCATGTTCGTTATGAGCAGTTTTCCCTAATTTGAAAACATTTCCTTCCTTTCTTTCCTCTCCTTCCTCTCCCTCTGTTAGAGGCTGGTTTTGGGGCTATGAGGAAACCAGGGGTGTGAACGTCACTTGTCTGTCAGCTCAGGGCCACGCCTCCATCCTGGCACCACTCCTGCAGAACAACATCACATCAACGTGAGTCAATAAATGTCCATGTGTTTGGCTAAGATAGATACAATTATTGAATCCTTGATTCAGTCCAAATCTTCTTGTCTACGGATGTGATATCATTATAACACTATTACAGGTTTAATGTGGACTTCCTATTTAAACTAAAACAAAAAGTCATATTCTAGAGTTGGCAGCATCGTCTTTATTGGATTTGCTGTATGTACTGTATGAGATGTGGACGTGTTCACTGATGGAGCTCTTTCCTTTCATATCCCCACAGATCAGTGATGTTGGACAAAGCAGAGACTGTCCTCCATGATCACTACGCAGGAAAGGACTACTGGGATGTAAGTCTGATGTCAAGTTGTAAAGAATGTATCTATGTCTGGTAATGGTTGATAGCCTACAATCATAGATAAGATACTGTAGTGACAAGATGATTAACTAAATCGTGCATTTCAATGCCTCTACTTTTTTCAAATGAATTGATCGTCATCACAATTGTACCTTATTACCACTAATTTAAAGTGACTGTTGCAAAATAGTTGAAGAGATTTTCGATGTGCCGATTCCATGGCACATGGTTTATAAACTGATAAACAAAACAAAGCCGTATTCAAATCTTAAATTATTATACAAAATTATTGCAACCAATAGAATGTTATGTATATGGGCGATACAACCATCCCAGCTCTGCAGACTTTTGCTAAAAAGAGACAAAATCATTAGATCACTTGTTTTGGTACTGTCCATACAGTGCCTTCTGAAATTATTCAGACCCCTTGACTTTTTCCACATTTTGTTAGGTTGCAGCCTTATTCTAAAAATTGATTAAATTGTTTGTTTTTCCTCATCAATCTACACACAATACCCCATAATGACAAAGCAAAAACTGTTTTTTTGAAATGTTTGCTAATTTATAAAAAATAAAAAAAACTGAAATTTTACATAAGCATTCAGACCCTTTACTCAGTACTTTGTTGAAGCACCTTTGGCAGCGATTACAGCATTGAGTCTTCTTGGGTATGATGCTACAAGCTTGGCACACCTGTGTTTGGGGAGTTTCTCCCATTCTTCTCTGCAGATCCTCTCAAGCTCTGCCAGGTTGGATGGGGAGCGTTGCTGCACTGCTATTTTCAGATCTCTCCAGAGATGTTTGATCGGGTTCAAGTCCGGGTTCCAGAGAATTGTCCCGAAGCCACTCCTGCGTTGTCTTGGCTGTGTGCTTAGGTTCGTTGTCCTGTTGGAAGGTGAACCTTTGCCCCAGTCTGAGGTCCTGAGCGCTCTGGAGCAGGTTTTCATCAAGGATCTCTCTGTACTTTTCTCTGTTCATCTTTGCCTCGATCCTGACTAGTCTCCCAGTCCCTGCCGCTGAAAAACATCCCCACAGCATGATGCTGCCACCACCATGCTTCACCGTAGGGATGGTGCCAGGTTTCCTCCAGACGTGACGCTTGGCATTCAGGCCAAAGAGTTCAATCTTGGTTTCATCAGACCAGATAATCTTGTTTCTCATGATCTGAGAGTCTTTCGGTGCCTTTTGACAAACTCCAAGGGGACTGTCATGTGCCTTTTACTGAGGAGTGGCTTCCGTCTGGCCACTCTACCATAAAGGCCTGATGGGTGGAGTGCTGCAGAGATGGTTGTCCTTCTGGAAGGTTCTCCCATCTCCACAGAGGAACTCTGGAGCTCTGTCCGAGTGACCATCAGGTTCTTGGTCACCTCCCTGACCAAGGCCCTTCTGCCCCAATTGCTCAGTTTGGGCGGGCTGCCAGCTCTAGGAAGAGTCTTGGTGGTTCCAAACTTCTTTCATTTAAGAATGATGGAGGCCACTGTATTCTTGGGGACCTTCAAATCTGCTGAAATGTTTTGGCACCCTTGCCCAGATCTGTGCCTCGACACAATCCTGTCTCGGAGCTCTACGGACAATCCCTTCAACCTCATGGCTTGATTTTTACTCTGAGATGCACTGTCAACTGTGGGACCTTTTATATAGACAGGTGTGTGCCTTTCCAAATCATGTCCAAACAGGTGGACTCCAATCAAGTTGTAGAAACATCTCAAGGATGATCAATGGAAACAGGATGCACCTGAGCTCAATTTCGAGTCTCATAGCAAAGGGTCTGAATACTTATGTAAATTAGGTATTTCCGTTTTTTGTTTTTAATATATTTTTAAAAAATGTCTTTAAAAAAAAATGTTTTTGCTTTGTCATTATGGGGTATTGTGTGTAGATTGCTGAGGAAATTGTTTTATTTAATTCATTTTAGTATAAGGTTGTAACGTAACAAAATGTGGAAAAAGTCAAGGGGTCTGAATACTTTCCGAAGGCACTGTATGTAGCTTGTTTTTGGTCGCAGGTTCAGGAATGGCTGAAGAATTCAAACATTTATCTGGAGCTAACTGCTGTGTGACTTGAAAAGCCAGAGTCAATTGATCAATAATAATACAATACTTTTAGTAAAAAATGTCATCTTTAATTTACACTCTAGAAACTATGAGAATCGAAAGATTCAGAACTTTTGGGAAACATTACAGCACAGTTGAAAAATATATGGCAATTAGAAATCAAAACTGAATGGTTTTCAGAGATACTGTAGATGGGAGGGGTTGAGGGTAGCTGAAGGGTGGGACTAAAAACAAAGAAAAAATATATAACTAATGTAAAATATACAGTGTCCGTAAAATGTATGTAGACTGTATAAGCTGGAATTAGAAGAATAAGTATTGTTTTCTATTAGTTTACTCCAATTAGGAAAGGGGTGGTAGGGTTAGGGGAAAATAATAAATAATATATGGGGTATTGGAAATGATGCAGACAATTACATTGATAGAAGCCACAATCTATGCAAAATTAAAGCTGATCTACCCCCTACATTTTTTTATAATAAAATAAAATAATGTCCATTTGAAAATCTCACTTTTAAAAGTTAATATTCTGTTAAATCATATCCAAATAATGCTGTTAACTTATCCTATACTCGTATTTGTGGCCAAAGCATAAATAGGAGGGGGGAAAAAACACTTAAAAAACCATACCTCAAACTTGTCAAACAGACCATTTCAAAAATGCTTTCTATTTCCTCATAGAGGATTATGTTATCCTCCTGAGGAGAATGAGCTGGCCAATCAGCGACGTACTCGCATGAATCTTTTTTATGACTGGTATACACCCACACCATTCTGTTGTTGGGGTACGCACGCACTATTCCAACACAGAAGCTGCTTTTTAACATACTTTAAACTATTTTACTCATATTGTAATTAATTATAGATCGTATTTCATAGAAATCTGGTAACACTGGATAGTTACTTTAATGCAGAGTAGTGAATAGTTCCTTCCTGATTTGTTTAACACTCCCCCATTTTGCCTGTCTTTTTGTGTCTTCTCTCTAGACTCGCCGCAGTATGGTCTTTGCCAAACACCTGCGTCTCCTAGGGGACGAGTTTCGAGCAAAGTACCTGAACTCCACAGACGAGCTGGACCAGACCGTATACAATGAAGACTGGACTCGCATTAAGGTTTTCAGACCTCCTTCACATACATCCACGCCTTGCACATTTCAATTATATGTATTTATCTATGCACATTGATTACTTGTTGCACTAGCAACATGTACTGTGTGGGAAAAATGGGGGGAAATGTCTTAAGCTATGAATAGTTCTGGTTTGCCATTGGTGGCTGATTTGGATTGGGCATGAGTGGTTTGACATGTTATTCATTTCTGTGTGTAAACTCAGAATAAGCTGGGTTCTGCCAGAGGGGGGCCGTACTTGGGTGTCCACCTGAGAAGGAAGGATTTTATCTGGGGTCACAGAGAGGATGTGCCCAGCCTCAAAGGAGCTGTCAAGAAGATCAGGAACCTCATGAAGAAAAGCAAACTAGACAGAGTCTTTGTTGCCACTGACGCAGATGAGGAAGGTACTGTTGTACTTTGGTGCCAATGAGATGGATTGATATTGAATGTAGAATACAGAAGTTGAAAAAAAAAGCCATTCATATTTACAGCCATAAGAAAATAAAAACAATAATTGTGTTAGGAATTGGAATTTCAATTGACTTTTGAAATGGAATTGACCCCATCCGTATAACCCAGTACAGAGAATGCCTACATCAAGGCTTGGCAGGTTTATACTGTGTAGCCTACTCCACAGAGAGTCTGTGGTTTATACAACGATATTAAGGATGCTCTTTTTCGTCAGCTCTCCAGACAAAATGATAATTTTAACGGTCTAGATTAAAAGAATAAATTGTGTGACATTTTATCAGGTAACAATAAAGTAAATGTCTGTGCCAAAGCCTGCCACCTTATCCTCCAATGGGGACTTTTCTTTATAAGTGCCTAATTCACCTTTTTCCTACTATTTTTTGATTATGCTTACATGTGTATGATGTAATGTATTATACAGTAGATGATGCCTGTACCATCTTTGACTATGATTGTTTTTTAGTGTCTCAAAACTAAATTTGAGTGGTCCACAATGTTTTTGTTGTTGTTGTTTTTGTATTATTGTATCATTGTGGAGTGACACTTAAATACACTTTTCTAATCTAATCTCTAGACCTAGAGAATAGGGCCAGTCAGAGTATGGCTCTAGGGCCAGTGTGTTCCTGATGAGGCATCTGTCTGTCCTGTGCAGAGCTGGAGGAGCTGAAGAAGATGTTACCAGAGATGACACGCTTTGAGCCCACCTGGGAGGACCTGGAACTACTCAAGGACGGGGGCGTGGCTATCATCGACCAATGGATCTGCGCACATGCCAGGTACAGCTCTCCTCACAGTGTATGCTTATATGTTCCACCAGTCAGTTGAAAGAAAGTGTTGCACAATGTGTGCAGACTGTAGGTAGGGAGCTGTGACAAGTACACATGATGCAGACATTCTTGTACTTTTCTTTTGTTGAAGTGCACATGAGCATACTGTAGTTAAAACAGCTTTTGTTATCCCCGCATTCTGTAGGCTACAGTAGGATAGGGGGTCATGTGATACCACTTACAGTATTGTAATACTTTTATTAGCCTGTAAGTGTCCTTTTAAGATCATATTTCTATCAAATGTCTGTTAAGGGAATTCGATTGTCAGAGCAGTGTAAAAATAGGCCTAAACAAATCCTTAAAACATTTTCCAGGTTTGCTTTACATCATCATTACTCAACATCAAAATGTTTAAATGTAATACGCCACCCATGATAGAGGGATAAACAGTATCATTGAAAGATACTTAAAGGAGCAAAGAAAGATCATTGAAGTTTTTGTGCCCCATTTTAAACGTGAGATGGCAGATCTAGGTGTTCATGATAATACTCTGTACTTCAGACATACTGTATATATATATTGTACTGTATGTTGTCCAAGATTCTGCTGTTAAATTAAGTAAATATTTTCAACTGAAAAAACGGATCATATGCGTCAGACCCACACATTGACTTGAAAGCCATTGTCCCTTATAATCACATGGTCTGAGGGTGCATTCCAGTCACATTCGTTTCTGGATCACTCCGCTAGAAATCTGTTAGAGTACTGGAGTGTTAAACACATCATTACACTTCTACTGCACTTTAGAACATTTGCACTGCATTTAAATATATATTATTAGCCTATTGTGTGTTGTGTATTTTGTATGGGGTGATGTATTGTATTGAGGAATGTGAAGTCTATTGTATACTGTATTTCGTATGTTGAGGACTTTCTGTTGATTTGATACTTGTAAAACGGACTTGCCTTTCTTAATTGCCCCTGGTGGGATAAATAAAGTTGCATTGAATTCAATTCCTTCTATCTCCCTCCCATTTCCCAGGTATTTTATCGGAACATCTGTGTCGACCTTCTCTTTCCGGATCCACGAGGAGAGAGAGATTCTGGGATTCGACCCCAAAACCACCTACAACCGCTTCTGTGGGGACAGTGAGAAGGAGTGTGAACAGCCTACACACTGGAAAATAGTTTACTGATGCAACGACGCAACACCCCTTTCAACACCTCTCAATGAACATGCCAATTGCAGTGTTAACGTGGAGCTTTGTTCTTTTTATATATATATATATATATGTTCTAATAGTGTTTTTTTGTGTAATGTTTTTATTGTTTTGAGAATTGTCCTAACTGGCCTGTATTGACCACTGTGAATAGACAAACAAACTTCGAAGACGTTTTAAAGGTCACCACTTTATTTTCACTCGTTTGCACTCATGTCTGCTAAATTTACGTATATAAACCATTGTTTTATCAATCATGATGGCAGCACCTATGTGAAAAATGAGCATCAGATTTGGCTGCAATGCATGGTATATATTGCTGCCTTTTTTTGTGTAACATGAATTGAAAGAGCAGTGTCTTTCATTTACTTCTGCCAATTCAAAGTCTATTTGGTTGTTTATCTTCCTTATTATGCTGTACCATATTTGGTGAGCTTATTATGCTGTTCCATATTTGGTGAGCTTATTATGCTGTACCATATTTGGTGAGCTTATTATGCTGTACCATATTTGGTGAGCTTATTATGCTGTACCATATTTGGTGAGCTTATTATGCTGTACCATATTTGGTGAGCTTATTATGCTGTACCATATTTGGTGAGCTTGAGAAACCTTTTTTCTTTTTGTTTTGTTTTCCTTTGTGAATAGCCTATGATAGAAACTTTGTTGCTTGGTTGACATTTCAGTCTTCCAACAGAGAGAAGCAGATATATGTGACTAAATATAGTATGTTGATGTGCCATTTTTGTTCCACTTGATCTGTTAAAGGTAAGTTCAAAGCCGCATAGTGAACATGGATTGACCAGTTTATTATGGTGAAACCCCAAATATGATCTATATGATCAGATATCAACAGAACTTTGACAAGGATTACAATTACAGTAAGGTTTGTTCTTCAGACTACATATACTGAATGGCAATGCATTTTAGTATTTTTCCACTTGTATGACTGTCATTTAGGAAATGATTTAATTTTAAACACGTTTCAAGACTATCAATCAGAGCACATACCATATTTTCGCTGATTACATCATCCTTTTTCTTTCCTTTTTCTTACATCAAAAGGACTGCTGAGACTGACACAAAGCTATCACCTGTCAAGATGTTCTAAGGTGACCGTCATTAAAGAGACTATTTTCAAAGAACTAGACCCAGCCCTGTTTTTATTCCTGAGAGAGCAAATATGTTCAATGACGAGGAGGATGAGGACATGCATTGGTTCATTTCAAGAGGAAAAACCTCAGAATGTATCTTATCAGTTGGTCAAATACAATTTGTTTGTACAATTGAGAGTTGATTTAGTTAATAATGAGAGTTCACTACTATAGCACAACAGTAGGCAATAATCCTATTCAAGAGTTAGCTATTGCCACTTTAGTTGTTCGGCTATGAGAGAGGAGTGTTGCAAGTCATTGTATACGTTTTTCAATTTTTTTAAAGTCTGAAATAGTCCAATATGGGTTCACACAAGCACTGTGTTTTCTGTACCAAATACCATTAGGTTAGTATAGTATCTTTCTTTTGAATGAATAACCAGTTTTAGTAGTAAGGAGATACTTCACTTGATACAGACACCATAGTGAACTGAGTGTTGTGGCTAGAAGCCTTCCGAAGGGCCTGAAATCAGGGCACATAAGTAACTTGACTCCTTTGGCTCTAAAAAGAACAGACAGTGTCTGTAACTGATTAACCTGCCCTGATTTACATTTCCCTTCCCCATGAAAATAAACTGTATATAGGTCCATTATCATTTCTACACAGTTTTGATTTGGTTTTAATAATTTAAAGTACATTGAGGTTGTTTAGTTTCTTTTTTTCTTTTTACTTCAACCACTTGCGGGCCAGATTGGACCCCCTCGCGAGCATATGTTTGACACCTCTAATCTAAAAGCACCAAATTCCAATGGAAAAACAATGTCTGATTTTTGGTTTAGTTATCATCTAAATGTGTTATTACTGTGGTTTCAACCATTTAAAAGCACAACAAAGTTCAAATGGAAGTACAATGTCAGATATTTGGTTTATTTATTTTACATTTACATTACATTTGAGTATTTATACAACAATTGAACTGTGCTTCATCTAATAGCGCAACCAAATGACCTGGATTGCCCTGTAGCTCAGTTGGTAGAGCATGGCACTTGCAACGCCAGAGTTGTGGGTTCATTTGCCACGGGGGGCCAGTATGAAAAATGTATGCACTCACTAACTGTAAATCGCTCTGGATAAGAGCGTCTGCTAAATGACTGAAATATAAATTTCAGTTGCAATTACATTAAAAGTACATAGTGCAAGTGATCAATTCTGTTCAAGATTCTGCACAGATTATTATAGCAACTGTGAAGACCTGTGACCTTTGCAAGCTTTATATGATTACCTAAGAAGACATTTATAGTTACATTAGGCTAACCTCAAAATGTGGCCATGGATGTGTTACTCATTTTAAGGTTGAATAACTACTGTTACATTAGTTTGTAAGATTAGGCTATGTACTGTATTACAAAAATATTATTGTAATTGTATTTGGTTGACAATGCAACCAAATATCAACATTTAAAGAATATCTAATGCTTGGATAGTTACATTACAAATTAATTACATATGTTGGATTCACGTCTCAATCTCAACCCCAAAAAAGCAACGTTTAAGTATAGGACTAAATCTAATCAAACTTTAAATGGACTTTATATAAAGTTTTATTTGATTGTCCTATTCTTTAACTTTGATTATTGGTTGCGATGAGACGTGAATCCAACATATCTGTCACGAGTTGCTAAGCCAGAACCCAGAAGCAGACCAGGACAAGGTAAGTTGAAACGAAGGTGAGTGTTTATTTACAAGTTCAAGAGTGATGCTGAATAATCCAGGGAACAGAGCGGGCGGCGTTGATTAGTTGTTGGGGGTGCAGTGGTTGATCCCATCCTGGGTCGGCAGCCGCCGACCACCAGGCAGAGGTTGGATGAAGGTTCCGGACGGGTGACTGCAGATGGAACAAAACGGGGGTAAGTAAGCAACAAACCAACAAGGTGCAAAAACAACAAAACTAACGCTAGGCTCTAAGACTGATACTCTGGTAAACCTACTGTTCATGGCTAACGATCCGGCAGGGAATGGATGTTAGGCCAGAGCCTAAGAAGGGTGATGATCAGGACCAGGTGTGCAGATTGCTGATGGGATGCAGGTGCGGAAATCAAGAGAGCTCCCCGGAGCGTTCCAGAACCCTCGGAAAACTGGAGATCACGAACATAACAACTAGTCCACAGACAGGACCCGACTCAGACTGCCGGGATCGTTACAGTACCCCCCTCCGACGAACGCCACCGGGCGGACTCCCGGAGCGCCAGGATGGAGGCGGTAGAAGTCACTGATGAGGTCAGCATCTAGGACCTGTCGCCGCGGAATCCAACTCCTCTCTTCAGGACCATACCCCTCCCAGTCCACGAGATACTGGAAACCCCGGCCCCGCCGTCTGGAATCCATGATGCGACGCACCGTGTAGGCAGGACCACCTCCGATCATCCGAGGAGGAGGAGGAGGAGGCGGAGGAGGCAACAGAGGACTGAGGAAAACAGGCTTGAGGCAGGAGACATGAAAGGTGGGATGGACTCTGAGCGTCCTCGGGAGTTTGAGTCGAACTGCCACCGGATTGATCACCTTCTCCACCACAAACGGACCAATGAACTTCGGTAACAACTTCCTAGACTCAGTCCGTAAAGGAAGATCCCGTGTGGCCAACCAGACCCTATCTCCGATGGTGTAGGTGGGAGCGGGGATCCGGCGACGATTCGCCTGGAGCTGATACCGGTCCGAAACTCTAAGGAGTGCTTTTCTGGCCCGATGCCAGGTCCGGTGGCAACGACGAATATGGACCTGAACAGAAGGCACTGAGAGCTCCTTCTCCTGAGAAGGGAACAAGGGAGGTTGGTAGCCATACAGGCACTGGAAGGGAGACATCCCAGTGGCAGATGTAGGGAGAGTATTGTGGGCATACTCAACCCAAGGCAACTGAGAGACCCAGGAGGTGGGGTTGGAAGAGGCCAGGCAGCGTAGCGTGGATTCCATCTTCTGGTTGGCTCTCTCCGCCTGACCATTAGATTGGGGGTGAAAACCAGATGTGAGACTGACTGTAGCTCCAATGGCCAAACAGAAGGACTTCCAGACAGCAGAGGTAAACTGAGGGCCACGGTCGGAAACGATATCACTGGGCAACCCGTGGACCCTGAAAACCTCCCTAACCAGGATCTCGGACGTCTCCGAGGCAGAGGGAAGCTTGGCAATAGGCACAAAGTGGGCGAACTTGCTGAATCTGTCCACGATAGTCAGAACGACCGTGTTCCCCTCAGAAGCGGGCAACCCAGTGACAAAGTCCAGGGCCAGATGCGACCATGGTCGCCGGGGAATAGGAAGGGGGTGAAGTAGTCCAGAGCTGGGCCGATTGGTACTCTTATTCTGCGCACACACTGGACAGGCAGCAACATAACCCCGAGTATCCTCGGCCATGGCAGGCCACCAAAAACGTCTGCGAAGAAACGCCATTGTCCGAGCCACGCCAGGGTGACAAGCCATCTTGCTGGCGTGGGACCATTTGAGGACAGCAGGACGAACCGACTCAGGCACAAACAACCGACCGGGTGGACCGTTACCGGGACCGGGCTGAGTCCGAAGGGCCGCCAGCACCTCCTCCTCAATCTTCCACATAACTGCTCCCACGACGCAGTTCCGGGGGAGAATTGTCTCGGTCTTGGACCCACTCTCCTCCGTCTTGGAGAACATCCGGGACAAGGCGTCCGCCTTGCCGTTCTTAGATCCAGGTCGGAACGTCAGGGAAAACTTGAATCGTCCGAAAAACAACGCCCACCTGGCCTGACGGGAGTTGAGACGTTTAGCCGATTGCACGTAAGCAAGATTCTTGTGGTCAGTCCAGACAATAAACGGTTGCTCCGCCCCCTCCAACCAGTGGCGCCACTCCTCCAAGGCAAGTTTCACCGCGAGAAGCTCCCGGTTACCCACATCGTAATTCCTCTCCGCAGGCGAAAGGCGACGAGAGTAGTAGGCGCAGGGATGGAGTTTACTGTCCGTGGAGCATCGCTGCGACAGGATGGCGCCAACTCCCACATCAGACGCGTCCACTTCAACGACGAACTGACGGGCCGTGTCCGGTTGAGAGAGAATCGGTGCGTTGGTGAATCGCCTCTTCAAATCCAGAAACGCTCGATCCGCCTCCGGATTCCACTTGAAGGTCCTGATACTGGAAGTCAAGGCAGTTAACGGAGCGGCCACACGGCTGTAATCCCGGATGAATCTGCGGTAGAAATTCGCAAACCCCAAAAATCTCTGGAGCTGCAATCTCGTACCGGGCTGGGCCCATTCCAGAACCGCTCTAACCTTCTCCTGGTCCATCCTAATCTCTCCCCTGGAGATGATGTACCCGAGAAAGGATGTCGTGTGGGCGTGAAACTCGCACTTCTCGGCCTTCACGAACAGGCGATTCTCCAACAATCGCTGCAGAACCTGCCGGACATGCTGGACGTGGTCGGAAGGTTCCTTCGAGAAGATCAGAATGTCATCCAGGTAAACAAACACAAAGAGACCGATCATATCTCTCAGGACGTCGTTCACCATACTCTGGAATACCGCTGGAGCATTGGTCAGTCCAAACGGCATCACCTGATACTCAAGTGACCCATCGGTGTATTGAAACCCGTCAACCACTCGTCCCCCTCTCTGATCCGGACCATGTGATACGCATTGCGTAGGTCTAGCTTGGTGAACACCGTAGCACCCTGTAAGGAGTCGAAGGCAGAACTCATCAAGGGCAGGGGATACTTGTTCTTGACCGTGATGTCATTCAACCCCGATAATCAATACACGGTCGAAGAGAGCCATCCTTCTTACCCACAAAGAAGAATCCTGCCCCCAGGGGTGATGACGAGGGACGAACGAGACCAGCAGCTAGGGACTCCTTGATGTAGGTCTCCAAAGCCTCACGTTCAGGTCGGGAGATACTGTATAACCTTCCCTTGGGGTAGACAGCTCCAGGGAACAGGTTGATGGCACAATCATATGGTCGGTGGGGAGGGAGTGACAGAGCCTTCTGCTTACTGAAAACTTCCCCCAAATCGTGATATGTCTCGGGAACCAGGGACAAATCTGGGGGTTTAGCCTCAATCACCTGACTGGGAACCGAATGGGGGCAGGCAGTCTTGAGACAGTTAGCATGACAATCAAGGCTCCAACTCGTTACCTTGCCCGTCACCCAATCGAACGTGGGATTGTGTTCCTTCAGCCAGGGGTATCCAAGGACCAGAGGAACCTGGGAAGACGGCAGAATGAAGAATGAAATCATCTCAGAATGATTCCCGACAACCGCATCTTAACCGGTTCAGTCCTCATCGTGATACGTGCCAGACTACTGCCGTCCAGAGTGGTAGCTTCAATGGCTTCCGGCAATTGCTCCTTGGAAAGCCCCAGCTGTTCCACCAACTTCGGCATCTAGAAAGCTTCCATCGGCACCTGAATCGATAAAAGCGTTAATCGCTAAGCTCTGATTCCTGTTCATAAGGGTAGCCGGGAAACGGGGTCTGACAGAGGTATTGAGAGGTCGAAACTGGCTCGCTAAAAGTCCTCCCAACTTTAGCGAGCCGCGCAGTTTGACGACCCAACTGGAACCTGAGAAGCTGATCGGTTGGACGGAACCCATTGCTTCTCCCTCCTTCGCTCTCGGACTCGATTATCCACCCGAATAGACAAGGCTACCAAGCTGTCCAGGTCACTAGGCTCCGGATAGGAGATCAACTCATCCTTGAGCTGCTCCGACAGACCCTGGTAAAAGGCCGCTTGCAGAGCCTCCTCATTCCACCCACTCTCCACAGCCAACGTCTTGAACTCGATCACGAAGTCGGCCACGCTGCGAGTTCCTTGGCGAGCGAAAACAGGCGCCTAGCTGCGTCCCTCCCTCGGACGGAATGGTCGAAGAGCTTCCTCATCTCGGCCGTGAACCCCTGGTATGAAGCCATGCAGGGATCCTGTCGTTCCCAAACGGCTGAAGCCCACTCCAGCGCTCGACCACGCAGCAACTCAATCACAAAGGCTATCCTAGCCTTGTCTGTGGCATAAGAGTAGGGCTGTAGATCGAACACTAATCCACACTGCATAAGGAAGGAACGGCATCTTCCCAGCTCCCCCTCATATTTATCCGGCGTCGGAACCTTGGGCTCACGGAAGGACACAGCTTCAGAAGCGGCAGGCGAGATGGGTGAAACCGGTAGTGGATCTTCCACCGGACACTTGCGTTGGTTCTGGACCTCCGTCAGACCGGTAGAAAGGTTCCGAACTGACAACGCGATCTCCTGTAGTACCGTGCTATGATGGCCCAACATCTTCTCCTGCTGGGTAATGGCATGGCGAACAGAGTCCAGGTCCGCTGGGTTCATTACTGGCCGGATCGTTCTGTCACGAGTTGCTAAGCCAGAACCCAGAAGCAGACCAGGACAAGGTAAGTTGAAACGAAGGTGAGTGTTTATTTACAAGTTCAAGAGTGATGCTGAATAATCCAGGGAACAGAGCGGGCGGCGTTGATTAGTTGTTGGGGGTGCAGTGGTTGATCCCATCCTGGGTCGGCAGCCGCCGACCACCAGGCAGAGGTTGGATGAAGGTTCCGGACGGGTGACTGCAGATGGAACAAAACGGGGGTAAGTAAGCAACAAACCAACAAGGTGCAAAAACAACAAAACTAACGCTAGGCTCTAAGACTGATACTCTGGTAAACCTACTGTTCATGGCTAACGATCCGGCAGGGAATGGATGTTAGGCCAGAGCCTAAGAAGGGTGATGATCAGGACCAGGTGTGCAGATTGCTGATGGGATGCAGGTGCGGAAATCAAGAGAGCTCCCCGGAGCGTTCCAGAACCCTCGGAAAACTGGAGATCACGAACATAACAACTAGTCCACAGACAGGACCCGACTCAGACTGCCGGGATCGTTACAATATCAATGATTCACTTGAAGATTACAATTGAAATCATCCAAAGCTTGAAACCATAGGCCTATATTTATTGTCTATTTTTAGTTTAACACTAGGTTGAATTGAAACAATAGCTGTTGATGACTTTGCAAATGCTATATAGGCCTAAATAGTTTCATTGATGATATACAGTGGCTTGCGAAAGTATTCACCCCCCTTGGCATTTTTCCTATTTTGTTGCCTTACAACCTGGAATTAAAATTGATTTTTTGGGGGGTTTGTATTTTTTAATTTACACAACATGCCTACCAATTTGCATCAACAAGATGCAAAATAAAAAAAATGGTGAAGCAAACAAGAAATAAGACCAGAAAACTTGAGCGTGCATAACTAGTCACCCCCCACCCCCCCTCCCTATTCAGAGTCACCTTTTGCAGCAATTACAGCTAGAAGTCTCTTGGGGTATGTCTCTATAAAACTGCTCCAGCTCCTTCAAATTGGATGGGTTCTGCTGGTGTACAGCAATCTCTAAATCATACCACAGATTCTCAATTGGATTGAGGTCTGGGCTTTGACTAGGCCATTCCAAGACATTTAAATGTTTCCCCTTAAACCACTCAAGTGTTGCTTTAGCAGTATGCTTAGGGTCATTGTCCTGCTGGAAGGTGAACCGCCATCCCAGTCTCAAATCTCTGGAAGACTGAAACAGGTTTCCCTCACGAATTTCCCTGTATTTAGCACCATCCATCATTCCTTCAATTCTGACCAGTTTCCCAGTCCCTACCGATGAAAAACATCCCCACAGCATGATGCTGCCACCACCATGCTTCACTGTGTGGATGGTGTTCTCGGGGTGATGAGAGGTGTTGGGTTTGCGCCAGACATAGCGTTTTCCTTGATGGCCAAAAAGCTCAATTTTAGTCTCATCTGACCAGAGTACCTTCTTCCATATGTTTGGGGAGTCTCCCACATGGTTTTTGGCAAACACCAAACGTGTTTGCTTAATTTTGTCTTTAAGCAATGGGTTTTTTCTGGCCACTCTTCCGTAAAGCCCAGCTCTGTGGAGTGTACGGCTTAAAGTGGTCCTATGGACAGATACTCCAATCTCCGCTGTGGAGCTTTGCAGCTCCTTCAGGGTTATCTTTGGTCTCTTTGTTGCCTCTCAGATTAATGCCCTCCTTGCCTGGTCTGTGAGTTTTGGTGAGCGGCCCTCTCTTGGCAGGTTTGTTGTGGTGCCATATTCTTTCCATTTTTTTATAATGGATTTAATGGTGCTCCGTGGGATGTTCAAAGTTTCTGATATTTTTTTATAACCAAACCCTGATCTGTACTTCTCCACAACTTCGTCCCTGACCTGTTTGGAGAGCTCCTTGGTCTTCATGGTGCCGCTTGCTTGGTGGTGCCCCTTGCTTAGTGGTGTTGCAGACTCTGGGGCCTTTCAGAACAGGTGTATATATACTGAGATCATGTGACAGATCATGTGACACTAAGATTGCACAGAGGTGGACTTTATTTAACTAATTATGTAACTTCTGAAGGTAATTGGTTGCACCAGATCTTATTTAGGGGCTTCATAGCAAAGGGGGCGAATACATGTGCACGCACCACTTTTCCGTTATTTATTTTTTTGAATTTTTGAAACACGTTTTTTTTTTTTTTTCACTTCACCAATTTGGACAATTTTATGTATGTCCATTACATGAAAACCTTATAAAGTATGGTTACATTTCATTTGCTCTGTTAAACCTACACTTTGGAATGACTTCAATAGCAACTGTGAATATATTTAGGTATTAAGAGGTCTTTTAATAATCATTCTCAACATAGCACATTGCTAATAGTCTGTAACAAATATAAAAGCTAAGCAGGGCTGGTCTTGGTTAAAACCCTGGATGAGACCAAATAGCTGTACATCAACTGTCTTGTAGGAAGTGCTGCCTATTGTTCGTTTTTTTAAATCGTGGATATAAAGTTGAAGATCTGACATTGTTTCAAAGGTACAAATCCAACATATTTTATTCTAGGTTAGTCTATGTTGAAAGTGGGTTACAATTATGAAATAATCCTTTGGTTGAAATTTCACCCTCAAAACAACAGTTTATGTTGATTACTTTTTGCAAATCCAGTGTATTTTAAATTTAAACTAGATCCACGTCACAATACGTTGACACATTCCGTTGAAACAACTGTGATTCAACCAGTTTGTGCTCGGTGGGATGTTGCGGTTTGCAATATGTTACGTGTTTGGTAATGTAGGCTGCCTATTTTCTTGCCGCTCACTAATAACACAATAATTAGCTATTGAGGATCAGCATTTACAACACAAATTGAAGAAAAATTAACGTTATAGACAAAATGTTGAAGCCTACGTTAAAATAGTTATAACCTTTTATTACATTAGTTTGGGAGCGCATTTTACGCACGCACGCACTCACACACACACACACACACATTCAAAGAAACAGGTAAAGCAAGTTGCAACACCCGCCCCTTAGGCTGCATTATAAGTCCATGACTGTCTTTGACGCACCTGCAGAAGCCAAGAATCACGGCAAACTAATTTGGATACAGACAACCACTCTGGACTGTAACTCTTGGCTGGGACATTTAGCATATTATACTAAGTCACTAAAAGCTGTGGATTAAAGTAGCCTATTTCTTTATTTTCTTCAAGTGGTTCGGATTGATGGAGAGCAGCTGCTAGGATTTACTTTTACGATGTCCCAGTCTGTCGATAATATCCGATAAGGACATTAGCCTGCCCCGGGAAAAAAAGAAGAAAAAATGTAACCTATTTGAAATTTAAATGTTATTTTCATGTTATATGTTATGTGTTCATTTGAATATGTTCTAAAGACGATGATAGGCAGGTTAATATGGGGAGAATCTGTAACAAGATCGAATTGATATAAAAATCATGTTGGCTTAGATCTGGTCACATTAGATTAGGGTATTCTCACATCAGGTCATGGTCTAGTTTCTCTAATTACTTAACACAATTTCTCGAACTATTTAACAACCATTGTTATATTCACAGAGACATAAAGTAGATAGACTACATTAAAGCCAGTTGCTCAGATTTTAATGCATTCAAATAACATTACAAAACTCCACACTTTTCCAATCTTAGAATTCAGGATAAAGGAATATATAATGTGTATGATTTCTGTATTGCTGTCCAATTGTCAATTTCTGTCCCTTACAATACAAATTATAGTGATTAATGGTAATCTACAATGTGATATTGGATGTTGTGCAAAGCTGTAGACAACTGTCTCTAGACAGTGAGGAATCCCTATAGGTTTTTCTCCCTGGTGTCTGTTATATGTAATGATTTGATGACTTTATATATTACTTTATATAATGCCACAAATAGTACTGATTATACTATAGTACTGAGCATATTATAATGATTAGTATATTATTAGTATATTATACTATTCTACAATTACATATTATACATCATTTGACAAGTCCTTTATTCCTATCCTTTTCTCCCCCAGCTTCCTTTACTGATGGCCAGATTTTTCCAACAGCTGCGACTTTTACTCTGGAAAAATGGCCTTGGTGTCATCAGACAACCGGTAAGTAAAAAAATAAGCATTCCATTGGTTTATTGTGAAAGCTATTCCTGTTTCATCTGAAATTTACACTGCAATAATTATATGAGGAGCATGAGTGAACAAAAATAATGACGTCATACCAAACGTATTTTCTCATGTTCTAAGTCTCTGATGATCTATTACACTATAAGGCACACATTTTAGATCACCATGACATTTTCTGTCATTTCAATGCACTTATACAAAACTATGAACAATTTAAAGAGACATTGACTGTCTTCAGAAATGGCCTGTTTTTATCTAGTCTAAACAATGTAAGGTGTTGTGTGTGTTAGGGCTGGACTGTCTGATCTGAAACATGCTTTGCATTCTGTCCATCAGGGCTGGACTGTGGCCCTCCTGGTTTGGCCACTGGTTATCTTCATCATCTTGGCCATCACCCGCTCACAGTTCCCCCCTCAGCTGAAAGAGTCATGTAAGTAAAGGAGCGTTTCTAGAGAGCTGCACTGATTTATGACAATGCATAATAACTTGTTGGTGAATTTATAACACATTTAAAAAATATATTTACTCATTGAGATTAGAGAATACATCAGTCAATACGAAACTAAAGTGATTTCACTTCAGTTAATCAAATACCAATTACATTTTTGTACGGGTGTATGTGGTTATTATACTACTGAGTTAAATGAAATTTCCTTTAGTGATGGAGTTTAACTACTGTGATTGCTTCATCTTCAGTCACAATGTTTTGTCCTGGAGATCTTTTCAAAAGCTTGAAAACAAGAGATAAACAGATTTGCGTGTATGTTTCCCTCCCTGATGTAAAACTCTAAAGAGTTAGTTGGAGAGCAATTAAGACGAGGAGATCTCATGACCCTGGGGTCCTCAACACACACAAAGCTCCCCATCATGTGATTCAGCAAATAAAAGACAACAAACAACACAAATAGGAGTGACCAAATTGTGTTAGAGTTGAGATGCCATCATGATTGGTCTATGGGCTTTTGTATAGCAATAACAGTATATTGTGTTGTTTCTGTCTAGTTTTAAGTCAACAAAGCATGGCCAAAATAACTTACATTGAAGATGCATAATCGGTAGGGCTGGAAATTGCCATGGAACTCACGATATTATCACGATACTTAGCTGCCGATACAATACAGTGCCTTGCAAAAGTATTCATCCCCCTTGGCATTTTTCCTATTTTGTTGCATTACAACCTGTAATTTAAATGGATTTTTATTTGGATTTCATGTAATGGACATACACAAAATAGTTGAAATTGGTGAAGTGGAATGAAAAAAATAACTTGTTTCAAAAAATTTGAAAAAATAAATAAAGGAAAAGTGGTGCGTGCATATACAGTGGGGAAAAAAAGTATTTAGTCAGCCACCAATTGTGCAAGTTCTCCCACTTAAAAAGATGAGAGAGGCCTGTAATTTTCATCATAGGTACACGTCAACTATGACAGACAAATTGAGGAAAAAAAATCCAGAAAATCACATTATAGGATTTTTAATGAATTTATTTGCAAATTATGGTGGAAAATAAGTATTTGGTCACCTACAAACAAGCAAGATTTCTGGCTCTCACAGACCTGTAACTTCTTCTTTAAGAGGCTCCTCTGTCCTCCACTCGTTACCTGTATTAATGGCACCTGTTTGAACTTGTTATCAGTATAAAAGACACATGTCCACAACCTCAAACAGTCACTCTCCAAACTCCACTACGGCCAAGACCAAACAGCTGTCAAAGGACACCAGAAACACAATTGTAGACCTGCACCAGGCTGGGAAGACTGAATCTGCATTAGGTAAGCAGCTTGGTTTGAAGAAATCAACTGTGGGAGCAATTATTAGGAAATGGAAGACATACAAGACCACTGATAATCTCCCTCGATCTGGGGCTCCACGCAAGATCTCACCCCGTGGGGTCAAAATGATCACAAGAATGGTGAGCAAAAATCCCAGAACCACACGGGGGGGACCTAGTGAATGACCTGCAGAGAGCTGGGACCGAAGTGACAAAGCCTACCATCAGTAACACACTACGCCGCCAGGGACACAAATCCTGCAGTGCCAGACGTGTCCCCCTGCTTAAGCCAGTACATGTCCAGGCCCGTCTGAAGTTTGCTAGAGTGCATTTGGATGATCCAGAAGAGGATTGGGAGAATGTCAGATGAAACCAAAATATATTTTTGGTAAAAACTCAACTCGTCGTGTTTGGAGGACAAAGAATGCTGAGTTGCATCCAAAGAACACCATACCTACTGTGAAGCATGGGGGTGGAAACGTCATGCTTTGGGGCTGTTTTTCTGCAAAGGGACCAGGACGACTAATCTGTGTAAAGGAAAGAATGAATGGGGCCATGTATCGTGAGATTTTGAGTGAAAACCTCCTTCCATCAGCAAGGGCATTGAAGATGAAACGTGGCTGGGTCTTTCAGCATGACAATGATCCCAAACACACCGCCCGGGCAACGAAGGAGAGGCTTCGTAAAAAGCATTTCAAGGTCCTGGAGTGGCCTAGCCAGTCTCCAGATCTCAACCCCATAGAAAATCTTTGGAGGGAGTTGAAAGTCTGTGTTGCCCAGCGACAGCCCCAAAACATAACTGCTCTAGAGGAGATCTGCATGGAGGAATGGGCCAAAATACCAGCAACAGTGTGTGAAAACCTTGTGAAGACTTACAGAAAAACGTTTGACCTGTGTCATTGCCAACAAAGGGTATATAACAAAGTATTGAGAAACTTTTGTTATTGACCAAATACTTATTTTCCACCATAATTTGCAAATAAATTAATAAAAAATCCTACAATGTGATTTTCTGGATTTTTTTTTCTCATTTTGTCTGTCATAGTTGACGTGTACCTATGATGAAAATTACAGGCCTCTCTCATCTTTTTAAGTGGGAGAACTTGCACAATTGGTGGCTGACTAAATACTTTTTTTCTCCACTGTATATTCACCCCCTTTGCTATGAAGCCCCTAAATAAGATCTTGTGCAACCAATTACCTTCAGAAGTTACATAATTAGTTAAATAAAGTCCACCTGTGTGCAATCTAAGTGTCACATGATCTGTCACATGATCTCAGTATATATACACCTGTTCTGAAAGGCCTCAGAGTCTGCAATACCACTAAGCAAGGGGCACCACCAAGCAAGCAGCACGATGAAGAACAATGAGCTCTCCAAACAGGTCAGGGACAAAGTTGTGGAGTAGTACAGACCAGGGTTGGGTTATAAAAAAATATTAAAAACTTTGAACATCCCACGGAGCACCCTTAAATCCATTATTTAAATAATATCCCGATATGAAACTGTATCGATATTTTCCCCCATCTCTAATAATCGGATAGGATTTTCCACCTGCCACTCCCAATTATTTTAGTTTTGTGGAATTGACAGACAAAGGTATAATTACCTGAATGCCAGGGCAGTGACCCTTGCCCTAAACTCAGAGGCCTGTATTGTTTCCTGTGTGGTGATGTGTGGGTGCGCCAGACAATGGATGGTATGTACATGTATGTTTATTGAGGTTAGATGGAATAAAAGACACAATCTTCTGTGCGTCATTGCTCGGAATGTTCTATGTCCTCCATCAAGTCATATTCTCATAGTGTTTGCTATATTATCAGTTTTTATTAGTGATGGGCTGGTCAAATGATCAGATCAGTATTTTGAGTAATATAGATCATTACATTTCTCCATATTTATTACCAATCCATATAATCAGGTTAGCGGTCATTTGTTTGATATTGCTAATGTCATGTTTGTGTAACCTGTTGATCATGTGAGTGTACGGGCATAACCTGTTGGGTAACCTGAAACCTGTAATATACAGTAAGGTGTGACCAGATTAATGACCTCTGAGACAGGTCCAGTGTTTCTTAATGTACTCTGTATTCCATAGGCTCTATGGACATAATGGACATGTGTTTGCTTAGCAATCATTTCACCATTCGGAAAATTCTTGCACAAATATAAGTTATTGTACTATGATTTAATGTAAATTATGCAACAGAACTATGTGAACTACAGGAAGGGTATTTGAAGTAATAACCTATTATTAACTATTATAAGGTGATTCATGTGAGAAACAGTAGGCCTAAGTAATTACCAGTAGTTTCCACTTTATTACCATGTTATTAACTCTATATTCCAGCAATAGGCCCCATTTGGTGCCAGGTAGTTACCAACTATGTTGAATTGTTTGTAAGTAAGTCCTATAAAGTACACAGTGTTACTTTCCTATGAAATACCAGGTAAGTTATACTGAGAAACAGTACTGTAATGTCTTATCTCTATATACAGTATTTTTCTATTCCATGTTATAATGTGCTATCCAAATGACTGAAATCCTTCTGTTACTCTGTTAATGACTGTTATTGGGGTGTCTGTCTGTCTGTCTGTCTGTCTGTCTGTCTGTCTGTCTGTCTGTCTGTCTGTCTGTCCCAGGCTATGTGGCCCCGAGGAACCTCCCGAGTACAGGTTTCTTCCCCTTCCTCCAGACCCTCATGTGTAACACAGACAGCTCCTGCCACAACACGTCTCGTCTGTTCGCCAAGAGATCAACTAAGAACACCAGGGCATCCTGGACAGAACACGATGCAAAGAGGTACTCTGTCTTCACATAGCTTAGTGCTTTTATATAGTGTTTTTCCAGATGCTCAAAGCACTTTACATAGTAAGGGGGGACACTCACCTCATCCATCATTGGCCATTCTCATACAACATTCTCCTGAACCTGAACTGCTCTACTTGTGTGGTGGATGATGTTGTAGTTTTGATTTTGCAATTCCACTGACTGGAAGGATAGAGTCAGGGAATAGTGTGAGAAATTTTGATTTGAGAGCAGAAAGGCCTCATGAGTCATAATATAAGTTAATTTAGTCAAAAGTCAAACCTCAACATCCACCAGAACTGAACAAACTAATATAATGATAACCCAAAATGATTTGTTTTTACAGTAAGTAGTTTGTGGTTGTGTCACATCATTTATTCCTCTCAGATTCATCAATATTGTTTGTTTTTCATTTTATCATCTGGTATAGTTTTAGTAAATAGAGAGACACAAAGAGACAGGCCAGAGATCAGCAACCCCACAGCACAGAGGAGGGAGACACCACAAGGGAGGCGATGAGTGTTTTCATGGAACATTACCTTTGGGGGGGGGGGGGTGGCTAGGCGGGAGAGAGAGGTTTGTCTCGCTAGCCTCAGACAATAGACGCAATCTCTGGAATGATTTCTAACTCACGTTTTTTGAAGTACAGTATTTATTTTGTATTGGTCAAAAATATATTTTTAAATGATAGATTTTAGTCATTTTCTGAACATTTGGCCATGGAAAACGGATTGCTTTGTAAAGCTTGGTGTATTGCATATTTCAAGTTCCTCTGTGGAATCAACTGTGACTCCACCATTATGTTTAGTCCATGCTGTCGTTGTCACTTAATTCTACTTATTGTTGTTGAGCGTAAGAACATTCCATGAGGGTGCCAACGTTAGGAGAACCTGTTTGGGTTCCCCTTTACCTGGTGATGAGTAACTGACTGCATGACTGACGGATTGCTGTTACAATGCCTTACCCTTCAAAAAAGTCACATCTTCTGCCTTTTATCAATCATCATTATCGTCACCATTCAAGTGTAGTAAGCGTTTCTTTGTGTTAAAAACAACAGCTATTACATAAGTAACTGATGAGTGTTTGTTGTCAAAGTGTAGGGTTGTGTGAAAAGATTGTGAAGAGGCTATGCATTATGTTAGGCATTTGTAAAGGTCGTTGGTTGTCATTGTAGTCTACTGTATGATACATTTCTATTTTCTCAGTGGCAGTCTTTTTCTGCTCTCTCATTATCTAATTGTCATGCCAAACAGTGTTTGGCTTGACAATGAAAACAATGGACAAACAGATCTGAGACCAGTCTAACTGGTCCCCTCTCTCACCTTACCGTCTCTCTCCACCCCTTCTCTCCTTGCATAACCACTCTCACCGTACTTTCTCTCTCCTCTCCTCCCCTTCTCTCCATATATAACAGGGTATCCCTGCTGGCCCCTGGCACCCCTCTGCTGATGAACATCGGGATGGGTGGTAGAGTCCGTGCTGTGCTGCAGGAGACATCTGACCAGCCTGAGATCATGGAGATCTGGGACAAGTTTCTGAGTAGGTCCCCTCCCTCAGTAACAGAAAACCATGGTCTGGTCCCAGATCTGTTTGTGCTCTTGCCAACTCAATTTTTGTCAATGTTTGGCATGACAATAAGTGACAAGGAGTTGGCATGATAGCACAAACAGACTGGCACTCAGGCTAGAGAAAACATAGGAATGTCTAAAAACATACAGGCTAACTGCTAATAAATACTACACTCAATATGACTATGTTGATTTGTTTCCCTTGTAGCCTATGTTAACAATCTCTGTGGCAATGTCTCTTGTTTATATTTGTTACAATTTATACAATGACCTAAGGATGGTGTAAGGAATGGTACTGCACTGTCCTATATATTAACTATATCCTTAATCTTTTCCAGATGCCAGCCACCAAGGCAAACTACATAACATCTCTCTCATGGAGGGATTTAACAACACCCTACTGGGAGACGAGGTGCGTCTGATGGAAATCATCAATACGTACAGTACCTGTCAAAAGTTTGGACACACCTACACATTCAAGGGGTTTTCTTTATTTTTTACTATTTTCTACATTGTAGAATAATAGTGAAGACATCAAAACTATGAAATAACACATACGGAATCATGTAGTAACCAAAAAAGTGTTAAACAAATCAAAATATATTTTATATTTGAGATTCTTCAAATAGCCACCCTTTGCCTTGATGACAGCTTTGCACACTCTTGGCATTCTCTCAACCAGCTTCACCTGGAATGATTTTCCAACAGTCTTGAAGGAGTTCCCACATATGCTGAACACTTGTTGGCTGCTTTTCCTTCACTCCGCCGTCCGACTCATCCCAAACCATGTCAATTGGGTTGAGGTCGGGGGATTGTGGAAGCCAGGTCATCTGATGCAGCCTGGAGGTGTGTTGGGTCATTGTCCTGTTGAAAACAATTTATAGTCCCACCAAGCCCAAACCAGATGGGATGGCGTATTGCTGCAGAATGCTGTGGTAGCCATGCTGGTTAAGTGTGCCTTGAAATCTAAATAAATCACGTACAGTGTCACCAGCAAAGCACCCCCACACCATAACACCTCCTCCTCCATGCTTTACGGTGGGAGCTACACATGCGGAGATCATCCGTTCACCCACACCGCGTCTCACAAAGACACGGCGGTTGGAACCAAATATATCAAATTTGGACTCCAGACCAGAGGACACATTTCCACCGGTCTAATGTCCATTGCTCGTGTTTCTTGGCCCAAGCAGATCTCTTCTTCTTATTGGTGTCCTTTAGTAGTGGTTTATTTGCAGCAATTCGACCATGAAGGCCTGATTCACGCAGTCCCCTCTGAACAGCTGATGTTAAGATGTTTCTGTAACTTGAACTCTGAGAAGCAATCATTTGGGCTGCAATTTCTGAGGCTGGTAACTCTAATGAACTTATCCTCTGCAGCAGAGGTAACTCTGGGTCTTCCATTCCTGTGGTGGTCCTCGTGAGAGCCAGTTTCATCATAGCGCTTGATGGTTTTTGCGACTGCACTTGAAGAAACTTTCCGTATTGACTGACCTTCATGTCTGAAAGTAATGATGGATTGTCGTTTCTCTTTGCTTATTTGAGCTGTTCTTGCCATAATATGGACTTGGTATTTTACCAAATAGCACTATCTTCTGTATACCCTCCCCTACCTTGTCACAACATAACTGATTGGCTCAAACGGATTACGAAGGAAAGAAATTCCACAAATTAACTTTTAAGAAGGCACACCTGTTAATTGAAATGCATTCCAGGTGACTACCTCATGAAGCTGGTTGAGAGAATGCCAAGAGTGTGCAAAGCTGTCATCAAGGCAAAGGGTGGCTATTTCTCCGCTAACATCAAAGCTGTGACCCGATCCTGTAGGTTCATTCTCTACAACATTCACAGAGTACGACCCTACCTTACACAGGAAGCAGCACAGGTCCCAATCCCGGCACTTGTCATCTCCCGTCTGGATTACTGCAACTCGCTGTTGGCTGGGCTCCCTGCCTGTGCCATTAAACCCCTACAACTCATCCAGAACACTGCAGCCCGTCTGGTGCTCAACCTTCCCAAGTTCTCTCACGTCACCCCGCTCCTCCATACACTCCACTGGCTTCCAGTTGAAGCTCGCATCTGCTACAAGACCATGGTGCTTGCCTACGGAGCTGTGAGGGGAACGGCACCTCCTTACCTTCAGGCTCTGATCAGTCCCTACACCCAAACGAGGGCATTGCGTTTTTCCACCTCTGGCCTGCTGGTCCCCCTACCTCTGCGGAAGCACAGTTCCCGCTCAGCCCAGTCAAAACTGTTCGCTGCTCTGGCACCCCAATTGTGGAACAAGCTCCCTCACGACGCCAGGACAGCGGAGTCACTGACCACCTTCCGGAGACACTTGAAACCCTACCTCTTTAAGGAATACCTGGGATAGTATAAAAGTAATCATTCTACCCCCCCACCCCCCAAAAAAGGAATAAATAAATAAATACATATGAAAAAACAATGAGTGGCGCAGTGGCACTAGAGATCCTGGTTCGAATCCAGGCTCTGTCATAGCCGGCCGCGACCGGGAGACCCATGGGGCGGCACACAATTGGCCCAGTGTCGTCCAGGGTAGGGGAGGGAATGGCCGGCAGGGATGTAGCTCAGTTGGTAGAGCATGGCATTTGCAACGCCAGGGTTGTGGGTTCGATTCCCACGGGGGGCCAGTATGAAAAATTAAAAAATAAATAATGTATGCACTCGCTAACTGTAAGTCGCTCTGGATAAGAGTGTCTGCTAAATGATGTAAATGTAATGTAAATGTATTTGAAGAATCTCAAATATAAAATATATTTTGATTTGTTTAAAAAAAAAAAAAGATACAAAATTATAATAAAAAAAGAAAAAGAAAACAAAATATATATATATAAAACAAATGAAAATTTAAAATATACTCTAAAATTTAAAAATTTAAATATTTAAAAAATACATAAAATGTAAAGTGGTTGTCCCACTGGCTATCATAAGGTGAATGCACCAATTTGTAAGTCGCTCTGGATAAGAGCGTCTGCTAAATGACGTAAATGTAATGTAAATGTATTTGAAGAATCTCAAATATAAAATATATTTTGATTTCTTTAACACTTTTTTGGTTACTACATGATTCCATATGTGTTATTTCATAGTTTTGATGTCTTCACTATTATTCTACAATGTAGAAAATAGTAAAAAATAAAGAAAACCCCTTGAATGAGTAGGTGTGTCCAAACTTTTGACTCGTAGTGTGAATATATAAGTATCCAAAATAAAAGAGTACCCTCTGCACGGGCCTGACAGTATTTAAATCAAATACAGTTTTGGACGGAGGCTATTGCTATAAAAAAGTTTTTTTTTTCTGTGGTCATATTGACACCTGAGATGTCCCTTCTTATTGTAGCTAATGCGGATGCTATCTTTGTCCTTTGGGTTAGATATCATCATGACTGAGGTGGAACAGTAGTCAAATGTAATACTTCTAATATAATTGCTACTCTCCAGTAATCTCTTTTCAATTACTAATTCTATTGAAGATGTGTGTTTGTTTGGAAGTGTCTATTGTGTGGAGTACTCTATACAAGGGTTATACAGTGTTAGTTTCCCTGCAGTGTTAGTTTTAGTGTAGGTGTCTGTAATGTTTGGAAAGAAGAACAAATATGGCAACCCATAAATCAATCACAAAAGTATTCAAGCCCATTAGAATAGTTAAATGGGTGTAGTCTGCTGTCTTAGACTATTCAGAACAAAACCTTTCAACAGTGATTATGTTAAGAAAGTACTTTGTATTGAGATGATGTATATATAACTCAGTCCAAATACCTATGTGCCCATCCTTCTACTCCGTGGGAGCAGGAGGCGCTGGATGCGATGCTGGATTCAGTGAACATGTTAAAGAGGTCTCTGTGCTCCTTCTCGCTGACGTTCCTCAACGTGTCCTCCATGTCCTCCGTCGACCCCCTCGCCTACGGACTGGTCACCTTCTGCAAGTCCAACAACACCCTGCTGGAGGTCTCACTGCTCACCATCAACCAGGTGTGTGTATATGTGTGTGTGTGTGTTTAACTTTTCAGATAGATATCTGATTGTCTTGTGCGATGTAAGTAGCCTCAGCTCTCAGAATTCCTCTTCCTCACTGTTCCAACAGTGACAAACAAGACTTAGAAGGATGGCAACACAAGACTAATGTTATGCCAATTCAGACATCATATAGACGGATCATGTTTGGTTTTGAATGTTGAAGCATGCTGCTGGTTTCCTCAGGTGCTGACGGAGCTGATGCTGAAAGACCCAGCGCAGGCCCTGACCACAATTGGCACAGCAGTTGTGGTGTTTGACAGGCTTCAGAGGGAGACTTCACTGTGGGAGGGGCTACTGGGCCTGCCACGCCTCTTCATGCCCACCACCCCCGATAAGATCCTGGATCAGGTGCTGGACGAGGGGGAGAGTCTTCTGCACAACATCAAGAGGTAATGTATTAATCAAATGTATTTTACATCAACAGTTGGTCATGTGTGGCTCAGTTGGTAGAGAATGCCTCTTGGAAGTCTTGCAATGCCAGGATCATGGGTTTGACTCCCGCTAGGGCCACCCATATGAAAATGTATGCATGCATGATTGTAAGTCGCTTAACAAAGTGCCTAACAAAGTGCTTAACAAAGTGCCTAACAAAGTGCTTAACAAAGTGCTTAGCAGTAACCCGGCCTAGAGCACAAAGAGCAAGCAGAAGCACACCGGCCAGGAAACAACTAACTAGAAGGAAGGACCCTAGAGAGGAACCAGGCTCCGAGGGTAGTACTGTTGAGGAAGAGGGCAGAGTTTGGGAGGAGAGAGATAGTTGTAGTATGGAGGGTATACTGTTGATGGAGTTTTAAACTGTACTGACCCTAGCTTCCAACCCTGGGTGGTTCTGGGTGTAAGGTGTAGTTGCCCCCAGATGCTGATTTGGAGTCCGTTTTGCATTTCCCCCACCAATGGTTTAGGTTACGATTGGGAGAGGGGAAGGTCATCCTAGATCTGTACCTGGCGGAAACTTCATCTTGCTGCAGGTGTCTGGAATGTGTGTGTGTTTCAAGTTTCACGTTTTATTAGTCGTATGTACGGCATACACATGGTATATACCATCCAACGAAATGCTTACTTCCAGGTTCCTTCTCGAAAAAAGCAACAGAAATAAGATAAGATAAAATAAAAATAAATGGCTCAGTAGAATAGAATAAACATTGTAGCATAAGTATAATACAGGAAGGCACAATTTATAGTCCAATATTGTGTGTGTGTGTGTGTGTGTGCTTTCATGCGTGTGTGCACATTCAGATATTTCCAGGTCTGTGCTCTCACCGTAGCCTACGTAAGGTGAGTAAATCATTATCAGGCATCTGTTTTCTCCTCCTCTCCTCTCCTCTCCTCCGTAGGACTATGGCTGCCATCGAGAGCAGCTTCCCAGAGGCTAATCTTTCAGCTGTCTCCATGGTGAACCCTGCTATTGTCGGAGGCATCAACCTGCTCCAGTACATAAGGAACTGGCATGGCAAAGGTACAGTACCTATGCCAAGAATAAAGCAATCAACAAAATCACATATGTTTATTAGAAAATTTATTCAAACACATGTAGCAAAAGACAACATGCATAAATACAATTATTGAGGATGACACAAAACAATTTTTTTTTACATTGTGATCCTCACATTTTCATTGTGGCCCTCTTTGAATCACTTCCAACCTCTTACTTCATCACATTTGATCTCCATGTCTACTATGTCTATTGGTTTCTGATTTCTAATTACTACTTTACCTCAAGCATCAAATGTTCATCTGCACTCGTTTACGTGTTTTTGATTGGTCAATGTATTTATTCAGTTGGGAAGACATCAATCTCATCTAATGCTCAGAATCAGATGCATTTTACATTTTCAAATCGCATTACTCACACAGACTCCACATACAGGCCAACAACAATAAGCCTTTATCCCAAGGGGAAACCCCCTAACTAAAGCACAATACTGTTTCACTATGTTAAGGCGTTATCATCTGTGTTGAGACAAGATGCAATGGCTTAAATAACTATTAAATAAAGTATCAGGAATTTCTGATTTGTTGCTTTTGGATAGAAATAACAATTTGTACTAGAATAAATACTGGGAACTGCAAAACCAGCTCAGTTCCATTCAGCTATGTGAGTCAGCCAGGTTAATTGGAAGAGGACAGAGGGAGTGTTTTTTTCAAATGTCATGACTTACAGAATCAAACAACATTCTTTTGATTTAGAAGGGAACACTATGAAAGAAATGAGAATGTGAACGTACATCCAACATTTATACTAGACCAAAATACAAACCCCTCAGAGGAATATTGACTGTCATGTTTTCAGCCCTCACGTGTCAGTAACCTCTTTAGATAGGCCACTTTTATCTGAAATCTCTCTACAAATATGATTTTACACAGATGTCTACATCACCCTTGGTGACGTTATCATGGTGCCACCCAATACCTCAGTAGCAGCAGCCGTCAACACCCTCATGCAGCAGGTCAGGATACCACTAGACAAGGTAAGCCTCCCTTCCCTGGCCAAAGGCCCTGTTTGAATGCTTTAGAATTGTGAGTTAAGCTTCCCAAGCCTGGTCCAGATCTGTTTGTGCTGTCTAGCCAACTCCTGTGTTCATTGTCATGTCAAATTGGCAAGACAGCACAAACATATCTGGGACCAGGCTAAAGATTCCATTCCCTGGCCTAAATCTGTTTTCAGTACAGCACAGAATGTGTCAGAATGCCCTCCAAGAAATAAAGCTTTTGCCTGTATGATGTGCATACTAAATAATATAATCTGATTAGTCTAGGTACCAGAAAGTCACTAGGAATGCTTCTATCTGATATCAGGATAGACGTAAAACCTGTTCTTACACAACAGTGATACTCATCAGCACTTTTCTAAAAGGGGCAATATAGCTCCGTCTATGAATCTGAGAGTTCTTCAGCTCCATCCCTAAGCTATTTACCCCAAAAAGTGATGGGGTGATTGTTTTGTTGTTATTTGAATGCCAGATTGTCCCTTTAAAGGAATACTTCGGGGTTTTGGCAATGAGACCATTTATCTACTTGCCTAGAGTCAGATGAACTCGTAGATACCATTTTTATGTCTCTGTGTCCAGTATGAAGGAAGTTAGAGGTAGTTTCACGAGCCAATGCTAACTAGCATTAACGCAATGACTGGAAGTCTATGGGTATCTGCTAGAATGCTAGTAGCGGCAGGTAGCTTAGTGGTTAAGAGCATTGTGCCAGTAACCGAAAGGTCGCTGGTTCTAATCCCCAAGCCGACTAGGTGAAAAACATGTCGACGTGCCCTTGAGCAAGGCACTTAACCCTAATTGCTCCTGTAAGTCGCTCTGGTTAAGAGCGTCTGCTAAATGACTAAAATATATAAATAAATAAATAATCCCTTCATACTGGACACAGAGACATAAAAATGGACTGGGGAAGTAGATAAATGACCTCATTGCCAAAATCCCGAAGTATCCCTTTAAAGGAGATTTGTACAATTACTCCTAAAAAAGTTATGTTAGTTCAAAGTAATTATGTGATTATCAAGGTATTATTAAAGTATAAATTACTTTACTGATGCATACCCAAACATGATCCTCTCCAACCACAACCTTTAGGCTGTGGCGCTAACAATGGACAAGGCCCTCTTGCATTCCTACATATGTTCAGGAAACCTCAGTGATGAGCTCCAAGCAGCTTGTACTGGAGGGACAGTGGATATGCTGCTGGGGTGGATCAGTGCCGACAAGGTGGCCCAACAGGTATGTGTGTGTGGGTGGGTGGCTATGTGTTATGGCATCAGCACAGAGATGAGCAGAGAACAGAGGAAAACAGACAGTGAAGGTGTGTCTGGGGTGGGGCCGTTGCTGTCTTTCATATCCTATCTGAATAGCATTACAAACATTTTTTCCCCTTATTCTATTCTCTGTTGTTCAAATGTAAAGACATGAAGACATTATATAATTCCACATTCTCTCTCTTTATCTCTCTTCCTCCTTCTCTCTCTATTTATCCCTCCCTTCCTCTATCTACTCCCTTCTCAATATATACACCCAATCAGAGACACAGGGGCAAACCAAACACAGGGTTACCTTGGTAACATCCTAGCTTCAACAACATATCAGCAGTGGGGACTGATGGGGGAACTCACAGGGCCACCTGTGTAACAGGACCCCAGAGATCCCCAATTGCACCTTTCTGCCAGGCTGCCACGAGGCTAGGGGTAGAGATGTTAACGAATTACCAGTCAGAGGCAGAGGCAGTTAGCTAAGCCGCCCCTCATTTGTGTGCTCACTCACTGAACTGTCTGGTTCAGAAATAATATATTCCCTGGATGATAGCCTGACTGTTTGTTCACTAATGGATTGATCTTGTGATCAGTGGTTATTATACAGTTGAAGTCGGAAGTTTACATACACCTTACCCAAATACATTTAAACTCAGTTTTTCACAATTCCTGACATTTAATCCTAGTAAAAATTCCCTGTCTTAGGTCAGTTAGGATCACCACTTTATTTTAAGAATGTGAAATGTCAGAATAATAGCAGAGAGAAAGATTTATTTCAGCTTTTATTTCTTTCATCACATTCCCAGTGAGTCCAAATTTTACATACACTCAATTAGTATTTGGTAGCATTGCCTTTAAATAGTTTAACTTGGGTCAAACATTTCAGGTACCGTTCCACAAGCTTCCCACAATAAGTTGGGTAAATTTTGGCCCATTCCTCCTGACAGAGCTGGTGTAACTGAGTCAGGTTTGTAGGCCTCCTTGCTCACACACGCTTTTTCAGTTCTGCCCACAAATGTTCTATAAGATTGAGGTCAGGGCTTTGTGATGGCCACTCCAATACCTTGACTTTGTTGTCCTTAAGCCATTTTGCCACAACTTTGTAAGTATGCTTGGTGTCATTGTCCATTTGGAAGACCCATTTGCGACCAAGCTTTAACTTCCTGACTGATGTCTTGATATGTTGCTTCAATATATCCACCCAAATTTCCTTCCTCATGATGCCATCTATTTTGTGAAGTGCACCAGTCCCTCCTGCAGCAAAGCTCCCCCACAGCATGATGCTGCCACCCCCGTGCTTCACGGTTGGGATGGTGTTCTTCGGCTTGCAAGCCATCCCCCTTTTCCTCCAAACATAATGATGGTCATTATGGCCAAACAGTTCAATTCAGACCAGAGGACATTTCTCCAAAAAGTATGAGCTTTGTCCCCATGTGCAGTTGCAAACCGTAGTCTGGCTTTTTAATGGCGGTTTTGGAGCAGTGGCTTCTTTCTTGCTGAGCGGCCTTTCAGGTTCTGTCGATATAGGACTCGTTTTACTGTGGGATATAGATACTTTTGTACCTGTTTCCTCCAGCATCTTCACAAGGTCCTTTGCTGTTGTTCTGGGATTGATTTGCACTTTTCGCGCCAAAGTACGTTCATCTCTAGGAGACAGAACGCGTCTCCTTCTTGAGCGGTATGACGGCTGCGTGGTCCCATGGTGTTTATACTTGCGTACTATTGTTTGTACAGATTAATGTGGTACCTTCAGTTGTTTGGAAATTGCTCCCAAGGATGAACCAGACTTGTGGAGGTCTACAATTTTTTTTCTGAGGTCTTGGCTGATTTCTTTTGATTTTCTCATGATGTCAAGCAAAGAGGCACTGAGTTTGAAGGTAGGCCTTAAAATACATCCACAGGTACACCTCCAATTGACTCAAATGATGTCAATTAGCCTTTCAGAAACTTCTAAAGCCATGACATAATTTTCTGGAATTTCCCAAAAAACTTCAACTGTACATACAGTAAGCTAACATCAATCTCTTAAAAGCAGAGGGAAACAGGGTGTCAATGGAGATTCATTGATTTGAGGTGAATTCAATGTCAATGCAGTCAATTTAGGAAGTAAGCTGAAATTCCAATTGAACATTTCCTCTTTTTTATAAAAATTTATAAAAATGTCAGCTTGATTCCTTGAAATGAAATTGACGGCAGCCCTGTTTCCTTATCTCCTTCTTCTATCCTCTCCAGTATCTTCCCATCTTCAGACACTTCAGTTTGACTGTTTGATCTGTAATGGGCTGATCTGATGATCAGTGGTAACTATATTAAACATACTGTGCATACAGTAATGTCCATCCCCAAAAAGCAGGGAGAAACAGGGTCGCAAAGGAGATTGCAGCATTCAATGGGGTTTATTGGTCCTCTGTGTGACTTGCCGTGTTTCCCCTCCTCAGAGCCTCCTGGCCTGGAGTAAAGACGCTGCTCCGGGGGATGTGACCTTCACCAGAGGCCTCATCCACAGCCTGATAGGACTGTTTATGGCCCCTGAGGTCCACGGCTCCTCCAACAATATCAGGTCCCAGCGTAGCAGCGACACGCAGCCTCAGAACACAGAGGAAGAGCTGTGAGTGAAAATTATTTAGTTTCTCTCATTGTGTAGTTCTGGTGCTGGATACATGACAAATACTGCACATTTAAAATGGGCAGTTAAATATTTCATTTGTCATTCAACAAGGGTTGGAAATGGACTTAAAGTAGTCGTCGGTGAGGATAGAACTTTCACTTGATTCTACCTGAAATACGTGTAACTGATCTCAACCCTGGAATCTTCAGAATAGTCCATAAACCCCATAAGAAAGTATATTGCCAAGCAAAGAAGCCCAAAGTCTACCAGTAGTGTCCATTCTCCCATGGGTGACCTCTAAACTCTGTGTTGGCAGGTTCCTGAGTGTGGGCTCAGTAGCAGTCGAGCTTCTGAAGGGCATTCCTGGCTGGAACTACGTTCAGATGGCCCTCACCACCGGCCATGCCTCCATGCAGCTGGCTACGACAGGCTTGGACCCTCTACTGAGTATGTACTGTGTGTATAGAGCTGCATATAACCCATGAAGATGAATTGGAACTGTATACTTTTGTTGTGCCAATAAAGTATTTTGAATTTAATTAAATTAAATTGAACACTCCTCTGATTTGACCATGGTCACCTTGTGTTTTCTTCCTGACACATAGAGATGATGGGAAAGGTGTCGACAGACGCCCATACCTACCAGGATATCTTCATCTCCTTGATGTCCAACCAGGCTGCCGCTGACAACTTTGCTGGACAGGTCATGGACTCAATAGTGAAGTCAATCATGAAGGTGAGTGGACTGGCTTTAATTAGGAAAAGCAGGCAAAACTGGTTGAAATGTCATCGTAAGTAGAACTAAAGTACTTATAACCTGTTTACAACCAGAAGTATACTGAACAAAAATATAAACAAAACATGTAAGGTGTTGGTCTCATGTTTCATGAGCTGAAATAAAAGATCCCAGAAATGTTCCATACGCACAAAAAGCTGCTTTCTCTCAAACGTGTTTACATCCCTGTTAGTGAGCATTTCTCCTTTGCCAAGATAATCCATCCACCTAACAGGTGTGGCATATCAAGAAGCTGATTAAACGGCATGATCATTACACAGATGCACCTTGTGCTGGGGACAATAAAAGGACACTCTAAAATGTGCAGTTTTGTCACATAACACAATGCCACAGATGTCTCAAGTTTTGAGGGAGCGTGCAATTAGCATGCTGACTGCAGGAATGTCCACCAGAGCTGTTGCCAGAGAATTGAATATTAATTTCTCTACCATAAGCCACCTCCAACGTTGTTTTAGAGAATTTGGCAGTACGTCCAACCGGCCTCACAACCGCAGACCACATGTAACCATGCCAGCTGAGGACCTCCACATCCGGCTTCTTCACCTATTGGATCGTCTCAGACCAGTGTTGTGTCGAGTAAACGTTGCTAATTATGCTGTGTGACCAAGGAGAACCCGCTGACGCTGTATTTTCATCATAAAGGTTTATTCATAACAAAGGGTTACAGCGTCGATTTACAGATACCTGCAGATACCTGGAGAATAATCGCCCCATCTCAAATCTGATTATTCTGACCTCCTTTGTCTCAACCTAGTATTTATAATCTTTACCCTGCTGTGGGTGGTTTCCCATACAGACTAATCACCTGTCTCCACACAACAGACTTCCTCTGTTCTATGGTGTGTCCCTCTAAAACTACTCCCTCTAAGCTGAATAAACCTCCTCTCAAGTTCCATTTGAAAACGTTACAAGTGCCGTGCTCTACCAGCTGAGCTACAGAGGACCACATATATGATATGGTGTTCTTGTTCGGTTCCAATAGGTCCTAATGGCTCAGGGACATTCATTCATTCAATCATCAATGAATGAATGAATTAATACATTAATTAATTAATTAATTCAATCATTCATTCATTCATTCCTTGTTGGTTTCCAGTAGGTCCTAATGGCTCAGTGACATTCATTCATTCATTCATTAATTCCTTGTTGGTTTCCAATAGGTCCTAACGTCTCAGGGACCAGTGAGGTGTGATGATCTGCTGGGCCAGTGGTCCTGGCTCTCCTCTCTGAGTTCCATGGACCCCAGCATGTGGAACGTCCTATTCTGCCCAGGGAACAAGTCTCATTTCCATGACGCTCTGCTGGCTGAGTGGATGCCTGTGGTTGCCAAGGTGAGTCAAGTGTACCTACACAGCACTCACAGGTTGTGTCTTATTGGCCAGGTCTCCCTAGAAAACGAGGTACTGGTAAAATAACTGAAGATTAAAAGGTTATCACAAAAGCAGAATACAGACAACACAAACCTCCCTCAGATCCAATACTGGTTTAGACCATGTAGGTCATTTCCATTGTAAACATTGATGAATGGTCTAGTGGGAATACTGTTTGTAGTAAACAGAAACTATGTCATATGTGAGCCTATGGATTTTCTTTATATATTTTTACTTTAAGTACATTTTTGGGATATTCATAAAAATTTTTATAAGCCAGCAATTGTTGTTATGTTATATCCTAAAACATGTATATTCATCATTCTTTGATAATTTTGTCATTTCCTTCTTTATCCAAGGCGATTCAGCTAATGAACATAGTACAGGGCAGTAACACCACCAATGTCACCCTTCCCATGATCCTCACTGAGTGGCATGCGCTGGCTGGCTCCTTTGTCAGTGGTGAAGTGGCCTTGATGAACTTCAGTAGTCTGTTGGATGCTACCTACCTGGTGGGCTGGGTCCCTGTGAACATCACTGCAGTGGACTGGACACAGATTCTCATGACAAGGTTAGTGTGTACACACCCTAATGAAGGCCCTTCGGCCAAAAGGTTGGTCAAATAAATCGACCAAGTAGAGATGAGTGTGTACTTTCTTTTTCATTTGTGATGGTCAGTGTACCTTTAGTAACCACATAATGACCATACTGTCTTGAGATAATGTATTCAAGGTTTGTGTATAAATGAGTATACAATATCCTTGCATCCACAAGCACAGTTATCAGTATGTAGGCGAGCCGACATTATGAAAATATTGAGTCTATCAACATGTGTTAGCAAATACAATATGCAGAAATGTTACTGAATACATAATTGATGTAAGGTGAGATTAGGGCTGTTGCGGTGACCGGACTACCGCTACACCAGCAGTCGTGACCGCAGTAAAATTCCACTTGACCGTTGAGTCCCGGTAATCTCCTTTTATGCGCTCTGGATATGCTTAATTGGGTGGCACATTACCTTTAGCTATACAGAATATCTCACCACCAAGTGTTTCCATCTCCTACTCTCTCTCCTTTATTCCTTTCTCGAGCATGCAGAGAAGCTGTTGTGATGGAAATTTCTGTTAAACCATTATTATGCTTGTGTACTAGAAGCTGTTTTCTTTAAACCTAGTTGCTTAGGCATTAATTATGAGATTGGTGATGTAACTAACTGGATCATATGAGATGGGATTGTGTGTGCATGGGTATGGGCCTGTTGTTTCTAACGGTTCTGTGGATGTGTAGCATAGGAACCTAGGTTTAGGGAAGTATGTACATGATGTCTGGGCGCACAGCCAAGAGCTGACAGGCAAGACCTATGGTTTCCTGCTGGTCAGAAGGGAAAGAACTGGTTCCTCTCAATCTACTGAAACCAGAGCAAAGTGTTAAATCCTGCGCACTAATGATAAAGCTGTTGTCCTGGCTACGGCCTGTTGCTGGGCAAAAGGGTCAAGCTTCTGTGTGTGTGTATGTGTGTGGGTGGCGAACCAGCTTGCTTGCCTGGTTCGAGGGACCATTAATCTACTTTTGATGAGCTATGTCTGGGGAGATTTCCTGTTGTTTTAACACCTATTGTCCTCAGAATGAGACTACCTTTTTCACAGTTAGTCTGCACCCTGTACCTCAGTTCCGTCTCATTGTCCAGCACATACACACACCAAGATCACAAGTTTTGTACATGCTTGCATAAAATGGCTTGCCTATATAAGGTTTCTGTACTCCTCGTGTCATTTGAGCTCTGGCGTACACCTCAGAAGTGTATGCCTGTCCAGCTTCATTATTGCAATAATTAATCGATAAATAAAGTTTAATTGTTTGAAGAAATAACAGTCTCTCCTTATTGGGTAGAATTTCCACGACACTGTCAATAGTTTATTGAAATATGTTTCGTTGCGACAACATGTTACTATTGATGTTCCCAAACAGATTTCACTTGGTTTCATAAAATTAAGCCCTGGGTAGCTTCAGGAACATGGTTGGAGAGCCCATGGCATACAGAGTGTGGGCAGAATATCACCTGTCGTGCAGCAAGAGCATGCTCCTCAAACAGTGGTTGATGCATGGAGTGAAATAAGTGTTCTTATATTTATTTCTCAGCTGTAGTAGGCTACCAGGCATCATTGAAAAACGGATCGGCGGGAAGTGCGCAGCCTCCATTCGCAATTCGAGTGCATACGGATGACATGTCTTTTTCCCCCCGCCACTGTTCCTGCCCATTTGATAATGGGCCATTCTAAATCGAAACTAATTTGACATATTAGTAAAGACAAGATTACATTGAGAATAATCTGATGGGTGAAAATATGATCACTTCATGAGAGAACAGCTGTGCATCCTGAGGCAAGGAACAGAGCGCAAGCTTTTTTTGTAACTTTCTCAAATCATCAATAGCCTATAGTCTCATCATGCAGCCCATATACAGTGCCTTCGGAAAGTATTCAGACCCCTTGACTTTTTCCATATTTTGTTAGGTTACAGCCTTATTCTAAAATTGATTAAATTGTTTTTTTCTTTCATCAATCTACACACAATACCCAATAATTTATAAAAAATAGAAAACTGAAATATCACATTTACATAAGTATTCAGACCCTTTACTCAGTACTTTGTTGAAGCACCTTTGGCAGCGATTACAGCCTCAAGTCTTCTTGGGTATGGCACACCTGTATTTGGGAAGTTTCTCCCATTATTCTCTGCAGATCTTCTCAAGCTCTGTCAGGTTAGATGGGGAGCGTTGCTGCACAGCTATTTTCAGTTCTCCGCAGAGATGTTTAATCGGGTTCAAGTCCGGGCTCTGGCTGGGCCACTCAAGCACATTCAGAGACTTGTCCCGAAGCCACTCCTGCGTTGTCTTGGCTGTGTGCTTAGGGTCGTTGTCCTGTTGGAAGGTGAACCTTCGCCCCAGTCTGAGGTCCTGAGCACTCTGGAGCAGGTTTCAATCTCTATACTTTGCTCCGTTCATCTTTGCCTCGATCCTGACTAGTCTCCCAGTCCCCACCGCTGAAAAACATCCCAACAGCATGATGCTGCCACCACCATGCTTCACCGTAGGGATAGTGCCAGGTTTCTTCTAGAAGTGACACTTGGCATTCAGGCCAAAGAGTTCAATCTTGGTTTCTTCAGGCCAGAGCATCTTGTTTCTCATAGTCTGAGAGTCTTTAGGTGCCTTTTGGCAAACTCCAAGCGGGCTGTCATGTGCCTTTTACTGAGGAGTGGCTTCCGTCTGGCCACTCTACCATAAAGGCCTGATTGGTGGAGTGCTGCAGAGATGGTTGTCCTTCTGGAAGGTTCTCCCATCTACACAGAGGAACTCTAGAGCTCTGTTAGACTGACCATCAAATTATTGGTCACCTCCCTGACCAAGGCCCTTCTCCCTCAATTGCTCAGTTTGGCCGGGCGGCCAGCTCCAGGAAGAGTCTTCGTGGTTCCAAATTTCTTCCATTTAAGAATGATGGAGGCCACTGTGTTCTTGGGGACCTTCAATGCTGCAGACATTTCTTGGTACCCTTCCCCAGATCTGTGCCTCAACACAATCCTGTCTCAGAGCTCTACGGACAATTCCCTTGACCTCATGGCTTGGTTTTTGCTCTGACATGCACTGTCAACTGTGGGACCTTATATAGACAGGTGTGTGCCTTTCCAAATCATGTCCAATCAATTGAATTTACCACAGGTGGACTCCAATCAAGTTGTAGAAACATTTCAAGAATGATCAATGGAAACAGGATGTACCTGAGCTCAATTTTGAGTCTCAGAGCAAAGAGTCTGAATACTTATGTAAATAAGGTATTTCTGTTTTTATGTTTAATACATTAGCTACAATTTCTAAAAACCTGTTATTGCTTTGTCATTATGGGGTCTTTTGTGAAGATTGCTGCGGATTTTTTAATTATTTAATCCATTTTAGAATAAGGTTGTAACATAAAACAATGTGGAAAAAGTCAAGGGGTCTGAATACTTTCAGAAGGCATTGTATGTTTTGATTTCTAAGGCATTCCAAGGTTTGTATCATTCACAACTAAATTAGCCAAAAAACTCAAAATCTAGCATATAAGACCTGTTTCAAATGATCACTTTTACGCTCAACATAGCCACTTCATATCAAATCAAATCGTATTTGTCACATGCGCAACAGGTGTAGACCTTACCGTGAAATGCTTACTCACGAGCCCTTAACCAACAATGCAGTTCAAGAAATAGAGTTAAGAAAATATTTACTAAATAAGCTAAAGTAAAAAATGAAATACAAATAACACAATAAAACAACAATAACGAGGCTATATACAGGAAGTACTGGTACCGAGTCAATGTGCGGGGGTACAGCAGCAGTGTAAAAACAAAACATATGGGCACTCGCTCCGGACAGGGAAAAAATCCTTTCTATTTTATTCAGCTAAGTTCAATTATGTTCTTCTTACTGTCAAATCATATAATATAAAATAATGGCACGGGACTTTTACGTATATCTTGTCAGCTAAATGAACAAGCCTACAGCCTATGGCATGGCGAATAGCCAGATAACATACATTAGGCAGACTCATATTCTGTTAATCTGAAATAAATTTTCTTCATATCATAATGTTTCTTTAGACCTGACTAAAATAAATGATGGATGTATTGTGATGGTGTATATTACATTGATTCATTAGACTTTTTTAAAATGTAGATGTTCCAAAGGTGTGCATCAGCAGCTTGTATGCAGCTTGTATGCATGGAGGCCTGGAGATGCTAAACGTGTTTATGTTAATGAAGGGTCAATTACCATGAGACCAGCAGTCTTTTGCATAACAATAACCGGTTGACAAAATGTAATGACCGCCACAACTCTAGGTGAGAAGGTATTGCTATCCAATATGTTAGTGGGATACGTAAGTGTGTATAAGTTACGAGTTGGTTGTCATTTATTAACTCAACATCCATTTCTTTATGTCTCTCAGGGGTTTGGGGGCGTTCATCACTGTTGGCTCTCACCTCCAGAACAGCCCACTGTGGCCGTCTATGGAGTCATACTTCCACATCGCCTACTGGATAATGAACTACCAGCCCAACGTCACCGCTCCACCAAATTGTGAGTCAGACACGCATACACCAATACAATACATAAAGCACACACGAACACATAAGAATGGCCCATAGGGCAGGAGCCTATTACCTGTTTCTGTAAGGTGAGGCAGCTTGATGTGCAAGTAGACCGCCTGAAGGGTTAGGGTTAGGTTTAGACAGGACATATGCTCACAAATACACAAATAGACAGTATGAAATGTACTTCTTGTTATAACTGATCAGTTAAGTTCCAATCATACCATGGAACAGAAGCTGCTGAGAGCTAGTAATTGTATTCCTCATTATTGAGGAATAAACAACCGTTTATAGTCAGCAATATCCAGTATCCATATCCAATGCTCAAAGCTACATGCATTTTAGGCAATATGGCCGCCATTGCACGTGTGTACATATCGATTACGTGACTACTCATTGCCCTGGTTGTCTTGGTGTGCGACAAAGATACATAATGACAAGATACTCTGTCTGTCCCAAATGGCACCCTATTCGTTATAGAGTGAACTTCTTTTGACCAGAGCCCCCTGGTCAGACGTAGCGCACTACATAGGATGCCATTTTGGACGCATGCTCTGTCTGTTCCGCTCATGAGCTCTATCTGTTTTAAAACAATATACATGTACTGTCATAACAGGTACTGTTGATTCTACCACATATGCCCCTATCTGCAATACTGGGTTTACCTGGCAGCAGTTTGTCCCAACCACCGCTGCTCTGGTGCAGGAGTTTTCTGCTAATCCTGCTACATTACTTAGGTAAGTAAGCTCATAGAGCAGAGAAGGATAGAGCCTCTCCATAGGTGTGGAGTCTATGATATAGGTTGTGTCCCAAATGGCACCATATTCCCTATATAGTGCACTAACTTTGACCAGGGCCCATAGGGCTCTTTTCAAAAGTAGAGCACTAAATAGGGAATAGGGTGCCATTTGGGATGCATCCCGTGCCTCTAAGTATAGTGTTATGTAACTACTGTAACTCCACTTCTGCCACAGACTTATCTCCCCTGGTGTCTTTCCTCCTCCTGCTCACTGTGTGTAATTGTTCCTCATATTGTAATGACTCCGATTCACACCTACTTCTTAGTGATGCACTCTCATCGAACAACTGTTTTGTTGTTGTCAATTGATCATATTTTTTATGACTAGATTATTATAACATATAGACTAGTAGATTATTACTAAAACAAATTATTTGTTATTGATTTTGATTAGTGGTTTATATGTGTTTATCAAATGTAAATGTACCTTTTCTAGTTGCTTATGTGAGAAGATAACAAACATTTTTTTTCTCTTTTCCACAGGCATGTCCAGGGCTACTTGTCTTTCCTCCAGGCTGTCCTTGGAAACATTGCCACAGGCACGGTCACCCAGCTCCTCAGCTCTGACCTAGTCCCAGGGGACGGCTCCATCCGAGCCCTCCTGGAGAACCTGATCACCATCCTGAACAAGGACATCACGCTGGTCTCCAACCTCACGTCCTTGGAGCAGTTCAGCACCAACCCCGAGCTGCCCCTCTCTCTCCTGGGGGAGATGTTAGAGGCCCTGGGCCTGAAGCCTCTGGAAGCCCTGTGGACCCAGGGAGGTGGATCCCAGGCCCCCAACGCCTCATCTGTGATGGCCATTGCCCTGAAGGTAGCCAAAAACATTAGTGGTGGTTTCTTGGACACAGATTAAGCCTAATTCTGGACTAGAAAGCATTTTCAATGGAGACTCTTCATTGAGCATGATTTTTAGTCCAGGACTAACGACACCGTATAGTATTTTGTAATTGTATTATTTATTATTTATTCAAAATCAATGTTTTTAAGAAACTGTAGATTTGATTAAGCTTCAGAACATCATTAAAACACAAATAAATATTATAATATGTAATAATAATAAAGTAAATTAAAACTTCTCAGGTGGCCAAGAACACCCAGCATCTAATTACCGGGCACCCCGTCGACAACGCCAACATGACAGACCTGGCCGGGCTGGAGGCTCTGCTGATGCAGTGGCTCTCAGTAGCTCAGGGAAACCTGACCCTGCCTCTGTCTCTCAGTATGGGAGACGCTCTGATCACCTACTCTGGCTCTTTCAATGCCACCTCCCTGGCCTTCCTCAGACACCTGCTCCATCCTCTCACCAACCAGAGCTCAGCGGGCATAGCAGACAACATCCTGCGGGCCATGGAGCAGCTAAAGACTGTGCTGGATGCTCCTAACGGTGATTCAACGCCTATTCTCCTGGGGTATGTGATCCAACTACAGGAGTTTTTGGTCTCGACTATACAGCTACACAGATATGAGCAGCTCCTGCTGCCGGATGGGAACCTCACCACAGCTCAGGTGACAGACCTCCATCTGGCTGTGGTGGACCTCTTCCAGCTCCTGTCCTTCCAACAGCTCAGCCAGGCTGGGGATCAGCCTGCCCTGCAGGCACTACTACAGAGACTCACTGCCCTGCTACCTCCACAGCTCCAACAGCAGTACCTGGGGATGGTCAGCCACTTCCAGGCTGTGATGGAGAGCTTGGTGTCATGTACAGCGGCAGGTCAGGACTGCACTGCTGCGGTCCCACAGGTTGGTTTTTTCAAAAAAAAATTGCTATCCATTATCCTTTAAATCCAATGTATTATGATTATTATTATGATTATTATTTGTATTATTATTACAGGTGTTCCAGATCCTGACAGGGGCAGTTGAGGCTCTGCTGGCAGCCAGTGGGGACTACGTGTTCAGTGGAGGTCAAGCTAAACCCAGCATGCCAAGCCAGGAGTCCATGAAAGTGACGGTCAACCTGCTCACTCTCCTCTTTGCCTGGCATGATACCGACATGTCTAACAATATGTCCGCCACGCCAGAGTCTGTCCTCAAGACCGTGGCCCATACTGACCTCTTCCTCCAGCAGATCACATCGACGCCCAACATCAGCATATCCTCTCTCCAGCAAGCTATGCTACAATCCAACTTTACCCTGGGGGAGCTGGAGAAGATGGCTGCCCTGGCCGGAGCAACCAACGCACCAGCTCTACTGGCTAGCATCATGGGTGTCATCAATATGCAACAATGCCTGGAGCCCCAGCCAAACAATCCCATCAGCCTGGCCCAGTGTGCACTGGAGCTGAGTGAGAGAGTCACTGGTTTTATCCTTGCGCTGCCTATACCTCCGGGAAGCCAGTCCAACTGCACAGCGCTAATATCCCTCCTCCCCATCCTGGTCAACCACTCTGTGAGTATCGGTCTTGCCGCCGGCTCTGGCCCAACCCCACTCGTGCCAACATCTGAGGCTATCACAGCTACCATAGCCAGCATCAGAGAGAATCTACAGCATCTCAACCTGGAGTCTGTGGAGCTGATCAGTAACGAGCTCCATGTCCTTGAGGGTTTGATCAAACTGTCCGCCTCTGGACAGTCTTCAGCCTACTCACTCAATTCCACTGATCCACTGATGAAGGACCCGGTTTATGCACAGAAGGTGTATTTGGAGATAGCACAGTGGTACCTGAGGAAACTAGAGAATGTGACCAGAACCAGTACCTTCTCAGAACTCCTGGACCCTTTCTTCCATATGGCAGAGATGCAGCTGGCTCTCCAACTCTCTCAGACCGAATTTACCATCTTTGTTAGTAAAGAGGTTGAGTATTTGATGAGAAGTATCCAATACCCCATCAACGGGACAGACGTGAGTGAAACTGGCCAATCGGTCATCAGGATAGTCAAGGGTAACCTGGACCTGTTCAAGTTAAACATTGCTCACCAAGAGGTTTTGCAGAACTCTTTCGGTAACTTAAACTGGCTAAACCACAGCTTGTTAAGCGAGGTCGAAACCCAGATCAGGGAGTACTTCAACCTGACACAGGATTGGCTGAGAGAGCCCAGTGTGACCCAGGTCCTGACCAATATGCTGCAATGGAACATAAGCGGTGGGATGATGAACGTGACTTCTCCTGGGATGGACCTCCAGCAGCTTCTGAGGACCCTCGGCCCTTTCCTCACCCCAGAGCAACAGGCCTACCTCACAGCCATCCAACACAACAGCCAGGCTCTCAACCAGGTAATTTCATTTTACACAGGTAGTCCCATTGAGGTCAGAATAATTATTTTACAAGGGAGTCCATGTCTTGTGATTATTTTTAATGTTGACAGTAATTGTAAATATTTTACAATGGGGTGAATTGTAACTGTCAATTGGAGACAAAGTGAAAAATTTGACTTTTACATTAGGATTACAGCCCCTATGGCTGTAGTATGACAGACAAACTCATTTCCACTTGGGGATTTATAACACAAAATCTGGTCTCTTCTCTTTTCTTCTCTTATCTTCTCCCTTCTTCTCGTCTCTTTTTTTATTTGATCCTTTCCTCTCCTCTCCTTTCAGGTTCTGTTGGTGGCCAGTCAGGAGGGAGGTATGGGTAGTGACCAGTTCATCCAGTCGATCATGGATGCTGCAAGCTCTGTCCTGAGTGGCTTCACCATGGGCCTCGCACCACAGAATGTCACTGCAGAGATCCAGGGTATTCTCCAGGGTACCCTCCAGCTGGCATTCAGACCTAACATGAGCTACGCCCAGTCACTCAACATCACCATGGAGATCGTCAGGAGGGCAGAGGGCGTGGTTAGATTGCTGGTCCCCCAGGAAGCTGTTGGGTATCTGTTGCCAGGGTTCAGGTTCATTAGCACCTACCTTGAGACCGTCTCCAGACCTGGCGGGCCTGATAAGTGGAATGAGATGTGAGTTGTACTGTGTGTGGACTGTCAAATGGCAGTAGTACTATGTGTGGAACCTGGTCAAAAGTAGTTCCTAGATAATAGGGTGCCATTTGGGATGCAACCTTACTGATTCTAAATGCTCACTGTAAATCAGAAGACTTCAGTGTTTTTTAGGATGATGAAATATTATCATCGGGCTTATGGTGATGATGACTACACATATTATAATCAGGTTGTTTTGTTACTTCCTCCCCTCATAGTGGAGAAGATGACAATGATGCTGCTACTTTTGCTGCTGCTGATGATGATGACGATAAACAATAACATAACGATAACAATAACATTTTCTTTCCTCTCAGCATTGTGAACGAACTGAAGATGGTGCAGGGCCTCCTGGACCCTAACAGCAGTGCCCATGTCTATCTCTCTGTCATCATCAACATCACTCATTTCATCCTGGACTCCAGCCAAAGCCAAGGCAAGTTGCCCATAACAGCTCCTCAATATCACTGTAGGACTAGTCCCAAATGGCACCCTATTCTCTACATACAGTAGTGCACTACTTTTGACCAGGGACCATAGGGTAGTGCACTATATAGGGAATAGGGTGCCATTTGGGACAGTGCGTCTGCTGTCCTAATGGCCTGTGATTTAGTATCGCTGGCACCATACACTTCATTATTAAATAACCCTACGAGGATCTCAGCCAGACACTTTAAGCACTGTAAATTGACATGCCAATGTCAGAGTTTGTGTCCTCTAGGAAAACAATGTCTGAATCTGTATATTAACTGTAGCCAGAAATCAACATGGCAACATACTGTACATCTATCTGTCTCGCTGTCAGAATCTATGTCTTCTTGGAAAACAATGATGTATGTTAGCTAACAGAAGCTATCAATGTGTTTGATTGTTGGCTACATATGTAATGTTAATAACTAACAATATGCTGTCATTTTTCATTATTATCTTCAACAGGGAGCAACATGGGGCCTTGGAGCAACATGAGCATTTGGAGCAACACAAGTCTATGGACCAACATGAGTCTATGGGCTAACATTGGGAATGATATGACTGCTGAAAACCTTGCTGGCCAGGTATGCATAATAAATTACAATTTTGTGTTTATTCTCAGTGTAATCTAATTCCTTCTACAACAGTGGCAGTTCTGCAAAGTAATTTTTATACATGTGCTGTAGGCTTGTCAGTTGTATGACATACACCTCAGACAGTCAACAACATACCAAACCACAAAATGCCATCCGATGCAGATATCAAGATTGTATAATTAGTGGTTTGTCCAGTTTACAGCTTAAAATATGTGTCATTGTTTTTCTTCAATGGGTTCCTACAAAGATTGAGCTGTCTCACTGACATTCAAGAGTCACAGTAGCTCATAGTGTGGACAATTCCAATAGTTCAATTTAAGTTTGTCAATCTTTCCTTCTGTCTAATTTCCAAGGAATTATTGAATACTTTTGTAGAAGACTAACAAAGAAGGCAATTTCCAATTACACATTGTTATGATGAGTTTCTCGGGTATCAAGTAATTCATGATGCAAGAAGATATTTATCAATTAGCTGGGGAGTTCATAGAAATATTTAATAGGTACCATGGTTCGTTATAACAAACAGACAGTGCTTTGCCTCTTGTCATTTCGAACTAACTAGACAAAGAGACCCTCTCACTTATATACCCTCTGTTACACGTTTCTTCAACCACATCTGGTAACCATCAGTGGGCACTCCCTTCTCTGATGTTATTCCCCTGTACCCAAGTCAGTATATCATATCCATCAATCATTCTAAGATATACATCAGTAATCTTCCTTGACAGAATTGAATCCATGTTATTCAGACTGTGCTGCACCAATTCACTTATCTACTAACTTTAACCTGGTTCACACAACACTATGAAATGACATCATAACACACATATTACATCTAATAACCATGCCTTAATAAATTGATCTATTGTTAATAGTTTTCCAATGGAGAACACTAGTAACATGATATTTTTGTATCCTTTCAGATGACTGGTCTCCTAAACTCTGTGCTACCCCTCATCCTTGGGCAGCAGGGTATCATGCCTTTCCCGCTGCCTTCTCCTGAGGTGTTCTCTGACATCCTCCCTGTGCTGATACAGATCCTCGCTCAGCAGGCTAACCAAAGCAGCTGGGACAAGTACGTTAAGGGGTCAGGGGTCATCGGTCCAAGGAAGAAAGTGGTATCTGGTTAGATGGGGAGAGGGGAGAGGGGAGAGAATTACCATGGTGTTTTAACTATAGTATGGTAGTATAGTATTATATTTTAATGAGTGGGGAGAAAATATTAATGTTTGTTTTAGTAGTATAGTATTATATTTTATACTACAGTATTGAGGGCCACAACATAATCACCTGTTATGTGTATATAATGATAGTTTTAAGCTAGCTGTATTGTGGTGGTTGTAAAGTTTCTAAACCAAGTGCTTCCCTGTGGTGTGTTGTAATGTCAGGTTGGAGGGGATGCTTGGGGCCCTCCTGTCGACCCTCAGGGACACCCCGGTGTGGGACTCTGTCCCCCCTGCTGTTTCTGTGATGAGCCAAGTCATGGGAGCCTTGGTCAACAACATGCAGGCTGAGACAGGTGAGACTGAGAGGCAGCTTTCCATACACCTTTAACAGCACTGTTGTTTTCTTTGTACCACAGATTGCTAGTAATTCTGGATTCCAGACATACAGTATATTAGATACACAAGTTAGGGAACCAACAACGATTTAGTGAACTGTGGCCTAGCATTGAAAGTTATTTATGCAAATACCTACAGTTGAAGTCGGAAATTTACATACACTTAGGTTGGAGTCATTAAAACTTGTTTTTCAACCACTCCACAAATGTCTTGTTAACAAACTATAGTTTTTGCAAGTCGGTTAGGACATCTACTTTGTGCATGACACAATACATTTTTCCAACAATTGTTTACAGACAGATTATTTCACTTATAATTCACTGTATCACAATTCCAGTCGGTCAGAAGTTTACATACACTAAGTTGACTGTACCTTTAAACAGCTTGGAAAATTCCAGAAAATGATGTCATGGCTTTAGAAGCTTCTGATAGGCTCATTTACATCATTTGAGTCAATTGGAGGTGTACCTGTGGATGTATTTCAAGGCCTACCTTCAAACTCAGTGACTCTTTGCTTGACATCATGGGAAAATCAAAAGAAATCAGCCAAGACCTCAGACAAAAAATGGTAGACTTCCACAAGTCTGGTTCATCCTTGGGAGCAATTTCCAAATGCCTGAAGGTACCACGTTCATCTGTACAAACAATAGTACGCAAGTATAAACACCATGGGACCACGCAGCCGTCATACCGCTCAGGAAGGAGACACGTTCTGTCTCCTAGAGATGAACGTACTTTGGTGCGAAAAGTGCAAATCAATTCCAGAACAACAGCAAAGGACCTTGTGAAGATGCTGGAGGAAACAGGTACAAAAGTATCTATATCCACAGTAAAACGAGTCCTATATCGATATAACCTGAAAGGCTGCTCTGCAAGGAAGAAGCCACTGCTCCAAAACCGCCATAAAAAAGCCAGACTACGGTTTGCAACTGCACATGGGGACAAAGATTGTACTTTTTGGAAAAATGTCCTCTAGTCTGATGAAACAAAAATAGAACTGTTTGGCCATAATGACCATCGTTATGTTTGGAGGAAAAAGGGGATCGCTTGCAAGCCGAAGAACACCATCCCAACCGTGAAGAATGGGGGTGGCATCATCATGCTGTGGGGGTGCTTTGCTGCAGGAGGGACTGGTGCACTTCACAAAATAGATGGCATCATGAGGAAGGAAAATGATGTGGATATATTGAAGCAACATCTCAAGACATCAGTCAGGAAGTTAAAGCTTGGCCGCAAATGGGTCTTCCAAATGGACAATGACCCCAAGCATACTTCCAAAGTTGTGGCAAATTGGCTTAAGGACAACAAAGTTAAGGTATTGGAATGGCCATCACAAAGCCCTGACCTCAATCCTATAGAACATTTGCGGGCAGAACTGAAAAAGCGTGTGCGAGCAAGGAGGCCTACAATCCTGACTCAGTTACACTAGCTCTGTCAGGAGGAATGGGCCAAAATTCACCCAACTTATTGTGGGAAGCTTTTTGAAGGCTACCCGAAACATTTGACCCAAGTTAAACAATTTAAAGGCAATCCTACCAAATACTAATTGAGTGTATGTAAACTTCTGACCCACTGGGAATGTGATGAAAGAAATAAAAGCTGAAATAAATCATTCTCTCTACAATTATTCTGACATTTCACATTCTTAAAATAAAGGGGTGATCCTAACTGACCTAAGACAGACTTTTTACTAGGATTAAATGTCAGGAATTGTGAAAAACTGAGTTTAAATGTATTTGGGTAAGGTGTATGTAAACTTCCGACTTCAACTGTATCTTAGTTGCTCACATATGTTCCCATAAGTGCCCCATTGTAAAACAATGGGTGTTTTTTTATGTTCTCTCTCTCACTGCCCCCCAATTCTCTTTCTCTCTCTTTCACAGCATTCATCTTAAGTTTCCAGAAGCCACTGACTGTCCTGATGTCAGAGATAGTACAGGCTGTGAATGGCAGTGATTTCAACATGGCTGACGTGTCTGATGGAATGCCCTCGGCCATCGAGCTGACCGTGGAAGCTGCCATACAGGTTAGGTCAGAGCACTGGCTGCATTCTTTCGGTTTTCTTCTTTCTGCCTTAGTGATAGCTGCTGGTTCTCACCGTCTTCGTGACATTTACATGGCTACCTGGTTGGTAACACAATGTCCTCAGTGCTCAATAGGAATGTCATGCTCTTCACAACAGATAACACATGGGCCAATTACATGATTTCATGGTTTTAAAAGAACTTACCGGTCTGATAGCTTCAGTGGAACTAATTAACTCAAGCTATGCTGCTGTTGAAAGACAATAGGCTCATCATGTTTTGAACGTTCCTCCTGACTTGGGTAGGCTATTGTGTGTCTGTCTAGATATCTGTTAAAAGACGTTGTCACTGAGAGAACAGTCTCAGGGATGGTCCCAAATATACTTTTTTATCTGCTTCAGAGATGTTCTTAATGACAGCACAATGAGCAAAGACACACCTTAGCTCTCTAAACAGTGGCCCAAGATACTTTTTTTTTAGTTAAAAAAATATACATTTCAGTTGACCGTTGCTAAAACTGATTGTCCCAGTCTCTCATACCCCATCTCGTTGTTAGCCACATTACCTGTTAATATTGGCTACAAAAGTTGGCTAAAACAGTTTTCACGACCTTAAGCTGTGGGGGAGAGGTATCACAATAGGCCTTTTCACATTACCTAGCCAAACCCAGTCAAACCAAACTAACTGTACTGAGCTGGCCTGGTTACACAACCACCATAGTTGCTGGAACCGTGTTGAAAAGGACAAATTGAAATAAAATATCAGAGCCAGTTCAGTTCGGGTTGGCACGACAGTGTGAAAAGGGTTAATGTGGATCAGGGTAAAGTTTTCCCATGAGAGTCCAGCCCCAGCCCAAAGTTGGACAATAAGGGACAATAGAAGATGAATAGAAAGAGAACAAGTCACAGCTTCCTCGCCTCCCTTTCAAGTTGTGGATGATCCAACAATACAATGAGACAATGAAAAACTATAACACTGAGTTTTTGTAGGTTTTATGATTCATTCTCAATATATCACCTTTCATGTGACCAAACTCTTAGTCATGCCATACATATTTACACAAGAAAAGGAAGTGTTTCTACATAAATATGGAGGTTATAGAAGATTTATTGACACACTAAACAGTCTTACTTAATTGTCTGTTCTATTAGCCTTCATATGATATACTGTATTGTTGTGTGTTTACCCTGGAGAGAATCTGATGACTCTCCGGAAAAAAGAATTCAAATAAGGCAGATATTTTATCCCCCATTGTGTGTATGAGACAGTGTGATGTCTGTAAGATTATCACAGATAACGGTGTGAATCTTCCGCCCTTCGCTTTACTGGAACTGCTTGTGGAGAAGAATGAGTCCATTTCCCCAGTGTCCTCCGACTTTTGTCTTGATGTCACTTACTTTGTTATTTTATTATTATTATTATTTAGTCCCATTCTTCTGTTAAGCTGTTTTGTTTTTTAAACATTTGTATAGAAATCATAATTCACTGTCCCTCCTTGTTGCTGTTTTTCACCCATCATAGGCTGCTAATAGGAGTACGGCCTTGGAGTGTAGGCAGGTCCTGAAAGCCTGGGAGCCGGTTAGAGAGGCGGCTGGGCTGAGTGAGGCCAGCCTGGGCTTGTGGTGTAACATCAGCCTGCTACCAGTCATGGAGGCCTACGCTGCATCCAACTATGTCTATGCCACTCCGAACATGACTGTGAGTAGTAGTAATCACACATCAGTAGGATTTCAGTTAGTAAAACTTTCCCACTAGAGGGCACTATGGTATCACCAAGTAAACTCTGCTGCTACATTACTGACACAACTCCTTTGCCTGTTGTCTTCTGCTGTCTTCTCTTCCCAGGGCATGGGAATGGGGCATGGGACAGGATCAGTGGACACTACAGCTGCTGTGATCGTGGCAGCTCTGCGTTCGTTCTACTGGGTCCAGGTTAACCGCACCATAGTTACTGAGCAGCTTGGTGCTATGCTGTTCAACACCTTATACCATCTACAGGGACTTAATATGACCGCCGAGGACCAGGCTCACTGGAACGCACAGTTCCTCCAACTACAACTGAGCCAGAGGTGAGTCCTGTGTGGCTCAGTTGGTATAGCATGGCACTTGCAATGCCAAGGTCTGCAGGTTCAAATCCCCCTGGGGACACCCATATGAAAAATGTGACTATGTCACTTTGGATAAAAGTGTCTGCTAAATATTATTATAATATATTAATTAACAACTAAAACACTAATGCCCTTTTCACATGACTGATCTGAGCTAAGCCGAGCTGAGCTCTACTGCATTGGCCTGGTTACTGTAATGAATACTCAGGGAGAAAAAGGTGTAGATTCACGCGCAGAGCGCGGCAGGTGTTTATTTCGCCTTCGCAGAAGGCAGGAATCGTGGGCACAAGCAGGCAATGGTCATACACAGGTAGGCAAACAGGCAGGAGAATCAAAAACTAGGACTGAAGGCTATAACTGGTTTTCACAAACAGGCTAGGAAAAGGCTTAGTAGAGTCAAAACGAACAATACCTCACAAGGCACAAACAGAATGAATTGAACTAAATAAGGAGACCAGTTGAGTAACTAACACAGGTGAAATCAATGAACAAAAATGAAAGACAGGGCTGCGTTCAAGAACACAAAGAAACAGGGCTACGTTCAAGAACACAAGGTTGACTAAGAAAATAAATACAGAACCTTACAGTTACGTATCCACCATATGGTAGTGGCTGGAAAGGACAGTGTGAAATTAAAATATCAGTATAGGACGGTTTGGGTCAGGACAATAGTGGAAAAAGGGTATAATAGTGACAAATACTTACCTGACCAGACCTTCACACAACGTTGGCATGACTTTGTTTCTATGTGCCACTGACGGTTGTTTTGGGTCAACAAAAGGTCAACATTGACAGTCAGAGGAAGAGTGCTAGTCAGTGCTGCTTTCTGTTTTTGTGTATTCTGCCTTTCTCAGTATACCCGACTGACACACCCGGTTTGCTTTATAAGCTGTTTATAAGCGGTTTCTCTGACTGTATTCAAAAAGCGTCCCAGAGTAGGAGTGCTGATCTAGGATCAGGTTCGCCCTGTCCATATAATCTTATTCATTATGATCTGGAAGGCAAAACTGATCCTGGAACGGCCCTCCTTCTCTGAGACACTTTGTGAATACGGGCCCTGGGTGTGCTCAAATACTGGACATCGAGAAGGAGGAGCAGAAAGCATGTTTATCTCAGAGGGTTAGAGAGAGAATTAAATAACCAATAAATACACAAATCACAGTTATTTTATCACCTACACACACGAACCAGAGGCAAACCAATTTAGATTCCTTCCTAAATTACATGAGAGAATTTGGAACAAATTAATGTGCATTAGTTTCGTTTGACTCTTTGCCTGAACACAGGTCCTGTGACTCTGCGTGTGTGTGCGCGCGTGTGTGTGTAGATATTGATGTCTAACTATTATTCAGTTATCTGAGTCTCTGTTCCTCTTTAATTGATTTCCTTTTCTGTAATAATGAACTCACTGCTGATAAGAATCACATTATACATATCTCATGGAATCAATCACATCTGTGTCCCAAATGGCACCCTTTCCCTATATAATGCATTACTTTTGACCAGGGCCCAATGTGATAGCGCACTATGAAGGGGATAATGGAATAGGGTGCCATTTGGGAAGTTCGACGGCGAGAGTCGTAGATCACTGACCAATGTCGTGGAAATATCCCAAAGAAAGAATAAATATTATACCACAGCCTAAATTATATCCCCAAATTATGAATAAGTACCCCAAAAATATATGGTTATATTCAATCCAGATTGAGAAATTATGGCATTATTGAGTCATTATTATTTTATGTAGGGGAAAAGTGTAGCAGTTGCAGTACATGAAAGCATGCAGTAAATAAACTGTTTCAATTTAACCACAGGCTATCCAACTTTAGCTATATGCTATTCTATTCTTTGTTTCTGACACCCAACATATCTCTTGCTGCTATTTCACTAATGGGAGAGTAGTTTCACTGACACATAAGTAGCATTTCTGTCCTGCATGTATGAAATTACAATATCTGTGAAAGCATTCAATTTATCGATGTCTTGAACACATAGGGCCTGTTTCCCAGACACAGATTCTCCATTGAGCTTGCTTTTTAGGCCTGGACTAGGCTTAATTTGTGTCCAGGAAACCGCCCCCTATTGTCCTCACTCACAGTCATAACCTTAAACATACAGACCTGTATATTCTTGTTGTAAATGATTATTTGTACAGTCATTGGTCCTAATCCATGTCTCTTGTCCTCCCCAGTACTCAGGGTCTTAGGATGAGCTTGGAGCAGCTGGATGCCCTGGCCATGGACAACCCCTGGATGAGACCCTACCTCCTGGCTGTAGAGATGACCCTAAACTACACTCTGGAGAACAGCCATCTACTTCAGGTAGCCTACAAGCTCCTCTCAATGTGTGTGTGTGTGTGTGTGTGTGTGTGTGTGTGTGTGTGTGCGTGTGTGTGCGTGTGTGTATCTGTCTGGCGGTGACGAATTTCAGTTTTCACCAAATGGACAATAAATTATTCTATTCTATTCTATTCTAGAATACCACATCAGCCCAGCACCTCCTGATGGAAGCCCTGGAGATGCTCCTCACTGGGTCTAATCTCACCCAGGACTCCATCCAGGCCATACTCACAGGTAAAACTTTGTATTGTTATTTCATTTAAAATGGTGACTAATTATCACATAAGCGATTGGTCACATGAATGTGACAAGACAGAAATTGAAATTAATTAATTCATCCATCCATTCTTTCATTCATCCATTCACAGAGAACATCTTCTCCAGGCCAGACGGAGGGTCGATCAACAAGCTGCTGAAAGACATGGTCAGGGAGCTGGTCCGTGTACAGTTGTTGGGAGACTGGCCTATGGTCTACGGCGTCATGGAGCAGTTCCTATCTACCAACGCCACAAACCTCATCCTGGAGAAGGCTATTGAGTTCAGCGGCTGGTGGGGCTCCTCTACCGCCTCCGGGTTTGACCTGGTAACCCAGGCTCTGCCCAGGATGTATGAGGTGGTGAAGGCCTTCTTATCCACTTTGAGACAGATGAGCGTCCCCTTCCCTCCCATCTCTGAGATGTTTGTGGAGCTAGCGGAGCACGTCATCACCATGCTCAGACAGGTATCCCAGACACACCACACACGCACTGAGGAAGGTGCAAGCTGAAATGTATGCGTGTGGTTAATTAAGACATGTTGTTATTATAAGTTAAACAAAATAAACACTAAGCTTCAATTGCAAATCACATTCAAATGTTTGCTGGCCTTTTTTTCTGAATGTTTAGGTATCTCAGACCAGTGATATCTTCACCCCGCTGGACTACTACCTGAGCCAATTACAAGGCGAGATGACCGGGCAGAGCAGGAGTCCCTTCCCCCGCCACCATGAGGGTGTGTCCAGGAGGGTCCGCCGCGAATTGATGAGGGAGGAGCCAATGAAAGAGCCAATGGATGACTTCCTGGATCTGTTCTACTTGGACTACCCTGTCTTGTTCCAGGCCCTGGCAATGCCACCCACCATGCCAGACATCATGGAGACCGCCCATATGTTCTTCGGCAACCCTGACCTGTCTGTAGTGCTCAAAGGAGTCTCCAGGGACATGGGCATGGTACCACCACCACTACCACCCATGGGGAACGTCTCCAGGTCCATGTCCAGGGCCATGGCCGGAGCCGTGACATGGGGTCCCTCAGTCTCCCCTCCTCTGGAGGACCCCATCGACGTGGCCCTGGGAATCCTCTCCTACCTCACCCTCCCCAGACAGTGGCAGGCGTACGGCCAGCTGTTCATGGAGATAGCCAATGAAGACTGGATCATGGAGGATTTGGCCAAGATACAGAAGTTGTCAGCAGGCCTGGGCAAGATGGTAGACCTGGCCATGGTGCTGTCCCAGCATCCCCCACTACAGGTCGCCCAGAGGGTGGAGCATATGGTGAGGCAGCTGAGTGCTGAGGTGGCTAGGATCATCTACAGTGGCTCCAACAATGGATCCAACAAGGCCGTTCAGTTTCTCACTGCCTTCAACGACATCCTGGCTGATAACCTTGAAGAGGTCTCGGATATCACATCTCAGATCAATGCCATCATCCAGAACATCCTCAGCTCTCTGTCCAGACCAGAAGCTTACATGAGTCTGGATCCGTACGTGATGGCTCTAGACCAGACCATTGTTGCGTTAACCTCTTACCTACCCACAGACAGCCTGATGTACCTCAACACCTCTGGCCAGATGGTGAAAGACTTCGCACTGCTGGTTGCACACCCACGGGACATGAAGAAGATGCTGAAGGCTACAAGCATGCTCTCTGCCTCTCTGGACCATCTCCTTGCCTCCGTTAGGGAGACAGCCCTTCCGGGCGGGAAGCCGATCCAGTCCATCACCCACCCTCTCCTCCTGAACAGTGCCTTAGCCACACATACCCTGTTCAACCTCTCCGCTGCCAGTCACAACTTCAGCAGCCCTCAAGAGAAAGAGGCTATGATCAACCAGACTTTCCTTGCCCTGGTGGCCTTTCTGCCTGAGGACCAGAGGATGTGCGTCCTCCCTCTGGAGCCGGTCCTCCTCGCTGCACTCTCTGGGGTCTCCAACACGGCCCAGATCCCTCCAGCCTTCCTGGGGATCTCCAAGCAGGTCACCCTGTCTATCCTTACTATGCTCAACCTAACCAACACCCCAACAGGGTACCAGGGGGCCAGTGCTGGTGCCATGGTCCAGGGCCTGTTTGGAGTGTCACAACAGGTAATGTTTATGACTGCCTATGACGGATGTTATAATGTCTTATGTAGCTGTTATAAATGCTTTATGAATGCATACATAAGGGGGTCAACAGTAAAGTGTTAGCCATATTTGTAAACATCATCATCACCAGGTGTCCACCAGCCTGTGGGAAGGTTTATCAATGTCCGGATCAGCCGTCCACGTACCTGCCGTGTTGGCATCCCTCAACCAGGCTGCCATGGCTGTGGCGCCCCTGATGCCCGATGGCGGTGAACACTACTTCAACGTCTCCCTCCATATCTTGCACATCACCGCCATGGCTATCAACTACACCGCCACCACTGGGGACATTGCCGGCGCTACGGCTGTCATCTCCAGCTCGGTTCAGAGTCTCCTGGTATCTCTGTCTTCATACCCCAGCCTGCAGACAACAGGCAGTATCATAGGTCAGTGTTTCTCCATCTTTTTTGTACCAGGGAACTATGATACAAAGCTATGGTTCCTCTTGTGTCAGGGACTGGCAAGCTATACTTTCTTCCTCCATGGATGACCATTTACAATTAAAATCAAACAAAACATTTACAAAACATTTCAAATTAATTAATTAAAACAAAATAAATTGGTTTCCGTTAACCATTAACCGACATATAATTGTTCCTCCTTGAAGGACTGCTTACATTAAAACTAGCACTGTAGAAATGACTACATTTGTGTCTGTTAACCATTTAGGCGACCTGGAACATGCCATCCAGAAGATGTTGCAAGTGTTACAGTCAGGCCGAGGCCCCCTGGCCCAGACTGCTGATATCACCCAGCTGCTTCTCCATAATGTTCAGGGTCTCCTGGGCCTGGCAAACACTAGCATGGAGGCCAGCGTGGCTCGTCTGGTACTGGCTGCAGCCAAGATGAACACTGGACATTTGCTAATGATGAACGAGACCAACTGGACACACAAGTTAGTTTTCTGTTTTTAGCCTGATTGCAGATCTGTTTGTTCTGTCTTGCCAACTTCTATGGTCGTTGGCATGAAAATGATCATAGAAGTTGGCTATACAGCACAAACAGGTCTGGGACCAGGCTAAGTTTTGCTGTTGCTTTGGAGATAAATGGTTAATGAAGCTGAATAAGTGTCACATTGTCCCATGATAATAGCTTGTGCTCACAGCTGTTGCATACAGAGATCTCAGCTTTGATGACATTGTTTTTTGCATTTCTTTGTGGTTTGATATCTAACTTATTATTTTATCTCAGAAGCAGTATTTCCCGCTTACTTGGTATTTAGTTTAATATTTTCACTTACTAATATTATCATCTATTTTCCTGACTCTGTTAGGATCACGTGCATAACAACCATGATGAAAGATGTAACTATTTGTAGTGTACAGTACTACATGCACAAATAGGATGAGCACCTGATGATGATGGTTTTTCTTCTTCTGCCCACTCCCTCAGGTTGTCGATGGTTCTGACAGACATATCTAACAGGGTTCCTGAGGACATTCCCTGTGCTCCCCTTATTAAGAACATCACAATGGGCCTGGCCACTGAATCACAAGGTAAGCCTAGTTACTTTACTCTTCAATTACTCTTAATTTACAAATCTATCAATTCTTGACTCCCTCCCCTCCTCTCTAACATGTTGACCACACCGCACGAGTCGCGTGCACGAGCGTTGCAAAATAAATGTACACATACATGTTATTCAATCATTGCACCCACACTGCTCGCGCGCGTCAACGAGCGTCTGCGTGGCCAGGCGCTAAAATAGAATTCGGTTCTATTTGTGATGCTCAACGCGCTGCAAGTCCTGCCTCTCCCATCTCCTCATTGGTTTTTAGGAGCATCTACCCACGTGGATGATTGAAAGATGAACTGAGGTCTATGCTCCAGTCCAGTTGGTCGTGGTAATGCACCATAAAGTTGGTTGCCAACCGTCATATAAAGTCCAAAGAAGAAGAAGCCTGAAGGAGGCAAGATAGCTAGAAAACCAACTTTTACCGTTTTATCTGTGGATTAATTGTCGGAGTAGAGTAACTTGTCCATTTCAGGTAAAATAACAACCCAATGTTTATATCCCAGGACAAATTAGCTAGCAACAGCAAGCTAGCTAAATTGCCATAAATGTTTAATGCTTTTCAACCTGTCCCGAAATTAATATAATTGGTTCAGAGTTTGTTTTGATATTTCAACCTGCGTGTCCTGATCGCGTCTGGTGTGGGTGGACAAAACCAACTTGTGCGCGATGGCGCACGCGCGGTCTGATAGCATGTAAGCGGCTCAAAGGCTCGCGGCTCAGTCAGGACTCCCTTGAAAACGATATGTTTTGCTCAATAGGATTCACCTGGTTTAAATAAAGGATAAATAAATGAGACAAGAGTCTCACTCACTATAGACCTGGCCGATTGGCTCCAGAAAGACATTACAAAGACAAATAAATCACATTTAGTTTCAGTCGTTAGTTAGATGGAGGGGAATCCGCGGAGTGGACAAACTTACTTTTCTTCATTCTTCCGTTATCCATAATCCTAGCCTCTAAGCATAGATTATCTCTAACTAAGGTTACATCCCAAATGGCACCCTATTCCCTATTTAGTGTAGCCTCTGTAGCTCAGTTGGTAGAGCATGGCGCCTGCAACGCCAGGGTTGTGGGTTCGATTTCCACGGGGGGCCAGTATGAAAAATGTATGCACTCACTAACTGTAAGTCGCTATGGATAAGAGCGTCTGCTAAATGACTAAAATGTAAATATAGTACTTTTGACCAGGGGCCATATGTTCTCCTACTAACTCCATCTCCCCAGTGTCTTTCCTCCTCCTACTCACATTGTGTCTAATTGCGTAACGACTCCTACAGACCTAACCCTTGCAGACAACCACATGCAGTCTTCACACTGTTAAATGTTCATATGCATAATTTGATTTCTTGGCCCCGCATGTCAGGTGTCCTCTGGTACAGAAGTCAGAAGAAGTCAGAAGTCAGACCTTCCCTCCGCCTCTCCCTTTGACTTTTATATACAGTGAGGGAAAAAAGTATTTGATCCCCTGCTGATTTTGTATGTTTGCCCACTGACAAAGAAATGATCAGTCTATAATTTTAATGGTAGGTTTATTTGAACAATGAGAGACAGAATAACAACAAAAAAATCCAGAAAAATGTATGTCAAAAATGTTATAAATTGATTTGCATTTTAATGTCGGAAATAAGTATTTGACCCCCTCTCAATCAGAAAGATTTCTGGCTCCCAGGTGTCTTTTATACAGGTAACGAGCAGAGATTAGGAGCACACTCTTAAAGGGAGTGCTCCTAATCTCAGCTTGTTACCTGTATAAAGGACACCTGTCCACAGAAGCAATCAATCAATCAGATTCCAAACTGTCCACCATGGCCAAGACCAAAGAGCTCTCCAAGGATGTCAGGGACAAGATCGTAGACCTACACAAGGCTGGAATGGGCTACAAGACCATCGCCAAGCAGCTTGGTGAGAAGGTGACAACAGTTGGTGCGATTATTTGCAAATGGAAGAAACACAACAGAACTGTCAATCTCCCTCGGCCTGGGGCTCCATGCAAGATCTCACCTTGTGGAGTTGCAATGATCATGAGAACGGTGAGGAATCAGCCCAGAACTACACGGGAGGTTCTTGTCAATGATCTCAAGGCAGCTGGGACCATAGTCACCAAGAAAACAATTGGTAACACACTACGCTGTGAAGGACTGAAATCCTGCAGCGCCCGCATGGTCCCCCTGCTCAAGAAAGCACATATACAGGCCCATCTGAAGTTTGCCAATGAACATCTGAATGATTCAGAGGAGAACTGGGTGAAAGTGTTGTGGTCAGATGAGACCAAAATGGAGCTCTTTGGCATCAACTCAACTCGCCGTGTTTGGAGGAGGAGGAATACTGCCTATGACCCCAAGAACCATCCCCACCGTCAAACATGGAGGTGGAAACATTATGCTTTGGGGGTGTTTTTCTGCTAAGGGGACAGGACAACTTCACCGCATCAAAGGGATGATGGACGGGGCCATGTACCGTCAAATCTTGGGTGAGAACCTCCTTCCCTCAGCCAGGGTATTGAAAATGGGTCGTGGATGGGTATTCCAGCATGACAATGACCCAAAACACACGGCCAAGGCAACAAAGGAGTGGCTCAAGAAGAAGCACATTAAGGTCCTGGAGTGGCCTAGCCAGTCTCCAGACCTTAATCCCACAGAAAATCTGTGGAGGGAGCTGAAGGTTCGAGTTGCCAAACGTCAGCCTCGAAACCTTAATGACTTGGAGAAGATCTGCAAAGAGGAGTGGAACAAAATCCCTCCTGAGATGTGCGCAAACCTGGTGGCCAACTACAAGAAACGTCTGACCTCTGTGATTGCCAACAAGGGTTTTGCCACCAAGTACTAAGTCATGTTTTGCAGAGGGGTCAAATACTTATTTCCCTCATTAAAATGCAAATCAATTCATAACATTTTTGACATGCGTTTTTCTGGATTTTTTTTGTTATTATTCTGTCTCTCACTGTTCAAATAAACCTACCATTAAAATTATAGACTGATCATGCAGGGGATCAAATACTTTTTTCCCCTCACTGTATCTCTTACTAGTCCTTCAGGATCCTGCACAATCAATTATTTATATATACATTAGATGACTGACAAGGGTGCTGTTTTGAAGCCACCACGCCTCCATCTTGGCACTACTCCACCATTGTAAAAAATATTTTGGAAGCTATAGAAAAGCATTTATTAATGTCTACATTTGTTTTTGCCACTGTTATGATATTACCGACACCTTAATGCATACTTTTAAGTTATATTATAAAACGGGTTGTTTGGTTCCTGGATAATGATTGGATGAGCAGCTTTCCAAGCCGTGTTCTATTGGCCGTCACAGACACACCAATTGAAATACTGTAGAATTCCATTCATTCCTATGGAGGACTGCTCTTCTGGGGAGTGCCAATATGGCCGACAGGTGGCTTCAAAGCCTCTCATTGGCCAATACATAGCATCAGCAATCGAGGGTTTATATACTTCATTGCACACAATGTGTTTTTAATGTAGACTTATTCCAGACACCATTATTATATAATGGACATATTTCATATTGAAACCATGCAGTGCAATAGGATAGGCTTAATAATGTGAGCTTTGTTAGAACTCCAGATAAGCCAGGAGGCATATGGCGCATCTCCAAGAGAAAGACACTCTGCACCTTATTAAACATTATTCAATCTCATTAGCCAAGTAAGAATTCAATCACTAAATACACCCCACCACCCACACATACATGTGCACGCGTAAGTGCACACACACACGCACACACACACACACACACACACTCAAATATAATAGCTTTGTGACCACATTTTAATTGGCTACTGTACTTGTTTTATAATGCGGTGTAACACGGTTATATCCCTGCATATGCAGTATAGTCACTTGAAAAACCGCACTACAGCTACTTTAGCTACAACCCTTTCATTTCCCAGAGGTATGCTCCTAGCTTGAGGATCATACTCTTTTTATTATTTTCTCCTCTGCAGTACCCCTGAGATCCTAAATGATTCAAAGAGTATGTTAAGTCACTCGCTTTTCTCCTGGGTTTTCAATGCAGTACACCAATATTTACTATTCACCGTAGTCCGTGTCTCGTTTTAATTAGATGTTTCACCTTGACCAGAGACCTAAGTAGTGCACTGTGTGAAGAATAGGGTGATATTTGGGATGCATAGGGTTGGTCCCTTTGCCTTGTCAGTAGTGTGTAGGGTCCCAGTTTAACCACATCATTTGGTGCTTGCTATTCAGTGAGGCCACCCTGAAATAGAGGTGGTAATGAGGTGGTAATGATGCCCTGTGGGACACTGTGTTACCATGTCACCTTAACACATCTCTACTGCCCTCCCTTTCCCTCCCTCTATCTCTCTCCCTTTCTATCTCTCTCTCCCCCTCCCTCCCTCTCTCCCTCCCTCCACAGAGAGCCTCCACCTCCTGCTGCAGACCATCCAGTTAGGGTCTGAACTCTTCAACAGCAGCTGGTCAGATGGAAACTTCAGCAACATACTGGTCCACCTGACCTCTAATGTTAGAACACATTACTTCTCATGAAACCTTCATCTGTAGGGCGAGAGGGATACAGAGGCTGTTTCTCTCTGGAATAATGTCTAGACTACCATAACATCACCAAGACTAGGGTAGACACAGACATGTGTTGCAACAGCGAGGAGCTACATGTGTTCTACAACAAGACACACACACATACAGTAACATGTTTTATTTAGTGTTTTGACTGCTACCATTGGCCTTCAATACTGACAGAAATTCACAATCCATATCACTGATCTTGCAACTTCTGCTTTGTGAGTGAGTAAGATTGTCAATGTAGGCCTATTCATTACACATTGCAAATAAACTTGAAACTTGTGTTGCAGGTGTGCACGCTGGAGGATATGGGCTCTATCCAGCAGTTGATGCAGGCTCTGTCTCTTGGCCCAGGGTTCCTGTGTGAGACTGCCATGCCCATTCTCCAGGCCTTCCACATAATGACCCGGAGTCTGTTCCAGGACAGCTCTGACCTGTATGAAGCTCTGTTTGAAACCTTCGTAGGAGACCCCAACACCTACAATGTCAACACAAACTGGTATGGAGACATTATAGGACATGTAGACTTTAAAATAAATGAAGAACTAAATGGTATATATTTTTTGTGTAAATAGATGTCATCGTTGACAAATGTGCGTGTGTGTGTCCGTGTGTGTGTATGATGTGCCTGTGTATGTGTGTGTGTGTGATGTGCCTGTGTATGTGGATAATGTGCCTGTGTATGTGTGTGATACAGGACCTCTGTACTCACCCAGGCGCTTGGCCTGAACATCAGCAGCCTGAAGACACTCAACATCAACATGACCTCTCCAGGTATACAGTGAGGGAAAAAAGTATTTGATCCCCTGCTGATTTTGTACGTTTGCCCACTGACAAAGAAATTATCAGTCTCCTTTTAATGGTAGGTTTATTTGAACAGTGAGAGACAGAATAACAACAGAAAAATCCAGAAAAACGCATGCCAAAAATGTTATAAATTGATTTGCATTTTAATGGGGGAAATAAGTATTTGACCCCCTCTCAATTAGAAAGATTTCTGGCTCCCAGGTGTCTTTTATACAGGTAACGAGCTGAGATTAGGAGCACACTCTTAAAGGGAGTGCTCCTAATCTCAGCTTGTTACCTGTATAAAAGACACCTGTCCACAGAAGTAATCAATCAATCAGATTCCACTCTCCACCATGGCCAAGACCAAAGAGCTCTCCAAGGATGTCAGGGACAAGATTGTAGACCTACACAAGGCTGGAATGGGCTACAAGACCATCGCCAAGCAGCTTGGTGAGAAGGTGACAACAGTTGGTGTGATTATTCGCGAATGGAAGAAACACAAAATAACTGTCAATCTCCCTCGGCCTGGGGCTCCATGCAAGATCTCACCTCGTGGAGTTACAATGATCATGAGAACGGTGAGGAATCAGCCCAGAACTACACAAGAGGATCTTGTCAATGATCTCAAGGCAGCTGGGAAGGACTGAAATCCTGCAGCGCCCGCAAGGTCCCCCTGCTCAAGAAAGCACATATACAGGCCCATCTGAAGTTTGCCAATGAACATCTGGGTGAAAGTGTTGTGGTCAGATGAGACCAAAATGGAGCTCTTTGGCATCAACTCAACTCGCCGTGTTTGGAGGAGGAGGAATGCTGCCGATGACTCCAAGAACACCATCCCCACCGTCAAACATGGAGGTGGAAACATTATGCTTTGGGGGTGTTTTTCTGCTAAGGGGACAGGACAACTTCACCGCATCAAAGGGACGATGGACGGGGCCATGTACCGTCAAATCTTGGGTGAGAACCTCCTTCCCTCAGCCAGGGCATTGAAAATGGGTCGTGGATGGGTATTCCAGCATGACAATGACCCAAAACACACGGCCAAGGCAACAAAGGAGTGGCTCAAGAAGAAGCACATTAAGGTCCTGGAGTGGCCTAGCCAGTCTCCAGACCTTAATCCCATAGAAAATCTGTGGAGGGAGCTGAAGGTTCGAGTTGCCAAACGTCAGCCTTGAAACCTTAATGACTTGGAGAAGATCTGCAAAGAGGAGTGGGACAAAATCCCTCCTGAGATGTGTGTAAACCTGGTGGCCAACTACAAGAAACGTCTGACCTCTGTGATTGCCAACAAGGGTTTTGCCAACAAGTACTAAGTCATGTTTTGCAGAGGGGTCAAATACTTATTTCCCTCATTAAAATGCAAATCAATTCATAACATTTTTGACATGCGTCTTTCTGGATTTTTTTGTTGTTATTCTGTCTCTCACTGTTCAAATAAACCTACCATTAAAATTATAGACTGATCATTTCTTTGTCAGTGGGCAAACGTACAAAATCAGCAGGGGATCAAATACATTTTTCCCTCACTGTACCAATTACTTTTTTATATTCATTTCTTAGGATTTTATTGTTGTTTTTGGCAGTGACAGGCATGGATGAAGGGGAGATAGATAGATTAATTAATTAAGGGGAGATACAGAGGTGAGAATGATGGTGAGGCCGGGATTCGATCTCATGCAGGCAGGGGAACCATATGTACTGGAGGCAGTGGCCTTAACCACTAGACTAGATAAACTCCAGGCACTACTTCCCCATTACTGTAATTACTGCACTCGATAAGCTAAGTTATTAATTAGCTAATTGCTTGTTAATTAAGTGTTAATTAGCTAATCACTTAGATAATTTGTTAGCTAATTGCCTAATTATACAATGAAGAGTAAAGCTCATGTAATGTATTTTGCTCTGCTGAACATGCGGTCCATACTGCTTTTAGAATTAATTATAATATACAACCTTTAAATATAATTATAACCTGGGTGGTTCGAGCCCTGAATGCTGATTGGCTGACAGCCATGGTATATCAGACCATATATCACGGGTATGACAAAACATGTATTTTTAGTGCTCTAATTACACTGGTGACCAGTTTATAATAGCAATAAGGCAACTCAGGAGTTTGTGGTATATAGAAGGATTACTTTATCCTATCCCAGGTATTCCTTAAAGAGGTGGGGTTTCAAATGTCTCCGGAAGGTGGTGAGTGACTCCGCTCTCCTGGCGTCGTGAGGGAGCTTGTTCCACCATTGGGGTGCCAGAGCAGTGAACAGTTTTGACTGGGCTGAGCGGGAACTGTGCTTCCGCAGAGGTAGGAAAGGAACTTATCAAGGCGTCAAGCTCATTGATGAACTCTCCAAGGGAACCTGGAGGGCGATAAATGACAAGGATGTTAAGCTTAAATGTGCTAGTGACTGTGACAGCATGGAATTCAAATGAGGAGATAGACAGATGGGTCAGGGGAAAAATAGAGAATGTCCACTTGGGAGAGATGAGGATTCCTGTGCCACCACCCCGTTGACCAGATGCTCTCAGGGTATGCGAGAACACATGGTCAGACGAGGAGAGAGCAGTAGGAGTAGCAGTGTTTTCAGTGGTAATCCATGTTTCCGTCAGCGCCAAGAAGTCGAGGGACTGGAGGGTAGCATATGCTGAGATGAACTCTGCCTTGTTGGCAGCAGAACGGCAGTTCCAGAGGCTGCCTGAGACCTGGAACTCCACGTGGGTGGTGCGTGCAGGGACCACCAGGTTAGAGAGGCAGCAGCCACGCGGTGTGAGGCTTTTGTATAGCCTGTGCGGAGAGGAGAGAACAGGGATAGACAGAGGTATAGTTGACAGGCTACAGAAAATGGCTACAATAATGCAAAGGAGATCGGAATGAAATGAACTAAACATCTGGGAAAGGAGAGAGCGGGGCCTCCCTCACCACAACACCCAAATATAACTCTCCCAACTTCCACCTCAGAAACTATAATTGTTTTAAACTACAGCGGTTCAATGTTTTCTAGGAATAGACTAACTTAGTTTATAATCGCAATAAGGCACCTCGGGGGTTTGTGGTATATGGACAATATATCACGGCTAAGGGCTGTATCCAGGCACTCCGCGTTGCGTCGTGCGTAAGAACAGCCCTTAGCCGTGGTGTATTGGCCATATACCACACCCCCTCAGATCATATTGCTTAAATATATGGTGTGGTCAAGATCCTGTATTTTCTCTGCAGTCACCTGTTAAATCTTTTCTACCGGTGTGGTCAAGGTGTTGAACCTCCTGTATTTTCTCTGCAGTCACCTGTTGTATTGTATTTCATAGAAGTGGTGAAAATGTCGGAGCTCTTGAGAAACAAGACAGCGTTCGCTCTGGCGGTCCAGCGTCACACTGACATCCCACCTGAGATCCTCCACCTGCTGATGGAGACCACCATGCCTAACAGAAACTTCCAGGTGAGCTAACCTCAGCTTATTCAAGCCTCAGATCAGCTGTGATGCCCATGTGATGTGTAACAATAACACCAAATGCAATTGTCTCAAAAAGAGAGAGAAAAAATGTAATCGTCATTTTTAGAAGTAGTCATGAAAGTCAGACCACAATATAGCCTACCTTCAATTTCCACAATAAACTGTATTATCCCCTTTCCTCTTCTCAATCCTATGTTGTTTAGCTTACATCTCAACCCTCTGAGACACACACACACAGAGGGGTTGGAAGCACAGGGTCCGCCTTCTGTAGCTAGTGTTCTGACCCATCTTCAACCTCTCTATGTCTACTGTAGATCCTAGCCTGGCTGGCTAACATGCACCACTGCAGTGACATATTCTCTCTCCCTCTTCTCTCCATCATATGTTCTCACTCTTCTAATTTGCTACTAGCTAGTACTGTATCTAGTGATCTGACCTATACACAATCTCTATCTCCCCTCTATAGATGCTAGCGTGGCTGGCTAACATGCACCACTGCAGGGACCCAACAAGCCTGCAGATGAATAGCACAGAGCAGCTCCTCTTCCAGGTCTTCTGCAACCTGCCTACAAACCAGTGGTACAACTTTGTGGTCATCGTGGCTCGCTACATCCACATGGAGAATGTGATATACAAGGTATGTGTGTGTAACCTGCCACCTCAGCAGTTTTACAGTACAACTTCATAGTGCTGTTTGCTTGCTACGTCCACATGGAGAGTGTCGTCTACAGGGTAAAGAATGGTCATCTCTCAGTGCCAGGGCAGGTCATGTAAAGGTTACACATCAGGATTCTCTGTGGCTATATGTGGGTCTGTGGACCCAAACGGGTGCACATTTTTGTTTTATCACTAGCAATACACACCTGATTCCACTAATCAAAGGTTTGATGATGAGTTGATTGCTAGGGCAAAAACAAAAATGTGCATCCCTTTGGATCACCAGGACTGGGATTAAGAAACACTGAGATAGGTACACGTGCAATGTAATTAAGGACAGTAAGACCGAAGGGCATTCTGTACACAGGCTCTCAGACAGAGGGTTCAGCTGTCTACAGCCTAGTCCTAGTGACAGAGGGTTCAGCTGTCTACAGCCTAGTCCTAGTGACAGAGGGTTCAGCTGTCTACAGCCTAGTCCTAATGAGAGAGGGTTCAGCTGTATACAGCCTAGTCCTAGTGACAGAGGGTTCAGCTGTCTACTGTGTGATACTAATGCCCCTCCATGTGTCTCTCCACAGCTGATGCTGTCCAGTGAGATGCAGAGCGTGGTGGGGTTCATGCTGCAGATGGTCAAGTTCCTGACGGACATGATGAGCAAGCTGCTTCCTGCCGTCGGCCGCCTGCAGGACTATATGTTCTCCATACGAGACCTCAACCTGGTCTCTGACCCAGAGTTCCGCAGCGTGAGTATTGAGGCGTGATGCTGAGACAATCTGAGAGGGTTGTAGCTAGCAGTCTGTCTACCTGTCTGTCTGTCTTCCTGTTTCTTTCTCTCTTTCTGCTCATACTGAGACAGACACAGAATTAGATAGAACAGAAGTATTGTGTTTCTCTATGGAGCTCTACCCATACTGAGATAGTAGTGAATGGCTGAGTCTGAGAGGATTGCTGCTATCAGTCTGTCTATCTGGCTCTGGGTCTGTCTGGCTGTGGGTCTGTATGGCTGTGGGTCTGTCTGGCTCTGGGTCTGTATGGCTGTGGGTCTGTATGGCTGTGGGTCTGTATGGCTGTGGGTCTGTATGGCTGTGGGTCTGTATGGCTCTGGGTCTGTCTGGCTGTGGGTCTGTATGGCTGTGGGTCTGTCTCTCTCTGTCCCTCCCTCCCTCCTGCTCACCTACATTCATCCCTCCTAACTCTTCTCTTCCCTCCCCCAGATGGTGCATGGTAAAACCAGATCAATGTCCAGCAGAGCGACATTCACCACTGTGTCCAGAGCCATGTGTAACCATGGCATCATGTCCCTGTTTGGCATCTCTAAGCTGCCCATCATGACTGAGACAGACCCCTCCACACAGCAGGAGCACAGGGTGGAGGAGCTGGTCAACAAGTTCAAGATCCCTCGCAATGCCAGTATGGAACCCACTTTGCACATGATTGATTGGTTGATTAGTTGATTGATTTGTTGACTGATTTAATTTATTAGATAATTAAAAGTAGTAGGCTGCTCCAGCCGGAGACAACATTACATACATTTTACATACATAAGCACACATTGCTTATTTGATTTAAGTATAGACCCGCTGTTCAAAGCTGATTGAAATTATGTCATTACAACAAGATTCTGAATATCTTAATTATTAATTATGATTTAATATGAGGTTGAAAATTGTGACATTTTCCTTTAAGAATGTAGGACTGACATATCTTATAACCTGCACCTTCTCTTCCCCTGGACAGCTCCTTTCTGTATGAACTTCTACCTGGACATGGTGAACACCACTGGAGGAGCCATAGCCTGGGCCTTCCTCAAGCCGATGCTGCTGGGACAGGTCCTCTACAGCCCAGACACACCACTCACTAGGGCCATCATAAAAAAGGTACAATCACACACACACACACGTGCACACACGTGCACACAGACAAACATGTGCACGCACACGTGCAAGCACAATACACACACACACACTTACTACACTGTATCACCATCTGTATGTATTGTCTTCCAGTCCAATGCCACAATGCAGCAGTTTGCCAACCTGAAGATGTACTCCCAGGATTGGCTCCAGTCCTCTTCCTACATTATGGACTCAGCCAAGATACTGAATCAAACCCTGCCAATGCTCCAGGTATGAACCAGCTATTCTTAAAGCTACACTGGGTTTATATAAGCTACAATCTGCTTTTTCCTGGACTCCATGGCTGCGTTCCAAATGGCACCCTATTCCCTATATAGTGCGCTACTTTTGACAAGGGTTCTGGTCAAAAGTAGTGCACTCTCTAGGAAATAGGGTGCAAATTCCATATATCTAGGAAAGTAGAGGAAAATGCTAGAAAGTTTTTTTCAGCAACTGAAAGTTTCAGCAACTGTATCTTGATGTTATTTTATTCAACTTCTTCCTCCCTCCTAGAATTCCCTTGGCAATTCCTTTGTTCAGAATTTCATCGAGATGCAGACAGACATTGATGTGAGCAAGATGAAGGATACTCTCAAGAACTTCTGTGAGTTTTGTATTTGAAGGTCTTACTTTTGAAAATGGCTACAGACAAGACAACCCTTATCCCTTATTCTCTAGCTATCTCCCTGTAAAATATCCCAAAAATCAAGGCTTTCAATTAAGACACATTCCAATAAAATGTGTCTTAATATATCTTCTGCATTCAAATTCCCTTCGGGGCAATACATGTTTTCATTAATTCATACATTCTTTATAATGTGGATCTTTTTTTCTTTAGTGTTTATATTATCTTTGTATTTAATATATATCTCCACCCTGACCCCTGACCCCCTCTCACTACTTCTTTGCTAATCTGTTTTAAGATATTTCTCCACTTTATTAGCTATAGATCTTCTTTATCTTTCTATTATTATTATATCTAATATAACCTTGGCCTCCCCCTAGCAAGCACGACGACCCTCCTGGAGAAGAACAAGGACATTGTGACCCAGATCACCACTCTGTCCAACCTGATGATTAACCTATCCTCCTGTATTAACTTTGACCGCTTCCACGGCATCAACTCTACTGACGACCTCAACACCATGGCTGAACACCTCACCCAGACCAGAGACCTCTACGCCAGTTAGTTGATCCTTTATATTTCAAAATAAAAGCCTTGTGTTTTGGCATCAACCTTTTTTGTTTGGCACAGTACAGCCATCTTGATTCCCATATGAAATAATTTCTCTGTAACAATAAAGTTACTTAATATAATAGTTTTCAGTTAAAATAGTCAAAAAGAAACAAAAATAGCAGTTTGGGTTCTGTTTCTGTGTCTCTGCAGGTATCATCTTCAAGCTGCCCAAGGATGATGATGACTCACACAGGAAGCGGCGAGACACCTCAGGCTCCTCCTCCTCCGCGCTGCCTCCCAAGGTGGACTACACCATCCGCATGTCCATCGAGAACGCCATGCGGACCGACCGCTCCCGCAACCCTTTCTGGGTGAAGGACCCCTACATCTCCTCCTTGAAGACCCAGCGCTACAACCGAGGCTTTGTATACCTGCAGGAGAGCATCGACAGGGCCATCATAGGTAACGTTATGTTGTTCATGATATGTTTACATTTACATTTTGGTGATTTAGCAGATGCTCTTATCTAGAGTGACTTACAGTACTCTTTTTAAAAAATTGTGCTATCTAGAACCTAAAAGGATACTTTGGCTGTCCCCATAGGAGAACCATTTGAAGAACGCTTTTTGGTTCCAGGTAGAACTGTTTTGGTTCCATGTAGAACCCTTTCCACAGAAGGTTCTACCCAGAACCAAAAATAGTTCTACCTGGAACTAAAAAGAGTCCTTCTATGGGGACAGCCGAATAACCCTTTTGGAACCCTTTTTTCTAAGGGTTCCAAAGGGTAGGTAAGGTAGGTAAGACACAACCCATATCATAGTCATTGGAAGTAAAAACATTCCTAAAAAAAGCAGCTGTCAGCTAAATCAGTGCTAGTAAGAAAAGAGGAATACAAAAGTGTTCTGTGTTATGTTATGTGATGTTTTACTGTCTATCTCATCATCTCACAGAGACGCAGACAGGACAGCAGGTCACTGAGCCAGCAGTCCAGCTACAGGCCTTCCCTTACCCCTGCTTCCTCAAGGACGAGTGAGTAGGCCCAACACACACACACACACACACACTTACTAAAAAACAATAATATGCACTACATAGGCATGCATATGCACACACACACATTATCTCCCCTCCTGTCGATGAGCAGAGCCACAATAAAAAACGGCCACATCTCTCCTCCAGCCTCCGATCCAACATCGGTTACACATAAACTACTAGCTATGTCCTTTGCATCAATACAGTACACGCTTCGCCATAAATCATGGTTGAGCATAATGTCTATGTTTACATCTTACTGAGAGTGCTTCTGAAGCCAACATTGATATCTCATCTCACGAACGCAGCGTACCCGTGCTGCTCTCTCTGCCTGGCTGCCTCCCATTGATGTGTGAGATATAGTGTGCACCCCAAATGGTACCCTATTCCCTATATAGTGCACTACTTTTGACCCAATGGGCCTATGTGCCCTGTTTAAAGGTAGTGCACTATAAAGGAAGTAGGGTGCCATTTGGGACGCATACATGGTGATCCCTGCAGCTCTGGTCCATTGATTTATTAGGGAACAACACATTATTCCCGATACGATCACTTTGAAATATTACTTGTTTTATAATAAATATTGACAAGGTCCAAGTATCAGGGTATACCCTCTCTGATTATGGAAAAAAGCTTTGAGTGAATTATGAGGTTAGGACATTGTCGTTGTTATTGTTTTTTCTAGGGCACTGTTTTTGTTTCTGTGTGTGTATGAGTGAGTGAGTGAGTTATATACAGTACATGCTCATCATAATGTGTTCATCTGAGAGTGATTGTATGAGTGTGTGCATGCATGACTATGTAATGCATATTTTTTGCAAGTGAGTGAAAATGTTGTTTTTCTTTCTCAGGGGCTACTGTGGTAGTCCCAGCGCTGGTAGCTAGGCTGTGACATTGATTGATTGATTGATTGACAGCTGTCATGTCTCTTCCTAAGGTACCTGAACAGCATCGCGTTTGCCTTCCCTCTGGTCTTGATGATTGCCTGGGTTCTGTTCATCGCCAACTTTGTGAAGAAACTGGTTCATGAGAGAGAGCTCCGACTTCACGAGGTATAGTAGGCCGCCAACCATCTCCCCTGGCAATTATGTCATTTCCTGTAGATGTCTCTTTCAAACAAACACATATTTTGCAAATCACAAGGGTGGCAGGACATGAATATTTATTAATTAATTATTCCATTCATTCATACTGTATTTGAGTCATGAGTTCTGATTGGTTGATTTCCTAACCCCTGTCTTTTGACCTCAACAGTACATGAAGATGATGGGGGTCAATCCCATCAGTCACTTCTTCGCCTGGTTCATAGAGAGTGCATGCTTCCTTATCATCACCATAATCATCCTCACCATCATCCTGAAGGCTGGGCGTGTCCTGCCCCACAGTGACAGCTTCCTGCTCTTCCTCTACCTCAGTGACTACGGACTCAGGTAGGCTACCTCAGGGTGGAAGGTTAGCCTGTGGTGTGTGTGTGTGTGTGTGTGTGTGTGTGTGTGTGTGTGTATGAATGGGCATTGTGATGGCAAATATTTCCATTCTATAAAATCAATTTCTATTGAAAAATGTGACATAGGATTCTCCTCTCCTCTCCTCTCTTCTCTTATATTCTATAGCATCCTGGCCATCAGTTTCCTGGTGAGCTCATTCTTTGACAAGACCAACATCGCGGGGCTGAGCGGCGCCCTCATCTACGTCATCAGCTTCTTCCCATTCATCGTAGTGATGTCATTGGAGAGCTCACTATCGTTCTCCGCCAAGAGCGCCCTGGTGAGAGAGAGGGGGAGGGAGGGAGGGAGGGTGGGAGAGGGAGGGACGGTCAACGGAAGGGGGAGGGGCTGAGGGAGGGAGAGGGAGAAAGAGTGAAATAGAGAGAGATCGAGAGACAGAGATGAAAAGGAAGAGTAACAGAGAGAGGGGTTGATACAGATTTTTTTTTATTGATGTCCCTGTGTTATGCCTTATCCGTGCCTCTTGTTTCCCTCAGAGTTTGTTTGCCCCCACCTGTTTCAGCTACGCCAGTCAATACATCTCTCGCTATGAGAGCCAGGGAGAAGGTACGCTGGGAAGATGGCCGTCTGTGTGTGTGTGTGTGCATGCTAGGCGTGTGCATGTGTGTGTGTGTCTACGTGCGTGCATGCGTATGTTCGTAAATGTGTGGTGTGTGGGAATGTGTGTGTCACAAAGCCATCACAGATGCTTACAAAAACAAACTCATGAGGAGACTCCCAGAAAACTAAAGCAGCCTCTATACTAGCCATGAAGATAGAGAGAGATCTAACAAATGAACTGAAACTTTTTATTGTTCCTACTTTCTACTTTCTTTAGGCATCCAGTGGAGCAACCAATATATCTCACCCCTGGCCGGTGACACGTCATCCTTCGGCTGGCTGTGTTGGCTTCTCCTCATCGACTCAGTTTGCTACTTCATCATTGGAGCCTACATCCGCATAGTCTTCCCAGGTAATCACACAAAACAGCGTCAAGTAATAAAAACACACAGCAAGCCAGACTAGACTGGAGACAGAGTCAAATACTGTTCAACAGTTGGGGTCAATTCCATTTCCATTCAGTCAATTCAGGAAGTAAACTGAAATTCCAATTGCCAATGTAACTCACTGCAATGAGGAATTGCATGGCATGTCAGTTCACTTCCTAAATTGACTGAATTGAAATGGAATTGACCCCAACCCTATGGGAAATTATGTATTGCTTTTCCTCTATTGATCATATACTTTTTGCCCATCAGGAAAGTATGGCATTGCTAAACCCTGGTACTTCCCTGTGATGCCCTCATTCTGGGCTGATCTCTTCTGCTGCTGCAGCAAGGTCCCTGAGAAGGTCAACAGGGGACTGCTCTTCTCCAACATCATACGGAATAACCTCTCTGTCTTTCCCAATGAGAAGGACAACAAAGGTACAGTACTGCAACACAACAGCCTTCTTCCTAAAGCAGCTTGCAGCAGCTAACAGATCAAGAGATGTGACTGTTGTTATATGTTTTGATCTCGCTCTCGTGCTCGCTTGTTCAATCTCTCTCTTTCTGCCCCCTCTCACTCTCTTTTTCTCTTTCTCTTTCTGCCACTCCCTCCCTCTCTCTGTCCCCCTGCTCTCTGCCTTCCTCTCTCCCTCCCTCCATCCTCCTCTCTCTCTCAGCTAAGGGGGGCTTCCCCTCTCATATGGAAGAGGAGATCTCAGGTCTTCCTGTGGGTGTGGCTCTCCATGGACTGACTAAGACCTATGGGGACAGAGCAGCCATAGAGAACCTGAATGTCAAATTCTATGAGGGACAAGTCACTGCACTGCTGGGACACAACGGAGCTGGCAAGACCACTACCATGTGAGTTCTGACAATGATCTATCTGTTCTCTACTTCTCTTTAATCAGAGATAATCTATTAGGCACACTAATTTATACTAGCTTATACAATAGCTTATACTCTAGTACACTAGCCTATAATACCCGCTATTAGGCACATTGTAATATGTCATTGGTGTTAGGGATTTAGGCCTGCTGAATATGTTTATTCATTGCTTTTTCACCATGTCTTCCCTATTGAAAAACAGGAGTTTATGCTATGTATTGATGTCTCTGTTTCCAGGTCTCTGCTCACTGGTTTGTTCGCCCCCTCCTCTGGTACCATTGAGGTGTATGGGAAGGACATGGAGACTAACATTGATGACATTCGCCGGGAGCTGGGTGTGTGCATGCAGTATGACGTCCACTTTGACCATCTGACCACCAAGGAGCACCTGCTACTGTACGGACAGATCAAGGCACCACACTGGTCACAGATGGAACTGAAGGAGCAAGTCCGCAAGTGAGTAGTCACTTACCACACGGCTGGTGTGTCTAACATTACCCATGAGTTAAGCAAAGCGAGACTAGCAAGTGAACCTACAGTACATTCTGAACCAAGATCACATCCAAATCCATACATCAAAGCATTTGGAAGAAAACAAATCTCAAAATGTAATCATATTAACCCTGTAAGATGAATTGACTTAACACATAGATTCGTTTTTAGATTGTAGTGACTAAATATGACTGAAAAGCTCTGAGTCAAAGTGATGTTTCCCACATACAGCAACACGTCTTTTCCTTCTACTGTCTTTCCCAGAATCCTGGAGGAGACTGGCATGTATGCCCACCGACACAAGAGAGTGGGGACACTGTCTGGAGGAATGAAGAGGAAGCTGTCCATCTCCATCGCCTTCATCGGGGGCTCTCGTCTGGTGGTCCTGGACGAGCCCACCACCGGGGTCGACCCCTGCTCCCGACGCTCCATCTGGGACATCGTCATCAAGCACAAGAAAGGTGAGTCTCACAGCCCAAATAACCCCACCCCTTCTCTCTCTCTCTCTACATTTAATGAAGCAGAAATAGATTTTCTCCAAGTGAACGTAGCAGTGTAGTGTGTTGTGTGTTGTGTGTGTGTTGTGTGTGTGTGTAGCTGTGGAGAAAGTAGATCCCACAGCAGCTGTAGTGGGGGAGCAGAGGGATTGGTATCCGTCGTGGCTGTGGAATCTGCTATTTAACACACACACACACACACGCCTGCTACTTAATTGGGTTTGTCTCAGTCGATGTGACTGAGAGTTGCTGCTCAGGGAGGGAAGGGAAAACTGAAAAGGTTCAGAATGGGATTGCTCATACTTTTTGTCTCTGTGTTTGTCACATGTCTCTGTGTGTGTGGGGGGGTACCTCTGTCTGTATGTGGGTGTCTCTTTGTCCTTTTCTTTTCCTGTCTTGTGTGTGTGTGTGGGTGTGCTGCATACATCTGTGTATTTGTGTGTGTGTGTGTGTGTGTGTGTGTGTGTGTGTGTGTGTGCGTGCGTCCTTGCATCCTTGCCTGTGTGTGTGTCCTTGTGTGTGTGTCTCTCTCTTCACCTGCTCTCAGACCATACCATTATCCTGTCTACCCACCACCTGGACGAGGCAGAGGTGCTGAGCGACCGTATAGCCTTCCTGGAGAGAGGAGGCCTCAAGTGCTGCGGCTCCCCCTTCTACCTCAAAGATAAGCTGGCCCAGGGATACAACCTCACACTCACCAAGAAGGTACTTATGAGCCTTATTATAAGACATTGAAAAAAATACTTCTACACGCTTATATCAAGTTTTAAAACTAACACAGGGACTACAGATGAAAACATTTATAGAAATGTTAATTGATGTGTATTGTCCCTGTCAAATAAATAACGTAATAAAATTAGTAAATAAAATGGCTTGACGTAGGCCATACTGTATGAGCACTCCTCTTCTTCCTCACCCGGTCTCTTGTTAGGTCCAGGCCCCAGACTCCCAGGCTAGGTTTGACGGAGTCGAGGTCAAGACGTTCATCCAGTCCTACATGCCAGACGCTCGTCTGAAGGAGACTGAGTTGGGAGACCTGGTCTACTCCCTTCCCCCATTCAGCTCCTCCAATGCTGAGGCCTACCGCTCCCTGCTCTCCAGCCTGGACTCTAACCTGGACCTTCTACAGCTGGGCTGCTACGGCATCTCTGACACTACCCTGGAGGAGGTTAGAGATACACAGATGCTTTTCAATGTGTTGAGAGATAGACTTTTCTCCAATTTACCTTGCACTCATGGATATACAGTGTACTTCATATACAGAGATAGACACACCCACATAATGTGCATGACATACAATTACAGTTCACACCCATTGACACACTTCTGTTTTTTGTGGTCTGTGCAGGTGTTCCTCCAGCTGACCCAAGATGAGACAGAGCCTGCAGAAGATAAGCCGTATTCTGTGTCTGAATCCATGCTAGACCTGTCTGCCTCCAGAGACAGCTTACCAGAGGACCTCCAGAGCAACTCCAGCTTCGGAGACAAAGCCAGTGAGTCACATCCACGCCACTGCTCTTTGACATCCTAGACTAGACTGACCAGCTGTTATAGTGGTATCTTACCCAGGAGGAAGAACTCTGGGTCCTAGATACAGGCTAGTTATTCACATTCAGTTAATGAAAAACTCATACAAAAACTCCTGGTCCTAGGAATAAAACATACTTACTTAGACCTTATTGTGCCAAGTGGCATAGAATATCTCCACAAAGTCCCTCAATCTCTTCCTGTCCTCTGGGCTATTTTAAACGCCTCTTTCCCGTTGGACCCTAGTCTGGTCTTGTCTGGTAATAGAATCACACCAGCCTCTTACTACTGCAAGCCTTGGCGCAGACCCTAATTATACTAATAATAACAAAACCCTTGTTTTCCTGTAGGTCTGACGGGCTCGTCCACAGTGCACGGCCTGGCCCTGACCTGGCAGCAGGTGACTGCTATGTTGATGAAGAGGGTTCACCACTCCAGACGGGACTGGAAGGGTCTCTTCTCCCAGGTGGTTCTACCTGTTTTGTTCATCATCCTGGCCATGGGTCTGGGCTCCATCAAGAGTGACCTGCAACACTTCCCAGAGATGGAGCTGTCACCTGCCCTTTACCACCTCGGACCACAGTACTCCTTCTTCAGGTCAGAGACACTGATAGACACATATTACTTACTTACACACAAAAACACACACGCCCTCTACCACCTCGGACCTCCTTCTTCAGGTCAGGGACAGGACACACTGCACTGCTGCATTATGGGATAGGAGATCAGGGGCCATATATATCAAGTGTAGGAGTGCTGATTAAGGTTCAGCTTTGCATTTTAGATCAAAATGAACTTGGGGAACCTGATCCTAGATCAGCACTCTTTGAGACATCTGATATACACAGTGCATTCGGAAAGCATTCAGACCTTCACTTTTTCCACATTTTGTTATGTTACAGCCTTATTCTAAAATTGATTAAATGTATTTTTTTCTCATCAATCTACACACAATACCTCATAATGACAAAGCGAAAACAGGTTTTCCCCCCCCAAAAATACAGAAATACCTTATTTACATAAGGATTCAGACCCTTTGCTATGAGACTCGAAATTGAGCTCCGGTGCATCCTGTTTCCATTGATCATCCTTGAGATGTTTCTACAACTTAATTGGAGTTCACCTGTGGTAAATTCAATTGATTGGACATGATTTGGAAAGGCACACACCTGTCTATATAAGGTCCCACCAGTTGACAGTGCATGTCAGAGCTAAAACCAAGTCAAGAGGTCGAAAGAATTGTCCGTAGAGCTCAGAGACAGGATTGTGTTGAGGCACAGATCTGGGGACGGGTACCAAAACATTTCTGTAGCATTGAAGGTCCCCAAGAACACAGTGGCCTCCATCATTCTTAAACGGAAGACATTTGGAACCACCAAGACTCTTTCTAGAGCTGGCCGCCCAGCCAAACTGAGCAATCGGGGGAGAAGGGCCTTGGTCAGGGAGGTGACCAATAACCCGATGGTCAATCTGACAGAGCTCCAGAGTTCCACAGTGTAGATGGGAGAACCTTCCAGAAGGACAACCATCTCTGCAGCACTCCACCAATCAGGCCTTTACGGTAGAGTGGCCAGATGGAAGCTACTTCTCAGGAAAAGGCACGACAGCCCGCTTCGAGTTTGCCAGAAGTCACCTAAAGGACTCTCAGACCATGAGAAACAAGATTTTCTGGTCTGATGAAACCAAGATTGAACTCTTTGGCCTGAATGCCAAGCGTCACGTCTCGAGGAAACCTGGCACCACCCCTACGGTGAAGCATGGTGGTGGCAGCATTATGCTGTGAGGATGTTTTTCAGTGGCAGGGACAGGGAGACTAGTCAGGATCGAGGCAAAGATGAATGGAGCAAAGTACAGAGAGATCCTTGATGAAAACCTGCTCCAGAGCGCTCAGGACCTCAGACTGGGGTGAAGGATTACCCTCCAACAGGACAACGACCCTAAGCACACAACGCAGGAGTGGCTTCGGGACAAGTCTCTGAATATCCTTGAGTGGCCCAGCCAGAGCCCGGACTTGGAACCCGATCTAACATCTCTGGAGAGACCTGAAAATAGCTCCCCATCCAACTTCACAGAGCTTGTGAGGATCTGCAGAGAAGAATGGGAGAAACTCCCCAAATACAGTTGTGCCAAGCTTTTGGTGTCATACCCAAGAAGAATCAAGGTTGTATTCGCTGCCAAAGGTGCTTCAACAAAGTACTAAGTAAAGGGTCTGAATACTTATGTAAATGTAATATTTCAGTTTTTTTTATTTTATAAATGTGCAAACATTTCTAAAAGCCTCTTTTTGCTTTGTCATTATGGGGTATTGTGTGTAGATTGATGAGGGAAAAAACAAACATTTTAATCAATTTTAGAATAAGGCTGTAACGTAACAAAATGTGGAAAAAGTGAAGGGGTCTGAATACTTTCCGAATGCACTGTACAGTCCCAGATCAGTCCCATCCAGTCACTGTCTGTTGCTGTGCAATCTTTCTCATTTTCAGGTTGTAAGTTAGGTTTTTTGGGGTAAGATAGTAGAGGTTTCTTGAAGGTTGATAGAGGGGGGGAGGGGGGCAGTGAGAGGTAGAAAGAGAGCGAGTGAGATTTAGAGATAGAGGGAGTGAGATGATTATGATGATGTGATCTGAGGTGTGAGATGAAAGTATAGAGGAGGAAGGAGATAGTCGAAGTGAAGAAGTCTTGATTGTGAAGAGCAGTTCTTTGATCTGAGGGAAAGGTAGAGAGGAGAGATAGAGAGAGATATAAAGGAGAGGAGATGCTGTGGTAGGAACACATCAAACACTGTGTGCCCTCTCACTGTCCTTGGTTGATGGTTAAATGAGATTGAATTAGCCTTTTTTGATGTTGGGCTCATATTAGTTTCCAAACCACTGTCCTACTTGGATCATTTACTAATACTGTACTGAAGGATTTGCTCAAAGTCCCTTGAAAGTATAGCCTGGTCCCAGATCTGTTTGTGCTGTATAACCAACTGTCATGGTCAGTGGCATGCCAAATTTGGAAAACATGGCATGACAATGATCATAGGACTTGACAAGCTAGACAACACAAACAGATCTGGGACCAGGCTAACTTGAGAGTATTAGACAATACATAATGTTGCGTTCTGTAATAAGTTTGTCCTGAAACATTTTGTTTTTTTGTCGTCAACAGCAACCAGAATCCAAACTCCAGCAATCTGGTCAACACTATGATGTCATTCCCTGGGATTGATAACGGGTGTCTGAACAGCCCTGGTAAACCGTATGTACCTGACCAACTTCTACATAATCACTGTATTGAAGATAGATCTCTTACTTGTCTGGCTACTTTATCTCCACCACATCTTCTCCTACTTTGTCTATATCTGGCACTTCCGAATTCTCTTCTTACCCTCTTTTCCTTCATATGTCAATATTTTCCCTTTTAGTATCTGTCTTTGTTCCACTTCTCTCACTCCCCACTATCCTCTCTCCATACGCTGTACTCTTCAGCTTTACTACATGGTGCATGTATCTAAAAGCCTGGAGCAGCTCTGCTTTGCCTTGTGTGTATGTGTGCGTGCATTTGTGCGTGTGTGCATCAGTGGCGGTCAGTGCCATTTAAGATGAGGTAGGACAATATTATTTTTTCATGAGCATGGCCTTATTTCTATTACAGCATATTGGATGACTGTCATTCATATTCCATTCACCCAGTTCAATGTAACATCGATAGGTTTAGGCTACTACCTGATAGTCACATTTTCCCTTTACCCATCATGAGGTTGCTACAACCTAGCCTATGAATGAAAGTTTACAACGTATGTGCACACAGGTTGAGAATTTGTTTTGAGGTGACAGACAGGGACACATTCAATACCGCCTTGCACACTCTTGCCTGCATCTAGCTGATATAGGGTGCAATCATTAGTTCAACAGTTGCAAACGAGAGTTTCAATTGGACAAATTCAGGTATGTTTATTCCCGTTTGCTTCCGTTTAAGATACGTTTTTCAACAGAATCGGTGGAATGAATACACCCCTGATCACAGTTCACTTTCATAGCAGCCACGTTGTATTCCTTCTCGCATCTATGCGCTCTCCTCCTCTCACCTTTTCCCTTCGCTTCTGGACTTCAATGCAGAACACATCAGCTGTATGTGACCAGGCAAAAATATATTTCCAAGCCAAACCATATCATAACCACTACACACAGCCTACATCGTTGTCACCATATTAGCTAAAGTAATGTCATGTCAACATAGCAAATAGAACTAACGTGTTAGTAAACCTGCTACAATCATGGAGTAACGTTAGTGTACAGTCAGTAAGCAGTTTAGCACTTACACTGGCAGGCCCCGGTGGCAATAAATTAGTAAAACCAAAAGCTTACCTTGAATTGGAAGAGTTCCAGTGTTGTGTTGGATAGTCATAGCCAGCTAGCTAACATAGCATCCTTCTGTTTGAGCAGGGTGTTTGAGTAGGCTAAACTAGCTAGCTCCATTTGCTAGCTAAGTAAGTGAAACTGAAAGTGAAGAAGAAAAAGATAAAATGTCTCTTGATTCTCCTTTAAAACTGTTCAACTATTGTCTTTCTCTCTCTTTGAGCCTACTACTCACTACCTTTTATGCATTGCAGTGATAGCTAGCTGTAGCTTATGCTTTCAGTACTAGATTCATTCTTTGATCCTTTGATTGGGTGGACAACATGTCAGTTCATGCTAAAAGAGCTCTGATAGGTTGGAGGACGACCTCCAGAAATTGTCATAATTACTGTGTAAGTCTATGGAAGGGGGTGAGAACCATGAGCCTCCTAGGTTTTGTACTGAAGTCAATGTACCCAGAAGAGGATGGAAGCTAGGTGTCCTCCAGCTACACCATGGTGCTACCCTACAGAGTGCTGTTGAGGCTACTGTAGACCTTCATTACAAAATAGTGTGTTTTAATCAATTATTTGGTGACGTGATTATATTTAGTATAGTTTTATCTAAAAAGGATAACTTTGTTAATGTTTTCAAAAAATGTATGAAATTCACTGAGGAGGATGGTCCTCCCCTTCCTCCTCTGGGGAGCCTCCACTGGTGTGTGTGTGTGTGTGTGTGTGTGTGTGTGTGTGTGTGTGTGAGGAATCATTGGTATTCCATAAACACTCTGTGTTTATAGGATAGATTTCCCCTTGCAGGCACTCAAATCAATGTTGGCACTCATGAACCAGACCTCAGAGGCACTATAAAATTGTCAGCCAAAAGAAAATACATTTAGCTAGACGTGCAGCTAGGCAGCAGAGCTTCTCTGTGTGTGTGTGTGTGTGTGTGAGAGAGCGATAGAGATGCCCTGTGGACAATCACTGAAGAGTGCTGAGTGCCGTGACGCTTCCTGACTACTGATTATATCTCTCCACCACTCTGTGATGTCATGCCTGTTTTACCTCGAGAATAAATACTTATTTACGGTCATCCATATGAATGGAACACTGGTATTGGTGTGTTACTGTGGTGGTGTTTATGCATGTGTGTGAGTGTATATACAAGTGTAAGTGGAGTGGGTAAGCTAGTGGCATTGTGAATCAGTACATGTATGCATTGTTTTAGTCATCTTACCATTTAAAACGGGCCTGTGGTTCACCTTGTGAATGTATTTTGTCTTTTTGAAGGCTCTGCACTAGAAGCACCAAGTCTGACAGCTGGGAAACTAAAGGAGACAGTTCAGTGCCATTTGAGTCCTGCAAATGCACCAAATATCAACAGGTGGGTTAGAGTTAATTAAAGGACATAAGTGACAAATCAGCAGATGTACTGTGTGTGTGTGTGTGTGTGTGTGTGTCCTACACTCACTCTACTCTCTGCTCCTCCAACCAGGTGTGTCAGAATAACCAGTACCAGCCTCCCCATAAGATGAACCCCTCCTCCCAGATCGTCTATAACCTGACTGGCATCAACGTTGAAAACTATCTCCTGGCTACAGCCAATAACTACATCAGGAACAGGTACACAGGATCTTTCAATGCAGTCTGCATACACTAATGTGTCTGTTTCTAGAGATGCTCTATACTGTATATCCCTCTCTCTCTATCATAACAACTCTCCACAGGAAAAAACTGTTTTCAATTACATGAAATGCAAAGGATCACTGGCCTGATAGTAAATGAATGGAACTGGGAAATCTGATGTCCTGAACCATGCATCTTCATCCAGCTCAGTTCTGTTCAGTTCATTTTATGGTCTTATTCAGGAATGAGTCTCACACCTTGATCACTGAGTTAAAGAGACAATAACATTGGGTAATTACTTATTACTAATGAATAATCGATATCTATATGAACAATTCATCATAGGTAAGGAGGCTATGGTTTCTCTCTCTCCCAACTTTCCATACTCCTTTTTTATCCAGCTTTACTACATGGTGCATGTTTCTAAAAGCCTGGTGTAGCTCTGCTCTGCCGTGTGTGTGTGTGTGTGTGTAAACATGTACATTATGTAAATAATTATCTATTATATATATGAACAACTCATCATAGGTATGGAGGCTTTGTTTTCGGGGAGCCACTCCCAACTAGTCTCCAGATGGACCTCTTGGAGGTGCCTGTAAACCGGACCCTCTCCAAGGTAGCTATATATATATAAACACTGAATATGTATGAATATATATGCTTATGGGTTACTATAGTGTAACTGACCTTTTGTACCAATATAAGTTTCCTGCTGTTATGTACAGTTGAAGTCAGAAGTTTACGTACACCTTAGCCAAATACAGTTTTTCACAATTCCTGACATTTAATTCTTGTAAAAAATCCCTGTCTTAGGTCAGTTAGGATCAACACTTTATTTTAAGAATGTGAAATGTCAGAATAATAGTAGAGAGAATGATTTATTTCAGCTTTTATTTCTTTCATCACATTCCCAGTGGGTCAGAAGTTTACATACACTCATTTAGTATTTGGTAGCATTGCCTTTAAATTGTTTAACTTGCGTCAAACATTTCGGGTAGCCTTCCACAAGCTTCCCACAATAAGTTGGGTGAATTTTGGCCCATTCCTCCTGACAGAGCTGTTGTAACTGAGTCAGTTGTAGGCCTCCTTGCTCGCACACCCTTTTTCAGTTCTGCCCACACATTTTCTATAGGATTGAGGTCAGGGCTTTGTGATGGCCACTCCAATACATTTTTTTATTTTTTTTTCAATACCTTGACTTTGTTGTCCTTAAGCCATTTTGCCACAACTTTGGAAGGATGCTTGGGGTCATTGTCCATTTGGAAGACACATTTGCGACCAAGCTTTAACTTCCTGACTGATGTCTTGAGATGTTGCTTCAATATATCCACATAATTATCCTTCCTCATGATGCCATCTATTTTGTGAAGTGCACCCACAGCATGATGGTGTTCTTCTGCAACCCCCTTTTTCCTCCAAACATAACGACGGTCATTATGGCCAAACAGTTCTATTTTTGTTTAATCAGACCAGAGGATATTTCTCCAAAAAGTACGATCTTTGTCCCCATGTGCAGTTGCAAACCGTAGTCTGTCTTTTTTATAGAGATACTGGGGTGCAAATGAGAAAAATAAATAACAATATGGGGATGAGGTAGTTGGGTGGGCTCATTACAGATGGGCTGTGTACAGGTGCAGTGATCGGTAAGCTGCTCTGACAACTGATGCTTAAAGTTAGTGAGGGAGATAAGAGTCTCCAGCTTCAGAGATTTTTGCAGTTCGTTCCAGTCATTGGCAGCAGAGAACTGGAAGGAATGGCGGCCAAAGGAGGTGTTGGCTTTGGGGATGACCAGTGAGATATACCTGCTAGAGCGCATACTACGGGTGGGTGTTGCTATGGTGACCAATGAGCTAAGATAAGGCAGGGATTTGCCGAGCAGTGATTTATAGATGACCTGGAACCAGTGGGTTTGGCGACTAATATGTAGTGAGGGCCAGCCAATGAGAGCGTACAGGTCACAATGGTGGGTAGTATATGGGGCTTTGGTGACAAAACGGAGGGCACTGTGATAGACTACATCCAATTTGCTGAGTAGAGTGTTGGAGGCTATTTTGTAAATTACACCCCCATAGAGACTGCCAGAGGTCCAGACAACAGGCCCTCCGATTTGACACATTGAACTCTATCTGAGAAGTAGTTGGTGAACCAGGCAAGGCAGTGATTTGAGAAACCAAGGCTATTTAGTCTGCCAATAAGAATGCGGTGGTTGACAGAGTCGAAAGCCTTGGCCAGGTCGATGAAGACGGCTGCACAGTACTGTCTTTTATCGATCGCGGTTATAATATAGTTTAGGACCTTGAGCGTGAATGAGGTGCACCCATGACCAGGTCGGAAACCAGATTGCATAGCGGAGAAGGTACGGTGGGATTCGAAATGGATAGTGATCTGTTTGTTAACTTGTCTTTGAAATAATTTCGAAGGGCAGGGCAGGATGGATATAGGTCTGTAACAGTTTGGATCTAGAGTGTCACCCCCTTTGAAGAGGGGGATGACCACGGCAGCTTTCCAATCTCTGGGGATCTCAGACGATAAGAAAGAGAGGTTGAACAGGCTAGTATTAGGGGTTGCGACAATTTCAGCGGCTAATTTTAGAAAGAAAGGGTCCAGATTGTCTAGCTCAGCTGATTTGTAGGGGTTCAGATTTGCCGCTCTTTCAGAACATCAGCTATCTGGATTTGGGTGAAGGAGAAGCGGGTGGGGCATGGGCAAGTTGCAGCGGAGGGTGCAGAGCTTGTGGCCGGGGTAGGGGTAGCCAGGTGGAAAGCATGGCCAGCCAAGGCAAAATGCTTGTTGAAATTCTCGATTATCGTAGAGTTATTGGTGGTGACAGTGTTTCCTAGCCTCAGTGCAGTGGGCAGCTGGGAGGAGGTGCTCTTATTCTCCATGGACTTTACAGTGTCCCAAAACTTTTTGGAGTTAGTGCTACAGGATGCAAATTCTGTTTGAAAAAGCTAGCCTTTGCTTTCCTAACTGATTGTGTATATTGGTTCTTGACTTCCCTGAAAAGTTGCATATCGCGGGGGCTATTTGATGCTAATGCAGTACGCCACAGGATGTTTTTGTGCTGGTCAAGGGCAGTCAAGTCTGGGGTGAACCAGGGGCTATATCTGTTCTTAGTTTTGCATTTTTTGAATGGAGCATGTTTATTTAAGATGGAGAGGAAAGCACTTTTAAAGAACAACCAGGCATCCTCTACTGACGGAATGAGGTCAATATCCATCCAGGATACCCGGGCCAGGTCAATTAGAAAGGCCTGCTCGCTGAAGTGTTTTAGGGAGCGTTTGACAGTGATGAGGGGCGGTCGTTTGACCGCGGACCCATTACGGACGCAGGCAATGAGGCAGTGATCGCTGAGATCCTGGTTGAAGACAGCGGAGGTGTATTTAGAGGGTAAATTAGTCAGGATGATATCTATGAGGGTGCCCATGTTTACGGATTTAGGTTTGTACCTGGTAGGTTCCTTGATAATTTGTGTGAGATTGAGGGCAACTAGTTTAGAATGTAGGACGGCCGGGGTGTTAAGCATATCCCAGTTTAGGTCACCAAGCAGTATGAACTCTGAGGATAGATGGGGGGCAATCAATTCACATATGGTGTCCAGGGCACAGCTGGGGCCTGAGGGGGGTCTGTAGCAAGCGGCAACAGTGAGAGACATTTCTGAAAAGGTGGATTTTTAGAAGTAGAAGCTCAAACTGTTTGGGCACAGACCTGGATAATAAGATCTCTACAGTAGATTGCAACTCCGCCCCCTTTGGCAGTTTTATCTAGACGGAAAATGTTGTAGTTGGGGATGGACATTTCTGAATTTTTGGTGGCCTTCCTAAGCCAGGATTCAGACACTGCTAGAACATCAGGGTTGGCGGAGTGTGCTAACGCAGTGAATAACTCAAACTTAGGGAGGAGGCTTCTGATGTTAATGTGCAAGAAACCAAGGCTTTTACGGTTACAGAAGTCAACAAATGATAGCGCCTGGGGAGTAGGAGTGATACTGGGGGCTACAGGGCCTGGGTTAACCTCTACATCACCAGAGGAGGAATATAATAAGGATATGGCTAAAGGCTTTAAGAACTGGTCTTCTAGTGCGTTGGGTACAGAGAATAAAAGGGGCGTTGTAGAATAAATTCAGGGCATTATGTACAGACAAGGATATGGAAGGATATGAGTACAGTGGAGGTAAACCTAAGCGTTGGGTAACGATGAAAGAGATAGCATCACTGGAGGCACCGATTGAGCCGGTCTCCGCGTGTATGGGGGGTGGGACAAAGGAGCTATCTGAGGCAGGTTGAGCGGGACTGGGGGCTCTACAGTAAAATAGTACAATAAGAACTAACCGAAACAGCAATAGGCAAGGCATATTGACATGGGAGAGAGGCATAAAGCAATCACAGGTGTTATTCGAGAGAGCTAAGACAACAGCTGGTAATGGCGACGAAAGTTTGGGCTGAGGCTAAACCGATAAACAGGATGGGGTACTGTATAAAGGAACAGTCTAGTAGGCATCCGCTGTGTAGCTGAGTGATTGTAGGATTTTTAATGAATTTATTTGCAAATTATGGTGGAAAATAAGTATTTGGTCACCTACAAACAAGCAAGATTTCTGGCTCTCACAGACCTGTAACTTCTTCTTTAAGAGGCTCCTCTGTCCTCCACCCGTTACCTGTATTAATGGCACCTGTTTTAACTTGTTATCAGTATAAAAGACACCTGTCCACAACCTCAAACAGTCACACTCCAAACTCCACTATGGCCAAGACCAAAGAGCTGTCAAAGGACACCAGAAACAAAATTGTAGACCTGCACCAGGCTGGGAAGACTGAATCTGCAATAGGTAAGCAGCTTGGTTTGAAGAAATCAACTGTGGGAGCAATTATTAGGAAATGGAAGACATACAAGACCACTGATAATCTCCCTCGATCTGGGGCTCCACGCAAGATCTCACCCCGTGGGGTCAAAATGATCACAAGAACGGTGAGCAAAAATCCCAGAACCACACGGGGGGACCTAGTGAATGACCTGTAGAGAGCTGGGACCAAAGTAACAAAGCCTACCATCAGTAACACACTACGCCGCCAGGGACTCAAATCCTGCAGTGCCAGACGTGTCCCCCTGCTTAAACCAGTACATGTCCAGGCCCGTCTGAAGTTTGCTAGAGTGCATTTGGATAATCCAGAAGAGGATTGGAAGAATGTCATATGGTCAGATGAAACCAAAATAGAACTTTTTGGTAAAAACTCAACTCGTTGTGTTTGGAGGACAAAGAATGCTGAGTTGCATCCAAAGAACACCATACCTACTGTGAAGCATGGGGGTGGAAACATCATGCTTTGGGGCTGTTTTTCTGCAAAGGGACCAGGATGACTGATCCGTGCTTCACAGTAGGTAAGGAAAGAATGAATGGGGCCATGTATCGTGAGATTTTGAGTGAAAACCTCCTTCCATCAGCAAGGGCATTGAAGATGAAACGTGGCTGGGTCTTTCAGCATGACAATGATCCCAAACACACCGCCCGGGCAATGAGGGAGTGGCTTCGTAAGAAGCATTTCAAGGTCCTGGAGTGGCCTAGCCAGTCTCCAGATCTCAACCCCATAGAAAATCTTTGGAGGGAGTTGAAAGTCCGTGTTGCCCAGCAACAGCCCCAAAACATCACTGCTCTAGAGGAGATCTGCATGGAGGAATGGGCCAAAATACCAGCAACAGTGTGTGAAAACCTTGTGAAGACTTACAGAAAACGTGTCATTGCCAACAAAGGGTATATAACAAAGTATTGAGAAACTTTTGTTATTGACCAAATACTTATTTTCCACCATAATTTACAAATAAATTCATTAAAAATCCTACAATGTGATTTTCTGGAGAAAAAAAATCTAATTTTGTTTGTCATAGTTGACGTGTACCTATGATGAAAATTACAGGCCTCTCTCATCTTTTTAAGTGGGAGAACTTGCACAATTGGTGGCTGACTAAATACTTTTTTCCCCCACTGTAAGTGTATGTAAACTTCCGACTTCAACTGTACATAATAAAAAACCCTGTCCTTACCCCCACCAAGATAACTACAGTCTTAACTGCTCTTCTGTCCTAGTATGTCTCTTGTTGGTAGCCTGGTCCCAGATCTGTTTGCGCTGTCTTGCTTGGCGTGATAATGACTGTAGCAGTTGGCTATACAGTACAGCACATACAGATCTAGGACCAGGCTATCTTGTTGTGATGTATAGTGGTTAAATTAGCCATGATTTCCTAATTGGAGCCGTTATGATACGGAAGCACTAAGCACTGTACCAAGATGGGACGGAATTATTACACCATCAATGTCGTCGTTAACATTGTTAATCGCAGCTACTCGCAGCAATTATGTTTTTGTCTGAATCTGAAATGGGGTAATGATGCTAGTGATTTAGACTTAGACACCTCCTCTGGAAAGTTTCAAGATAAGCTTATTACTAGAGAATTAGAAGTAGAAATGTCGAGAAGCATGTGCTGCAATCCTGAGATATTCATGAATGTGTGTGTCTACTTGAACTTGAACGTTTGTCTGTGTGTGTGTGTGTGTGTGTGTGTGCGTTTTCTTGTCTTCTAGGTCTGGTACAACCCTGAGGGTCACCATACCATGCCTGCATACCTAAACAGCCTCAACAACTTCATCCTACGTACCAGCCTTCCAGCCGGCAAGGACCCACAGAATTACGGTGAGCAGTGTATTTCTGTGAAAGAAAACAACAGCTTTATCTCTAAAGACACCAGGAGCCTGTTTCACGCGCCACTAATTCATCAAATCAGAGCTTGGAAATGCTACTTGAAGAATTGTGATGCACCAGCTCTAGGGATAGCATAACAATTGTAATTTGATAAACAGTATTAAAAACTTGGTGTGCTGAAGCTAGCTTCTCAGGGGGTTCACACCGATCAGCCACACTACCTGGAATCACTTTCACTCTCAAATCCAATTGTATGTATCAGAGCCAAGCTTTAAAACCAAGCTAATCTGCTGAAAGGTTTTAGGCACACACACACACACACACACACACACACACCCTCTCAAAATAGTTTTCAGAGAGAGGCCCCTGTCACATTTAGAGAGACCTCTGTCTGTCATTATATAATCTGATGGATATTTTGGGTATCACAGGATAGCTTCGCACCCATTTGGATCCTATAGGCTGAAAGGCTCAATTTGCCACCCTTTTCCAGAAGTGTGCATTTGCACACTCCCTGCCATGGATTTAAAAGCAGTGGATTGTGTAAACATTGGCTGGAGGGTTTCCACCATTTGTTAAATCCATGCGCAAAAGTGTTCAAAGTTGGGTCATAGTTAGGTCAGTTCCATTGTTTAAAGCCAGGGGGCAGTAGTGTGTTCTCCTCAGTCTACCATCACTATGCAGGCTGAATACCAATCAGGGAGTGTTGAGAGGTGTACTCAGGGACTGAGGCAGGCAGACTGGCGTTTTAGCCTTATTTCAGCACCACCTGAGATTTACTGTCTGCCCCCGGGCAAGATTAATACAACCCCCCCCAGCCCAGTCAATAAGGGAGCCGAGGGGAGGAAGGAAGGAATGCAATCATTCAAATGTAACCTGTAGACTCACATAGGCCGAGGAGGAGGAAGGAGAGGGAGGAGAAATCTAGAGAATTGTGTCTAGTGCTACCCTGGCTGACTCTTTTGTTTTATCGTTGGTTCAGTATATCTGTGCAGTGTCATGGTTTTATCTTATGAATGTGTCTAAAGTGATTCTGTTTTTGTGTCTAAACAGCCATCACTGTGTCCAGTCATCCCTATCCTGGTGAAGTACAAGAAGAAGATGCCATGTAAGAACACAGTACACACTCTCTCTCTTTCTCTCTCTCTCTACAAATTATGTTGCTTGTCGCTAAACGGAGTTACCATGCCTTTCAAAAAAAAATTTAATTCAAACTTTCATTGGTGCTTGTGAGATTGCTTCTATCTTGGTTGGGGAGCCAAAGCCTGATGATCCGGTGTCTGCCTGGCATACCTAAAGATACTTCAATGTTTATTACTGTCATTAACCTGAGTTGATATCTCCAAAAGGAAACCAGTCTAGCGCTAGACTGAGATAACAAGGATTATGTGGAGACTAACTCTGACATTTAAATTAAAGTCCTAATGTAATCTGACTTGCTGTATTTACCAATTTCTGATTTGATAAATGGATTTTCCTGAGCTGGCATTATTGATCAGGGACAGACAGCAGACAGTAGGCCAAATATAATGTGGATGTGTGCAAAATGGCACCCTATTCTCTATATAGTACACTACTTTTGAAAAGGGTCCATAGTGCTCTGGTCAAAAGTATTGCACTTTGTAGGGAATAGGGTGCCATTTGGGACTTAGCCTATGTGTGTTTACTACTCAGGGTGGTGCAGAGGTTGATTGATTCACAGAGCTTCCCACTTCTCTGACCGTGGCTGTTTTTAATACTGACTGCAGGCTATTTTAGGGACCTGGGATTGTTCTTCTCAGTTGTAGGCTATGCATCACGGCAGTATCCCCCCACCCACAACCTGGGTTAGCTTCAGTTTTTTTCAGACTGAGAGGAATTGACAGAGCAGAGGACAGAACCCTGCGTTGAGAAAGATGTTCTCCAATACTTTCATCATTATCAAAGATCTCTTGAGGTTTTGTGACCTCAACTTTTGCTCTTCCTTCAGATGAAAAATCACAATCAATAGCTCATATTTGTTGTGTCTACTGTTACTAGTTGACCTAATTGACTAGGCTATGCAGTGTGGCAGCCCCCCCGACTACACACACACACTGGTCTAACGTTAGCCCAAAGCCTGTTATTTTGTTCTGAGGGAGCAGGTCACTGCTTTGATCAAGGGGTTCTGAAGACATTCATTATTATCAAAGATCTGTTGAGTCTCAACTGCTGTAGTTATTTTAACTTCAATCTTAACTTTTCCTTCAGATGAGAAATGAAAAATCACTAGCTAATATTTGTTGTGTCTAATATCATTTTTGGCCTAACTAGAGTTAAAGATGACCCCAAATGATGTCTCATCCTTACTATGGTGTTCATGTATCTGCCTTAGTGGGGTTCAGTATGGCCTGTTGGTCATATTGATAATAAGACTGTCTGTGCTTCTGGCTACAGGACATACTACAGCCTGTCTCTCTGTTCCTCTGCCAGTGATTCTCTTTCATTTTTCAGATATCCTCGTCCAACATATTATCTTTGTCCATGGTCCTCTGTCCGTGGTTCTCCTGCAGCCTAGCCAAAATGAAATGAAGAGGGAGGCAGAACACCAATCATGTAGGGTAGCTAGCTCAAAAACAAAATAAGTGAAGGGGAGGCATGAATCTAGCTGAGTGAACTTGAATGGGGAGGCATCAAAGACAAAGACTCAGTAGGTGATATCTTAAAGAGCTTCAGCCAGTTCCTATGAATCTGACAACCCCATGACGCTTCTCATCAATGCCTCTTAAAATATCTTTATCACATAGACGTCTCAATAGCAGGAAGCAGCTGGTTCGATTAATAAATTGTAGGAGAGCTCTGGCAGGTGGTGTTGGTAAAACAGTAATTTCTTCTTCGTGGCTATTATCTTGTCACTGCTGGAGTTGGAACATCTCTCTTAGCGAGATACTATTTATTATTAATGAAATCCTGTTTGTTGTGAGTTTCTCCAATGAACCCTTCAAATTAATTACTGGCTCAGCTGGCCTGGAAACCTACTAACAATGTCTTCAGGCCTGTCAAATAAGGACAGGACTTTTCATAGGAGGACTAATAAACATGGGACACTTGGCTCTGTGATCGATCAATCAATCAAATGTATTTATAAAGCCCATTTTACATCAGCAGTTCTCCTTCCTCTTCTGCCTATAAGAGGACACTTGGCTGTGTGGTCCACTAGCTTAGTGACCTCTCTCTCTCTTTTTCTCTTCTCTTTCTCTTTCTCTCTCGCTCCCTCCCTCTCTCTCTCTCTCTCTCTCTCTCTCTCTCTCTCTCTCTCTCTCTCTCTATCTATCTCTCTCTCTCTCTCTCTCCAGGGTGCAAGGTCTGGTCCATATCCTGGTGGCTATGTGTGCCCTGACTGGCTACTCCATTATGACGGCTAGCTTCGTGATCTACGAGGTCCAGGAGCACCACAGCGGCTCCAAGAGACTGCAGCACATCTCTGGGATAGGAGAACCCTTCTACTGGGTTATCAACTTCTTCTACGACATGGTAGGACTACGTCAACACATCATGCTAGGCTAACTGATACAGTGGCTTGCGAAAGTATTCACCCCCCGGCATTTTTCCTATTTTGTTGCCTTACAACCTGGAATTAAAATGGATTTTTGGGGGGTTTGTATCATTTAATTTACACAACATGCCTACCACTTTGAAGATGCAAAATATGTTTTGTTGTGAAACAAACAAGAAATAAGAGAAAAAACAGAACTTGAGTGTGCATAACTATTCACCCCCCCAAAGTCAATACTTTGTAGAGGCACCTTTTGCAGCAATTACAGCTGCAAGTCTCTTGGGGTATGTCTCTATACGTTTGGCACATCTAGCCACTGGGATTTCTTCCCATTCTTCAAGGCAAAACTGCTCCAGCTCCTTCAAGTTGGATGGGTTCCGCTGGTGTATCTTTAAGTCATACCACAGATTCTCAATTGGATTGAGGTCTGGGCTTTGACTAGGCCATTCCAAGACATTTAAATGTTTCCCCTTAAACCACTCGAGTGTTGCTTTAGCAGTATGCTTAGGGTCATTGTCTTGCTGGAAGGTGAACCTCCGTCCAAGTCTCAAATCTCTGGAAGACTGAAACAGTTTTCCCTCAAGAATTCCTTCAATTCTGACCAGTTTCCCAGTCCCTGCCGATGGAAAAACATCCCCACAGCATGATGCTGCCACCACCATGCTTCACTGTGGGGATGGTGTTCTCAGGGTGATGAGAGGTGTTGGGTTTGCGACAGACATAGCGTTTTCCTTGATGTCCACAAAGCTCAATTTTAGTCTCATCTGACCAGAGTACCTTCTTCTATATGTTTGGGGTGTCTCCCACATGCCTTTTGGCAAACACCAAACGTGTTTGCTTATCTTTTTCTTTAAGCAATGGCTTTTTTTCTGGCCACTCTTCCATAAAGCCCAGCTCTGTGGAGTGTACGGCTTAAAGTGGTCCTATGGACAGATACCCCAATCTCCGCTGTGGAGCTTTGCAGCTCCTTCAGGGTTATCTTTGGTCTCTTTGTTGCCTCTCTGATTAATGCCCTCCTTGCCTGGTCCATGAGTTTTGGTGGGCGGCCCTTTCTTGGCAGGTTTGTTGTGGTGCCATATTCTTTCCATTTTGTAATAATGGATTTAATGGTGCTCCGTGGGATGTTCAAAGTTCCTGATATTTTTTTATAACCCAACCTTGATCTGTACTTCACCACAACTTTGTCCCTGACCTGTTTGGAGAGCTCCTTGGTCTTCATGGTGACGCTTGCTTGGTGGTGCCCCTTGCTTAGTGGTGTTGCAGACTCTGGGGCCTTTCAGAACAGGTGTATATATACTGAGATCATGTGACAGATCATGTGACACTTAGATTGCACACAGGTGGACTTTATTTAACTAATTATGTGACTTCTGAAGGTAATTGGTTGCACCATATCTTATTCAGGGGCTTCATAGCAAAGGGGGTGAATACATATGCACGCACCACTTTCCCGTTATTTATTTTTTATAATTTTTTGAAACAAGTGATTTTTCATTTCACTTCACCAATTTGGACTATTTTGTGTATGTCCATTACATGAAATCCAAACAAAAATCCATTTAAATTACAGGTTGTAATGCAACAAAATAGGAAAATTGCCAAGGGGGATGAATACTTTTGCAAGGCACTGTACAATACATTTCCACTAGCATTGCTGCATTGTCCAAAAATGCTAGCCAGGAGATTCTTGATGTTGCTCATCCTGTACTTCCTTCATACAGTCAATGACAGCACTACGGCCCACACCTTTTCTTTATTTGTTTTGGGATTGTAGAGACAAGAATATGATGTTCAGCTGTTAAATGAATAGGACTTGATTTATTTCCACTATTGAAAAAGGCAGTTGCAGTGATTCTACAGTTTGACGTATGTGATGTATTTAAGCGACCAGTGTACTACGGTGTGTTAAGCATTATGTGTTGCTGTTTCTCCAGGCCTTATACATGCTCCCAGTCGCTCTTTCAATTGCCGCGATAGCAGCCTTCCAGCTCCCAGCCTTCAATGACAGGCAGAACCTTGCTGCTGTCAGTCTGCTGCTGGTCATGTTTGGGTAAGTACACACGCACGCACACACACACAGATGGACGGATATACACATACACATGCACACACACACACACACACTTTGGGTGAGTGGCTGCCTCAGCAGTTTCTATTACCATAGTGACTGCACACACACACAATACAGGTTCCCTTATCCATGTCAGAGGTGAAGGATCTCAGTTGTTCGAGGATCACACCTACCTTTCCTTGAGTACCATATATACAGTAGCTCCCCAGCTCAAGCAGGTAGGAGGTTTTATCAAAGGATGAAACCATTTCTTGTCAATAAGTGATGGGTGGCTGCTTGCTACTGTACGTGTTTTCTTAAGACCACAGTCTATTTCACGCAAGGTAGAATGTGAAGCAGAATTCCATCAATGCAGAGCCTACTTCAGTGTGATTCCCCTTTCACAGCAGCCTGTCTGCCTGTCTGCCTGCCTGCCTGCCTGCCTGCCTGCCTGCCTGCCTGCCTGCCTGCCTGCCTGCCTGCCTGCCTGCCTGCCTGCCTGCCTGCCTGCCTGTCTGTCTGTCTGTCTGTCTGTCTGTCTGTCTGTCTGTCTGTCTGTCTGTCTGTACATACTCTGGACTGGTTTCTCTGCTTCTGTGTGGCATCATGGCTTGGAGCAGATAGTCTCTCTCTCCTATTTAACCAGTCTGACTGCCCTACAGCCCCCCCCCCCTCTCATCTCTCCCCCTCTCTCACTCGCTTCTCCCCCCTCTCTCTATTTCTTTCTCCCCCTCTCCTCTCTCCCACTCACTTCTCTCTGCACATACTCTCCCTTGACCCAGGCACCCCAATCAAAAGAAAAAGGCAGATCATTTAGAGTAAGAGGTGAGAGGAGAGGGGGACTCACCATGGGGGAATTTATAAAGGAACTAATTTAGCTTCTTCTCTTTTTGTGGTGTAAGTGTTTACCCTCCTTGAAAATGGAGTTAAAGTTTATTTTATTATTTTATTTTTTATTTATTTTTCAAAGTTCTCTGGCTTGGTCTCTTGTTTCATATAGTCATTCCACTGAGTCAATTATAACGAGATTAAGCAAATCATGCATTCGTCATCTGTTGCAAGTTAATCTCAGAAGCCAGAAAATTAAATCTTACGTGCACTAGCTCTATTCCATCTAGTTGTGGGGGCAAAAGTGTCGAAGTCTGAGCTAGTGGAAACATCAGATTCAGCTGCTCCCCACTACAGAACCACCCACATGTTCTGGTAAAAATCCCTGCCTTCACATCAAGCACCACATCCACGGAGTCTTTCACAAGAGATTAGTTGCAAGTTAAAGGCTGATAGTTGTAATGAGTAACCATCTCATAATATCAGAACCCAGAACCAAATATCACGTATGCTAGCTAGCTATGTTTAACAGTCTGTCATTAGACTAAACGTCTCATGCATTAAACAACATGTCTGACAAGTGACAAGTGTCATGTTGTCATCTGGTTTTCAGGTTTGCCACATTCCCGTGGATGTACCTGCTGTCAGGGGTCTTTAAGGATGCAGAGATGGCCTTCATCAGCTACGTGTGCATCAACCTCTTCATCAGCACCAACACCATCATCTCCACCTCCGTCGTCTTCTTCCTGGGACAACTCAATGAGAACGATGAGGTGAGCAGTACAATGTAGAGATGACTGAAGGAGCCATTTTATGACTGGAGCCATGTTGAAAAGATATTTCCCTGAAAAACTTTTGTTCTGATTGCCTTTTTATATTGAAGAGTCCATTACTCTTTAGGTTTGATAAAGCATTGTTCTTCTTAGGTGAACAAATAAGGGTTTTGAATGGCATCTTCCTTTCAATATTGTTCAATAGTGGAACTCAGTCTTTGTTTACCTAGTTGACATTCCAAGGACTGAGCACCCCTTCTGCGGGTTATTAGATATTCCAGCTCCTGCATGAAGTGCTTACACCTCTATCTCTCTCTCCCTCTTTATTTTTCCTTCTCTCTCTCTCTCTCTCTCTCTCTCTCTCTCTCTCTCTCTCTCTCTCTCTCTCTCTCTCTCTCTCCACAGAGGATACACGAGGTGTACCGCATCCTGTCCAATGTGTTCCTGATCTTCCCCCAGTTTAGTTTTGGGAACGGCCTGATGGAGCTGGCCAGGGTTGAGATGCAGGTTCAGATCCTCAGTGTGTATGGAGTGGACGCCTATAAGAACCCCTTCGCCATGGACATGCTGGGCTGGATGTTCGTCTCCCTCTTCCTCCAAGGCTTCATTGGCTTCACCCTGCGTCTGCTGCTCAACAAGTGGCTCATACGTAAAGTCAGGTGAGCCTGCTGTGGTGATAGAGAACTATAGCAGATTGGAATGGGCAATGATGATATATGGATGTGGGAGGCATGGTGGGCATGTAGGGCACAATTAAACTGGTCCCAGATCTGTTTTTGCTGTCTTACCAACTCCTATGGCATGGCAACGACCATATGAGTTTGCAAGATGGCACACACCAGGCTAGAGGGTCAATGGTGGAATAGCGTACATTTCTGGTCCCCATATGTTGCTGAGTTGTTCTGTTGCTGTTATCCTCATACGCATCTTCTCTCACTTTCTTTCTCCACATCTACCTCTACCCCTTCCTATGATCCCTTCCTTCCTTCTTCGAGCAAGCCACTTAACCCTAATTTGCTCCAGGGGCACGGTACTACTATGGCTGACCCTGTAAAACATTTCATTGCATCTATCCGTTGTGACAATACAACTTTTTTTTTGTATCCCTTCCTCATCCCTCCATCCCTCTCCTCCATAGGATCCTAATCTTCCCCAAGAAGGCAGTGCCCCAGTCTGATACCCAGGACGAGGATGAGGACGTGGTGGCAGAGTGCCAACGTGTGACCAGCGGAGCGGCCGTTACTGACCTGCTACAGGTCAACCAGCTGACCAAGGTCTACCAACACCTGGCCAAGAAGATCCAGGCCGTCAAGAGGCTGTCTGTGGGCATTCCTGCTGGGGAGGTAAACTCCGGCTCCGTCTGATTCTGCAACATTCACACCCTTCACAAAGGTTTATGAAGTCACTATCAGATTTGCCAATAGGTCACTTTAGGCAAGTCTAAGGCAAGTCCAAGTCTTTAAGTTATAAGTGAGGATGAGTCCAAGTTAAGTGTCGTTCTGAGTCTGTTCTAGCTATTTATTGGAGTTTGGTACAGCGGCTGCTTTGGTCCTTGACATGAGTGTGGTTGTGCTGTGCAGTGCTTTGGTCTACTGGGGGTGAACGGAGCAGGAAAGACCACCACCTTTAAGATGCTGACTGGAGACATCAGCCCTACTGAAGGGACAGCACAGATCAAGGACTGGGATGGGTAAGGCTATGGTGTAATATGTGTTACATTACCTTATACACTGCATTCGTAAAGTATTCAGACGGCTTCCCTTTTTCCACATTTTGTTACGTTACAGCCTTTTTCTAAAATTGATTAAATGATTTTTTTACTCACCAATCTACACACAATACCCCATAATGACAAAGCGAAAACAGGTTTTTAGAAATGTTAGCAAATGTATTAAAAATAGAAAACAGAAATACTGTCTTTACATAAGTATTCAGACCCTTTGCTATGAGACTCGAAATTGAGCTCAGGTGCATCCTGTTTCCATTGATCATCCTTGAGATGTTTCTACAAATTGATTGGCGCACCTGTGGTAAATTCAATTGATTGGACATATTTGGAAAGGCATCCACCTGTCTATCTAAGGTCCCACAGTTGACAGTGCATGTCAGAGCAAAAACCAAGCCATGAGGTTGAAGGAATTGTCCGTAGAGCTCCGAGACAGGATTGTGTCGAGGCACAGATCTGGGGAAGGGTACCTAAACATTTCTGCAGCATTGAAGGTCCCCAAGAACACAGTGGCCTCCATCACTCTTAAATGGAAGAAATTTGGAACCACCAAGACACTTCCTTGAGCTGGCCGCCCGGCAAAACTGAGCAATCGGGGGAGAAGGGCCTTGGTCAGGGAGGTGACCAAGAACCCGATGGTCACTCTGACAGAGCTCCAGAGTTCCTCTGTGGAGATGGGAGAACCTTCCAGAAGGACAACCATCTCTGTAGCCATCCACCAATCAGGCCTTTATGGTAGAGTGGCCAGATGGAAGCCACTCCTCAGTAAAAGGCACATGACAGCCCGCTTGAAGTTTGCCAAAAGGCACCTAAAGGACTCTCAGACCATGAGAAACGAGATTCTCTGGTCTGATGAAATCAAGATTGAACTCTTTGGCCTGAATGCCATGACCTCAGATTGAGGCAAAGGTTCACCTTCCAACAAGACAACGACCCTAATTACACAGCCAAGACAATGCAGGAGTGGCTTCGGGACAAGTCTCTGAATGTCCTTGAGTGGCCCAGCCTGAGCCCAGACTTAAACCCGATCGAACATCTCTGGAGAGACCTGAAAATAGCTGTGCAGCGATGCTCCCCATCTAACCTGACAGAGCTTTAGAGGATCTGCAGAGAAGAATGGGAGAAACTCCCCTGATACAGGTGTGCCAAGCTTGTAGCATCATACCCAAGAAGACACAAGGCTGTAATCGCTGCCAAAGGTGCTTCAACAAAGTACTGAGTAAAGGGTCTGAATACTATGTAAATGTCATATTTTATTTATTTAGCAAAAATTGATTAAAAAAAACCTGTTTTTGCTTCATCATTATGGGGTATTGTGTGTAATTGATGAGAAAAAAACAACAATTTAATCAAGGCTGTAACGTAACAAAATGTTAAAAGTCAAGGGGTCTGAATACTTTCCGAATGCAATGTATTTTACAAATATCCATTCATTAATGGATTTGAGCATATTATCTATTGGATAATCCCCTGCAATTATGCGCTTGTGAGATAAAAAATAATATTTAAGTATACTTTTCTCATGTCGCCTGCCTGTATTATTCAGAACCGTATCCTGAGAGACCTCTTACACTCTTTTAAATCACTCTCTGCGTGCGTGCTTTCAGGAGGATGGTTGACATCATTGACTGCCGTAACGAGGGCATCAACATCGGCTACTGTCCCCAAGTGGACGCTCTGGATGACCTGCTGACAGGGGAGGAACACCTGTACTTCTACGCCCGCATCCGAGGCATCTCCAAGAGGGAGATAGACCGGGTAAGACATCCCATAACCACAGGGGACTTTTGTTATCTTTGTGACCGTGTAGAGGGTGGCTTGTGTCATCTAGGATCTGGGTAACTGTGTTTCCCATCTGTTTGCGATATGGCCCTCCCTTACACCCACAACAAGACACTTAGCTTTCATCAAAACACAGAGAACAACATCACCATTGCAGAACAACGTTAAAATCTGAAAAGAAAAGACCCATATCTAGCTAGGTACTGTACTCCTTTGCTTTCCATCAAAGCACGGAGAGCAACATCTACAGAACAATTTCAGAATCTGAAAATAAAAGATTGACATCTAGCTATGTACTGAGGTACTCCTTCTTTCTTTGCTCTCATCAAAGCATGGAGAACATCAACATAACAGAATAACAAAATAAAAAAAGTAAAGATTGACATCTATCTTGATACTGTACTTGTTATGATTTAACTGGATAAGAACCCAAATGCAGACAAGTACACCAAGCCAGAGAAGTTTTAACAGGTTTATTTACAATGTTCACAGTCCAGGTTTCCAAATATATGGGAAGAGCAAGTCCAGGTACAGGGAGGGTAACAGATCCAGATCAGGGCAGGTGTGGTACCGTAATGTCCTAGTGTCCGTGGTGAGTCCAAAAGAGAGGTCCGGTAATGGAGAGCAGGATGGTGGTGGCAGGAGTGAAGCGGAGGCAGGAGTCAGGTTCCAAATATATGGTCGTCTTGACTATGATCTGACGATGAGTGGTAAGTTTGACCGGGTCTTAAAGGCTGAGGTGATATGGTGAATGAGCTGCAGCTGGAACCCTGACTCCCGCACACCAGACTTCACTCCTGCAATCAAGGACAGACAGAGGGGAGGGAGAGAGCAGAGAGAGCTACCTATCAGCAGTAGGCCTAACAGTACCCCCCTCTACGGACGCCACCTGGCGGCCGACGGGGTTTATCGGGATGTAACCTATGAAACTCTCGGACCAGATCAGGATCCACAATGAAGCTCCTGGGCACCCAGGAACGTTCCTCGGGACCATAACCCTCCCAATCCACCAGGTACTGGAAACCACGACCTCGGCGGCGAACATCCAGAAGTCGCCGGACAGTGTAGACCGGACCCCCACCCACGATCTTGGGCGGAGGAGGGGGACGAGAGGGCGGGCACAAAGGGCTAACCGACACAGGCTTAATCTGGGAAACATGAAAGGTGGAATGAACCCGTAGGGAGGCAGGAAGCTGTAGCTTAACCGCGCAGGGGTTAACAATAGACAGTATCTTGAACGGTCCTATAAAACGAGGCGCCATCTTCTTAGACTCCACCTTCAATGGAAGGTCCCGTGACTTCAGCCATACCTCTTGACCAGGAGAGTAACCGGGAGCCTGGGACCGGTGACGGTTGGCTTGCCTCTGCATGTACGCCGAAGCTCGGGACAGAGCTACCCTGGCCTTCCTCCAGACCTTGAAGCAGCGGCGCATGTGGGACTGCACCGAGGGTACCGCAAGTTCCCTCTCTTGGGAAGGGAACAGGGGAGGTTGATAACCCAGAGCACACAGAAAAGGAGACAAACCAGAGGAAGCGTTAGTCAAGGTGTTATGAGCATATTCCACCCAGGGGAGCATGGAGCTCCATGACCCAGGGTTAGACCCAGTGACACAGCGAAGTGCGGTCTCCATCTCCTGGTTCGCTCTCTCGGCTTGCCCGTTGGTCTGGGGGTGATATCCAGAGGACAGGCTGGATGTAATGCCCAAAGCTTTACAGAAAGCTTTCCACACCTGGGAGACAAACTGGGGACCCCTGTCAGAGACAATATCCGTGGGTAGACCATGAGAGCGGAACACATGTTCAACCAAAATATCAGCCGTCTCTCTGGCAGTGGGCAGTTTAGGTAGGGCCAAAAAATGAGCGAACTTAGAAAAACGATCAATCACCGTAAGAATGACAGTCTTACCAGATGAGGGGGGAAGTCCAGTGACAAAATCCATAGCGATATGCGACCAGGGCCGGCTGGGTATAGGTAGAGGTCGTAGATGACCAGCGCTGGCCTGGGTGGAGTTTTTACTTCGTGCACATACCATACAAGCAGCAATGAAGGCTCGAGTGTCCGCCTCCATCGTGGCCCACCAGAACTTCCGTCGCACAAAGTCAAGGGTCCGCGAAACTCCAGGGTGACAGGTAAGGGGAGACGAGTGAGCCCACTGAAGTACCTGGGAGCGAGCAGACTCAGGGACAAACATCCGGTTAGGAGGACCCCTCCCAGGGTCAGCTTGATGATGTTGAGCCTGTCTAACAATCCCCTCGATGTCACATGTGATGACTGCAATACTGCAGGTAGGAGGCAAAATGGGTTCAGGGTTACTACCAGTATCAACAGCCGAATGAACACGAGACAGGGCGTCAGGCTTGACGTTGCGTGACCCAGGACGGTAAGACAGAGAAAAATTGAATCTCCCAAAAAATAGTGCCCACCTGGCTTGACGGGGGTTGAGCTGCTTCGCTGACTGGAGGTAAGCCAGATTCTTATGATCCGTCCAAACGATGAAGGGTTGTTCCGCCCCCTCCAACCAATGTCGCCACTCCTCGAGAGCCAGCTTAACGGCGAGCAGTTCACGATTTCCAACATCATAATTCCTCTCTGCCTGAGAAAGTTTCCTTGAGAGAAAAGCACAGGGATGCAGTTTGTTATCTTCCGGAGAACGTTGTGACAACACTGCACCTACCCCAGTGTCGGATGCATCCACCTCCACGACAAACTGGCGGTCGGGGTCCGGCTGCATCAGAATGGGAGCCGAGGCGAAGCGATGTTTCAGTTCTTCGAACGCTGATTCGGCCCCTTCATTCCAAGCGAACGGTCGTGAGATGGAGGTGAGAGCGGTGAGTGGCGCCGCAATGCGGCTGTAGTCCTTGATGAACCTCCTATAGAAGTTCGCAAACCCCAGGAATCGTTGAAGTTGTTTTGCGGGTAGAGGGAGCTGGCCAGTCCGTGACAGCAGAGATCTTAGCTGGGTCCATCCGCAGCTCCCCTGAGCTATGATGTAACCCAAAAAAAGAGGTCTCAGACACATGAAATTCACATTTCTCCATCTTCACAAACAGTTTGTTCTCCAACAACCTTTGCAACACCTGGCGCACATGCAGTTCATGTTCCTGGGAGGACTCTGAGAAAATCAAGATATCATCCAGATAGACAAAAACAAACCGATTCAACATGTCCCGAAGGACATCATTGACTAGTGCCTGAAAAACAGCAGGGGCATTAGACAACCCAAAAGGCATAACCCGATACTCAAAATGTCCCAAGGGTGTGTTGAAGGCAGTCTTCCATTCATCACCCCTTACGAATGCGCACCAGGTGATACGCATTTCGTAGATCCAGTTTCAGAAGATGGTAGCACCATGAAGGAGGGGAAAAGCAGAATTAATCAAAGGCAGAGAATACTTGTTCTTAATGGTGATGTTGTTAAGTCCACGGTAATCAATACAGGGTCTGAGGGTCTTATCCTTCTTAGCAACAAAAAAGAATCCCGCTCCTACAGGTGACGAGGAAGGACGCATAATACCTGCCGCCAAGGAGTCCCGAATGTAGTTCTCCATAGCCTCCGTCTCCGGCCGGGAGAGATTGTACAGGCGACTGCTGGGGGAGCGGGGCTCCTGGCTGGAGGTCAATGGCGCAGTCGTAAGGCCGGTGAGGAGGAAGAGAAGTAGCTCTGTGTTTGCAGAAAACGGATGCCAGGTCATGATACACGTCAGGAACAGCAGAAAGATCCATGGACTCCAGTGGAGGTTGAGGCACAGTACTGGCAGGAGTCTGAGCAGAACACAAACAATTCACATGACAAAATGTGCTCCATGAAACAATGCTACCTGTCACCCAATCAATGTGTGGATTGTGTTTTATGAGCCAGGGGATACCAAGGACCAGGGGAGTCTGTGGGCAGTCGATAATATGGAATTGAATGTTCTCCTGATGATTTCCCGACACTCTAAGACAAACAGGAACAGTCTGATGGGTAATGCGGGTCAACAATTGTCCATTTAGACCCTTAGCCTGCAGCGGACAGTCCATAGGAACAGTCTCCAAAGCCATTTGTTGAGCCCACTCTCTATCCAAAAAGCTTTCGTCGGCACCAGAGTCAATCAGCGCACTAACAGAGAAATTCTGGGACTGCCACTGGAGGGATGCCTGGAGCAGAATGCGGGGAGAAGAGGAAGAATCCGCTGCTCGGCTCACCAAAACTTCTCCCATTAATGATGAGCCGGCCCTTTTCCCGGACGAACTGGGCAGGAAGGAACGAAATGACCAGCTTCTCCACAATACAGGCAGACCCGAGCCTGAATACGACGTGCACGCTCCTCTGAGGACAACCGTGCACGACCCACCTCCATGGCTTCGGGTTCAGTGCTCCTCGTATCGACTCGGGAAGATACGGCTCTCTCCGTAGGGACGATGCAGGGAGGAGTTTGTTGATGACAGACAGGTTGCTTGGAACTAACACTCCTCTCCCGGCGGCGCTCCCGAATCTGATTATCCAACCTGATAGTGAGTGAAATAAGATTATCCAGCGTAGGCGATTCATCATATGACACCAATTCATCTTTTAAGGTCTCAGACAAAGCATTGATGAACACTCCTTGTAATGCCTCGTCATTCCAACCACTCACTGCTGCTAAAGTCCGAAACTCCACTGCCATCTCCGCCACACTACGAGCCCCCTGCCGAAGAGAAAACAGCCGTTTCGCAGCCTCCTTGCCTCGTACGGGGTGGTCAAAAACCTTCCTCATCTCCGTGGTGAAGGCAACGTAAGCGTTGCAAATGTCCGACTGACTCTCCCAGACCGCGGATCCCCAGGCACGAGCGGAACCGCTAGTAGAGTTGATAAGGTAGGCAATACGGGCTCTTTCTGAGGCGTAGGTGAGGGGCTGTTGTTCAAACACTAACGAGCATTGAGTCAAAAAATCGCCACAGGTTCCCATGTTCCCGTCATAGCGCTCTGGAGCAGGAACAAAAGGCTCTCTGATCTGGGCTGAAGGGGTAGTAAGGGCAGATACTTGATTGGAGAGTAATTGAACCTGATTAAGCAGCACCTGACTGTCCTCAGCAATCGTTTTAAACAGGGTATCATGTTGGCCAAGTAAAATGCCCTGATTGGCTATGGCAGTCCAAATTTGAGTGCACTCTGGGGTGGTATCCGAGCTACTGTCTGCTGGGTTCATGTTGGTCAGATCATACTGTTACGATTTAACTGGATAAGAACCCAAATGCAGACAAGTACACCAAGCCAGAGAAGTTTTAACAGGTTTATTTACAATGTTCACAGTCCAGGTTTCCAAATATATGGGAAGAGCAAGTCCAGGTACAGGGAGGGTAACAGATCCAGATCAGGGCAGGTGTGGTACCGTAATGTCCTAGTGTCCGTGGTGAGTCCAAAAGAGAGGTCCGGTAATGGAGAGCAGGATGGTGGTGGCAGGAGTGAAGCGGAGGCAGGAGTCAGGTTCCAAATATATGGTCGTCTTGACTATGATCTGACGATGAGTGGTAAGTTTGACCGGGTCTTAAAGGCTGAGGTGATATGGTGAATGAGCTGCAGCTGGAACCCTGACTCCCGCACACCAGACTTCACTCCTGCAATCAAGGACAGACAGAGGGGAGGGAGAGAGCAGAGAGAGCTACCTATCAGCAGTAGGCCTAACAGTACTCCTTTTATCCTTTGCGGTCCATCAAAACACACAGAACAACATCAACAGATCCACTTTAGAATCAGATCAGAAAGGATAAAAGATTAATCACTAGCTATTGTAGTACTAAATGCTGGAACACTCACTATGAGTAAGACTGAGAAACCTAGTGAAGAACCCTTAAAGATACAGTACACCGGGCTGGTATAAAGTTGAGTGTAGTTTAGACAGAGCTGTGCTTGGTTACCTCTGTTTTCCAATTAAGACAGACTGTAGTGGATGTATCAATGGATCCAGATTGATTTTTCTTCCTAGCAGAGAGATCATGCTATGATGAGAGGATCATGTTTGACAGTTCACCGCAGGCACTGCTCCACCTAATTCATCACTCAGAAAGCTAATCAATCTGTGCATTCATTCTCCCATGATTATTATGGAGAGTGAGTGTTTCTGATGTTTCCTCTCTCGCTGTATTACTGATGAAGTCTGCATGGAGAACAGTCAAAGATGATGAGATTTTAGTTTTTTTTCTATCTGACATGTCACAAGAGAGGTCACAAGTCACATGTGAGCTCATTCAAAGCATTTTCAAAGAAATTGAATTATATTTGTAGAGAATAACACATACATGATGACCCAGATCTGCTTACAAAGGGGGAAAAGCTAGCATCCTTTGACTGTGGGTTTTTGAGGATGACTAGCATCTCTCAAGGGCTCCCTCTCCCACCCTCTCTCTCGCTCAACCTCCCTCTCCCCTCCTCCCTCTCCCTCTCCATCCTTTCAATTTGGACACCTCAGCCCCATTACACTGATAGGCTCTGACAACCTCAATGATGTCACCAATAGATACAAACAGCCAATCAGACACAGAAATGATGCTGATGACTCGCCATAATATCCATTATACCAGAGCCTTACAAGGGCTCTGGCCATTACTGCTGTCGTTACCATTCTCTGTTCCGTTCAGGATGATGACAACAATGGCTTTAATGTCCACAACAACAGTGGCTGCTAGTCTTAGGTAATTCACACAGATATGGAGAGGGAGAGGGAGAGAGGTAGAGAGAGAGAACGAACAATGGCTTTAATGACCATAACAACAGTGGTTATAGTCTTAAGCTAATTCACAGGGATAGGTGGAGGATGGGAGAGAAAGAGAGCGAGAGAGGTGGAGGAGGAGAGAAAGGGGATGACAACAATTTCCATAACAACAGAACAGTGGTTATAGTCTTAATTAATTCACAGGGATAGGTTGGTTTATATATAGCCTCCCTCCTCTGTAATGCTCTTCATCAGACAGTCATAACTTGAGGTAATTAGACAAGGGCCTAATGCCTTAATGGGGTTGTTTCATATTTACATGGTTTAGCCACTATTAATGAGGGGAGACATTATAGGTCAGTGGTAAAGGCCACCTGAAGAGAGAATAAAATAGCACTTTTAAACTAACTGTTAGTACACCTACTGTTAGCACAATCTAGGAGACCGAACATACTTTTGAACTAACTGTTAGATATTTTCTTATCAATGTTTTAGCTAGATAATCATTCAAAATTCACAGTTGTTTGATGTTGTGTCTTTATCCATGGAACACATATGTTATAATAATATATAATAATAATGAAATATAATATAATATGCAATTTAGCAGACGCTTTTATCCAAAGCGACTTACAGTCATGTGTGCATACATTTTTACGTATGGGTGGTCCCGGGGATCAAACCCACTACCCTGGAGTACAAGCGCCATGCACTACCAATTGAGCTACAGAGGACCACAAAAAGCTGTTTATATACACAGTTTATAGAGGTATACCTGGGCCGGACCAGAGAGATTTTTCAGGAATTAAAGGGTGTGGACTTTGAAAGGCATTCTATATCTCTGCTCAGGACTATTAACCAGGAATACAAAAGACAATCATGTGTAAATGTTGTCGACCTATGGGAAAATAGCTCATGCTTAAGATTGCTTTGAAGGAGCCTTAGTGTAGAATGAATATAAAACAGTTGCATTTAGAGCACCTCCACTGTCTAGGGTTTTTGATGGTGCATGTAATATGGATTATTTTAAATGCAACAAAAAGTCTAGCATACTGTAGTTAATTTCTTTGATGCACACATAATACAAAGTGTTGTTGCTCTCAGTCACTTTCAATTGCTTATTAGTCAACTCAAGCTTATAGCTTTTTTGGTTTAAATTGATAAATTGCAAGCAGACTATGTTCTCCCTCAGACTGGTTTAAGCTTGCAGAATGTACATAGGTATAGAAGACAGAGGAGATAATACAGCACACAAACAAACCCACCCTTGATGGCCAAACTTCATTAAAAATGCATGGTGGAAAAGTCTAACTAGATATTCATCTTGGTAACAGGTATTTAACTGCTGGACCCCGGTGCTTTTTAACCCAAAATGTTCTCTTTAACTAGGCAGAAGACACATTTAAATTTCTCACAAAACAATACAGTATCCTATTCTTCTTTTCTTAACATTTCTCCATTATAGGTATACAGTATACCTGTAAAACTTCAAGTAACAGCCTGGGCGTTTATTTGCTTCAATCACTGAACACAACCGGTGCTTATTAGAAACAGGCTTGTATTTGAGCCAGGCGTCTATTTCCTCAATGCACACAGGTTTTGCTCAATAAAATGTTGAAAAGAATACCACAGTTTATTGTGACCAGTATGACCAGTATAAATATTATGATAACAAATCAATTGCAGATCAGACTAGGCTGCCTATCATACACCCCTGATTCTCTCACTCGTTGAGCCTTGTATACCACGTAGATGAGCCGACCATGTCGAACCACACTGCTGTATCATCCATGGCAATGATGTTGCTCTCCTTTATCTTCTTTTGCGCAATATTTACGGTACTGACTGAAGTTCACTCCTAAACGGTTTATTTGAAACATTTATTTGCTGAAATGTGTGCCGATGCTCGGCTTGAAAAAAAGGGACAGGCGGCTATTTGAGACTGCATTTGAAGTTTTACAGTACATAACTTGGTCTCTGTTTTTAACCCAAAATGGTCTTTAGACAAATTTCAGTTTCTCACAAAATGGAGAATAAAGTATGTATTCTCCATAATAGGTATATACGTAACTGGATTTTTTGTTGTTGACCCAAACTGGTTTCTCTTGTCCTTTCTCCCTCCCAGGTGGTCAATTACCTGCTGAAGAAGCTGGAGCTGGGGTACCATAGACATACCATCAGTGACAGTTACAGCTGTGGAACCCGTAGGAAGCTCTCCACTGCCCTGGCACTCATAGGACACCCACATATACTGCTGCTGGTGAGGAGGACATGCGCGCGCACACACACACACACACACACACACACACACACACACACACACACACACACACACACACACACACACACACACGGCTGCTGGTGAGCAGTCTGAGGACCCATCTGAGAGCAACACCCATTCATCAATCTGTCATATTAACAGTGTGACATCATCATACCTACTGCTAACACAATGCTGCAGATACTCATTTCATCCCTGTATGGTGTCCATTTTAGGACATCATCAGAAATCAGCCTCATACATAGCCATGGGAAGTAGTTTGGGTGTGCTGCAGATGGCTATATCAGTCTGCTAATACAGGACTATTAAAGGCCCAGTGTACTACTTTTGTGATTTTATTTTTTATTAATATTTTTTTAATTCTGATATTTCAGGGGGTGCTGCAGCACCCTCAGCACCCCTATTTCCCGCGGCTATGGCCTCATACTGAAGCAAACATATTGCTGCTGCTCCTCCAGTGCAAGCCTTAGATTAGAACAACACAAAGAGCAATCCTTATCTCATTCCCATGTATGGTGTCCATATTACGACATCTTCAGACAGACAGTCTCTTACCTCACCTTTACATAAGTCAAGTGAGACCGCTACATGGGTCAAGCATCAGGCATTCACTCCTCTCTATTCCATCTCCCTTGAACTCACCTCTCCTCTTCCTCTCTTCCCTCTGTCCCTCTCTCCTCAGGACGAGCCTAGCTCAGGTATGGACCCTCGCTCCAAACGTCACCTGTGGAAGATCATCTCAGAGGAAGTCAAGGGGAAGTGTGCTGTAGTTCTCACCTCTCACAGGTAAACCTCCCTACATCTCCAACGACTCAACAATCCCATTACTTTCAAAAAAAGGTATCTATAATAAAGATATTGAGTGATCATAAAATTAGGGAAGGTACTGGGTTTCAGTGAAGCTACACAGTATACTGTAGGAGTTATATAATTAAGCAATAAGGCCTGAGGGGGTCTGGTATATGGCCAATATACCACAGCAAAGGGCTGTTCTTAAGCACGACGCAATGCGGAGTTCCTGGATACAGCCCTTAGCCGTGGTATATTGACCATATACCACAAACCCCCGAGGTGACATATTGCTATTATAAACTGGTTACCAACGTAATTAGAAGAGTAAAAATACATGTTTTGTCATACCCGTGGTATACGGTCTGATATACCATGGCTTTCAGCCAATCAGCATTCAGGGCTCGAACCACCCAGTTTATAATTAAGCAATATGGCCCGAGGGGGTGTGGTATATGGCCATTATACCATGGCTAAGGGCTGGTCTTATGCACAACGCAACACGGAGTGCCTGGATACAGCCCTTAGCCATGGTATATTGTCCATATACCACAAACCCCCAAGGTGCCTTATTGCTATTATAAACTAGTTACCAACGTAATTAGAGCAGTAAAAATAAATGTTATGTCATACCTGTGGTATACCACGGCTTCCAGCCAATCAGCATTCAGGGCTCGAACCACCCAGTTTATAATAATAAGTAATCTCCCATCATAAGGACAACAATGGAAATACGTCTCTGACTTCATTGTCTCATCCTCAGTGATTTTATTTATGCATGTGTTTTTTATGTGTTTTTAAAATGGTCAACTAAACTAAAATGTGTTTGTGTGTGTTGCTGTATATTCTGATAGATAATGGTTAATTTTCCCTCTATAACCTCTACTGTATGTGTGTTGCAGTATGGAGGAGTGCGAGGCGCTTTGCACCCGTCTGGCCATCATGGTGAAGGGTCAGTTCAGGTGTCTGGGCTCCCTGCAGCACATCAAGAACAAGTCAGTGGCCTCTCGTCCTCCCCTCTCGTCCCTCTCTCATCCCCTCTCAGCTAGTCATTAGTCACCTCTGGTCCTCTGCTGCTCTCCTCCTATTGTTGTCTCACTGATCTGTTGTTCCCTGTACCCGAGCCTATGCTGGGCTGGTTGCAGGTTTTTTTGTGCTGCCTTGCAAACTCCTTTAACGGTAATTGTTTGGCATTACAACAGCCAAAGGAGATTTGGGACCAGCCTATTCCTATTGTTCTCTGACTCACCTTTTGTTCCCTGTACCATATGCCTAGCCTGGTCCCAGATCTGTTTGTGCTGCCTTGCCAACTCATATGGTCATTGTTTGGCATAAAAACGGCCATAGGAGTTGGCAAGACAGTACAAACAGATCTAGGACCAGGCTATTCCTATTGTTCTCTGACTGATCTGACGTTTGTTTCCTGTACTCTAGGCTAGCTTGATCTGTTTGTGTTGTATAGCCAACTACAGCACAATGATAACTAAACACAGATCTGGGACCAGGCTAACTGTATGCTAGGCTGTAGACCCATGGGGCGGCGCACAATTGCAATGCCAGGGTTGTGGGTTTGATCCCCACGGGGGGCCAGTATGAAAAATACAAAAAATAATGTATGCACTCACTAACTGTAAGTCGCTCTGGATAAGAGCGTCTGCTAAATGACTAAAATGTAAATATAGTTTGTAGCCTAATATCAGTGGTGAACCATGACTATTGGACCTAGGCCTTCGGTGGGGGTAAAAAATCTTCCAACACATTGTACCAAACTCAAAAATCAAAAAGAATAACAGAAACATAGCATCACTTAATGCGCCCAACTGAATCAAACAGGTCTGAGGCTGAGCCACGCTTCGGGCTGCCACTCACACAGAGACAGCACCCGCACGGATAATGCTACCAGCAACAACAACCAAACTGCTTACACAACCTGTGGTAGCCTAACGCCATCACTATCACACTATCACCAAAAGCGACAACAGTGACACATCAAAGGATGTGAGTGTGACAGGCTTGTGATGCTTTTTGTAAAAGACATAGCTAGGCTTATAGAAAGACAGCAGTCACACACAGCATGATGTTAAAGAATAAGCAGTACATTCACTCTGATATAATAAGCCAGTAGGTCCCAATCATAAGAATACAAAAACCCAACCATTATGCTAAGCATTTCCCAATCGAAATGTACAACTCTTATTTCCCATTGCAAACATATTTTTCACGTTCAGCACACAAAGTAACCAGTTATCTTAAAGAATCATCAAGGACACCACACACCCCAGCCACGAGCTGTTCACTCTCTTACCGTCGGGCAGACGGTATCGGAGCATGGCTCATACCAACAGGCTCAGACAGTTTTTTGACATCAGATTCTCATCAGACTAACTCCTTGAATACTCTACTCCTTGAAGTTTGCAGTTGTGTAAAAAAAACACTTTTGTTCAAAACGAAACAAAAATACCCTTTAGTGTATGTACTTTACTGTATTTATAATTGGGAAATAGATTTTCAACAGTAAAAGTTAAAACATCGCTGGAGGACGTCTAACTTCTTGTTGAAAGTTAATCTTGAAAAGGGCGAAGCTAACAAATTAGCAACAACATCCTCTTCGATAACACCTGCTGCAGCCGCTGCACACTAGCCTACAACAAAAGCTTGCTAGCTAGACTGTGGGAAAACTACTGCTCGCTATTGTTGGCCTTCGAGAAGGCGGAAGTTTCCATACGTTTCAGTATGTGATTAGTTGATTCCACTCACTACAAAATTCTGCCCTAATACAGTTGTATGGCAGGCTTCTGAGGGCCTAGCCAATGGCTGACTTAGCTAGATAGATTTATGTCTGGAGAGACCACCAAATAAATATTCTGATTGGATATATTTTTCTCTTCAGTGTTAACCCTTTCCTTTCCAACACAAACTGAAGAGATCAAATCAGAATATCATTGAAAATAAGAATATAATTAGAATATTATAGAAAATATTAAATTAAAAGTAAATGTATATTTTAAAACTACAACAATTATTGTATAAATCCTTAGGCCTTCTCTGAAGGCATAGAAGGCCCTCACACCGGTTCCATACTGCCTAATATCCCCCCTTCCAACAGACATGAACTCTGATTGGTAATAAAAAAGTAAACATTCCTTCGTGATGATGTGTGTTTCTCTCAGGTTTGGCAGCGGCTTCACGGTGAAGATGTACCTGGCTGTGTCTTCCTGTGACGTGGAGGTCATCACCAACTTCATGCAGCACCACTTCCCCAGCACGTACCTCAAGGTAAGATACCTGGGACAGTCTGGTGTGGGGGACTGAATGAATGAATAAACTGTATTGATCCCCAGAGGGGAAATTGGATTTGTACCAGTATAAAATACATTCCTATAAAATTCCCACAAAGCACATTCACACACACTGCACTATAACGGTTAAAAACAGTTTTGGTCAAAAAATAATTTGGTCAAAAATCTTTCATCTGTTGTAACGGCCAGGTATATTACCTGATTAAATGTGGTATTTAGTTTCCTGACACAAGAACAAGCCAGTTGATTAGAAATGGCTGTCTGTCTAGATAGAAAAATACTTTGAAGTCAGATTTAGAAGTAAAAAATAAACGTAGTTCATGCGTTTTGCCTTTGTACTGTAGAACAGCGCAGTTTGACATGTGGCACCTGATTGATTGAGATGTGCCCTCATGTCTCCTCCTCCCAGGACCAGCACTCTTCCATGGTGGAGTATCATGTGCCTGTAGCACCTGGAGGTGTGGCGGACATCTTTGACCAACTGGAGTCTAACAAGGCCGCTCTGCAGATCAAGCACTTCTCTGTCAGCCAGACTACCCTGGATGAGGTGAGAGCGAGAGGGGATGATGTGAAAGAGGGAGGGGGTGGAGGGCGAGAGATGGAGGGAAGGATGGTGGAGGGTGGAAGGGAGAGAGAGGAACACGGAGAGAAAGGCAGATGGAGAGAGTGAGCGATGGGATGTGAGAATAAGAGAGAAAGAAAGAGAGACGGGGGGAGTCTGTCGGAGGGAGAGAGAGACCTAACAGACTTAAAGGGCAATTACAGTATGTCTTCACACTTCAGAAATCAAGTTGCAAAAATAGGTTTTGAATCCTATTCAGAGTAACTGACAGAGGGTATGAACCTACTACCTACACTCTTAGAAAAAAAGGGTTCCAAAAGGGTTCTTTGGTTGTCCCCATAAGATAACCCTTTTTGGTTCCAAGTAAAACTTTTTTTGGATCCAGGTAGAACCATTTTGGGATCCATGTAGAACCCTCTGTGAAAAGTATGTAAAGCAATCTGAACAACCAACCCAGTCACTGATCCTGTAGAATTATTCATTCCCCTCCAGGTCTTCATCAACTTTGCCATGGGGAAGATTGGCATCGAGACCATCCCAATCCACAGCGAAGAAGATTCCGAAGCAGACAGCATCAGCCTCGAATCCATCGCGGCCTCAGAAACGTAGCTTTGGCGGCCATCTTGTTCACAATGTGTCTGTCTACATGTCTGTCTGTCTGAAGACACACACTGTGAAGGAAGAAGATAAATATTCACGCTAGATAGAAATTAATAAATTGATCTATGTTTTAATAATAATGGAAACATTTAATATATGAATCAACCTGTAATCACTTTACTTTATTTTAATTGTATAATTTCTCTTTGGTACTGTTCTCAGTTTATCAAATCACTTTTATACCTTATGAAGGATAACTTATGAAGTGACTTTGTTGCGACTTTGGACTGTTAAATTGAACAGGGTTTGTCTCTTGTTATTTCATCAGGTAATGAGAATCAAAGAGATGTGAACATGCTTCTATCATGTATCTTCACTAATATGTGTCGAAATCCTAAAAATGTAATGGCCTTCCTTCCTCAATTATCTGTTTACTTGTCATGAACAAAATATATATTAATGGAAATCATGCCCAAGATCAAATAAATGGTATTGTCATGTTATTATCATTACAAATCTAAGTACTGTGGTGGAGGCACTGATCTTTAGCAACAGTTGTAACCTTAGAGAGATGCGCATTCCATTGGTGAAACTCGTATCTTTTGTTGATTAAATTCTATTGATTTGGCCCATTGGTTAGAATTATATATATATATATAATAAGCTACATCAGTGGTTCTCAACTGGTTTTGCCTCGGGACCCACATTTAACCAGGTTGTCTCAGTTGTGACCCAAAGGATCGGCAAAATACAATCTGGAAAACGATTTTAATGCTATATTGATATTAAATGTAGCAATTACATGACAAGGGAACAACATTCCCACCTCCTTCATTGTCAATTATTAAACGTTGCCCATATTCATGATGAAGAATGTTAATAAACTCACTGTCTTGAGACTACAAAATCAAACAAAATAGTGCTGCTAATAGCTCTATATTGAAAATACTGTGATTGAAAACGTGTTCAGAGATTAAATTATAAAAAAAATGTAAGTTCATTATCATTTCTACACACTTTCTTATTCATTTATTTTTGTTACCCCTTTTTCATGATATCCAATTGGTCTTGTCCCATCGCTGCAACTTCCGTACGGACTCGGGAGAGGCGAAGGTCGAGAGCCACGCGGAAGCCAGCTGCACCAATGTGTCGGAGGAAACACAAACACCGTACAACTGGCGACCGAAGTCAGCCTGCATGTGCCCGGCCCGCCACAGGAGTCGGGACAAGGACATCCCGGCCGGCGAAACCCTCCCCTAACCCGGACGACACTGGGCCAATTGTGCGCCACCTCATGGGTCTCCCGCTCGCGGCCGGCTGCGACACAGCCTGGGATCCTCAAGCCTCAAGCACTGCCGCTGCGCCACTCGCGAGGCCTCTACACACTTTCTACCTGTTTTAATTCGTTTAAGTTCAGACTGGAGCATTTTTTCATTAATAGTTAAATAATATACAGTACCAGTCAAAAGGATGGCTACTTTGAAGAATCTCAAATATAAAATATATTTTGATTTGTTTAACACTGTTTTGGTTACTACATGATTCCATATGTGTTATTTAATAGTTTTGATGTCTTCACTAATATTCTACAATGTAGAAAATTGTAAAAATAAAGAATAACCCTGTAACGAGTAGGTGTGTCCAAACTTTTAACTGGTACTGTGTACAGTGGGGAGAACAAGTATTTGATACACTGCCGATTTTGCAGGTTTTCCTACTTACAAAACATGTAGAGGTCTGTAATTTTTATCATAGGTACACTTCAACTGTGAGAGACGGAATCTAAAACAAAAATCCAGAAAATCACATTGTATGATTTTTAAGTAATTAATTTGCATTTTATTGCATGACATAAGTATTTGATACATCAGAAAAGCAGAACTTAATAAAATAATTGCCAGACGGCCAATCCGCCCATGGCTAAATGCTATCAAAACCATAGAAACCCTTGATGTCAAACTTCCCCAAAGGCAGTCTTCTACCGATAAGTCACTGGAAGGGTCTGAAACTCACTAAATATAGCAACAAAGTTGCTAAATTGGCAACACTCCATTGACCCAGGGCTGCGATTAGTACTTTTTTTACTTTCTGAAACGTTCAATTGAATGGAAACTGTGCTGTACTGAACGACCAGTTGAAAAACGGGGAGAGGTTGGGTGGTGGGTTGGGGATACCGATGTATAATAACAACTGGAGACTGAGTCCAAGTTGTCAGACCTTTGTTTTCAAGGTATTCTAAAAGGGGCCAGGGCAAGGGGCCAGGCTTCCGGTCGAAGTTATTAACATTTTAGATTCATGCTGTGACATGAGCACTCTCTAACTGGACCTGGTGGGACTAAGTTAGCTAGCTGGCTATCAAAAAAAAAAATTCAAAAAAATAATTAGATAATCTAATGTCAGAGTCCACGTGAAATCAACGTTCTAGCTAAAATAAGCTATCTAACTAGAATCCACGTGGATCAATTTTAACTAGATATCTAGTGGTAGTGAGATCGTTAGATCGCTAACAAGCTAAATGTGACATATCTAATGTGACTCCAAGTCAGCCTGGCTATAACTAATGTTAGCTAGCTACTTTATCCCCCTCAAATAAAATGTATTTACAAACTATCTATGCATTTTGCCTAGCTAGTGATTATCTATAGCTAGTAACTATCTTGGTTAGCCCCCATTGAATATCATTAATTGAGGATAGCAAGCTAGTTTGCATCAAATTCACATTAAATAACTTTCACAAACACGTTTCTATAGCTGACTAGGTAAACACCATTACTATCCTGCTATCTAGATCATAAATGTTAAGTAAAACTTAGGCCAAGTGTAATTACATTGATCATTGTGTCTACATTGCTTGACAGCAAAGTTATTTTAGAAGATTCAGATGAAAAGGTGGTCTTCAAAAGCGGTCACAATGCCCCAGGGAAAGATGAAGAAATATGGTATGTACAGAGGTAAGTGGCTATGTTGATCATGCGAAAGCGTCTGCTGTACATGATCATGCTTACTGTGTAAGTAACATCGTTGAGGTACTTGTTGATGATGCAGATGTTGATCACAGCGATATCACTGTGATGCTGGATGTGCATGATGACACCAGTTGTGTGTCAGATGTAGGCCTACATCACAATGATATAGCTGTGATAGTGGATGTAAGTGAGGAAAGTGTGGCGTCAGAGGTCCATGATACTGGGGTTAATGATCATGTTTATGTCATTGAGTACACCCCTTGTGCTCCTGAACACAACTACAGAAGGCTGCTGACGTCACCAGGTGATTTTCCCACACCTCAGCTGAGCAGAGAGAATCCAATACCAACAAACCTACGCTCTCTATCCCAGTTTGCCCGCAAATGTTTTCCATACTTCTTTATTGGCGTGACGTGACTGCCATTTACCGTTTGTTTTCACATGCCACTTATCTGAAGTCCTCCTGTGTGTTCCCGCTAACGTTGTTAATCACATTTTATCCAATTTCACTTGTGTGTTCCAGGCTGGCCGCTGTTGATTCCTTGCCTCTACCAGAGAGCTACCTGGCTGACTACAAAGGAGCTGCAGGCTGCTGACGTCACCAGGACGATGTTCCCACACCTCAGCTTAGCAGAGGATCCAATATGACAAACCATGCAGTAGATCCTCAATCAAATCAAATCAAATCAAATTTTATTGGTCACATGCGCCGAATACAACAGGTGCAGACATTACAGTGAAATGCTTACTTACAGCCCTTAACCAACAGTGCATTTATTTTAAACAAAAAAGTAAGAATAAAACAACAACAAAAAAGTGTTGAGAAAAAAGAGCAGAAGTAAAAATAAAGTGACAGTAGGGAGGCTATATATACAATAGAATAAAGTGACAGTAGGGAGGCTATATATACAGGGGGTACCGTTGCATAGTCAATGTGCGGGGGCACCGGCTAGTTGAGGTAGTTGAGGTAATATGTACATGTGGGTAGAGTTAAAGTGACTATGCATAAATACTTAACAGAGTAGCAGCAGCGTAAAAAGTATGGGGTGGGGGGCAGTGCAAATAGTCCGGGTAGCCATGATTAGCTGTTCAGGAGTCTTATGGCTTGGGGGTAGAAGCTGTTGAGAAGTCTTTTGGACCTAGACTTGGCACTCCGGTACCGCTTGCCGTGCGGTAGCAGAGAGAACAGTCTATGACTAGGGTGACTGGAGTCTTTGACAATTTTGAGGGCCTTCCTCTGACACCGCCTGGTATAGAGGTCCTGGATGGCAGGGAGCTTTGCCCCTGTGATGTACTGGGCCGTACGCACTACCCTCTGTAGTGCCTTGCGGTCAGAGGCCAAGCAGTTGCCATACCAGGCGGTGATGCAACCAGTCAGGATGCTCTCGATGGTGCAGCTGTAGAATTTTTGAGGATCTGAGGACCCATGCCAAATCTTTTTAGTCTCCTGAGGGGGAATAGGCTTTGTCGTGCCCTCTTCACGACTGTCTTGGTGTGTTTGGACCATGATAGTTCGTTGGTGATGTGGACACCAAGGAACTTGAAGCTCTCAACCTGTTCCACTACAGCCCCGTCGATGAGAATGGGAGCGTGCTCAGTCCTCTTTTTTTTCCTGTAGTCCACAATCATCTCCTTTGTCTTGGTCACGTTGAGGGAGAGGTTGTTGTCCTGGCACCACACGGCCAGATCTCTGACCTCCTCCCTATAGGCTGTCTCATCGTTGTCGGTGATCAGGCCTACCACTGTTGTGTCGTCGGCAAACTTAATGATGGTGTTGGAGTCGTGCCTGGCCATGCAGTCATGGGTGAACAGAGAGTACAGGAGGGGACTGAGCACGCACCCCTGAGGGGGCCCCCGTGTTGAGGATCAGTGTGGCAGATGTGTTGTTACCTACCCTTACCACCTGGGGGCGGCCCGTCAGGAAGTCCAGGATCCAGTTGCAGAGGGAGGTGTTTAGTCCCAGGATCCTTAGCTTAGTGATGAGCTTTGAGGGCACTATGGTGTTGAATGCTGAGCTGTAGTCAATGAATAGCATTCTCACGTAGGTGTTCCTCTTGTCCAGGTGGGAAAGGGCAGTGTGGAGTGCGATAGAGATTGCATCATCTGTGGATCTGTTGGGGCGGTATGCAAATTGGAGTGGGTCTAGGGTTTCTGGGATTATGCTGTTGATGTGAGCCATGACCAGTCTTTCAAAGCACTTCATGGCTACAGACGTCAGTGCCACGGGTCGGTAGTCATTTAGGCAGGTTATCTTAGAGTTCTTGGGCACGGGGACTATGGTGGTCTGCTTGAAACATGTTGGTATTACAGACTCAGTCAGGGACATGTTGAAAATGTCAGTGAAGACACTTGCCAGTTGGTCAGCACATGCTCGGAGTACACGTCCTGGTAATCCGTCTGGCCCTGCGGCCTTGTGAATGTTGACCTGCTTAAAAGTCTTACTCACATCGGCTACGGAGAGCGTGATCACATAGTCGTCCGGAACAGCTGGTGCTCTCATGCATGCTTCAGTGTTGCTTGCCTCGAAGCGAGCATAGAAGTGGTTTAGCTCGTCTGGTAGGCTTGTGTCACTGGGCAGCTCGCGGCTGTGCTTCCCTTTGTAGTCTGTAATAGTTTTCAAGCCCTGCCACATCCGACCAGCGTCAGAGCCAGTGTAGTATGATTCAATCTTAGACCTGTATTGACTCTTTGCCTGTTTGATGGTTCGTCGGAGGTCATAGCGGGATTTCTTATAAGCGTCCGGGTTAGAGTCCCGTTCCTTGAAAGCGGCAGCTCTACCCTTTAGCTCAGTGCGGATGTTTCCTGTAATCCATGGCTTCTGGTTGGGGTATGTACGTACGGTCACTGTGGGGACGACATCATCGATGCACTTATTGATGAAGCCAGTGACTGATGTGGTGTACTCCTCAATGCTGTCTGAAGAATCCCGGAACATGTTCCAGTCTGTGCTAGCAAAACAGTCCTGTAGCTTAGCATCTGCGTCATCTGACCACTTTTTATTAGCCGAATCACTGGTGCTTCCTGCTTCAGTTTTTGCTTATAAGCAGGAATCAGGAGGATAGAGTTATGGTCAGATTTGCCAAATGGAGGGCGAGGGAGAGCTTTGTATGCGTCTCTGTGTGTGGAGTAAAGGTGGTCTAGAGTTTTTTCCCCTCTGGTTGCACATTTAACATGCTGGTAGAAATTAGGTAGAACGGATTTAAGTTTCCCTGCATTAAAGTCCCCTGCTACTAGGAGCGCTGCATCTGGATGAGCGTTTTCCTGTTGATTAATGGCCTTGTACAACTCATTCAGTGCAATCTTAATGCCAGCATTGGTTTGTGGTGGTAAATAGACAGCTATGAAAAATATAGATGAAAACTCTCTTGGTAAATAGTGTGGTCTACAGCTTATCATAAGATACTCTACCTCAGGCGAGCAAAACCTTGAGACTTCCTTAGTATTTGATTTTGTGCACCAGCTGTTGTTTACAAATATACAGAGACCGCCACCCCTCGTCTTACCCGAGTCTGCCGTTCTGTCCTGCCGATGTAGCGTATAGCCTGCTAGCTGAATGTTATCATTGTCGTCGTTCAGCCACGACTCCGTGAAACATAAGATATTACAGTTTTTAATGTCCCGTTGGTAGGATAACCGTAATCTTAAATCGTCCATTTTATTCTCCAAAGCTTGAACGTTGGCTAATAGGATTGATGGGAGAGGCAGTTTACTCGTTCGCCGTCGGATCCTTACAAGGCACCCGGATCTGCGTCCCACGATATCTCCGTCTCTTCCTCACGCGAATGACGGGGATCTGGGCCTTGTCGGGAGTCTGTAGAATATCCTTCGCGAACGCCTCGTTGAAGAAAAAGTGTTCGTCCAACGCGAGGTGAGTAATCGCTGTCCTGATATCCAGAAGCTCTCTTTGGTTATAAGAGACGATGGCAGAAACATTATGTACAAAATAAATTACAAATAACGCGGAAAAACACACATAATAGTACAATTGGTTAGAGGGCTGTAAAACGGCAGCCATCTTCTTCCGGCGCTGTTCTTCTTTTTTTTTTTTTTTTTTGGTACAGTAGTACAGCGTTTGTTAAATACAAATATTCTCTTTTATATTCTTCTCTACATTTGGATTGACAATGGTGCTTGTGTGCATCTAAGATGTTTTATGAGCTTTGATGAGGCGTAACCATATGGCTTTAAAAGTATCACAGAAACTATTGATAATGCTATCCATAAATCTTACCGATTATTTTCTGAAAAAGTTATTTTAAAACTTTTTTGGTCCCTTTCCTACAGAAAAGAATCCTACTCGTAACTCTGATTTGGACTACCGGTTTCTGTCAAAACACCCACACTTTGATGAATGTGACCTTGAGGAAAGCCTAGATATCGAACAGCTTGGATGTCATCAGTCTTTGGGCAAATCATGAGGTTAAATCATGTCCTCTGTCTCTCTTTCCTCTCTGTCACTCCTCTACAGTACGTGGACATTGCGGCCCTCCTGATCAAGGTCAAATTAAGTGTTCAGTATTCTCTGATGATTCTCAACACAAGCAAGAGAGCTCTCATAGGTTTTTTGCTCATAATGGTAGACATAGTGGATGTATGCATGTCTTATATCTTTCTAGTTGCTCAACTAAGGATCTGATTTACAATGACATAGTCTGCTCACTATAATTCCCATCCAATATATTTAATCACCCAGTAACGCTTCCTACGTCAGGCTGATGATATCCGTGCCCTGTTGATGGACACTATGCCCCCAGATGCAGAAAAAAAGGATCACCAGCTCAGCTCATCAAACTGTGTAATCTCTGGAGGTGACAACAGACTTTGCTCAATCAGCGCTTGATTTGGCTCATTTGCTAGCAGGCTAAACGGATTAACGTTTTAATACACAAATCCTTTAGCCATTTTATTTTAACATTTTGTGTGTATTTCTTAGAAGCTGGCAGGTTATTGGGGGGCTGTTCTGAGGTTCAAACAGTTTCATTGTTTAATATCAGCTCATAATTATACTGAACAAAAATATAAACTCAACATGCAACAATTTCAAAGATTTTATTGAGTTACAGTTCATAGAAGGAAATCAGTGAATTGAAATAAATAAATTAGGCCCAATCTATGGATTTCACATGACTGGGCAGGGGCGCAACCATGTGTCATGACGTGACCTTCATTAATCTGAAGACTGTTATTTCTCTAATTAACTAACTATGTTTAATTGTTACCCGATTAAATTAATCATGTAACAATTAACTCATTAGGATTTGGGGCACCACGGGAGCGGTTGTTTAAAGAGTTACCATCTCCCGAATTAAACTCTTGAAGGTATATATATATCTATTACATCAATAAACAGCCAACTTATTAATCATAACCTCGTATCATATCATCATTCTATACGTCATATCCTCCTTGTATCTGCAAAAACCCCAGCCTTACTTATGATTTAGTACTACACAAATTGGTTTAATTATTTATTTACTAGCTAACTAAATGGTAACACAGGATAACATACACACTTAATACATTAACAACATGTCCCTAGCGGACTGATGACAACATGACTGCTGATTACAACAGATGGAGAGGTAGAGAGAGAGAGAGAGAGAGGCACAACACTTTGATACATTTGGAAACTACCCTCACAGTAATCATATACTTCACACACGAACCGCCAGCCATTTGAAGTAAGAAATCATGAATGTATTTACGTGAGATGCCTTGGTTCTTCGTTTATTTATGTCGGAACCAAGTCTTCTTGGAAAGGGCCTTTCCGCGGCCCGCTTGTGAGGCTCTGATTGTCCACAAGAGGTCACAATGTCCTTCTTCTTAGTTGTCCGTGGCTCCAATGACTTGTCTTGTAGTCTTGAACAGAACTACAGAATTGATTCTTCTTTCCGTCGCTCTTGAAGTTGCGTATTTGAAGATAGGTTAGCCCGCCCTGTCGATGGTTCCCCAGTGGGGTGACGAAAGTAGCTTAGTAGGATGGTTTGGATAGAGTATGAATATGGTGTCACTTAAATTCGCTTTTCTAGATACTTTGCTCAGAACAGCTAATCAGCAGTACCAGTGATTGTCCGGGAGGTGACTTATCGTCTCTACCTCGTGTTGATTCAGGTTTCTAACCACTTTGAACGTGAGCTGCAGCTCGTCTTCCTTCTGGTCTCATATGTTCCAACCATTTTTAACGTGTAGCGGCTGCTTCACGTCTTTCTGGTCTAAAGGTTAATTTCTCTACCAAGCCTATATGCACTCTGGTCGAAAGGGACGGTTCCGTCAGGCTGACACTCTGACCTCACTCAGGGCGTGGCTACTTACTGTGCAAAGTTTATAGGAGACAAATTATCTCAAGGCTCCTAAAATCACATTCCTATCTTAACAAAAATACTTTAATCATTTTTCATATTTCATATACAACGTAAAGGATGGAGACTTCGTAAATGTAGTGTACACTACCGTTCAAATGTTTGGGGTCACTTACAAATGTCCTTGTTTTCGAAAGAATAGCAATTTTTTTGTCCATTAAAATAACATCAAATTGATCAGAAATACAGTGTAGACATTGGGATGCTGACCTTCTAGGCAGAGTTGCAAAGAAAAAGCCATATCTCAGACTGGCCAATAAAAAGAAAAGATTAAGATGGGCAGTCTGAGATATGGCTTTTTCTTTGCAACTCTGCCTAGAAGGTCAGCATCCCGGAGTCGCATCTTCACTGTTGACGTTGAGTGTCACGAACGTCTTGAAAAGAAGCGGGCCAAGGCGCAGCGTGAGATGCGTACATATTATTTTATTGTACACCACAGCGAACAAAACAACAAACGAAACGTGAAGTCCTTCGATACAAACACAAATCAAAAGGAACAAGAAACCACACGAAACGAATGCCTTACAGCTACCTAAGTATGGCTCCCAATCAGAGACAACGAGCAACAGCCGTCTCTGATTGGGAGCCACCCTGGCCAACATAGAAACACAAAACTAGAACCTAACACCCTGGCTCAACATACGAGAGTCCCCAGAGCCAGGGCGTGACAGTACCCCCCCCCAAAGGCGCGGACTCCAGCCGCGCCAACCAAACACAACAGGGGAGGGACCGGGTGGGCACTCCGCCTCGGCGGTGGATCCGGCTCCGGGCATGACTCCCACTCCCTCTCTAACCCCCCAAAGCGCCCCTGATCCGGTCTGGTCCTGCTGGCCGGAGCTGGACTGAACACTGGTGGAGCGGAATGCTCTAGCTCCGGAGTGGAGCAGCTGACCGGTGCCGGACCAGGCACCAGTGGAACAGGCACGGGCTGTGCCGGACTGACGACGCGCACCACAGGCTTGGTGCGGGGAGCAGGAACGGGCCGGACCGGGCTGACGACGCACACCATTGGCTTGGTGCGGGGAGCAGGGACGGGCCGAACCGGGCCAATGAAGCGCACCACTTGCTTGGTGCGGGGAGCAGGAACAGGCCGGACCGGGCTGACGACGCACACCACTGACTTGGTGCGGGGAGCAGGGACGGGCCGAACCGGGTTGGGACGGCGCACCATTGGCTTGGTGCGGGGAGCAGGGACGGGCCGAACCGGGTTGACGAAGCGCACCATTGGCTTGGTGCGGGGAGCAGGGACGGGCCGAACCGGGCTGATGAAGCGCACCACTTGCTTGGTGCGGGCGCAGGAACAGGCCGGACCGGGCTGACGACGCGCACCATTGGCTTGGTGCGGGGAGCAGGGACCGGGCCGAACCGGGCCGGTGAAGCGCACCACTGGCTTGGTGCGGGGCGCAGGAACAGGCCGGACCGGGCTGGACGGGCGCACCATAGGCTTGGTGCGGGGAGCAGGAACAGGCCGAACCGGGCTGGCGACGCACACAACAGGCTTGGCGCGAGGGACAGGAACAGGCCGGACCGGGCTGGTGACGCGCACCACAGGCTCGGTGCGAGAGGCAGGAACAGGCCGAACCGTACTGGGAACACACGCCACTGGCCCTAAGCGGGGATCAGGAACGGGCCGGACCGGACTGGCAACACACCCCAGTACCTCTCGCCGTGCCTCTACATACTCCTTCCCCCTGGTGTCCAGTAACTCCCTTAACCTGGCGGCCTCCTCTGCCAACCCTCTGAACCACTCTATCCCGTACTCCTGCTGCCCCGTCGTCCACGGCGTGAGCCCCCCCCTAAAAATTTTCTGGGCTTGTCTCTCCCCCGTGGACCAGGCCTCCATGGTTCTCGTCCAATTCTCTCTCCACTTCTCGTAATTCCAACCTTTCTCCTCATCACGCTGCTTGACCCAGTCGTGGTGGTTTCTTCTGTCACGAACGTCTTGAAAAGAAGCGGGCCAAGGCGCAGCATGAGATGCGTACATATTATTTTATTGTACACCACAGCGAACAAAACAACAAACGAAACGTGAAGTCCTTCGATACAAACACAAATCAAAAGGAACAAGAAACCACACGAAACGAATGCCTTACAGCTACCTAAGTATGGCTCCCAATCAGAGACAACGAGCAACAGCCGTCTCTGATTGGGAGCCACCCTGGCCAACATAGAAACACAAAACTAGAACCTAACACCCTGGCTCAACATACGAGAGTCCCCAGAGCCAGGGCGTGACATTGAGACTGGTGTTTTGTGGGTACTATTTAATGAAGCTGCCAGTTGAGGACCTGTGAGGGCTCTGTTTGTCAAACTAGACACTTTAATGTATTTGTCCTCTTGCTCAGTTGTGCACCGGGGCCTCCCACTCCTCTTTCTATTCTGGTTAGAGCCAGTTTGCGCTGTTCTGTGAAGGGAGTAGTACACAGCGTTGTACGACATCTTCAGTTTCTTGGCAATTTCTCGCATAGAATAGCCTTCATTTCTCAGAACAAGAATAGACTGACGAGTTTCAGAAGAAATTTCTTTGTTTCTGGCCATTTTGAGCCTGTAATCGAACCCACAATTGCTGATGCTCCAGATACTCAACTAGTCTCAAGAAGGCCAGTTTTATTGCTTCTTTAATCAGCAACAACAGTTTTCAGCTGTGCTAACATAATTGCAAAAGGGTTTTCTAATGATCAATTAGGCTTTTAAAATTATAAACTTGGATTAGCAAACACAACGTGCCATTGAAACACAGGACTGATGGTAGCTAATAATGGGCCTCTGTTCGCCTATGTAGATATTACATTAAAAATCAGCCATTTACAACATTAACAATGTCTACACTGTATTTCTGATCAATTTGATGTTATTTTAATGGACAAAAAAATTGCTTTTCTTTCGAAAACAAGTACATTTCTAAGTGACCCCAAACTTTTGAACGGTAGTGTACATGGTTATTTTATACACAGTATTACATGAAAGGAATACAGCTTGATATTCCCATTACACATAAAATGGTACTCATCATTACATACTCTTGCAATAAGTGCCATGGGATATTTAGTGACCACAGAGTTAGGACATCTGCCATCTTCTTCACTTTTATTGAAGAACATTCCATTGTTAGTTAGTAATTCAACATTATTTAAATTAATGTTGTAAAAGTTTAGATTACAGTCTATAAATTACAGTCTTTTAACTTACTGCCTTCTTGTTCATTTCAGCAGCATATTTCTCTTTGGCTTTTGTTTGTCTGTCTTTCCCCTGGTGGCATTCATACATATTTGTGCCCACAACTTGAAGTGGAACACCATTGAATGGGAGACTTTTACTCTCCCAACTGAGTTTTTTTTCCTGCCAAAGGCGGTGCATCTGTTGAAGGTCAAGAATATGATACAGTGCCTTCAGAAAGTATTCACACCCCTTGAGTTTTTCCACATTTTGTTGTTTCTCAGCCTGCATTTAAAATGGATTAAATTGAGACGTTTTGTCACTGGCCTACACACAATACCCCATAAAGTAAAAGTGGAATTCTGTTTTTCAAATTAATAAAAAATGAAAAGCTGAAATGTCTTGAGCCAATAAGTATTCAACCCCTTTGTTATGGCAAGCCTAAATAAGTTCAGGAGTCACATAATTAAGTGGACTCACTGTGTGCAATAATAGTGTTTAACGTGATTTTTGAATGACAACCTCATCTCTGTACCCCACACATACAAATATCTGTAAGGTCCCTCAGTCAAGCAGTGAATTACAAACACAGATTCAAACACAAAGACCAGGGAGGTTTTCAAATGCCTCGCAAAGGGCACCTATTGGTAGATGGGTAAAAAATAAAAAACATGGTGAAGTTATTAATTACACTTTGGATGGTGTAGCAATACACCCAGTCACTACAAAGATACAGGCATCCTTCCTAATTCAGTTGCCGAGGAGGAAGGAAACCGCTCAGGGATTTCACCATGAGGCCAATGGCTGTGATAGGAAAAAACTGAGGATGGATCAACAATAGTGTAGTTTCTCCACAATACTAACCTAACTGACAGAGTGAAAATAAAAAATACTCCAAAACATGCAACCTGTTTGCAACAAGGCACTAAAAAATGTGGCAAAGCAATTAACTTTTTTCCTGAATACAACGTGTTATGTTTGGGGCAAATCCAATAAAACACATTACGGAGTACCACTCTCCATAATTTTCAAGCATAGTGGTGGCTGCATCACGTTATGGGTATGCTTGTAATCGCTAAGGACTGGGGAGTTTTTCAGGATAAAAAAGAAACGGAATGGAGCTAAGCACAGACGAAATCCTAGAGAAAAACCTGGTTCAGTCTGCTTTCCACCAGACACTGGGAGATTAATTCACCTTCAGCAAGACAACAACCTAAAACACAAGGCCAAATCTACATTGGCTGAGTTACAGTTTTGATTTGAATCTATTAGAAAATCTATGGCAAGATGTGAAAACTGAAAATAATTTTGAAAAGAATAATGGCCAAATGTTGCAAAATCCAATAGAATACCCTCTGCTTGGAATGGAATCCCTTATGCTAGCTAGCTACTGTAGCACATTTTAGATGAGAGTAGCAAAAGTTAGCTACTAGTTATCTAACAAAGAAAAGGCAAGTTACCTTTTGCCCAAAACATTTGTTCTTTCTTAATGTTATTAATTCTAGTGACGTTGCCAATTCTTATTCCCGAAAGTTTTAGTTATTTGGTCCTCAAACTTGAACTCGAGATATGCCGTTTAGAAAATGAGGCATTTCCTGCGAACCGGACTATGTGTCATCACACTGTCTCATCTGATTGGTCGGGTAGACGGGCCATCTGAGCCGGAATATGCGTCATCACACTCACTCATCTGATTGGTCGGGTAGGCGGGTCTTCTGAGCCGGCATGCACGTCATCACACTCCCTCATCTGATTGGTCCAGTAGGCTGGCCTTCTGAATTTGTGGCTGTGGTAACTAGTGACAACCATATCTTCGGCTGTGAGTGATTAAAAAAAAAAAACTTCCTCAGCGACAATTATTTGAATAATTCAATGGATATTTTGTGCACAAAGGTGATGACTAAAGTGTCTTATTAGGATTTTTTTATTTGACTTCTCTGTGTGGCCATATATGGAAATAGTCTTTCTGGGCCAGGCATAAGTTAAACTGCAGTACCGAAGCAAAACTATAGAAGCAGTAGAAACCGTGCTTCAACAGGTTGAGAGCTTCAAGTTCCTTGGTGTCGACATTACCAATGAACTATCATGGTCCAAACACACCAAGACAGTCGTGAAGAGGGCACGACAAAGCCTATTCCCCCTCAGGAGACTGAAAAGATTTGGCATGGGTCCTCAGATCCTCAAAAAATTCTACAGCTGCACCATCGAGAGCATCCTGACTGGTTGCATCACCGCCTGGTATGGCAACTGCTTGGCCTCCGACCGCAAGGCACTACAGAGGGTAGTGCGTACGGCCCAGTACATCACTGGGGCCAAGCTTCCTGCCATCCAGGACCTCTATACCAGGCGGTGTCAGAGGAAGGCCCTCAAAATTGTCAAAGACTCCAGCCACCCTAGTCATAGACTGTTCTCTCTGCTACCGCACGGCAAGCGGTACCGGAGTGCCAAGTCTAGGTCCAAAAGACTTCTCAACAGCTTCTACCCCCAAGCCATAAGACTCCTGAACAGCTAATCATGGCTACCCGGACTATTTGCACTGCCCCCCCACCCCATCCTTTTTACGCTGCTGCTACTCTGTTAATTATTTATGCATAGTCACTTTAACTCTACCCACATGTACATATTACTTCAACTACCTCAACTAGCCGGTGCCCCCGCACATTGACTCTGCACCGGTACCCCCCTGTATATATAGCCTCCCTACTGTTATTTTATTTTCCTTCTGCTCTTTTTTTCTCAACACTTTTTTTGTTGTTGTTTTATTTTTACTTTTTTTGTTTAAAATAAATGCACTGTTGGTTAAGGGCTGTAAGTAAGCATTTCACTGTAATGTCTGCACCTGTTGTATTCGGCGCATGTGACCAATAACATTTGATTTGATTTGATTCAAGACCATTAAACCCCTACAACTCATCCAGAATGCCGCAGCCCGTCTGGTGTTCAACCTTCCCAAGTTCTCTCACGTCACCCCGCTCCTCCGCACACTCCACTGGCTTCCAGTTGAAACTCGCATCTGTTACAAGACCATGGTGCTTGCCTATGGAGCTGTGAGGGGAACGGCACCTCCGTACCTTCAGGCTCTGATCAGTCCCTACAAGCTCCCTCACGACGCCAGGACAGCGGAGTCACTCACCACCTTCCGGAGACATTTGAAACCCCACCTCTTTAAGGAATAGGATAAAGTAATCCTTCTACCCCCCCAAAAAAAAAATTTGTAAAGTGGTTATCCCACTGGCTATAGGGTGAATGCACCAATTTGTAAGTCGCTCTGGATAAGAGCGTCTGCTAAATGACGTAAATGTAAATGTAAATGTAACCCTTCCCTTTAAATACGTCACTCATTGCTTCAAGCCACACCTCACCACACCCATTAAACGGAAGCAAACGTACCTCGAAGTCTGTTCAAGAACGTACAACAACGTTTTGGGGAAACGTGTCATTCAGTAGAAACCATTCCGCAATGGAGCAAATGTTCAAGAAAACTGAATGTACCTCAGGGTAATTCGACAAAAGCAATGCTGCCAAAAAAAAATCATTGCGACATGTGAAATGGAAATGGCATGTATAGGAGACATTTTCTAAAGATCAACAAAAAATGTATCCATCGACAGGTGTGGATTTTTATTTTGTCAAACTTGCTTTATTGCAACACATTATGATGGAAACAGTGTTTTTCAAATAAAAGATGATTGCCGAATAAATTTGAATGTACACGGGCACAAAATGTCATCACGTAACTATAAAGTTCCATTTTAATTCTAAATGCCTACTGTTTGCTAAATACATTTTTTCAGCTATGAAAATGTTTCTTTGCAGGACAGGGATTGACCTGACTTTCAAGAATGACTTAATTGCTTCGCCTTGCTTTCTGGTTGGCTGTGATGGAAACATTAAGTTTCGGTAGGCCTACAATTGTATACATTCTGACAGATCATTTGTTCGGTCGACATGGGATCCATTTGCGTGGGTAAAATGTATTATGCTAGGAATGTCGGTGGAAACGCCTATATGCGCAAATATTGATATTTATAATCATATCGAAGAAAACTTGGGAGTCACGCGTTGATATACTGTGTGGTCCTCCCACTACGACTCGGGAAACCATTCAATTTATTAGGCTACAGATTAAATAATTTATGATGAACTTCACAGGGTGGTGGAAGTGCACGTGATCTTGATGCTCCATTCCTATAAATATCGAGGGTCATATTCAGGTAACATAATGATCGAGGCTTTACTGCCATTTGACAAATACAAATATTCTCGCTCTTATCCATAATAATCTCATCATGTAGTCTAGCCTACCCACACAGCCTACCTGCACTATAACTGCAAGCTGCTGGCTATGAGCACATGCCAAAACCATTGTAGGGACATTTGCTATTTAATGCAACAGTTTTTGGTCAAAATGGGATGGAAATACATTTTATTTGGTACATGAAAACTTAAATGAAAAAGTACATTTGGTGTGAACTACATCATCAGGCACAGCCTTTTACCCGCTACAAGTCAATTTGATGAAAACATCTCTGGTGGGAAAATGTGCATATTGTTTTAATGCAGATTTGAGAATATTCACATAAAAATCTGTTGCGAATTGGACACAAGATTTTATGGACACCAGATGGTTAAATGGAAACGCACCCTAGCAGGCAATTGTGACGTCTATTTTCTATGTAAACTTTCTAAATGTCGACCAAAAAATCACTGGACAAGTTAATGGAAACATAGCTAGTGTCTTTCGCTCCTGCTTGCCGTAGTAAGGAGAGGGAAGTAGCTAGCTAGATAGATCTGGCCAGGGTGACAACTAAAGCACATTTATAGCTGGAAAAGGGTTTCCTGACTGAACTGAAATCGTTCCTCTGGCGTAGGATCAGATAGGGCCAAAGTAGTGGAATAGTGGTGAGGTTTTAAGGGGTACAGGGTTAGTTGGTAGGGCAATTTTTTCACAAAGTGTAATGGATTCATACTACAGAAGAGTAGGCTGACACACATCCAATACAGTAGGTGGCGGCATGCACATATAACATTTGTTTGCAGACCGCCATAATACCGAAGAAGAAGAAGAAGCAGAAGAAGAAGAAGAAGAAGAAGAAGAAGAAGAAGAAGAAGAAGAAGAAGAAGAAGAAGAAGAAGAACAAGAACAAGAACAAGAACAAGAACAAGAACAAGAACAAGAACAAGAACAAGAGTTGGAGGGTGGGGTTAAGCAGTTACATCACGGACACCCCCCTCGATGACGCTTTGGCAGGAGAAACGATAAAGTAGGAGCACAGACTGGCAGAACCACAGATTATCCATCATATAGACAGACCTCTTTCCGGGACGCGACACACTGACTTCACGCACAGATGTGTAAGTATTTAAGATCGCTGTCGCCACCTGCGCCCATTTAACATAGCCTAGATTTAAGTTTTTATTACTTCTAAACAAAATAACTTTTTGGGGTTCTCATACGCTTACAATGATGTTTTCATTCTTGTTTGAACAGTTACTAATATTATATTTGGTTGTGATCTTTGCACAATAACTATTTTGGATGCAGCAGTTGTCAACTAGACAACTAGTCAACAAGCTCATTGATATAGGCTGTAGAAAAGGCTAGCCTAAGAGCCATTTTACTGGTTGAAGTTGAAGTGTTTTTTAAAAGTATAATGCAGTTGATTTGCGATGATGACACATACATTATGTTAAGTAGGACATTCATTCATAAGAGCCTTAAAATCCGATTATAATCCAAAAGTAGTGTGAAATGCACTCATAAACAACATGTAAATAGAGTTTTCTATAAATTCTATAAGAACTTCCCCTTGTTCTGCCACCAACCTACGCGCATCGCCTTCATGTCTTCAAGAATGGAAGGCAGTCGGGAGGAGGCAAGATCAGGGTGGATCATTCTAGCCAATGAGTGGGCAGGTACATGTGTGAACAACAGGCACAACTCCGATAAATAGTTTTTTCTCAAAGTCGCCGGGATGTCACGTGTCCTACTTATATCAGTACACTCGTAACAACCTAAGCATTGCGAAATGTATATTCAATCAAATAAGCCACATGTAGAAAATAAACCATACATTTTTTGTTAACCAAATTCGACACTCATTGACCTTCATACCAAAACTCCCCGCTTGGAGAGCGAAACAACGCCACCTGCTGGAGAAGACAGATTTTAAACCCAGTTATTCCTCTCGCTTCACCTCTTTCTTTCTGGCAGAACTCCTATCCACCGTGGGAGTATTTAGAAAGCAAGCTTGTTGTATGAATAGAAGGCGATAGTGGAAACGGTGCATTTCGGATAATGGAACCTAATCAGTGCACCAACGATTAGGACGTCTTTCTTGTTATGAAACTGAGCATGTTGGCTAACGTTGGCTGCTTGTTATTGTAATAAGCCAATAATAACTCAATATAATTTAGCTACACGATTATTTTCATATCTTTGATATACTTTGTCGTTACAGTTCAAAACTGATGAACGAACCCGTGTGCCTTGGAGTTTGTGAACATATGCTTTGCAGGTAAGTAGCTGAGTGGCTAACCGCGCATGCGCCGATTATGTCCCACTTGGCCTAACTGATGCTGATTGTTTCACTTTACTTGGCTTGTGATTATTTGTACTACTAGGTCGTGTGCTGGTCCTCAAGATGGAGTAGGCTGTGTGGTGTGTCAAAGTCCTGCCTGTGTGAAAGACATCCAGATAAACAGACAGTTTAGCAACATCACAGAACTCTTCCGTAACTCTGACTCACTGCTCAATCCCTCAGACCCTGAAGATTCAGGGACTTTACAAAAGTATTATAACCTTAGAGTATAACGACTGTCACTGAACAGGATAAATAGACAAATATTTTACAGACAGCACTGAACTCTTCAACAACCTAGACTCACTGTTGATTCCCCCTGGGGACAGGTTACAACTGTGACTGTGTCACTAAACATGATAATTAGCTAGACAAAGGACTAAGCTTTCCCATCGTTTCCCCTGTAGGTAGGTACAACCTGTAGGATATGAAAGATAGTATTCTTTAACATAGGTAGGCCTATATACCTAAGCCCTGAATGATAGTATTACAATGTATTCACTCTGATTTTTTTTCTCCATATCTCTCATCAGCCTCCCTGTTAATGACAGTAATGATATAATGCCATTATGTATGGTGATGTTTAGCTTGTAGACCTGAGCTCTAACAAACAGGGGTGATGTTCATGTTGTTGCAGTGGTAGAGGACTACACTGACTGGCAGCTACATGCCCCCTGGGTCACCAAATTAGATGCTAGCTTGCTTGCTAGGCAGAACAGGCTGGGTGTGTGACAAGCAAGGCAGACTGTGAATGAATGCAGAGCAGACAACCGAACACAACCACAGGGGATTCTAGTTGAATATAAATTGTACAGTGACAAGGAAAGAGAAAATTATAGTGCTACCTTACCACTTTTTTCACCAATGCCATTATAGCCCTTGCATTGGATTCGTTTTTGGAAATGTAATGTCGTTCCCAGACATTTCCACCCAAATGCGCGAAGAGTCTGGTGGACCAATGCGTCAAACTTGGAGAAATTCCTGGTGCATAGGCATTGGCTTAATGGACTTACTTTACCAACCAATCATCTCCCACAACACCTTCACCCTAACCCTGCCCCGTACGTGTCTTGTGCACCTCAGTTTACTTACCCCTTGCATTCAGCCTCACAGTCGTGTGATTTATTAAAATGAAATGATAACAAATACTTTACTCACTAGGTCACTCCAATAGTATTCTATGTTCACTTCCATTAAGGCCAACTTTGAATCGTTGATATCCCAGGCTTATATGCGCTGTGCGCAATAGCCTGGGGACGAGGTTATTGGAAATGCAATAGTCTAATGTACATTGACTTGCAATGTTAGCTTAGGTGAGAGTAGTTTTGGTGTGTGGTTTTCAGTCCTTTTGTTTTCTTCACTCATTTCAGATGCCCTTCCCATTGAACTACAAGCACAGTCAGAGAACTCTGTGTTAAAGCACAAGAAAAACGTCAAGATCTGGTTCAGTTCCCGCAGCCGTAAGGTGTGTTGTCGGGTAGAGAAGCCTGCGGAGATACCACAACCATCAGACCGTGAGACGGGGAGTGGGAAAGCAGCCCCAAGACCTCCCAACACAATACCTGAGTCCAAGTTTAAAGACCTGTCTGTCTTTAACTTCAACTCCTCCTCCCTTTACTCGGGCTCCTCCTCTCCTCAGAGAGCGACTAATGATGACAAGAAGAAGAAGGCAACTAAAAAGACGAGAAAGTGGTGTCAGGAAGCCTGCAGCCGGGGGTTGGCAGAAACCAACGACACGTAAAGGAACCAAGCAGAAGATCAAGATGCAGAGGTTGGAGGTGATCAACTGGCAGTGGGGCTTTGGTGGAGAAGGAGATGTCAAGAGAGGAAGGAGAGCAGGTCAATGCAGGGGAAAACGAGTGATTCTGCAAAAGGGTTTCTTACCAGAGCCAAGCTACCCTACCTGTGGAACCCCAGAAGGAGGATCACCAACAGGGGAATACCGTCATCCTAAGCCCCAGCAGAAGCATCCTAAAGGTGGGTCAGCCAGGAGAGAGCATCCTTCTGTTGGAGGACCAAGACCAGCCTGCACCAAGCACATACACCAGCCCCTCTCAGCTAGATAAGCTCTCTGCTAAACACCTCAAACAAAATGAGAAATCTACTACAAAGCTGGTTCTATTCTCTCCTCCCAAGCACACTCCCAAAAGATCCTGTGCAGAAGAGAAAAACGTTTCACAGAGTACCCCAAAGAAAACCAAGGCATCTCCCAGCTAGGGTAGACGTCAGACAGGGGAGAGGGTCCCACTCCCAGCCCTGTCTACCCCTCCCTCCCATGCTGACAGCCCCAGACAGGGATGGACCACCGCCAGCATCAGGAGATCCAGAGGAGGAGAGCACCAGAGGGGCAGCATTCCTTGTTCCCCAGCCTCCCTGGGGAAGAGACCTCCATGGAGAGTGTCACAGAGCAGCCCAGCTGTGGTGAAAAGAAACCACAACGGAGAGACACCCCTGCACCTGGCTGCTATAAAGGTGAGATTAACAGGACTTGTGTCACAGGGTCTGGGTCAGTTCTTAAGAGAGATGGTAAAATACCCTCCAAACACAGCAGTTGATCTCAGGCTGATCCCAGACCTGCTGCTTTTATCAATCATTCCCAGGTTCTGTTACTAGAGACAGGTGAATATGCTCTCCAAACACAGCAGCTGATCCCAGACCTGGTGCTATTATCAACCATTCACAGCATTGGAACATTGATTACCTTGTGGAGGAACGAGGCAGGGATTACAGCTGTGTTTACAGGGCTTATGTTAAGCTCCCCACTATTCTCCCAGGGCTGAGAAGGGAAGGGAATGCTTGTCTGATCAACTAAGAGTAGTACAATGGGCAATGAGAGAACCACAGTACAACCAGGAGAGATTTAGAAAGTCCGATTTAAGACAGATTCGAAAGGCACCCAGAAAACCTTAGACTACAATAAAATACAAGAGTAACATAAAACCTGGGGGAATATGTCTCTCTTATTTCTGACTGTGTCCCAAATTGCACCATATTGCCTATATAGGGCATAGGGTGCCATTTGGGACAAATATGCTGGTTGTGTGAAGGGCATGTTCTCATGTCTCTAATAACTGACTCTGTACCTGTGAACCTGATTTGATAATAGCTGCAGGCCCCATGATGCCTTTGTAGGATCAGTTTGGATGAGCCAATGTGTTTGAATGGCATGTTCACATGTCTCTACAAACTGACCCTACACCTGTGGCCTATCTCATCCATCTGTCCACCCCACAGGGAGATGTGGAGACAGTAAAGGAGCTCCTAGACCAGGGTGCTGGCCCCAACCTGAAAGACAAAGCTGGATGGACCCCACTGGTGAGTGAAGCCTCGTCTCCCTGTCTAGACAGCAAAATACAACCAACCATCTACAGTACATGTTGTTATAGCATGCCAGTCTTTAACTTTGTCCTGCCGGATACAAGAGCTGTTATACTTAAGCATATTGCTAATCTATGACTTTTGTATTTTTTAACAACGTAACTGAATATCTACGGTAAATATTCAAGTGAAATGTACCTTTATTTGTAATGTTATCAGTGCGAGTGATGTAGTATTTACATATTAATATGATACAGCAGGGATTATCAACTAGATTTTTTCTTGAGCTGATGGTTGGGGGGCCGGAACATAATTACAAATCATTTGTAGACTGCAAATTGACCGCAAGAAGCCCAAACCAATATAATATTTCACTAAAACATAATAATTTCAAACCTTGCTTACACTTGTATACGATCACGTCTTTCTATTATGCATGGGAATACTTGGGAACAGATTTTCAAGATTAAAATCACTCGGAACTGATGTCCTGGCGGGCCACCAGTTGGGGAACCCTGTGATACAGTATGTAATAGGAAGGATGCAATTACCGAAGTATGTAGTAGGCCTATACTCACGTTTATAAACTGGGTAGTTTGGATACTGGTTGCTGATTGGCTAAAACAGCATTTAGCCGTGTGTATGTGAGACCATATGCCATGACTATGACGTTTAGCCTTTTCACCTTGATATCATTGCGGCTTTTCACCTCGATAAAATGGCTACATCAACAATAGTTCAACATGCCAATGTAGAAAAGAAGCGTTTAGATGAACTTGAGAGAAATCTAAATGAAAATATCACTGTGAAACAAACAAAGTGGGCACTTACCTGCTTCCCTGACTGATGGGCAGAAAAGGGGATTCATTGTGAGTTTGGGAATACAACAAAAACAGAGCTGAACGTCATTCTACAGGACTTTTATGGTTCAGTGAGAAACATGAATGGCGAAGAATATGGGATTAGCAGCTATGCTGGACTCAGAGCTGGTTTGAACTGACATATCAACGACCCCCCCTCTCAGTTTGGCATGGAATATACAGAAGGACGCCGAATTCACAACAAGCAACAATGTGTTTGTAGGCGTAATTAAAAAGTTGAGGAAAGGGCCGTAAAAACTGCCCACCACGCAGCCATAACTGAACACGACATGCAGCTCATCAAACAATCCAAGGCTCTGGACACTGAAACACCTGAGGGTTTGGTGAACAAAAGTGTGGTTTATTGTTCAACTTCATTTTGGGGAAGGCGGGAAACCGTTTTCTTAAAACTGACTCATTTAAAATATGTACAGACACGGTTTCTGCATACATTTCATGTACGTTTGCTAGCTAGCCTGTGGTTATGTTGCATATCAACCAGTCTAGCAACACGACTTTTGTCCGGACTACTTTTTCTGGCGGAATGTATTTATTATGAATTTATTTATTAAAGCAACATTTTCAATTTAGATGTGTTGTTCCTGGCCTTGCTGTGTTGGCAACTGGTTTATAAGAGCAATAAGGGACCTCGGGGGTTAGTGGTGTATGGCCTATATACCACGGCTAAGGGCTGTATCCAGGCACTCCAAGTTGCGTTGTGACTAAGAACAACCATTAGCCGTGGTATATATGCCATATACCACACCCCCTCTGGCCTTATTGCTTAAATGTATAAGGTATGTAATAACGCTCCTGTGTTTCAGCACGAGGCGTGTAACCTGGGCCACCAGGGTGTAGTGGAGCCGTTGGTTAGGAGAGGGGTGCTATTGAACACACCAGGCAATGAGAACGACTCTCCTCTACACGACGCTGTAAGGGTCAGACATATTGGCATTGTCAAGCTACTGATGCAGCACGGGGCGTTCTCAGAGCATCTTTGTGAGTATGGATAGAATAGAGAAGATGTTTATTTGTCCATCCTTTGCACAGAAATTCTTTGTTTGCCCTCACAGTCATAGAGATCGTATATGTAATTTTACATTTAAGTCATTTAGCAGACGCTCTTATCCAGAGCCACTTACAGGAGCAATTAGGGTAAAGTGCCTTCCTCAAGGGCACATCAACAGATTTTTCACCTATTTGGCTCGGGGAGTCGAACCAGCAACCTTTCGGTTACTGGCCCAACGCTTTAACTGCTAGGCAACTGCAGCCCCAAGGAAAATTATCACTACCTCAATCTCTTTTCATGCTGACTTCATGCTGACTCATTCACCTGAAGTCAGCATGAAAAGAGACTGAGGTAGTGATCATTTTTCTTGTTGCATGATGTGCACTAGATGGATAACCACAATCACACAGTAGGTGACACTGATTGGTTGTTGGATGGTCAAGTGTTGTGACCTCGTGATGTACAGGCCAATGGAGCGGGGCCGATGTATTCTGGTGTGTGTGTTGTGAGACAGGACAGTCATTAATGGAGAGCTGGAGGAGCAATTGCTTTCTTTTTTTTGTCCTCAGTCTTTTCTCTCGCTTCCTTCCTTCCTTCTCTTTTTCCAGTCTTTTCTGTCTCCTCCTCCTTCCTTCCTTCCTTCTCTTTTTCCAGTCTTTTCTGTCTCCTCCTCCTTCCTTCCTTCCTTTCTCCTCTTTTTCCAGTCTTTTCTCTCTCCTCCCTCCTTCCTTCATTCCTTTTATATTTCCCCCTCTCTCCCCCCCCATCTTTCCTTTCTTTCTCCTTCTGCCTTCTCTTTTCCCCACTGCTCACTGCTGTAGTGGGTGGCGCCCGGGGCCTTGGCGAAGGAGGTTAGCGACAGCAGATTTACTCAGGTTTATCCTACCTGCCTGCCTGCCTGCTAGTTGTCTGCAAGGCAAAAGAGACAGGGGCCCAGACAATCTGTCATGATGCCACAAGACAAATGCAACCCTTGCCCGTCACACACTATCAATTAATCTAGCCTCCACACAAACGCAGGGATGCACACATGCTGCCACACACACACACACACACACACACACACACACACACACACACACACACACACACATACCCCCTGGTCAGAAATTATTTCCCTGAAGGCTGGGTTGGAGTCAGACAGAGAACCAGTGCCACACAGAGCTGCACAGTGAGGGGAAAACATCTGGGTTGTTCATTTATAGCAGGGTTTGTCATATGTAAATGGGGTAAATTTGAGCAAACTTTTGGACAGAACGCTTTGCACTGTGTACAGTATGTGTGTGCAACTCTGAATTGATCAATTAATACATTTTCCCTCATCAATATGGAAGGCATGTCATTGCATTTTGGTACACCAGAAGAACATTAATTTCCAATGGAACGCTGCGTTTGCAGTGTGTTCTGTGTGGTGCGTATGTTGGATTTATCCAACGTATGCATCAAATTGTATGCGTAACCTTGACAGAAATAGTAGCAAAAGGTGAATATCGATCGAGGCGTTGGAGACACACTTGCCCAAAACATTTTCCATGCCTTTAACTTTTATTTAGCAACTCCGTTGGTGTGCTGTTCAATAAACCAAAACGATGTACTTCCTTTCAGTGTGTATGTGTGTGTCTATCTGTGTGTGTTTGTTTGTGTGCGTGTGAGTGTGTGCGTGCATCTGTGTGTGTTTGTAGGTGTGTGCCTATCTGAATATATGTGTGTGTGAGAGTTTGTGTGTGTATCTATCAGTGTGTATGGGGGGGGTTTGAATCCAAATGAAATATTTTATGGACCAGTGGACCTATTAATTGTCCCCCAGGTGTTATCTTTGCTGACGCCTAATCTTTAGGCACCAACCCGTTCTTCTTCTCCTCCTTTTTCTCATCCCTCCTTCTTCCCCTCCTCCTTCAGGAACGTGCCGTTTCACTTTGTCTTCAGTGTCTCTACGCTGCGTTGCTGCACACTGGATCCGCATAGTTTGTGTGTTCTTGTATTATATTGTCACCAATGAGTGAGTTCATGTTACCATGATCCATGCCTGTGTAACCCTAATCTCAGCATCCAGAAGAAAATCTGTCTTTCATGCAGGCCAGCTACAAGATGGTAAAGGGTATGTCACAAGAGACCAGTATAACCATTGATTAGTGTCAGGATACAGTGTTTTGTATGGTTTGTCTGGTTTAAGTCTGTGACATAAACTGTCTATCTCTGTCTAACAGGAATAAGTTTGGTCTTCGTACTGTGGACTATGCTGTGAACCCAGAGATGCAGGCAATCCTTCGGTCAGCCTCTGAAGGACCCCAGTCAGTCAGCCCCCATATCAGTCCTCCACCCAACCTCAGTAAGGTATCAGCCCAACACTGTTCTCAGACAAAATCAATGTTACATTAACGATTACTGAATTTACTTTTCTCCAATGTACAATACAACTATGAACAAAGGAGTTTAGAGGAGTTGTGGTATTGTGGGTAGTGTTTTAACTGGTCTCTGAATTTGTTTATTTATTTTCTATCAACGGGCCTGTATAAATTAAGGTCCCCCCCCAGAAAATGTATGTAATATCTGAGTTGGTCTGTCTACTGGCTATTGTCTTTCAGGCCAGTGATGGGGTGAGACGGAAGGAACAGGTGGTAGTATTGGGCAGTAAACTGTCCCAGTCCCAACAGAACGAGCTGGCCAAACTGGGAATCCTCCTGGGAGGAAAGAGGGCTGATGCCTTCTCCTGCTCAGGTAACTTACCTGTCCACTTCAACCTGCTGGAGCACATTTGATACCTTAACTGTATCTGACATGATCTCATCACAACCCAAGATAGTCTAACCATAGTGCTTAGATACTACCGCCAAACCTAGTGCATTTGGTTTGGACCTTTTCTGTTTTGCTGAAGCACTATCTAGGTTTGAGTAAGATACACCAAAGACAGTTTTAGTAGTGTGAAAGGAATAGTTGCTTTCTTGGAGCTTTGCAAATCCTAGTAGTAGAGAGCAACAGAGAAGGCAGTTTGTCAGCTCACTGGTAATGGCAGTTAGAACAGGGAACATGGCTGAATGTCTGTAAAGTAATTGAAGTAATTTCTCATAAGCTGTTTGTGACTTCTGTTGTGATGAACATTAGACTACAGTATTCAAACGAACGGAAAATGGAAGTGTTCGTCTCTCTCTGTGTCTCAAAGTCTGTCTTCAGGGCTTTGGGTAGTAAAGACTTTAGTGTCTGAGCATCGCCTATTATTTTAAAGTGAAGGCAAAGCAAAGTTCCACAGCATGTAAACCATAGAGTTTAGCCCAGAGATACAATTAAGGTCATTTTGCAGACTGTCAGCCACAGAGCCTTGTTGACTGAAGAGGCAATAAGAATGTCTTACATTTTTTATTAGAAGAAAGTCACATTATCTAAGCCTGTTGTGAATGGGGCTGATTATACCCATGTCTGTGTTACAATCACTCACAGCAAAGACATTGCACGACACTGCCAAGCTTTTTATTTAAATAATGTTATGGAGTATTCTATTAAACTTTTATTCAACTGTCTATTTCTATTCATTGGAACATATTGTGAATGGTAGCTCTTCCAATGAAATCCAGTTTTTCTTCTTCCATTCCTCCAGTCACCCATGTGGTGGTACCAGACAGGCCGATGCCCACCAACATGTCCTCTCTCCTGGGTCTCCGGAGCGGCTGCTGGGTCCTCAACTTCAGCTGTAAGTAACCTAAGGCCCTATAAAATCTGCGTTGCGGAGAACAAGGACTGAATCACGGAATCCAGACATTAAAACGGAATTCAACAATATTCCAAAATGTATTGAACTATATTGAATTAAATATAAACGCAACATGTAAAGTGTTGGTCCCATTTTTTCATGAGCTGAAATAAAAGATCCCAGAAATCTTCCATATGCACAAAAAGCTTATTTCTCTCTAATCTTGAGCACACATTTGTTTACATCCCTGCAAGTGACCATTTCTCCTTCGCCAAGATAATCCATCCACCTGACAGGTGTGCCATATCCAGAAGCTGATTAAACAGCATGATCATTACACAGGTGCACCTTGTGCTGGGGACAATAAAAGGCCACTCTAAAATGTGCAATTTTGTGACACAACACAATGCCACAGATGTCTAAATTTTTGAGGGAGCGTGCAATTGGCGTGCTGACTGCAGGAATGTCCACCAGAGCTGTTGCCAGATAATTTAATGTTCATTTCTCTACTGTAAGCCGCCACCAACGTCGTTTTAGAGAATTTGGCATTACCTCCAACCGGCCTCACAACCGCAGACCATGTGTAATCACGCCAGTCCAGGATATTCACATCCGGCTTCTTCACCTGCGGGATCGTCTGAGGGGGGAGGGGGGTGCTGAGGAGAATTTTTGTCTGAAATAAAGTCCTTTTGTGGGGAAAATATAATTCTGATTGGCTGGGCATGGCTCCCCAGTGGGTGGGCCTGGCTCCCAAGTGGGTGGGCCTATGCCCTCCCTGGCCCACCCATGGCTGCGCCCCTGCCCAGTCATGTGAAATCCATAGATTAGGACCTAAAGCATTTATTTAAATTGACTGATTTCCGTCTGTGAACTGTAACTCAGTAAAATCTTTTAAATTGTTGCAATTTGCGTTTATATTTTTGTTCAGTGTGTGTATATATAAATGTATTGAACTTATTAGAAAATGCATTAATTTGCCGAAGTTAATTATAAGACATTAACAAAATTCATCAGTGATTTGTATTTTCCAACAACTTTCTGAAATGGCACAGGAATGCCCCTCTCTGTGTGTGTGTGGTGCGCACGTGTATGTCTACGCTTTGTGTAGCTGTTAGCAATGATGCTAATGATAACTTTCTGGTAGAGATGGAAAGGCTTTCCCCAAAACCTTCTCAATGAAATCTTAACTACAAAGTAGCCTATGCCTACCTGGCAGAATTATGTCATGTTATTTGTTTAGCAAACTCTGCAATCACATGAGCACTACAGAAACATTGCTAACCAAAGAAATAAGTATCTTACTGGTGCACACTTGCATTAAAGGGGAACTACACCAAAACATGTAAATGTCTTAGTTTTTACCAGACCTCAAAAGTGGTCTCCTGATGTGGTTTAAGCATTGTTGTGGACATCCAATTGTGTTGTTTTTCTATAAAAAATGTGTAATTTTGAGAGCGAAAACCTGAAAGAATTGGGCAAAATTGAATTTTGGATTTGTTTTATTGGAAATTGTCAAAAAATATAATTATTAGGGGCCTAGTAACTTGCACCTCTACCTCATACAGTAGCCTACACTACACCTCTACCTCATACAGTAGCCTACACTACACCTCTACCTCATACAGTAGCCTACACTACACCTCTACCTCATACAGTAGCCTACACTACACCTCTACCTCATACAGTAGCCTACACTACACCTCTACCTCTAACCATGACTTTGGCCTATATGAACTTAAGATACTTATCTAATGTTATTAAGCATCTTATTATTCTTATACAACCTGTGTCCCAAATGGCAACCTTTTCCCTTAAAGTTGGTTGCCAACCGCCATATGAAGTCCGAAGAAGAAGCCATTACTAGAAACAAACTCTGTTTACACTTTTATCTGTGGTTTAATTGTCGGAGTACAGTCGTGGTCAAAAGTTTTGAGAATGACACAAGTATTGGTCTTCACAAAGTTCGCTGCTTCAGTGTTATGAGATTTTTGTCAGATAACTACTATGGTATACTGAAGTATAATTAATAATAATATGCCATTTAGCAGACGCTTTTATCCAAAGCGACTTACAGTCATGTGTGCATACATTTTTACGTATGGGTGGTCCCGGGGATCGAACCCACTACCCTGGCGTTACAAGCGCCATGCTCTACCAATTGAGCTACAGAGGACCAAGCATTCCATACGTGTCAAAGGCTTTTATTGACAATTACATTAAGTTTATGCAAAGAGTCAATATTTGCGGTGTTGACCCTTCTTTTTCAAGACTTCTGCAATCCGCCCTGGCATGCTGTCAATTAACTTCTGGGCCACATCCTGATAGATGGCAGCCCATTCTTGCATAATAAATGCTTGGAGTTTGTCAGAATTTGTGGGTTTTTGTTTGTCCACCCGCCTCTTGAAGATCGACCACAAGTTCTCAATGGGATTAAGGTCTGGGGAGTTTCCTGGCCATGGACCCAAAATGTTGATGTTTTGTTCCCCGAGCCACTTAGTTATCACTTTTGCCTTATGGCAAGGTGCTCCATCATGCTGGAAAAGGCATTGGTCGTCACCAAACTGTTCTTGGACGGTTGGGAGAAGTTGCTCTCGGAGGATGTGTTGGTACCATTCTTTATTCATGGCTGTGTTCTTAGACAAAATTGTGAGTGAGCCCACTCCCTTAGCTGAGAAGCAACCCCACACATGAATGGTCTCAGGATGCTTTACTGTTGGCATGACACAGGACTGATGGTAACACTTACCTTGTCTTCTCCGGACAAGGTGTTTTCCGGATGCCCCAAACAATCGAAAAGGGAATTCATCAGAGAAAATGACTTTACCCCAGTCCTCAGCAGTCCAATCCCTGTACCTTTTGCAGAATATCAGTCTGTCCCTGATGTTTTTTTCCTGGAGAGAAGTGGCTTCTTTGCTGCCCTTCTTGACACCAGGCCATCCTCCAAAAGTGTTCGCCTCACTGTGCGTGCAGATGCATTCACACCTGCCTGCTGCCATTCCTGAGCAAGCTCTGCACTGGTGGTGCCCCGATCGCGCAGCTGAATCAACTTTAGGAGACGGTCCTGGCGCTTGCTGGACTTTCTTGGGCGCCCTGACACCTTCTTCACAACAATTGAACCTCTCTCCTTGAAGTGCTTGAAGATCCGATAAATGGTTGATTTAGGTGCAATCTTACTAGCAGCAATATCCTTGCTTGTGAAGCCCTTTTTGTGCAAAAGAATGATGACGACACGTGTTTCCTTGCAGGTAACCATGGTTAACAGAGGAAGAACAATGATTTCAAGCACCACCCTCCTTTTAAAACTTCCAGTCTGTTATTCTAACTCAATCAGCATGACAGAGTGATCTCCAGCCTTGTCCTCGTCAACACTCTCACCTGTGTTAACAAGATAATCTCTGACATGATGGCAGCTGGTCCTTTTGTGGCAGGGCTGAAATGCAGTGGAAATGTTTTTTGGGGATTAGGTTCATTTTCATGGCAAAGAGGGACTTTGCAATTCATTGCAATTCATCGGATCACTCTTGATGACATTCTGGAGTATATGCAAATTGCCATCATCAAAACTGAGGCAGCAGACTTTGTGAAAATTAGTATTTGTGTCATTCTCAAAACTTTTGACCACGACTGTAGAAGACCTTGTGCATTTCAGGTAAAATAACAACCCAATGTTTATAGTGGGGGAAAAAAGTATTTAGTCAGCCACCAATTGTGCAAGTTCTCCCACTTAAAAAGATGAGAGAGGCCTGTAATTTTCATCATAGGTACACGTCAACTATGACAGACAAAATGAGAAAACATTGTAGGATTTTTAATGAATTTATTTGCAAATTATGGTGGAAAATAAGTATTTGGTCAATAACAAAAGTTTCTCAATACTTTGTTATATACCCTTTGTTGGCAATGACACAGGTCAAACGTTTTCTGTAAGTCTTCACAAGGTTTTCACACACTTGCTGGTATTTTGGCCCATTCCTCCATGCAGATCTCCTCTAGAGCAGTGATGTTTTGGGGCTGTCGCTGAGCAACACAGACTTTCAACTCCCTCCAAAATTTTATATGGGGTTGAGATCTGGAGACTGGCTAGGCCACTCCAGGACCTTGAAATGCTTCTTACGAAGCAACTCCTTCGTTGCCCGGGCGGTGTGTTTGGGATCATTGTCATGCTGATAGACCCAGCCACGTTTCATCTTCAATGCCCTTGCTGATGGAAGGAGGTTTTCACTCAAAATCTCACGATACATGGCGCCATTCATTCTTTCCTTTACACAGATCAGTCGTCCTGGTCCCTTTGCAGAAAAACAGCCCCAAAGCATGGTTTCCACCCCCATGCTTCACAGTAGGTATGATGTTCTTTGGATGCAACTCAGCATTCTTTGTCCTCCAAACACGACGAGTTGAGTTTTTACCAAAAAGTTCTATTTTGGTTTCATCTGACCATATGACATTCTCCCAATCCTCTTCTGGATCATCCAAATGCACTCTAGCAAACTTCAGACGGGCCTGGACATGTACTGGCTTAAGCAGGGGGACACGTCTGGCACTGCAGGATTTGAGTCCCTGGCGGCGTAGTGTGTTACTGATGGTATGCTTTGTTACTTTGGTCCCAGCTCTCTGCAGGTCATTCACTAGGTCCCCCCGTGTGGTTCTGGGATTTTTGCTCACCGTTCTTGTGATCATTTTGACCCCACGGGGTGAGATCTTGCGTGGAGCCCCAGATCGAGGGAGATTATCAGTGTGTCTTCCATTTCCTAATAATTGCTCCCACAGTTGATTTTTTAAAACCAAGCTGCTTACCTATTGCAGATTCAGTCTTCCCAGCCTGGTGCAGGTCTACAATTTTGTTTCTGGTGTCCTTTGACAGCTCTTTGGTCTTGGCCATAGTGGAGTTTGGAGTGTGACTGTTTGAGGTTGTGGACAGGTGTCTTTTATACTGATAACAAGTTCAAACAGGTGCCATTAATACAGGTAACGAGTGGAGGACAGAGGAGCCTCTTAAAGAAGAAGTTACAGCCCCCCCATTTTTACATGATTGATGATATCAGGTATTCAGAGTTATCTTCAACCCTCTGTTTCACCTGAGCTTTAAAGCAGTATTGATTCATACTCCATAACAGTCTAGATGGAGAAATATGCCTACCTTTATTCATCTACCCTTGCATGATCTCTTCTCTGATGTGTTACTCTGGAGAGTGTTGTTTCCTTGGTTTTGGAAGATTTTTTTTTGCATTTGTACTTTATTATCTTCTTTATTCTATGAAATGCACAGTGTCCTGAGGCATAAAAGGGTATGTAGCACGCTTCTGTCTATAATGAGCTGATCAGTATGTGTAGGTAATCCTTTATAACACTGATAAAAAAAGAAATAGCTCACCACTTTCTGTAGGACCGAGTTTTGAAATCAGTGGAATGCCCTGTGAAGCAGAGTATGATAGCTAAGGAGATGGAGAAAATTCAAGCGTTTGATTGCAAATGCAGAGGGAGTCGAAAAGAGAACAAAGAAGGCTGTTGTATAAAACACCTGTCTCCGGATTACATCTTAAAAACTAAGGGCAACCATGGCATCCGTGACAGAGAGGGAGAAGTGTTCATCCATGTATACGGGTAAGAGAGTCTAGCTAGCTACATCTTCAGATATTATACGTTTCTAATTTTGTCATTGTCGTTTTCATTGCAAATTAAAGCATACTGTTCGCTAACTAGCTAATGTTAGCTGGCTGGCTCGCTAACGTTACGTGTATGATCTGTCTAGTAATATTATTCATATCTCAGACCATTTACATTGCTAGTTATAGCCTAATGTTAGCTAGCTAATATTGAACCTAGTTGGTTAGCGTTTAGCTGCTACCTGTAGATACATGTAGGGCAGTAACGTCATGAGTTGGGATTATTTAGAGGTCATTGTTTAGCTAGCTAGTTAGCTACATGTCTAAACAAAAGACTCCACTATGCAAGTAACCATTTCACTGTACCGTTTACACCTTCTGTATCTTGTGCATGTGACAAATAAACCTTGATTTTATTTTATATAGTGTGTGTTTACCAGAGACTGTAATGTGAAGAACAACATGACCTGCACCAAAGTCAAATTAGGATATAACGTTAGGCTAACGAGACAGTGTCCAAATTCTAAATTCTCCGGTAGAATCCCTGCTTTTACACTACAAGCGTAAGCTATTTTCTGTAATTAGCTCGCCAATAACTTGTAAATAATGATCTTGTTGTTAGTTTATTTTCCTGTAATAATGAATGACAACTGTATACAGATATGTAGATAGACATAGTATAAACCAGCCTTTAGTCTTAATCTTTGGTTGTTTAGTACACAACTGTACTCACTGTTTAGCACATTGCCTCACGTGAGTACTCACTGTTTAGCACATTGCCTCACGTGAATCCTTAAAGAGATGGGTGGGGCTAAGGCTTAAGAGGATGTGAACGATGCTGAATGGGTGTAGACAAAGATTAGCTCGCCAGTAGGTGTACCAAATCATTCAAGGGCCATTTTCTCAAAAGTGGGTTAGGGTTAGGAAATGGTGTTTTTACTTTCCCATTGATCCTCAACTGTAGTGTATGATATACAATTTTCTAGCTCTGAGTCTCTACTTTTATTCAATCTAAGAAAACACAATTTCAAATGTTGCTACATAAGACCGAGCCGGTCGGTCACATGTGAAAATGGCGCATTTCTATGTTTTGTAGTAAAACAGATAAAGGATGATAAGTGTTTCCAATGACATCATCAACCAATTAGTAGGCAATGCCTAATCATAATTGGTTAAAATCACATGCACACCGATGATGTCATTGGAAACACTTATCTTGCTCAATATTATTTTACACAAAACATAAACACTCAATTTTCACATATGTTGGTGCTGGAGATGATGAATATGAAGTTGAACAATTTAGAAATATAAATGTGGGTGTACAGGCACACCTCCACAAGCAAATAGTGGATTGAAAAAGGGAGAGTTGTAAATTGTCAGAGGACCCGGAAATCCGTAGAAGTCAAAGACTAAAACTCTCGTCTTGTGCTTGATTTCTGCAGAGGTGAATTTATGTGGAAACTTTACAATTTCCACAAATTGTTTTTAGCAGTCTATTCCTAGCAGCAACAATAAAATACACCAGATATTCACAGGCAGTCTAGTCTACCTCAAAAGGGAAATAAAGGGACTGTCATCAAGGTGTCTAATGACTGTGTGTCTGTGCGTGTGCCTGTGATAAGTGTGCACATACCTGTGTGTGTGTGCATGTCTTGTCAGGATTGTGCACATTTTGTTATTCCCAACACCTCTCTCTTCTCCACGGAGGATGAACACTTGACACAGACTGTCTACCCTCAAGTGTGCCACACCCCACCCCTCTCTGTCCCTTTTTCCATGTACCCAAGTCGCCCCTCTCCCCATTCCACCCCTTTGTCTGTCCTTCTGCTCTCTGTGCCCTGTCTATAGTGTATACCTTCAGTGTCCCATGCTTCAGTGCCCAGGATCCTGCCAGTCAAGCTAAAGTTCCTTTGTCTGAGCCCCCCCCCCGCCCTCCCTCTCCTCCTCCATCTCTGTGAATCTAATTAGCTGATATGCTAATAGTTCCTCTGCTAGCGATTGGCGGCAGGGCTAACTAACTGGCCCAATAGTCTGTAGTGGAGCCAAGCGGGAGCCGGGATTAACCCCGGTATCTCTTCCCCCCGCTGAGGCCTCGCAGGGTCCCTCCAAATGAAAGCTGTAATTAAGGGGCACGAGTAAATGTAATTACTCCTGATGACTGCTATAGAGTGTGTGTGTGTGTGTGTGTGTGTGTGTGTGTGTGTGTGTCAGACACTGTGTATCCGTGAGTGTGTGTGTGTGTAGTGTGCGACTGTATCTGTGTGTGTTCATATGGGAACTGTCCTCATGAGGAAAGACATAGCTGCCACTGCTGCGGTTGGGCAGTGATCAAGATAACACTGTTGTGTTGTGACAGGGAGTAATGTGTTAATGTCTCCATATCATCATGCCAGGCACAACGGCATCATGAGACGTTAAAATGGAAATTGATGTTGCTATGAATCTAAGAGATTGTGGAGGTGTTCAGAAACTGATGGTTACCTGGCTTGCAGATCGTCATTAAGCTTTAGGGCATGTTATTTGAATGAGTAATTAAAGCAACCCTCCATCCCCTTAAAATGCTTCTTATTTTTGTGGAGGAAGGGTTGTGTCTGAAATGGTCCTCTATTTCCTATATGGTGCACTTCTTTTGACCAGGGCCCATAGGGCTCTGGTCAAGTAGTGTACTATTTAGGAGATAGAGTGCCATTTTGGATGCAGACAATGTCTATAAATTACCCCAACCAACAAAAGTTTAGAGCAACCCTCCCTCCCCTTAAAGTTATTTTAATTTTAGTCCTGACTATGCTTTCTCAGTACTGAGCAACACAACAAAACCATGTCTGCTTCCCAAGTAGCACCATTTTCCCTATATAGTGCACCTTTTTTTTTTACACCAGAACCCTATGGGCATTGGTCAGAAGTAGTCGAACTATGTAGGGAATAGGGTGCAATTTGGGATGCATTCTAGGGCCTTTTCAGCATCTCCCTGTATGTAACTTCTCCTCTGTCCCGTTTTGGAAAAACATAATTTCCCCCCCAGAATTGTTATGTTTAATTGTGACATTACAGTAAGAAATGAAAGGGGGAGATAGATTAGAGTGAAGTAAAGAGGAAGAAGGCGGATGCGGGACTGAACCCCTGCCACTACGAGCCATATGTAGCCTAGTCAGTGGTTTGAAACCACTACCACTAGACCAGATCCTGGGACTGAAATAGTTTTCAAGTGCTATGTGGGAAAAACACTGCTTTTGTATAATATTAATTTCATACACTTGGGACCCGTAGAGTGGAAAGCTGGAAACGATGCTCCAGGTTTTTAAAAGTGCCTCCTTGCTCTTATGTGGGCAAACCACTCCTGTCAGTTCTTCTCTTTCACTTGGGACTTGAAGAGTGGCGAGAAAGAGATACTACACTAAAGCTTGCTTTATGTTAATCTGTGTTGCGTCATTAGCCAACGGCCAGAAGTGTGATGCGCGCATTCTGCTCTTAGTCATCACACAGTTCTTTAATTTCTCAAATGGTTTCTTCAGATACGTAGGACTTGGCCATGGTTACACCTGATCTGTAGAAGTTTGTGGTAGCCTAGGTCATGGGTTCATTTCACTTCAGGGATCTCATACACAAACAAAAAATGTAGGCCTATACACTCACTGTACTGTAAGTTGCTTTGGATAAAAGCTTCTACTAAGTAGCTATTAGATGAGTTTTCAAGTTCCCTGCACTCCTCTAAGCTACTGCTGTCCCCTTGTCTCTGTCTCTCTCTCTCTCCCTCTCTCAGAGGGGTAGAGGTGTGCCTGCAGGCAGATGGCTGGATGGCTGAGAGTGACCATGAAGCAGGAGAAGGACCTCAACGCAGCCGTATTAACAGACACAGCCTAGTAGGTAACACACGTACACACACACACATCCCTGCAAGCAAGGAACAAAACAAAATGGAGGCAATTAACCTGCTAAATCTAAAACTCTGGAGAGTAAAAATTTACAGCAGAAAACAATTGAGTGGATTGGTTCACTCCGTAGAGGGGCCTTCTGGCACCTGAATACACAGCAACTAAACTGACGAGTTATTGTAAAAAAGCTGCAGTGATGGAGTATGACTCTTGGCTTGAAAAGCAATGTCATTACAATGCTGCCCCAATATAATAGAATAGAGTAGAATTGAATTGAATATAGTAGAATAAAATGCAATATCAGTAAGGGATAAACACCAACATTCTGTACATTACCTTGGAAATAATGGACGACGCAGCGGAGTCCTTTTTTCCAAGGTAATGTACAGAATGTCGCCGTTTATCCCACTTATACCACAGTTGCCAAAGAAAACAATATGAAAGCACACATTTACCGGTATAAATATATATATATATTTTTGTTGATATTTTCGTTTTTATAAGCAAATTCATACTTTCTCATCTTTTGGTTGTTAGCGACACAACCCAGTCATTCGTTCGATTAGTTCGATATTTATGGACGTGACCCAGCCGTTCGTTCTTTATGTTCCATTGCCATGCTCTCTGGCAACTTTCTTATCCCTTACTTGCTATCTAGCCGGCTAGCTATGGCTAACACAGTCATGACCTCTGCAGCCAGAATAACAGCAAAGGAGCTGTTTTCATATTGACATTCATTTGGATACATCCATAACAATGAGCTGATAATGCCCGATTTTGCCTGGCATAGCTAGAAAAGTTTGCCTTTTCGTCAGGACACTTGTCAACACTGACTGTTAATTACGAGGAGATTGCATTGCATATCAAACACTAGGCTAGAAGCTATAGTTTGTTGTTAGCAAACCTGCCAATATGACAACCGAATTCAAAAATATCAGTTGCTGAAAACAGCTGGTCAAACTAGAAACATACAGGAGAATTTGAAAGTCATGTTCATCACTCACCATGTCAGATGCTCCAAAAAAAAAATGTCTGCAAAAACAAATCAATGCTAGCTAGCTAAGTTATTTCCTCGCTGGACCTGCGTTTACAATGTATCCAATTTTGGTTTGTGTGGTTGTTGGTTTAGCTTTAGTATGGTCTGCATGTGTAGGGGCATTTTGTGTCATGATTGCAAGTTGTCCCGATATCTTTTCCAACTGTTCCGATATCTGGTTTTAATGTCCATCCTAGAATGCCATTCTAGCCCATCAGAAGAGAGTATTCAACAATTCTGTGGTATAATAGAGTAGAATGCAATAGAGTAGAATGGAACAGAATGAAAGCTGCCCCGTTGTTGCGGTTATGTAAGAATTGAAAGGTCCTGGCTATGATTTTTGCATTGATTCATCATCATTTAAACTCATTACAGAACAAGGAGAAATTCTCTCTCTGTTGTGCAGACACTTTGTTCAGACACTAGGCTATTCTTAGTGGGACTCATTTAATCCTGAGGCACTAGAATGGTTAGTATCGTTTAGGATCCAGGAAGAAGATACAGATCTCTCTTCTCTCTGTTCTCTTTATTCTCCCTCTGTATGTGCAGGGCTTTGATTAATTTGTAAGGGCTTGCCTACCGTAATTTACAAGATTGATGAAACAAATGAAACCGCCTCACTTCTCCTTGTTAGAAGAAGAATAATACTTTTTCATTTTCCTTACAGTCCACAGAAATGTGTTTTTGTCTCAATAACCCATGTTTTATTTGACTTTTGACGTTAAAGCCTTCTCTCGTTTCTCTCCCATCTTCCTATTCTACTGTATTTGACTCTACTACATGATTCTATTTGACTGTTCTCTACTCTGTTCTTTTTTACAATATTTTATTCTACTCTACTCTATTGTACTCTACTGTCCTCCACTCTTCTCTACCCCAGCTGCCCCCACTGTTCGATGGTTGTTTCTTCTACCTCATGAGCTTCTCCAGCTGGTGAGAGAGGAAGGGGGCCAGATACTGGCCCGACAGCCCAAACCAGACAGTGATGTGACCCAGACCCTGTCTGCTGCAGCCTACCACGCCCCGTCTGGCTCGTACCAGGCCCTGTGTACCCAGTACATCATCTATGATCCCCTGGGCCCCTACAGGCCCCCCAGGGTGAGGTTAGGGAAGGTGTGGTCAGCTCTGTCTATATGGGTTGTAAAATGTATATCGGCCTTCCAGCTACTGTCAGTGCCTGAGCCATAGACACACCAGGTAAGCACCAAACGGAGAAAAATGGACTGAAATGGGGAGGGACTTAAATTGTCCAATAAGAAATGCCAATTTGCTAACGTTTTTGTTTTACGTTTTTAAACTTTTTCTGTTTTGTGGCTTAATGAACATTACCCTGGACTGGTTCTGTCTGCTTGCAACCTGACATCAGGGTATAGTCAGAATAAACAGACAGCCAGCTGTGATTCTATGTCAACTGTAACCTTGAAGTAAGGGGATTCACTGACTCAAATACAGCCACCAACCACCACAAGCCATGACTTGTTGTTTTGGTCTGTAGCTCAAAGATAAGTTAATTAAGTGTTTATTTTTGTTATCCTTCCCTGCTCGATGATGATCAAAGATTATAAACATTTCAGCACTTTTCAGTATGTTGAATGAAGAAGTGGAAAATCAGTCATTTTTCTTCTCCTGGGGATCTTTTCATAACGTCAGTACTTTTGAGAAGACCCTTTTCTTTGAAAGTATTTTTAATTGAATTGTGACTGCCCGTATTCTCTGTTTACTATGACTTGTCTGCAATTTCCTTTAAAAATAAATAATGAAACTGTTTTTGAAAGCAGCCATTTTCAATACTAAAGTCACCTCTTCCCTCTGTGCTGTTCAGAATGAATGGTTCAAAATAAAGACCATTGTTGCAGTAACAAAATTACATAGTTGCAATGAAATGCATTATTTGTCCTGACTGTAATTCATCTTAATGATATATTTCCAATACAAACTCTCCTATCCCTGGTCTAGACCAAGTCATCTCCAATTTAAAGGAATGGGCTCATTCACGTCTAATTGGGAGTGTCAGCCCTTTAAAACTAAAGGGGGAGGGGGGGAGTGGGTCTCAAAATATCGATTCTAAAGCGAGACGAATAGTAGAGCAGAAAAGAGGAGAGCAATTAATCGTCTAGTCACCAAGTTGGCACTTCCTGTGGAAACTGAAAACAAACAAGTTTTCTTTTCATTTTGTCTCTGGCAGCAAGAAGACAAGAAAAACCCCACCAACCAACATTACCCACCAGACAGCGCACAGCCCACTACTTTACAGACCTGGGTTTAAATAGTATTTTAAATATACTTAATCTGTGTTTGATGGAGCTTGCCTGGCTTAATGGAAGCAATAAAACAGTTCCAAAACGGCAAACCCTGCCTATCTGGCACTCCAGGCAGGTTAAAGCTTTAGATGCAAAAGTTGTTGAAAGATTTCAAATAGTATTTGAACCCAGGTGTGCTGCTGCAGCTTTCTGTCTCTGAGCCCCAGAGGTCCTGGGTGTCTCCCAAGTGCACTACTTTTGACTAGGGTCCATTCACATAGGGCTCTGGTCAAAAGTAGTGCACTATATAGGGAATATAGTGCCATTTGGGACACAGCCATCCTCTCTTGGCTATCTCCCAGGATGCCCCTCTCCTTCTCAATAGGATTAGTCAGGGATAGGCCTAATTGCTATTGATTGCTGTGTGCCGCATTAAATTGCTTCCTCCTTCCTGTGCATGCGGGAGGTGGAAGGGGGAAATTAGTGATGCGGACAGACAGAACCTCGGCTCAGCCTGGTAATGAATAGGAATGTGGAATAGAACCAGAGAGTTTAAGCAGTTATAGAGTTTGTATCCCAAATGGCACCCCATTTCCTACATAGTGCACTTCTTTTGACTAGAGCCGTATGGGCCCTGGTCAAAAGTAGGGGAAAGGGCGCTATACTGTATAGGGAAGAGGGTGCCATTTGGGACAAAGACAAAGGAAAGCCCTGACTCACTTCATTTAGTAGACCTCAGAAATGTGATTTCTCTGACATTATATCCTCTGTCCATACATCAATAACGTACCTAGCCCCAAACCAGTATCCTCCTTTTCCTGGTTTTCTATAGGAGTAGGTTATGGCACTATCCTCCTAAGAGTTATTTTCTGACCTCTGAATGGTTTGTCTGACTGGTGTTAGTAGGTTGTGGGGAGCTAGCGAGCTACATTCTGTTCTCTTGCTCCCAAATACATGGGGATGTGAAGGAGCATGATGCTTCAGATGTAAGTCATATAAAATATTGTCCATGTCAGTGGTGAAGAATTGGAAGTAAAATGTTAACACACACCCCAACATGTTTCTCTCATTTGTGGTGCAGGGAATTACAGACCATACGTTTCATTCAGAGGTCATATTTTGAACAAGGGGTTACCTTTCCTACAATAAAGTGGTGAAGAATTGCAGTATCTGCAATCTGTGCACTCTCACCCTGAGCCTGAGTAGAGATGTGGAGGACAGTAGGTGGTAGGAGTGGGTTTCCTCCTGGGCAATAGAAGAAAGAACAACACACACACCTTTGCTGTATAATAACACTTATTTTTCAGTCTTTAACAAAATAGTTTTTGTCTTCATAAATAATACACATTTTCTTTTCTCCACCTCTGATTTCCAGAACACACACAATACGTTTTGAAGGTATTTACAAGTTATTATACACTATGAAGGGCACCAAGGGTTGTTTCATTTCATTTGGAATAAACATTTGGAGTGTTTGGTTAGATGTACCCACTATGTCTTCTAAACTGTGGTGTAGAGGTGTGTGTGTGTGTGTCTTGTTACTTCCAACCAAACCCTGTCTTTATTTTATTATTATAATTTCTGGCTCTAATTCAATATAACATTAAATTATAACAATCAGAGTTAATATTTGTATCATCTTTAGGATTAACCCCCAGTGCCCATGTAATAATACAATTTGTTTAATGTGTTTTTCTCTCCTTATTAGATAGTACTCTGTTGGTTTTTCAGGCACACTTTATGTAACAGTGTTTTTTTTTTTTTAAAGCAATATAACAATCTTTCATATCGTCCAGCTACAATAAGTCTGTGTCTCCTGAAAAGAGCAATGGTATGGTACACCTTTACAGCATGGCGACAGGCGGTGAATGAGCAGTGTTTGGAGTTGGTTGGCAGGCGGGTGAGTGCATGAGTAGTAGGCTAGACTTTCAGGGCCAGAAACACAAAAGACCAGACTCTTTTATGAACAGAAAATGAACAGGGATATTGACTGCTCCCTCAGACTATCTTTTGATACATTTTTTAACCTATTACTGAAGGCTAATTCTTGACTCCAGCTGGAGTCTCAGAGTTGGATTCAAAATCTAATGCACACTTCTGAATATTTTCATATCGAATTGGAAGGTCACTGAACAGTTGGACTACTTTGAAAGCTCCCTGTAGTAACCCATTGTACAACTGTTCATGAGACAAACAAAAATGTGAATGTCAATATAGCGTAAGTATCAGAATAAGTGATTATCAATATATTTGTGAGATAGGTTATTTCAACATGATCTTAGACCGGAGGGTCTGCTCTGCATGAGCTTGAGGGAGTTACTAAGGGGTCACTGCTGACCCTACACCCCACACGACCCCTCGAGGATCCCTTCCCTATCCCCAGAGCTGTATACTGTATGTGCATTGTTATGATAATAATACATTGCATTTGTAGAGCACTTTTTGTTTACAGACGTAAATCACAAAGCTCTTTGACATTGAGGGCAAACATTAAAAGATAAAAGCTTTAAAATAAAATAAAAAAAAGGGCTAAAAAACATTAGGCGAGAAATTAAAAGATAGCTAGTGGCCTAGTTCTATACAAGATACACAAAATAATAAAGGAGGACAAGGACAAAACAAGAATCTATATCCAGTCATAAAAATGAATGACACACTGAAGAGAAAATCCCAGATATCAGGCCTATGATAGACCTAATTAAAAGAGATGACTGATAAAGCTGTCTAAAGGTGTCATGGAGTCGCATACAATGTATGGACCTGTAGAGTGATGTGTAGGTATATACTGTCTGTGTAGGTATTCTGGCTTGATAAATGCAGTCTCTCTTCTCATTATGAATGACTCATTCATCACGAGCCAAGGTCATGATCAAAATGACCTGAGCAACTCTGACCATAATGATGCAACCGGAATTTAAGTCAGTTTCCCTCATTCGTTCATCATCTGAATTCCCCATAATTCAATAGTAAAAAGACTGCAGGCAGCTGAGTAGAACAGAATGTAGTCTACAATACAGTGGCTGCACTGCAGACAGAGATGTGTTTGGGAGGGGAGGCTCATTAGGTAATGTATATGTTGGTTGTGTCCCAAATGGGACCCTATTCCCTCTATAGTGCACTACTTTTGACCAGGGCCCATAGGAAATGGGGTGCCATTAGGGATGTAGACTATGTGATATTCTATTCCTCCTCCTCTAGTCAGGGGTCTCCTGTGTTCATTTCTGTCTCATTACCAGGAGCTGGAAGGCGTTATTAAGTAGTTCATCCATCAAACAGGAGGAATAGCTTCTAAAAGGTTAACAGGAATGGATTTACACTGAAGCACACACAAAAAGCATCAGTGATAAATTGCATGGGCTTAGTAGGAAATTCGCCTTTGAATAATGACTAGTATTCATCATTTCAAAAAGAAAGAGAGCGTGGGTTGTGCACGCTACCCAGGTTATGGGTGGGGTTGGTTGGAGTGTGATGCTGAAACCAATAGGAATATATAGGCAAAGCAATGCATTAGCTCAAACAGAATCTATTGTGTAATCTATAGACAGGAGGAGAGGAGCTTTTTTATCTCGGCGAGAGCCTTATTGGCTTAAGTGCTTCTTCTTGGGGTGCAGTGTATAAACATTTTTTAAGGTGAAAATGAATTGCCAGGACTATATGTATGGGCCTATAGAGGATGAAAGGGTGTGCATACAAGTATGTGTGTGCATACGTGTGTGTGTGTGTGTGTGTGTGTGTGTGTGAGTGCTCCTTTGCTTTGAAGCATCAAGAAGACATATGCAGATTTCCCCTTTGTCTCTCTCAGAGTTCTTGCCAAGTGTGCTGGGTGCTTGGCTTCTGCTTGCAGACAAAATGCGGGCGGCATACTGCTGAGTGCAGAGAGGCCCGGCCTGAATACTCCTTGATTAAGGGAAATGAAAGCAGGCCGCTGCTTGGCTCGCTAATTGCTTCGATATCAAGTTCAAGCTGTTCGCTCTGAGGAATATTTTTTGTTGGTTTGGGCCTTCAGGGAAAACAATAAAGGCAATTAAGCCAAGAGGAATGGCCCCGGTAGTGTATTGATGCTGGAGCAGTTTTTACCCCCTCTGTTATGGGTTGCATGGCTTCTAACTAAATTCCTTATTTCAACTCCTGTAATAAGTAAAGTTGGTTCCCTTTTTTACTTTTTCCAGTAACTTTTATCACTTACTAATGTATCGGTTGGATATATTGGATAAAACTGGCCTCCATTCTCCCCATGCAGAGAAGAGCACCTCAAAGAATATTCTGTGTTGTAAATACTGTAACTGAAGGGATCTGTTTGTGGTTATGCAGCTTTTGCCAGCCCAGATGACACATCAGGATGCTGACATTGTATGTCATTCATTCATTTCAGTGACCCCATCCTCAAGAGTGAACTCGTGTTATTGACTCATACAGAGATCATACAAGAAGTGAGAAGCCAACAGCTGTGAGTGATCTCCTTGGGTGACCATTGTAAATCATAGTGGAGCAGCGTGATGAAGACATCTCACTTATTCGATTGAAACCCCAGCCCCATTTTTGCTAAAAGCGCCATGAATTGTGTGCTTACTGGTTATCTGGTCATTGTGTCCTGTTAAACCCTCTAGATCTAATTTCAAAACACCTGTAAGTGAGTGAGTGACAGCTACATCAAGTTTACAGACTTACAGAAAACAACTGAGCATTTTAACAGTGCCAACAGTTAGGAGGAAATTAGTTCATGAAATATATTGTGTTTATAAGCAGCAGAAGCAAGAAGTAATTATCAGAAAATATATATAGTCAGACAGTCAAAACAGGAAAAAAACAGTCTCAATAAAAGTTCCTCCTCCTGCTCTCTCCTCTCCTCTGTGTTTAAAGTTGTGGTAGTGGTAGTGTGTAGGTACTGTGTACGAGAGCTTTTCATTTCAGCTAGTTATTCAGTCTCCTAGCCAAAGTTGCCAAGGAATTGTGCTCCTGTCCTGTCCATCATATCAATAACACAAGATGAGGGTTTTGTTGGTTTGCCACGGCAGCAGGCAGGACCGCTCCCTGACCGCACATCACCGACACCGTCCCCGGCGGGGTTTCTATGACAACGTCTGGCCGTTGAGGCACTCCCGGCGCAGGCACTGTGCTGGCTTCCACCAGTCCCCATTGTGACAGCGGCAGATGGTGCAGTCGTCCACCTTCACTTCAATACCGGCTGGGATGATCGTCGTTCCAGCAAAGCAATTTGGACCTGCCTCATGGGAGGAAAGGACGAGAGCGAAAAGAGAAGGAGGGAGAGAGAGAGAGAGAAGGAAGAAAGGGGGAAAGGGGGGGGTAGAGAGAAGGAGAAATGAGTGTGGTGGTGGTTCTCTCGGGGGGGTTCTGTTAGAAGACGATGGCAGAGTGATGTGGAGAACCCTGCCTGGGGAGTTTTGAAGTCAGAACCGACGCACAGATCCTTTCACGGGCATGCACCGATGGGCTTGTTTTTGCAACACTAAAGCGCTTTTGTTAGCCTGGCTCTCCCTCGACGTAGAACGCTTTGCATCCTAATGCGCCGCGAGCAGAGGAGGAGAGAGGAGGAGGAGAGGAGGCTGGCAGACAGGGCAGGCGGCAGCTTGGCAGCACAGAGAGGGCTGGAGTATATACACGCGCACATACACACACACACACATATACACACACACACACACACAGAGAAAGCTGCTTTGAGAGGCAGGAGGGAGATGCTGTTAATCACTCCTAGTCTACATGGAAAGGCCTCCTCAACCTCTGTGGAAAGACCCTCCTGAACACAGAGCTACAGTGGCTTGCAAAAGTATTCACCCCCCTTGGCATTTTTCCTATATTGTTGCCTTACAACCTGGAATTAAAATGGATTTTGGGGGGGTTTGTCTCCCGAGTGGCGCAGTGGTCTAAGGCACTGCATCTCAGTGCTAGCTGTGCCACTAGAGATCCTGGTTCGTATCCAGGCTCTGTCGTAGCCGGCCGTGACCGGGAGACCCATGGGGCGGCGCACAATTAGCCCAGCGTCGTCCAGGGTAGGGGATGGAATGGCCGGCAGGGATGTAGCTCAGTTGGTAGAGCATGGCGTTTGCAGCGCCAGGGTTGTGGGTTCGATTCCGACGGGGGGCCAGTATGTATAACTGTAAGTCGCTCTGGATTAGAGCGTCTGCTAAATGACTAAAAATTTAAAAAAAATTGATTTACACAACATGCCAACCACTTGGAAGATGCAAATTATGTTTTAATGTGAATCAAACAAGAAATAAGACAAAAAAACTGAACTTGAGCGTGCATAACTATTCACCCCCCAAAGTCAATACTTTGTAGAGCCACCTTTTGCAGCAATTACAGCTGCAAGTCTCTTGGGGTATGTCTCTATAAACTTGGCACATCTATCCACTGGGATTTTTGCCCATTCTTCAAGGCAAAACTGCTCCAGCTCCTTCAAGTTGGATGGGTCCCGCTGGTGTACAGCAATCTTTAAGTCATACCACAGATTCTCAATTGGATTGAGGTCTGGACTTTGACTAGGCCATTCAAAGACATTTAAAGGTTTCCCCTTGAACCACTCAAGTGTTGCTTTAGCAGTATGCTTAGGGTCATTGTCCTGCTGGAAGGTGAACCTCCGTCCCAGTCTCAAATCTCTGGAAGACTGAAACAGGTTTTCCTCAAGAATTTCCCTGTGTCTAGCGCCATCCCATCCATCATTCCTTCAATTCTGACCAGCTTCCCAGTCCCTGCCGATGATGCTGCCACCACCATGCTTCACTATGGGGATGGTGTTCTCGGGGTGATGAGAGGTGTTGGGTTTGCGCCAGACAAAGCATTTTCCTTGATGGCCAAAAAGCAAAATTTTAGTCTCATCTGACCAGAGTACCTTCTTCCATATGTTTGGGGAGTCTCCCACATGGCTTTTGGCAAACACCAAATGTGTTTGCTTAATTTTGTCTTTAAGCAATGGCTTTTGTCTGGCCACTCTTCCTTAAAGCCCAGCTCTGTGGAGTGTACGGCTTAAGGTGGTCCTATGGACAATACTCCAATCTCCGTTGTGGAGCTTTGCAGCTCCTTCAGGGTTATTTTTGGTCTCTTTGTTGTCTCTCTGATTAATGCCCTCCTTGCCTGGTCCGTGAGTTTTGGTGGGCAGTCCTCTCTTGGCAGGTTTGTTGTGGTGCCATATTCTTTTCATTTTTTTAATAATGGATTTAATGGTGCTCCTTGGGACGTTCAAAGTTTCAGATATTTTTTTAGAACCCAACCCTGATCTGTACTTCTCCACAACTTTGTCCCTGACCTGTTTGTAGAGCTCCTTGGTCTTCATGGTGCCGATTGCTTGGTGGTGCCCCTTGCTTAGTGGTGTTGCAGACTCTGGGGCCTTTCAGAACAGGTGTATATATACTGAGATCATGTGACAGATCATGTGACACTTAGATTGCACACAGGTGGACTTTATTTAACTAATTATGTTACTTCTGAAGGTAATTGTTTGCACCAGATCTTATTTAGGGGCTTCATAGCAAATGGGGTGAATACATATGCACGCACCACTTTTCCGTTATTTATTCTTTTGAATTTTTTGAAACAAGTGATATTTTTCATTTCACTTCACCAATTTTGACTATTTTGTGTATGTCCATTACATGAAATCCAAATAATATCCATTTAAATTACAGGTTGTAATGCAACAAAATAGGAAAAACACCAAGGGGGATGAATACTTTTGCAAGGCACTGTACATTCTGCATTTCATGGCCTCAGCTCTCCTTCCTCAAATACAAAGCTAACACAGAGCTACAGTCTGCATGGAAAGGCCTCTCAGTCTTTCTAGAAAATATTCTTCAAACACAAAGCTTCCCTACATCATATTCCTACTAGTCTCTTTTAACTAGAGTTGCAAAGGGAGGGTATATTACTGGAAACTTTACAAGTTTACCAGTAAACTACCAGAATTTTGGTATCTTTCAAGGATTTTATGTCATCTATCACAAGACATCTAGTGGTGTCACAGGTGTCTGTAATTATCTCTGACCCTCTGTGTGGCCTTATCACATGTAAAATATATATAATAATTCAATAAGATGATAAAAATAAAAATAAATGACAGAGCTGTAAAACATTATCCTAAATATAAACCATCAACTTAGTGAATACCATTGGTGTCGGCATGACATATCCTTTATTTTTTTTACACACTTTTATTTATTTTATTATGTCAACATGTATTTTGTGTTAAACTGGTGGCAGTTGTGAAGAAAAGTCAATAGTTGGAAGAGTTGCAAAATTAACTGAAAATAATGCCAGTGTTGATTAGATATTTTTACATGAATTAGGCTAGTTACGTTCAACCATATGGTCTATCTACTAGAAGCTAATCGACAATTTAGACACAGATATAACACAATTCTTAATATACTGTATATGAATCCTTTATTATTATTTTTAAATATAAATGACCAAATTTACAATAGATCGCCATAGATTTTCTGTTAATTACCAAAATTACTAAAGATTCTGGTAACTTAGGTAATTACCAGTAGCTTTGCAACCCTACTTGCGACAGACTTAACAATTAATGTTGCTCAGCGTGCACGTGAGATTTGGTTCTGGGTGCTAAGATTAGGAAAGCCTAACAGCTTCTCTAGAAAGTCTTCCTCGAACAGAACTTCCCAGCACACAATAGCCTACCATACACCATACCAACATCTTATTACACCAGCAAATAATCCTGATAAACGATTAAGGCGGAATCTGTTTTTCCTTGAGTTTACATTAGTTTTGCGGTTCCCTTTTTTCTTCAGATAAGATATGTGTTCCTTTTATCCCAAGATTTATTTAATATCTACGGAAAAGCTAATTATCTCCAGATTGTGATTTTGATAATCAGATGGCTTGTGAATGACCTACCCTGCTGCCTTCTATGGGTGCGTCCTAATAAGATCTCCTTTCATCTGAAGTGTGCACTCGTTCACTACTTTGCAAAAATCTAAAGGCATTGGATTGGTGGAGGCATGGGTTAGTGGGAGTTTCCACCATATTTTGTATACCAGTCATTTAATTTCAAATCAGTGCAGGGAAGTGAACAAGTGCACACTCTGGGAGGAAGGAGAACAAGTGCACACTTTGGGAGCATGGAGATATATAAACCGGGATGTAGCCAAGGATTCATCATTTCCACTACCCTTGCAATCTCATAAATAACTATTCTACACAACAACCACAGTGATAGATTTTAGTATTCAGGTTTTGTACTCACAATCTTCAGGAAGCAGCACCTTTTCATTCTTCTGCTACAGGAGAGCATGCAGGTGGTGGCAGGAATTTTCTCTCTCCAGTTTTAATCATTAAAACGAAGCAATCAGTGGCTCAATTGGTGTGACGGTGACTTTGGAGCCGCTCTTTTAAACAGTCCAACAGAGATCTATAAAACCGTCTAGATTCGGGGAAGGGCGGGCCTTTCAGTCCAAACCTATACTGAGGATCGTTTCTAGCAGCAGAACACTTCCACCTACTCTCAGAGAAATGGCTTTACTGATTGATTTGTGTGATCAGCAAATTCACAATGACCTTGTCATTGTCCAAAATGATCAGGTCAAAAGTAGTGCACTATTTAAGGAATGGGTCCCATTTCAAATGCACCCTTGACTCTGTCTGTTCAAGCCACATAGGATAATATCATGAGTTTGGAGTGATCATTAGTAAAAACAGTAATAATAGACTTCTACACAATATAATAGGATACAAGCCCCACACATAGGAACCAATATACACAAGCAGTCAGGAAAGCAAAGGCTAACTTTTTGAAACAGAAATTTGCATCCTGTAGCACTAACTCCAAAAAGTTTTGGGACACTGTAAAGTCCATGGAGAATAAGAGCACTTCCTCCCAGCTGCCCACTGCACTGAGGGTAGGAAACACTATCACCACCGATAAATTTACAATAATCGAGAATTTCAACAAGCATTTTGCTACGGCTGGCCATGCTTTCCACCTGGCTACCACTACCCCGGCCACCAACTCTGCACCCTCCGCTGCAACTTGCCCATGCCCCCCCCCCCGCTTCTCCTTCACACAAATTCAAACAGCTGATGTTCTGAAAGAGCTGCAAAATCTGGACCCCTACAAATCAGTTGGGCTAGACAATCTGGACCCTTTCTTTCTAAAACTAGCCGCCGAAATTGTCGCAACCCCTATTACTAGCCTGTTCAACCTCTCTTTCGTAACGTCTGAGATCCCCAGAGATTGGAAAGCTGCCGCGGTCATCCCCCTCTTCAAAGGGGTGACACTCTAGATCCAAACTGTTACAGACCTATATCCATCCTGCCCTGCCTTTCGAAAGTATTTGAAAGCCAAGTTAACAAACAGATCACCGACCATTTCGAATCCCACCGTACCTTCTCCGCTATGCAATCCGGTTTCCGAGCTGGTCATGGGTGCACTTCAGCCACGCTCAAGGTCCTAAACGATATTATAACTGCGATCGATAATAGACAGTACTGTGCAGCCGTCTTCATCGACCTGGCCAAGGCTTTCGACTCTGTCAACCACCGCATTCTTATTGGCAGACTAAATAGCCTTGGTTTCTCAAATGACTGCCTCGCCTGGTTCACCAACTACTTCTCAGATAGAGTTCAATGTGTCAAATCGGAGGGCCTGTTGTCTGGACCTATGGCAGTCTCTATGGGGGTGCCACAGGGTTCAATTCTTGGGCCGACTCTTTTCTCCGTGTATATCAATGATGTCGCTCTTGCTGCTGGTGACTCTCAGATCCACCTCTACGCAGACGACACCATTTTGTATACATCTGGCCCTTCATTGGACACTGTGTTAACAAACCTCCAAACGAGCTTCAATGCCATACAACACTCCTTCAGTAGCCTCCAACTGCTCTTAAACACTAGTAAAACTAAATGCATGCTCTTCAATCGAACGCTGCTGGCACCCGCCCACCCGACTAGAATCACTACTCTCGACGGGTCTGACCTAGAGTATGTGGACAACTACAAATACCTAGGTGTCTGGTTAGACTGTAAACTCTCCTTCCAGACTCACATTAAGAATCTCCAATCCAAAGTTAAATCTAGAACCGGCTTCCTATTTCCCAACAAAGCCTCCTTCACTCATGCTGCCAAACATGCCCTCGTAAAACTGACTATCCTACCGATCCTTGACTTCGGCGATGTCATTTACAAAATAGCCTCCAACACTCTACTCAGCAAATTGGATGTAGTCTATCACAGTGCCATCCGTTTTGTCTCCAAAGCCCCATACACTACCCACCACTGTGACCTGTACGCTCTTGTTGGCTGGTCCTCACTACATGTTCGTCGTCAAACCCACTGGCTCCAGGCCATCTATAAATCACTGCTAGGCAAATCCCCGCCTTATCTTAGCTCATTGGTCACCATAGCAGCACCCACCCGTAGTCTGCGCTCCAGCAGGTATATCTCACTGGTCATCCCCAAAGCCAACACCTTTGGCCGCCATTCCTTCCAGTTCTCTGCTGCCAATGACTGGAACAAATTGCAAAAATCTCTGAAGCTGGAGACTCTTATCTCCCTCACTAACTTTAAGCATCAGTTGTCAGAGCACCTTACCGATCACTGCACCTGTTCACAGCCCATCTGAAATTAGCCCACCCAACTACCTCATCCCTATATTGTTATTTATTTTGCTCTTTTGCACCCCAGTATCTCTATTTGCACATAATCTCTTGCACATCTAGCATTCCAGTGTTAATACTAATTGTAATTATTTTGCACTATAGCCTATTTATTGTCTTACCTCCATAACTTGCTACATTTGCACACACTGTATATATATATATTTTCTGTTGTATTTTTTGACTTTTTGTTTTTTTACCCCATATGTAACTCTATGTTGTTGTTTTTAACGCACTGCTTTGCTTTATCTTGGCCAGGTCGCAGTTGTAAATGAGAACTTGTTCTAAACTGGCTTACCTGGTTAAATAAAGGTGAAATAAAAATAAAAAAACATGGGGGACATGAACCAGCAGAATTCTAAATATGCAATCACAAAACTTCAGTGTTTCTCGAAGGTCTAATATTTATTGCATTCTAATATCTTGTCTCCAGGCTCAATTCAAATTGAAGGCAGTCAATTCAGGAAGTAAACTCAAATTAAATTCAATAATGGAAAAAATGACATTTATTTTCAATGACTCTTCAATAAACTGAAAAGTACTTTTTAAAACTATTTATTTCAAAAGTTAAAAAATTTCTGAATCTTTTACTCAAATCACTTCTTGAATTGACCGCCTTCAATTCGAATTGAGCCCAACCCTGCTTTAGGCCTACAGTAAGCAGTCCTTAATGATAGTAGTATAGTCTCTTATTCTTCTTCCTCAGGGTACGCTATTGATTCAAGTCAAGGGTTTAACAGAGAGCCAGGCATCCAGAAAATGCCCCATGGACCAAATCTCAATTTCTGGCTTTTTCACGTAATACTCGAGTGAACACATCACTTTAAATATATAATACACCAAACACCCTCTAGTCTATCACCTGCTTCCAACACCTTGTGAGACTACTGTAAACCAAATCATAACCAGTATCTGCTGGACCAAACAAACCTAATGGCATGATCCAATATATAACACACCAAAAACCCTCTAGTCTACTACCTGCTTCCAACACCTTACCCACCACCTTAACTCACCCTCATCTACGCCCAGGACGAGTCTCCTCTCCTGTAATGATGTCTGCATAAAAAACATTACGCACATTACAACAATTCAACAATCATTTTCTACCACCACCTGCTTCCAACACCTTAACCACCTCAGCCTCATTTATGCCCAGGAACACTCTCCTCTCCTGGTCTACTCAGACATGATAAAAGCCCATAGATTGACCTGTACCTCAATGGACACATCATAAGCGAACTGTTGCCAAGCCCTAACTCCCATTGATCCACCATCCACCCTTAGTATAGCTGGCATGGTTTACAGACAAACCAGGCAGAGGTTGATGAGAGAAGTGGGCATCGAGCAGCCCTGCCAAGTGTGGTTGTTTACAACTGGAGAGTCACAGCAGGAGGAAGGCACAGGATGCTTCCCAAATGACACCCTATTCCCTTTATAGTGCACTACTTTTGACCAGCGCCCTGTTCAAAAGTAGTGCACTATAAAGAGAATATGGTGCCATTTGGGACGCATCCACAAGCAAGGACACAGTCTCCACTGCCTATCACTGCAGAAGATGGACAAGACAAGGCTCTGGGACTTTAGGACGTTGCGCCATTCAAAGCCAATGCTTGTCTGTCAGGGCTGTCAACAGGGATGCATGTTACCTGTTCACAGCTGTCTCTATGTTGTCACATGAGTGTCCACCAGGAAGTTACAGTGACAGACAGGTCAGATGAACAGTAATAGACAGAAGCTGATAAGACTAGCAAATTCCCATGTGTATTTCCACTGTAAAACTGAAAAACAACTTTATGTAGGCTACATTTACATTATTCAGCATGTAAATCCATATCTAAATCAAATTCATATAAGTTAAATTTGCTGCGCAAAAATAACAATGGCATGGAACTATATTTAACAATCAATTTTCGCTATAGTCCTTTCAATTAATTATAACACAGAAATGGATTACCCCTCCACAGTTTTCTTAATCTAGTAATTTTTGAATCACCCAAATTTGATTTAGCCTATGTTGTTGGATGCACTTTCTGGCCATGGGCATGGTTGTTCATGCGGTAGTTATAATGTATCACTTGGTCAAACGTTCATTAAAAGGTCTGCGGCGAAAGCCGGGAGCAAACGAGTTGGGTACAGGGCTAGACATAATTTTTACATGCAAATGTGATTGGATACAGCGTTTGATTATTGAAATATCACCGACAATTTAACTTCAGAGTTGCTTTTTTCTTTCTGAGGGCTAATCGGGGACATTTCCGGGGACAGATCTAGCCAGGGACAGGCCACCAAAATCGGGGACTGTCCCTGGAAATCGGGGAAGTCTGGTCGCGTTATCTGAGGGGTCATATGGAAATGTGTTTCCAGAGCTTGGCATAGCTCTGTGAGCATGCAAAACAGTGGGATCAGAAAGTGTGTGTGTGTGTGTGTGTGTGTGTGTGATCACATCCGCGTGTGCTTCAGAGACTTGCGTATCCTAACTGTAAGTTGCTCTGGATAAGGACGTGTCCTAAATGGCTAAAATGTATAGGTAAATATAGTAAATAGGGTGCCATTTGGTATGCATACTATCTGTCCAATCTGAGGGAGGCTTTGTAGGCTTGAAGCTGGCCATCATCTCAAGAGCAGGCGAATTGAAAAGGCATGTCTCTCTGTCCCCTGCAAACTCCTAAAGACGTCCAATTGGAATAGGGTACAAGAGTGGATCTATCCTCCCACAGTACACCAGGAATGAGCATTACAGTAAATACTCCTCCTGCACACACACACACACACACACACACACACTCCAGGCTCAAGAGAATAATCTTGCCAGAGCTGAGCGTGGTTTCTTAGGGGGCTGGAGATGGCAGGCAGGCTCCTTTAAATGCCACCGCCACAAGGGCGTCACCGTATCCTGTCTGTGTGGATTAGTGCTTCCTCCAGCTGCAGGCCCAGTGTGTGGGTATGTGTGTGCTTGGGTATCTGTGAGTGTGTGTGTGTGTATCGTATGTTTGTGTGTTGCGCGCACGCTCGTGTGTGTGTGTGTGTGTATGTGTGTGTACTAGCATTTTCCTTGTACACCTTACAGCTTCGTTACCCTCTGTCAGAGAGCTTAGCCTATATAGGTCAAACTACGCCACAAAGGAAAATACGCAGTCATTTTAAGGAAGATAATATTTTGATTTCCTCTGAAGTCTAAATTGGGAAATATATTTATTGTATTTATTCTATCTATCTATCTATCTATCTATCTATCTATCTATCTATCTATCTATCTATCTATCTATCTATCTATCTATCTATCTATCTATCTATCTATCTATCTATCTATCTATCTATCTATCTATCTATCTATCTATCTATCTATCTATCTATCTATCTATCTATCTATCTATCTATCTATCTATCTATCTATCTATCTATCTATCTATCTATCTATCTATCTATCTATCTATCTATCTATCTATCTATCTATCTATCTATCTATCTATCTATCTATCTATCTATCTATCTATCTATCTATCTATCTATCTATCTATCTATCTATCTATCTATCTATCTATCTATCTATCTATCTATCTATCTATCTATCTATCTATCTATCTATCTATCTATCTATCTATCTATCTATCTATCTATCTATCTATCTATCTATCTATCTATCTATCTATCTATCTATCTATCTATCTATCTATCTATCTATCTATCTATCTATCTATCTATCTATCTATCTATCTATCTATCTATCTATCTATCTATCTATCTATATCTATCTATCTATCTATCTATCTATCTATCTATCTATCTATCTATCTATCTATCTATCTATCTATCTATCTATCTATCTATCTATCTATCTATCTATCTATCTATCTATCTATCTATCTATCTATCTATCTATCTATCTATCTATCTATCTATCTATCTATCTATATATTCTGCTATGAGCAATATCCTGAGTGGATACTCTTGTGTGGAATTCCTTCTGATTGAGAATGCACTGAAAAGGCCTTTCCTGTCTCTTGCATTTGAAAAGCCTTTTCTGTGTTTTTTGGTCATTGTTTACTTGGAGCTAGTTTGATCAACCATCAGTTCAGACCCTCGATTGCATTTTCCTTTGATAGAGTTAGCCTATACTACGGCAAAATCATCATCATGAATTCCGACCAGCAAGACTATACCATCACAGTGGATATTTGGTTCAGGTAACAAAATATACATAATCAGATGATAATTAAATAATTATGACATTCCAGCATATAACATTCATGATCCTTGATTGTCCCAGTTGTCTATTGATCAATCCAGCCCTTGAGGCTAATGAAACCAAATGAGCCACAACCAGACCACACCTCTCTCTCTCTCTCTCTCTCTCTCTCTCTCTCTCTCTCTCTCTCTCTCTCTCTCTCTCGATCATGCAGAGGTAAAACATCTGTCCCCTTGGATTGGGCTGGCTCAGCCATATCTCCTGCCCTGACTCCTATAACTAGCCAATGAGCCATCGGAATTCTATAATTATAATTTGGGGATTGGTTGCGGCTGACAAGGGCATCAGGGCAACAGGGAGATAAAGGGCCCTCCAGGGGCCCATTACGAGCATCCCACACACACACACACACACACACGCGCGCACACACAAACACACACACACACACACACACACACACACACACACACTGTTATGCTCTCTCTGGATGCCCTGTAATCAATGGGCCTATCTGAGCCAGTGTTTTTTCTGCTTAGTGTGTTGTATTTAATTAAAGCAGTTAGTATTGTCCTCATTAGCAGTCGGGCAGCCCCCCAAGGTAATGATTTTGATATAAAACATAAAACACTGAAAGAGACTGAAGACTGATCATCAAAAGATAGACATAGAGAAAGAGATAATCTTTTGGTTGGTTTCGATGTCATCAAAGTGTAATTATTCGTTGTGTGTGTGTGTGTGTGTGTGTGTGTATTTTGGTTGAGTTTGAAACAGTTACAGGTTTCACGTTTATTTGTGTAATGAATGTGTAATGAATAAAATGGAAATGTTACACTCACAAAAAAAAACTACAAGATCAGCAAGAAATATACAACTCCACTAGCCTCGTTCATCATTCTGAAACAATGGTGAGCACAGCGTCAGTCTGATTTACCAGCCTACATATACAGTTGAAGTCGGAAGTTTACATACACCTTAGCCAAATACATTTAAACTCAGCTTTTCACAATTCCTGACATTTAATCCTAGTAAGGATTCCCTGCCTTAGGTCAGTTAGGATCACCACTTTATTTTAAGAATGTGAAATGTCAGAATAATAGCAGAGAGAATGATTTATTTTAGCTTTTATTTCTTTCATCACATTCCCAGTGGGTCAGAAGTTTACATATACTAATTTAGTATTTGGTAGCATTGCCTTTAAATTGTTTAACTTGAGTCAAATGTTTCGAGTAGTCTTCCACAAGCTTCCCTCAATAAGTTGGGTGAATTTTGGCCCATTCCTCCTGACAGAGCTGGGTGTAATGGAGTCAGGTTTGTAGGCCTCCTTCCTCGCACATGCTTTTTCAGTTCTGCCAACACATTTTCTATAGGATTGAGGTCAGGGATTTGTGATGGTCACTCCAATACCTTGACTTTGTTGTCCTTAAGCCATTTTGCCACTACTTTGGAAGTATGCTTGGGGTCATTGTCCATTTGGAAGACCCATTTGCGGCCAAGCTTTAACTTCCTGACTGATGTCTTGAGATGTTGCTTCAATATATCCACATAATTTTCCTTCCTCATGATGCCATCTATTTTGTGAAGTGCACCAGTCCCTCCTGCAGCAAAGCACCCCCACAGCATGATGCTGCCACCCCCGTGCTTCACGGTTGGGATGGTGTTCTTCGGCTTGCAAGCAACCCCCTTTTTCCTCCAAACATAACGATGGTCATTATGGCCAAAAAGTTATATTTTTGTTTCATCAGACCAGAGGACATTTCTCCAAAAAGTACGATCTTTGTCCACATGTGCAGTTGCAAACCGTAGTCTGGCTTTTTAATGGCGGTTTTGGAGCAGTGGCAGTTATGTCGATATAGGACATGTTTTACTGTGGATATAGATACTTTTGTACCTGTTTCCTCCAGTATCTTCACAAGGTCTGTTGTTCTGGGATTGATTTGCACTTTTCGCACCAAAGTACGTTCATCTCTAGGAGACAGAACATGTCTCCTTCCTGAGTGGTATGACGGCTGCGTGGTCCCATGGTGTTTATACTTGCGTACTATTGTTTGTACAGATGAATGTGGTACCTTCAGGCGTTTGGAAATTGCTCCCAAGGTTGAACCAGACTTGTGGAGGTCTACAATCTTTTTTCTGAGGTCTTGGCTGATTGTTTTAGATTTTCCCATGATGTCAAGCAAAGAGGCACTGAGTTTGAAGGTAGGCCTTGAAATACATCCACAGGTACACCTCCATTTGATTCAAATGATGTCAATTAGCCTATCAGAAGCTTCTAAAGCCATGACTGGAATTTTCCAAGCTGTTTAAAGGCACAGTGAACTTAGTGTATGTAAACTTCTGACCCACTGGAATTGTGATACAGGGAATTATAAGTGAAATAATATGTCTGTAAACAATTGTTGGGAAAATTACTTGTGTCATGCACAAAGTAGATAAGTCCTAACCGACTTGCCAAAACTATAGTTTGTTAACAAGAAATTTGTGGAGTGGTTGAAAAACAAGTTTTCATGATTCCAACCTAAGTGTTTGTAAACATCCGACTTCAACTGTACACAACAACCAGCAATGCAATTGTAAGGTTGATGTACAAAAAGTTTGTGAGTAAAACTGGTGTGTTTGTGTGTCCGAAAGACACAACTGGAAGAGCCCTTACCGTTTTTACAGATGGGACAGCACTGTTCTGGCTCGTAGACTGGGTTGACACACTCTGGGACGGCACAGTCAGAGACCACACAGTGCACCTCGTTATTTGGTTCACAGCGACACCACTCACAAGGCGAGGGCTGGAGGGAGAGGGGGGGAGGGAGAAAATGGAGAGAAAAGAGGAAAGAGATATTTGAATTGCATTTGAAAACCAATCATCTTACCATTGTTAATATCAAGTTGGTTTCCCTGACAATAAAAAGCCTTGAAAACCTACAAGGTTTATTCGACTGAACATTAAAAAGATCAACCCATGGTCACAGTGAGATGTCTGTAGGGTTACTCATTACAACTAATTTGTAAATCCACTTAAACTCCACTTGAAAACAATGCTTAGTCTACTCAACCTTGGGGGGCATTCTAAAAACAGAGTGATTGAATTGGAACATATCAATCAAGCCACATAAACCTGGGTATGTTTCCAATTGCCCCTCTCTACCTATTGAGATTCAACTGCTACCTAATGTCATGGCCAGGTCTCCTACTGGAAAATAGATATTGTATCTCCATTGGACTGAGAGAACTTAACCCACTTGAAACAGAATGAACTCCAACAGTCGTTGTCAAGCCATGTCTGCATAAGCAGAAACAGTTTGTTTACCCACTGACCACATTTTAATCATAGTTTGTACTACAGGCCTTTTGTTGTGTAGAATGTATGCCGTAATGTTGTAAGCTACAGTGAAAGCAATTCACAATGACAAAACTATCTTTCATTTGCACATTCACACACAGCAAGTGGTTTCCTTTTAGCAATATTTAAAGTCCTTGCAGCCCCGATGGCCTTTTCTCTGGCCCAACACCCAAAGTGTGCCAATTAAACACATTTCCGTATGAGTCAACATCTCTCTGGCTACGTCTCAAATGGCTCCCTATTCCCTATATAGTGTACTACTTCTGACCAGAGGTCTATGGGCTCTGGTCAAAACTAGTGCACTATAAAGGGAGTAGGGAGCCATTTGAGATGCAGATAGAGAGATGTGCCTCGCTGGCTGGCTGGTGTGTGTGTGTATATTTGTATTTGTATTTATTATGGATCCCCATTAGCTGCTGCCAAGATAAAATTAAGGCAGTTATAGATTTTATAACAGATTTCACAACATATTAAGTGTGTGCCCTCAGGCCTCTACTCTACTACCACATATCTATAACACAAAATCCATGTGTACATGTGTGTATAGTGCGTATGTTATCATGTGTTTGTATGCATGTGTCTATGGTTGTGTTGCTTCACAGTCCCCGCTGTTCCATAAGGTGTTTTTTATCTGTTCTTTAAATCTAATTTTACTGCTGGCATGAGTTACTTGATGTGGAATAGATTTCCATGTAGTCATGGCTCTGTGTAGTACTGTGCGCCTCCCATAGTCTGTTCTTGACTTGGGGATGTGAAGAGACCTCTGGTGGCATGTCTTGTGGGGTATGCATGGGTGTCCGAGCTGTGTGCCAGTAATTCAAACAGACAGCTCGGTGCATTTAACATGTCAATACCTCTCACAAATACACATATTTGTTACAAGTATTTGTGTGTGTGAGTGTGAGTCAGGGTCAATAGGGTAGTGATGAGAGAGAGAGGTGAGCCCTGAGCCCTCTCAGTAGCCAGGGTGTTTAAACTTTGTACATTGTGTAATTGCCAAACTGAGACTGTCTATTCCTTCAAATTGAATGAATTACACTGTTTGGCCTCAGAGCCTAGGACTTGTGAACTTATCCATGGACATGCTCCCTAATTGTGCTGAACTCAATGTTAAACAAGAGCAAACAAACAAGTTTGTGTCTGAGGGTGAAATGGCAGTTTTTAATTGTCAACTTAAACTGTATGACTTTTACTGAGACGGACCTCACTATTAGTAATACCATACTATCTCCATGTAATTACCACTTTATCCTGTGTAAATTGCTACCCATATTCCTATAGAACCAAATCTTTGGTGAGATTAAATCTTGGTTTTGAGTGCGCTGGCCTATTGGTTCACCTGACAGGCAAACCAGTTTACTTTAATATAAATCAAAGACACAATTCATAGAGAATCTGTTCAAAGTTGAACAAATAACTAGAATCTCAGTAGCATCCCTGGGATTGAACTGACTACTTTATTGGCTGGGTGCTGGTCAGCACACATAAAGCACTTTTTATCTGCAGACTGTTGGTCTGTTTGTAACATTTCCAACAGATAAAATATATTTAAAGGTCTTTGAAATCGTTATATAACTGATATCACTGATGATGAAACATAGCTAAATACGTAGTTATTGAACAAAATGTAATCTGGTGAGATTAAATCTTGTTTTTTCAGTGCACTAGTCTGGGGTCCCCTGATTTAACCAAACAAAACCAAATAAACAATCCATAGAGAATTAAACAAACAACAACAATCTCAGTTACATCCCTGGGATTGAACGGATGTCTGCTTGCAGTACTTTATTGGCTAAGTGCTGGTCAGCATACATAAACAATTCTCAATCACCAATCTGACTGCAACATTTCCAACACATAAGATACATTTAAAGGGCTATGAAATCTCTATACAACTGTAGCATTGAAATAATGATCTTACAGAACCTTTAGAAGACGTGAGCTGTCAGACAACTCAAGCATCCTCTGCATGTAACTAGTAAAACGCCATTTCATGATACAGACTTTCATGAAACCTGCCATATTCACAGGTTTCTTCCATTTTTCAAACACTACCAGCCTCTTCAACTTGTGATACCTGTGATTGACATTTGAATAAGAAAAATTTTCATGCAATTTATCTTTTCACATACCTATAACTTTTTCCCTTTCTCAGCACTAGATGTACAGTAAAATGCCTTAAGTGTTCTGTATGTAAATGGGTGGATTTATTTAGCTGACTGTCCTTTTGGTGAATTTGCTTGATATGGTGCCAAATCTATGGGGGAGGTGATGACTCCGAAACATGCTAAAAGTTCAAACACTGACAACAAGCATTCACTGAACTCTATTCAGCATCATTTAATCAACATTTTAAAAAATGATTTATGGCATAGATAGAAGATGAGAAATTGCACACTACTCCTCCAGGGACACATTAGATATGGATGGTTGAATTCAACTGAAGCTATTATTTATTTTATTTTTCCAAGTTGTGTTTCTTCCCTACTGTATTTGTTCATGTGCTGTCAGGGTTTCTCTTACGAAGACTTTAAGATTAATTTATTCAATGGAATCAACCTGAATAACTTCATATATCTCTGTAATCATGACACGACAAACACATTAAATACCATTTCTTGACTGGTTGCATTGTTAAACATTTGATACATCTGAAATGACAGTATATTTAGCCTTAACGGAAATTACCCTTTCCATACTGTACATCTTTATCTCAATAATACATTGCAGGCCAGTGCACGCGTCCATCAATGTATTTACTGTAACAGGGCTAGAGTGCTTTCAATGCAACCTTGTGTGAGATTTATTGTACTGTGAAGTGGATTCATGCCCCGGTCTGTAAGTACTACAGTAACTCACAAAATAAAGTAGAACACCAAGACTATATTTAGCCGTGCCGAGGGGTGTGTTAGTATGTTTCTGAATCAAACTATGTGGTGATTTGTGATCCCATCCACGTTCATATTAAAGTGAACTGACCATCAACACTGCAATAGAGACTGTAGTAGTGGAACTCTGAGACTGTTGGGATGAGGGAGATGAGGAAGATGCAGACAATAGTCAAACTCTCTGGGGTGTAGATAAGGATGTAGTTTGGAGTGAAGGAGAGGGGTGGGGAAAGTCATGCAGTTGCAGGGTGCTGGCAAGAGTGATGAGAGTTATGGATAGCCAACATACATGCTAGTGACGCCCACGTCAAAACATCTTATCTTAGCAGGGTGATGGAGTGCAGAGAGGAGAGGTGGAGTGGAGATGGGAGATGAAGGGATGAGAGAGGAGAGGTGAAGTAGAGATGGTAGATGAAGGGATGAGAGAGGTGAAGTGGAGATGGGAGATGAAGGGATGAGAGAGGAGAGGTGAAGTGGAGATGGTAGATGAAGGGATGAGAGAGGTGGTGGAGATGGGAGATGAAGGGATGAGAGAGGAGAGGTGAAGTGGAGATGGGAGATGAAGGGATGAGAGAGGTGAAGTGGAGATGGGAGATGAAGGGATGAGAGAGGAGAGGTGAAGTGGAGATGGTAGATGAAGGGATGAGAGAGGTGAAGTGGAGATGGGAGATGAAGGGATGAGAGAGGAGAGGTGAAGTGGAGATGGTAGATGAAGGGATGAGAGAGGTGAAGTGGAGATGGGAGATGAAGGGATGAGAGAGGAGAGGTGAAGTGGAGATGGGAGATGAAGGGATGAGAGAGGTGAAGTGGAGATGGGAGATGAAGGGATGAGAGAGATGAAGTGGAGATGGTAGATGAAGGGATGAGAGAGGTGAAGTGGAGATGGTAGATGAAGGGATGAGAGAGGTGGTGGAGATGGGAGATGAAGGGATGAGAGAGGAGAGGTGAAGTGGAGATGGGAGATGAAGGGATGAGAGAGGTGAAGTGGAGATGGGAGATGAAGGGATGAGAGAGGAGAGGTGAAGTGGAGATGGTAGATGAAGGGATGAGAGAGGTGAAGTGGAGATGGGAGATGAAGGGATGAGAGAGGAGAGGTGAAGTGGAGATGGTAGATGAAGGGATGAGAGAGGTGAAGTGGAGATGGGAGATGAAGGGATGAGAGAGGAGAGGTGAAGTGGAGATGGTAGATGAAGGGATGAGAGAGGTGAAGTGGAGATGGGAGATGAAGGGATGAGAGAGGAGAGGTGAAGTGGAGATGGGAGATGAAGGGATGAGAGAGGTGAAGTGGAGATGGGAGATGAAGGGATGAGAGAGATGAAGTGGAGATGGTAGATGAAGGGATGAGAGAGGTGAAGTGGAGATGGGAGATGAAGGGATGAGAGAGGAGAGGTGAAGTGGAGATGGTAGATGAAGGGATGGAAGTATCCAAAGTCAGATACAGACACACAAGGCAACCTTTTTTGTTTAGCTTTTATTTACCTTAGTCAATAACTAATATAAAGTTAGTTATGAAGGGAAGTTGCTCAAACTAGTTCAAAGCTCCAGTTCTCTCTGGCCTACGTTTGTGTCTCGTTTGTGGCTTAATCAGCATTTCAAATTAAAACAATGTTTTTTCCTCAGGCAAATTGGATAGGAAAATCTATTTGTGCAACTCATTTTAGATGCGTTTTATAGCAATAGGTGTCAGTGCTGAAGAGCACAGTCACTAATTAGGATGTGCACTGTGTGGGTGGTGGAGGGGGTTTGTGTGTGTGTGCCTGCATGCATGCATGTGTGTGTGTGTGTGGGTGTATATGTGCGTGTGTATGTTCTTTCACCCATTATATCTTTTTTTTAATGTGCAAAAGGTGATATATTAGTTAATTACTTTGTAAAACAAGCAATTTTCGGACGCTGACGTATGGTCTGGATTTCCTGTAATATTTGTGATTGTGAAAGGCACTGTATTTTGTTGTGGAACTTCTACTGCAGTCATTCACTTCTGAGTCTGATCAGTGTTTAAAAAGCTGTTGCAATGCCCTTATACAAATGTGGGCAGTTGAGAGAGAGCTGAAAGATATTCAACCTTCAGAATAGAACCTTAAACGTGACATTTTGTCAAAATGTAACTTTAGTAAATCACAGCATTTTTTGGTGGAACTTCTGCTGATGTCACTTCTGTTGTGAGTCTGCTTTCTTATTCAGTAGATTCAAAGCTGTCTCGTTTGGGTTCCCATGTCAATAGACTGTGTCTAATCTGTCTCTCTTGGGTTCCCATATCAGTAGACTGTCTCTAATCTGTCTCTCTTGGGTTCCCATATCAGTAGACTGTCTCTAATCTGTCTCTCTTAGGTTCCCATGTCATTAGACTGTGTCTAATCTGTCTCTCTTGGGTTCCCATGTCAGTAGACTGTGTCTGATCTGTCTCTCTTGGGTTCCCATATCAGTAGACTGTCTCTAATCTGTCTCTCTTAGGTTCCCATGTCATTAGACTGTGTCTAATCTGTCTCTCTTGGGTTCCCATGTCATTAGACTGTGTCTAATCTGTCTCTCTTGGGTTCCCATGTCATTAGACTGTGTCTAATCTGACTCTCTTGGGTTCCCATGTCATTAGACTGTGTCTAATCTGTCTCTCTTGGGTTCCCATGTCATTAGACTGTGTCTAATCTATCTCGTTTGGGTTCCCATGTCATTAGACTGTGTCTAATCTGTCTCTCTTGGGTTCCCATGTCAGTAGACTGTGTCTAATCTGTCTCTCTTGGGTTCCCATGTCATTAGACTCTGTCTAATACATCTCTTTCATAACAATATGTGTAGTAATGCCTAGGAGCAGAGAGCTACAGAATCTCTACAGAACCTTCATCATTTAGCCTTAATCATGCCATTTTGTCAAAATGTATCTTTAGTAAATCGGTGTATTTGGATTAGAAGTCAGAAACTATATTCAAGAGCCTCAACATTATGCACCAACAAAACAAATCAGTGTGGCTTGTAGGATTATGGTTACTTTTTGTGTCTGTTTTTGAATCGATGGGGACTCAACAACAAAAGTCCTTGAGGTCCTTCACGCCCCCTCTCTGTAACCCTCTCCCCTAAGGATCTCAGTCAGGAGCATGAATGGGATGGGGATTGATCTGAGTTCACATCCCAGCCCTATAGCCTGTTCTGTCCTGTTCTGTTCTGTTCTGTCCTGTTCTGTCACGTCCTGCCAGCCTGGGACATAGATATAGAACAGTTGTTTTATCTCTATGGCCTGGGATCTGAACTCACCCTATATCTCCTGGTTCTTGATTGGAGCTGTGCTGCAGAGTCTGGGGCTGAGGCTGGGGGAAGGGCCGGGGGTAGTACAGGCGCGACGGCGGGAGCCACGACGGGCGGACTGGTCCCTTCCTCGTCGGATGGGGAACCCTGTAGGTGAAACACCTACCGAGGGTGAGTGGCACAACTCTCTCATATACTCTTATGTACTCTCTTTTTGATATACTTATACTCTCTCTCTCTCTCTATCTTATATCTATCTTATATACTACAAAACATACATCTAAAATGAAAGTATATTTAGCATCGACGGTGAGTGGCACAACTCTACTGAGAGTGGGCTATAGTATACAGCACAGCAGAGCCCCCGTCACCCAACTGTCCACCAGACTTAATAAAGTAGCTTCACTCCAACTACATTACATCTACATAAATAATGGACCACTGCCCAACAGAGACTGACTCAGCATTCTGCGGATGGAAAGATTCACTTTCTGACGAATTAGGTCTTTAAGGCAGGAGCATATTTCTTAACAGACTACAGGGCACCATCCATGATCAATCAATGGTTAGAGAGTCATTCCTTATCAATGGGTTTTATTACTGACATGGCATCTATAGAATGTAACTCTGAGACACTTGCTATGGGTAATGCACAAATTATTGACATTCCCTATTCCATCAGTGAATTAGTATCTATGAGACACATAAGATGTTGGACAAGGTAGTGATATAGTCTAGTCTATGAGATTAAAACCTGCCTTTTGGGTGTTAGACGTACTGCTCATGTTCCAAAGCCCCAGTGTTTCTATCATGCTCCCTATGGCTGCATGCCTGCTTGTTTAGAAGAGATATCAGAGAGATCTCCAACCTTATAAAGATCTAACCTGCCTTGTGGGTCTTAAAGATGCTGATCTCTGTTGGACTCCTTCCCCGCCTGCTGTGTTCAGTAAACAAGGAGCTCTGCATAAAGCGCCAGGACGGGGGCAAAGGAAATGCCAACCAGCACTGTCGGTATCCTCTTAATTGGGGCTTTCTTTAGAAGCTACTGACACCCTTTGATTTCTGTTAACTCCGCTGGACACCATGCAGTGCTTGTTTTATACAGTAATTCAAAGAGATATAATACTTTCATATGTCTTTCATGCTGTCATAAATAGGCATTTTCATGCTGGACACAACCATGGTTTTATGACTTTAGCTTCCTCAAATCATCAGATTCCTGTCACGCATCAACAATCCCACAACAGTGATCTGATCGAAGCTTTGAAGTTGTGGTCAATGGCCATCCTTGCCTATATCAATTATTTATCTAAACTAACTGAAGAGTGGCCATTTTTATTGTTCCAGTCACAGTTTCCACTCTCTGTTCTGGCTCCACGTGTAATTTCTCTGTTGAGAAAATCAATAGGAACAAATGAATGGTTTTTCAAGAGGCGGAAAATGTCCTTCCCTCTCGCCGGGCCCCGCCACTCAAGGTTAGTGGGGATTGGAGGTTGAGATGCACTATTGATGGACTTGATCTCACATCAAACCAGCAGGCTTTAGACACGCTCACAGGCCTCTCTCTCTCTCTCCCTGAGGGGTGCATGGCTGTGCATCCCAATACAGGGCTAAGAGGCTTCGTTGACGTGCCGCTCGTTCGCTCAACACCGATCCACCCATGGGCCCTGATCAAACTAGTGCACTAGAAAGGGAATAGGGTGCCATTTGGGACACACACCCAGTCACCGACCACAATGGATTAAGTACACAGGTGTAAAGGGCTGATCTCTCACAACCTTATTAGAAATGCACTGCTTCACTGAAGTCGCCCATACTAATTAGCTAATGCCAGGCCTCTTGTTGGAGATGTAAGAGCATTGTAAGTGATATGGAGCTGTCTAGAATTAGTGGCAGGTGTATCGCTTGGGATGAGCAATCACAGTTTGATTTAATTGAATTGAGTTGAAGAATATGATCAAGGACTAAGGAGGAACATGGATATTAGGATAATCAAATGAACTACCTGGCCTTTTTGAGAGATTTGATTTCTTGGAAACAAAATTACAAAGAATAACGTAACAGAAACAGACAACTATGGACTATGGTCTATGCCCCTCAAACTCAACTCTGGACCTCGAAGCCAGTTCTACTGCTTTTTTTCATTGTTCCCTGATTTAGACCTGGGAAACCAGGTGGGTGCAATTAAGTTTAAGTAGAACAGAAAACTAGCAGGCCCAGGAACTTGTTGTGTAAGAGTTGAATACCCTTGGTCTCTGTGTTGCATTTACCACCAACCTAGACACACTTGTATACCAAACTTCACAGGAATACTTTAGGGACCATGCTTTTCTGGGGAATGGAAATGGAACATTAGCATAATTTTATATTATGCTAACCATCACACAAGTGGATGATTGGGGACACAGTATAGTTTCACAAAAGCGTAAATGAAGTCAATGTCATTGGTCACCTCATGCACTAAAATGCTAAATCATAATGGAAACTACCCAAACTATACAATCAAGTTCCATCACCCGTAGAGCTCAATCATGTGCAATTGTGTTACAGGGTTTGAGCAGAAGTACTTTAGGTTGGTCTTTATATTACAACACATTTTCAGTTAAAGTAAGTCAAACAAAAGATTTCGAATGAGATCATCTTTGCTCTCTTCTATAAAATGTCCTTAAATTGTTTAATTTCATTACATTTCTTTATAATCTGCAGTAAAAAAATTATGAGTCCTGTAATTAGTGTTGTATATGTTTTAGTGACATGTGGACTGAAACAATGTTATCTCTTACTGACATTCAGTCGAGTCATCTCATCATGTTTATTTGGTATAAAGAGGATTAGGGAGGTGTCATGGGAATACCCTGATCATCTAGCTATTTACTAGAACATCTCCTATTTCACATCACTGAACAGGATTGATTCGGATTTACATTGTAGTGTACAACAACTAACAACTACCCATTACTATTCAGGGCATATCTCTGGTTTTGTTTATGTTTGTCATGTCAGTGCTGCTGTTACAGTATTCAGCTCATTGTGTATTCACCAGGTGTTTCCTCCTGTCACTGTGACAGGTCAAAAAAATGCATCTTCTGAGGGGAAAGTTGGCACAATTCCTTCTCATATTTAGAATGAATGCTGCATTATCCAGCATAGTTCTAGTAAACACTGCTGGGTATAGGCAACAGTATATGGGTCTGAAAAATGCAAGTGAAAATTGACTTATTCCTGGCCCCTACTCTATTTTTTTAATCTGTCGGTCAACTGACTCACTCACAGCAAAATATAAAGAGCAGCACTATAGTATAGGCTATTTTTATAAGCCAGTAATAAGCAACACTAATGGTGTTAATCATTTGTCAGTATAGACTAGGACTGTCCACGCCAACACTAAATGACTCTGCCCTCTTCTCCTGCTCTCACCCGACTGACGCATACCCCTCCTACGCTGACAATGTGCTACAGCCTCTTCCACCATGTAATGTCCGACTCCAACACAACTAATTGCCATGATTAATAATCATATACTATAAATAGATCAGCCCAGTTGAGGCTTGAAGGCAGGCCTGGGTATGGGTTTCATTCAGTATGGTAGACAAGCCTACTTCAAGCATGACACAATAATACTCAAACCATGGCTCAAAACATCTCCAGTTTGCCATTGATGAATTTGCTTGCTTGGGGAATCTCCAAGCCCATTGATACAGTGTGAGGCGCCTGTAGTTATTATGCAGCACATAGTTTCATAACTAATCAGTCATTTCCTTTAAATAGGACAGATGTCAAATAACGCAGTGAGTTAATGAGTTCGTGTTGCACTGTGACTCTACACACAGAATAGATTAAATGGATTATCCTACCAGCAGAGACCATTGAGGGGAAACAAAATACCAGTTATAGTTGTCCCTCTCCATCTGGCATGGCCATGCAAATCTTTACACTTACTATGTTATGAGAGGGCAAACATTACAATCATTTTTTGAGTGGAATGGTTGTTGGGGTTGCAACAATTATGCAGTCAACACTGCTGCATTGTTTTGATCACATTCAATTGTTCTCGCTCAGCTCATTACCTAATTAAGCAAAACGAATTATATGCCTGATTATGGTGTGCATCCAAATGAGAAATTAACATTTTAAATGATTACAAACGACTGATCAATAGACAATGCAAATTAAGACAAAAAACACAAAACATCCCTACCTTAAATTCCTCCAGGATCTTGTAAGTTTTCCCCCGGTATTCACAAAAGTTTTTAACCTCCTTGCATTCCGGACAGCATCCATTGTGCTCCACTTTTGTGCACTTCGGGTGTATCTTGGGGCACTCCGGCTGGTCGCACACCGGCCCGTCCTCGGTGCACACGCACGGGCAGTTCGAGTGTCCCGGGAAGAAACGCTCCCCCAATTTGTAAACGAAGCCACTGTCGTCCACGCAAACTTTCCCCCGGTAGTCGTCGAAAATGATGGTGTCGCTGTTGGCAGTTCGCTCGGCCTCGTCCGCGGCGTAATCCTCGGGATTGAGGGAGGCTGGTGACACGGTGGCGTGGAGGGCGAGGAGGACAACGCAGGTCATTGGAAAGAGAGGGCCCATCCTTCGCCGCGGTATTCCTATTGCATTCAAGGAGAGGGTCGAAGTTGCATTTACTTAGCCTTTTACTTTCCATTCACAGCCTGTTCAGCATGAAGGGAGACAAGGCTGTTTGGGACAGGTGGCAAATAAACATCCTGATGATATCATACAAGTGGTGTGGGATATTTTCAATTAGACGTATCCACAACAAGGGACACAATCACAGAGAAGGTTTACAATCTAAGTCGTCTTTGTGTGTGTGGGGGCTTGAGAGAGAGAGAGAGAGAGAGAGAGAGAGAGAGAGAGAGAGAGAGAGAGAGAGAGAGAGAGAGAGAGAGAGAAAAACAAAAAATTAAAGAAATTAAGAGAGACAATATGTGTATTAGAATAAATTAGACCAATAAATAGAAATGGGTCGAGTAAATGTCTTAGGCTAATGTTGGATTCCCAAAAATGAGGTCGGCCATTGCATCGGTAGTGGAAACCTACCAGGTAAAGGATTGGTACAGTTGATAGGCTCGTAGGCTACATTGCAAATACGGGTGTTTTCTTATAGACTAAAGGCTATTGCACCTTGAACCCAGTGCAGTGCAGAGTGAAATTATAACCTAACCTTATATGTCTCCCGTCCTTTGCTTTCATAAAAATAAAAACAGATTTGGATCTTCAATGTGAATTACATGACCAACAGGTTGCTCCATGATAATCATTTGAACACCCTTGTCAGTGGAGATTTGATCACCCCCCCAAAAAAAATAAATAAATATATATTACATGCTTAGTGTTGCTTTTATTTTACTTCAACAGCCTTTACCAAATTACAAATTTCCCCAGTCAGTGCTTAATGCGCAATGGGCTTTAGTCCAAACCCTTCGCCCCTCGCGATGGTAGCTAGAAGAACGGAATCCTGTACTAGCCTCGAGACTAAACTGAGCTCGGTTCATTCTATTCCTTCCTGCCAAGGGAGAGACTCACTGAATCTTAATTGAAAGAAAAATTGATTGACAATATTGTTGTCTTCAAATACCAATCTAAAGTAGGCCTATTTCCTATCATTACATTTATGATATAAACTGCACAATGTCAGTATTTCAAGTAAGAGAAAGCTCCAAGAGAAATAAGATGTGTTGACAATGGAAAAAGGAGATGAGGTCTTATAATGGATTTTACAGTGAATGGGAAGGTGGATAAACTGGGCATTACGGACTCACCGCGTTGAAATGCCTGGTTCCACTAGTAGGAGTCCGGATCAACAGAGATCCAAACCCGGTAGAACGGATTAAAACACAGGACACAACAACTTCCAGATGAACAATTCGATAAAACCACCAGCCTCCAGATAAAAAGATAATCCCCCTTCAGTTGCTATTGTTGTGCGTAAAAGCAGTTAGATACTAGACCATTCTCGGTACCGATGCCTTTGGAGCAGCGCGAGCGATGTGATATGCACACACAAATCGGTCTGATACATGATTATACCTTATTTCCCTGAGATTAAGATAACAACACCACAATAGGCAGTTCATGTGTGAAAAATAAGACTCGAAAAAAAGATTTACGAAATTATATTTCCCACTATTGTTGTCAATAGGCTGATCCTAGTCGTCCACGGCAGTGAGAGTCATTTCAATCAACTTCCAAATGCTGCAGATCAAAAACACCATTCGGTCTTGTTGCATACATCCAGCAGCCCGTGCATGGCAATGGGAATGATAATAGACCAGAGATCCGGAAGATACAACTTTAAGAGGAGAACAAAATAACTAAAATAAACGACATTTACACCTAACATCTCCTTTTCGCGAGGGAAAGTTAAATGTTAGCCTAAATAGACGTTTTATCTTCCACACTTTTCCGTGCGCACTCACTGGGAAGAAGTAGAGAACATAGTAACAATCATAGCTTGATGGTCGTTAGTTGAATAAGCTGAGGCGGAAAAGTACGGATTCAAGTCCTCCGCCTATACGGCCAATGTTGTGAAGAGGAGCATGCAGAACAGCGGCGTTTTTCATGACCCTTGTGAGCAAGACGACGCACTCTACTTCAGGACCACGGACAGCAGCAGAGCAGAACAGCGGCAGACAGCGGTGTCTTCAAGACTGTCGCTGTTCAGTCGAGGATCGCACTGAGCACGCGGAGATTCGAGAGTTTTCCCATCTTGCGTTGAAAAGGCGAATGGAGAACTCTTCAGAGAACTTGAAGTGGCGTTTTATTTTACCAATATCCTCCCAAAATGCACTGAATCAAACGAAATAGCTGGATGTGGTTTGCACACTCAAATATCACATGGAGCCGATTTCATTAAAACCAGAGAGCACAGTTTCTCCATGCGCAGAGGTTATTTCTGCTACTGTAGCCTGTGATCTCTATGTTAGCTGGGTGACCACACACACATTGACATTCTTACAGCAAATAACCGAAAAATAGACTTCACAATTTGATAACTTGTACAGAACAGATGTTGCATAATGTGACATTCTGTTTCTTTCAGAATAGACTACACAGTAATTTCACAGTATTTAAGATTTGCACAATTCCACATAATATCTGCTCTCTGTATGATTGCCCGCAGGGGCCACTGCCTGTCTGCATTTAGAGTCAAAAGAAAGATTACTGAGGCAGAACCAAAGATGATAAATTATACAGTAGACATTCTGGAATTGAATTAAACAGATGCGATCCAATCAAATGAACCCCACTGACCTGCATTGGACTAACGGAGCAGAGCATGCAATAGGCTACGGGGGCTTAGCTATTATTAGAAATGCAATGGGGAACGAGATAGTGAAGGCTGTGGGTCTTGCATGCATCTCGTGCATATGTCACGGTGTAACGCCAATTCACTTCATGCTGTCTGAGTCTGACACTGAAGGCTGTGAAATCATTTAACGTTTTAGACCCTATTGAGTCGTAGACTATTCAACAAATTTGGAAATGAAGCCATGAAGTTAAGATTTATTCTCGAACACCTTAGGCTATATCATCAATATGGTAGCTGATGTCATGATCAATTTCATCAATGTAGCTAGGTTACCTCATCCCACTTCATCCAGGTCCCTGAGGAAACCCATTTAAAAGCCAGTTACCACAATGCTTCTCTTAAGACTTGTGTGCCAGAAAGAACTTTGAGTCTATTTAACCTCTTAAGGATCTGACTCTTATTTCCAATTTTCGCCTAAAATAACATTCCCAAATCTAACTGCCTGTAGCTCAGGACCTGAAGCAAGGATATGCATATTCTTGATACCATTTTAAAGGAAATACTTTGAAGTTTGTGGAAATGTGAAATTAATGTAGGAGAATATAACACATTAGATTTGGTAAAAGATAATACAAACAAAAAAACATGTTTATTTATTTATTTAATTTTTTTTTTTTTTTATCATCTATGAAATGCAAGAGAAAGGCCACAATATAATATTGCAGTTTAGGCACAATTTAGATTTTGGCCACTAGATGGTAGCAGTGTGTGTGCAAAGTTTCTGATTGATCCAGTGAAGGATTGCAATACTGGACTATTTTGTATCAAGTCTGCACTAACGTGCTGAATTGGTCAATTGATACATGTTCAAGTACATAACTTTAGAGAACATACAAAAATGATATGGTAACACAAAATGTAAGTTTACACATTCCCAGGAATGTCATACATGATGGATCATTAGCTCATACACTAACTTTCACACATCTAGATGGCCGGGCGGGGTGGGTGTGGAGCCAGAGACAGTAGGGGTTCAAACTGTAGAACCCAGTTCCCACATTTGAATATGAAAATTGATTTTATCAAACAAAACTATGCTACATTTTATCTCTGGGACCCTTAGAATGACACATCAGAGCAAGATTACTGAATGTAAGTACATTATTTACCTTCAGAGGTGAATGTATCAAACTAGTTGCCATGATACGTTTTTTGTTGTTGTGCACTCTCCTCAAACAATAGCATGGTATTTTTTCACTGTAATAGCTAATGTAAATTGGACAGTGCAGTTAGATTACGAAAAACTTAAGCTTTCTGCCCATTTAAGACATGTCTGTGTCCTGGAAAGTTTGCTGTTACTTACAACAGTGATGCTAATCACATTAGCGCACGATAGCTCAACCGTCCCGTATACGGGACACCGATCCCATAGAGGTTAATAGCCCAATTTTCTGCATGAGTAGAAAGCCAATAGCTTCTGAAATATAAACATGCCAGTTAAAATAACCAAGGTGTCATGCATTGACAGATCAATAGTAGAACCAACCACATGTAACCCAATTAAATGGAAAATACATTATAACCAGAATACATGTTTTAAAGATCAATACAGTATGATGTGCATCCCAAATCGTACCCTATTATCCATATAGTGCACTACTTTTGAGAAGGATCCATACGGAATAGGGTGCCATTTTGGACACGACTAACTATAATAGACATGTCTGCGCCATACAAGATTCTCATATTAATATTAGATATCAGGGATTCAAGGTTTTGAACACCTAAAAAGGTGCAGCATATTTTCAAGTGGAGGGGAGAGAAAAAAGAGAGAATAGAAAATGCAGAGCTCAGCTCTCTAGGAGTTTGCTTGTACAGTACAGCGGTATGGCTCTTGTCTTTAAGGGATATACTGTACAGTAACTAGAGTTCTCTTCTCAGGCTGTCCCTGGGGCTCTCAGGCTAACATGGTGTAAAATGTCAAGGGCGGATTAGTCTTTGAGTGAAAACAAACTCATAATACCTCACTGGACAAAGCAGCCATGCAGAGGCATATAGTATGTGCTGTAGTGTAGGATGATGTTTGTGTTTGTGTGTGTGTGTGTGTGTGTGTGTGTGTGTGTGTGTGTGTGTGTGTGTATGTGAGTATGTGCATCTGTGGGTGTGTGTGTGTGCTTGCCTGCGTGTGTGTATACTGTCTCTGTGTGTGTCTAGCCTTGTCTCTGTCCACTCTGTCAGTGTCAGTTCTATGCTCCTTTAAATGGAGTATAAACGACAACACAGGCTCTCCCAACCCCTCTCAGGGCTCATCAGGATCAGTCGTGTCAGAGCTCTGGGTTGATGTCATATCCCTGCTCCTCGGTAATTCAGGCATGTTTTCTCACTTTTTTAATAGCAACTTGTTAGCTCCCTCCATGTTAGGTCCCCAAAGCCATGTACACTCTAATTGGCTCCTGACCCACCCCATCACCCGTCTCACACACAAACACACACACACACGTATGCAGGCACACAGGCACGAACACATGCACACACACACACAGGCACACACGCACACACACACACACACACAAACACACACAAACACACACACTCCAAGTTGAGGCACTGTCACTGCTGCTAAAATGCTAGATGGGTGATTTCTTGAGGTGACAGACAAGTGAAATGCGGATGCAATCACAACATAATGGTAAGCAGTAGGCGCTTTAAGTGTGCTTTCAACGTCTTTGTGCATGATGTGACATACATTTATATGGCACGAATTACAGTGTCAGCTGAAACGTTAACAAGCAAGGACAAAGTTGCACTTGCACTGATGAAAATAAAACGTTTTTCTTCTGAATGTACAGTATAAATTGTGCATTTGTTCACCTTTTCTGTAGATGTACAGTACATTTATGCCTTGGCAAGATGGTACCTTGTCATGGTGAACCAGTGCTGACCCTGTCTCTCACAGAAGCCCTGTTTATACATGGTTCTAACATGTGTCCTTTGTCCTGATCTTGTCCACATTCTGATTTTGCCCACATTTTTAGACAGGTGTAGACGACTAAAATACACATTGTGATCTGATTGTGATCAGATCTTAAAGTGTAAACAGACAAGATCAGGACGAAGGATGCATTTTAGTGGCAGGTATAAACAGGGTTTAAAAGACATTGCTATCAGCCATTGTTAACTGGCAATATATTATCCAATTCTAAGTTATGTACACTACCGGTCAAAAGTTTTAGAACATCTACTCTTTCAAGGGTTTTTCTTTATTTTTACTATTTTCTACATTGTAGAATAATAGTGAATACATCAAAACTATGAAATAACACATTTGGAATCATGTAGTAACCAAAAAAGTGTTAAACAAATCAAAATAGATTTTAGACTTTAGATTCTTAAAATAGCCACCCTTTGCCTTGATGACAGCTTTGCACACTGTTGGCATTCTCTCAACCAGCTTCACCTCGAATGCTTTTCCAATCGTCTTGAAGGAGTTCCCACACATGCTGAGCACTTGTTGGCTGCTTTTCCTTCACTCTGCGGTCTGACTCATCCCAAACCATCTCAATTTGGTTGAGGTCGGGGGTTTGTGGCGGCCAGGTCATCTGATGCAGCACTCCATCGCTCTCCTTCTTGGTAAAATGGCCCTTACACAGCCTGGAGGTGTGCTGGGTCATTGTCCTGTTGAAAAACAAATTATAGTTCCACTAAGCCCAAACCAGATGGGATGGCGTATCGCTGCAGAATGCTGTGGCAGCCATGCTGGTTAAGTGTGCCTTGAATTCTAAATAAATCACAGACAGTGTCACCAGCAAAGCACCCCCACACCATAACACCTCCTCCTCCATGCTTTACGGTGGGAAATACACATGCGGAGATCATCCATTTTACACACACCGTGTCTCACAAAGACACAGTGGTTGCAACCAAAAATCTCAAATTTGGACTCCAGACCAAAGGACACATTTCCACCGGTCTAATGTCCATTGCTCGTGTTTCTTGGCCCAAGCAAGTCTCTTCTTCTTATTGATGTCCTTTAGTAGTGGTTTCTTCGCAGCAATTCGACCATGAAGGCCTGATTCACACAGTCTCCTCTGAACAGTTGATGTTGACATTTGTCTGTTACTTGAACTCTGTGAAGCATTTATTTGGGCTGCAATTTCTGAGGCTAGTAACTGTAATGTACTTATCTGCAGCAGAGGTAACTATGGGTCTTCCATTCCTGTGGCGATCCTCATTAGAGCCAGTTTCATCATAGCGCTTGATGGTTTTTGTGTCTGAACTTGAAGAAACGTTGAAAGTTCTTGACATTTTCCAGATTGACTGACCTTCATGTCTTAAAGTAATGATGGACTGTCATTTCTCTTTGCTTATTTGAGCTGTTCTTGCCATAATATGGACTTGGTCTTTTACCAAATAGGTCTATCTTCTGTAAACCCCCCCCCCTACCTTGTCACAACACAACTGATTGGCTCAAATGCATTAAGAAGCAAAGAAATTCCACAAATTAACTTTTAACAAGGCACACCTGTTAATTGAAATGCATTTCAGGTGACTACCTCATGAAGCTGGTTGAGAGAATGTCAAGTGTGTGCAAAGCTGTCATCAAGGCAAAGGGTGGCTACTTTGAAGAATCTCAAATGTAAAATATATCTTGATTTGTTTAACACATTTCTGGTTACTAACTGATTCCATATGTGTTATTTCATAGTTTTGATGTCTTCACTACTATTCTACAATGTAGAAAATAGTAAAAATAAAGAAAAACCTTTGAATGAGTAGGTGTTCTAAAACATTTGACTGGTAGTGTATATTGACACTATCCCTCATCTCTTAATATTATTCTACACCCTCAAAGCCTATGGTTCCGGACATAGTTTACTAAGCCTAGTCCTGGACTAAAAAGCATGCTCAATGGTTAATCTCTACTGAAATTAATTTTGAGCCAGCAAACCGGGAACGTTCCCAGAACATTAGCTAAGATTCCCATTAAGTTCTAGTTAGGGTTTTATCTATCATTAGGATAATAACATCCCCAAAACATATGTAACAACCACCACAGAACATTCCCAAAAGTTGTCATTAGGTTTCCAGGTAATATATGCCATTCAGCAGATGCTTTTATCCAAAGTGACTTACTGTCATGCGTGCATACATTTCTTCATATGAGTGGTCCCGGGAATCAAACCCACACTCCTGCCTTTGCAAGTGCCATGCTCTACCAACTGAGCCAGTAATGTTTTCCCAGCAAGCCAAAATTGTTTCTGTGAAAGGTCCCAGAACATTCGTTAGGTTGCGGCAAATGTTCTCATAACACAGAAACTGTCCGGTGGGAACTGTCCGGTTGGAACATTGTAGGGACATCACAAAAGATATGTTGCCAAAACACAAAAAAAGTGTTCCGTTGTGCAGATGACTAAACAATGTTTATTTTAGGGTGAAATAAAACATTGAGCTGATGTTACAAAAATTTCCCAGAACACATTTTGTCTGTTCTTTAATGGTTCTCAGAATGTTTCTTTGGTTGTGGGAACATTGTAGGCATATGACTAGAGATACAATAAAGTCCTCAAATTCGAATTGCCATTAAATCTGGAGAGAAACATAATGAGGATTTATTCTAATCTTTTTTCTTATGCTTTAAGGCGCTACACATGTGCATGCTGAAAATATTGTGGTAATATTAGGTAAAACTGAAATATAAAATGTTCTAAATGTTCTTTAAATGTTCTGAAGACTTTTAAGGCAAGGTCAAATGTACTGTATACTGTGTGAACATCAATGGAATATTATGTTAAAACTAAAACAAATATGCTATTGATGTCATAAAACTGACTTATTTGGACATTTTGGAACATTGTGGGCATATCCTGTGCAACCATTATCTGAATGTCAGCACAACTGTACAGTTTTAGTGTTTTGGGAACCTATTACTTGTCATATTCCCACAATGATCCCACAACCTAAAACATTCTGGGAACCTTTAAAGAACAGACGAAATGTGTTCTGGGAACATTATTGTAACATCAGGTGACATTATTTTGCACCCTAAAATAAATATTGAAGAATCATCTGCACAACTGGACTTGATTTTTTAAATTATTATTATTATTAGATCCCCATTAGCCGACGCCAATGGCGACACCTAGTCCCCGACACATAATAAAAAAGACATTCGAAATAAAATACTTTACAATTTACATACAACTAAAACATTAACATGTAGAGTGCTTGTGTGTTCATTTATCAGCTACACATACATGTCAGTACATACACACAACAATTAAGTCACATTGGGGAGAGGCGTTGTGCCTTGCGGTGTTGCTTTATTCGTTTTTTGAAACCAGGTTTGTTGTTCACTTGCGCTATAAGAGATGGAAGGGAGTTCCATGCAATCAAATCAAATCAAATCAAATCAAATTGTATTGACCACATGCGCCGAATACAACAGGTGCAGACATTACAGTGAAATGCTTACTTACAGCCCTTAAACAACAGTGCATTTATTTTTAATAAAAAAGTAAAATAAAACAACAACAAAAAAGTGTTGAGAAAAAAAGAGCAGAAGTAAAATAAAATAACAGTAGGGAGGCTATATATACAGGGGGGTACCGGTGCAGAGTCAATGTGCGGGGGCACCGGCTAGTTGAGGTAGTTGAAGTAATATGTGGGTAGAGTTAAAGTGACTATGCATAAATAATTAACAGAGTAGCAGCAGCGTAAAAAGATGGGGTGGTGGGGCAGTGCAAATAGTCCGAGTAGCCATGATTAGCTGTTCAGGAGTCTTATGGCTTGGGGGTAGAAGCTGTTGAGAAGTCTTTTGGACCAAGACTTGGCACTCCGGTACTGCTTGCCGTGCGGTAGCAGAGAGAACAGTCTATGACTAGGGTGGCTGGAGTCTTTGACAATTTTGAGGGCCTTCCTCTGACACCGCCTGGTATAGAGGTCCTGGATGGCAGGAAGCTTGGCCCCAGTGATGTACTGGGCCGTATGCACTACCCTCTGTAGTGCCTTGCGGTCGGAGGCCAAGCAGTTGCCATACCAGGCGGTGATGCAACCAGTCAGGATGCAGCTGTAGAATCTTTTGAGGATCTGAGGACCCATGCCAAATCTTTTCAGTCTCCTGAGGGGGAATAGGCTTTGTCGTGCCCTCTTCACGACTGTCTTGGTGTGTTTGGACCATGATAGTTTGTTGGTGATGTGGACACCAAGGAACTTGAAGCTCTCAACCTGTTCCACTACAGCCCCGTCGATGAGAATGGGGGCGTGCTCAATCCTCTTTTTTTTCCTGTGGTCCACAATCATCTCCTTTGTCTTGGTCACGTTGAGGGAGAGGTTGTTATCCTGGCACCACACGGCCAGGTCTCTGACCTCCTCCCTATAGGCTGTCTCATCGTTGTCGGTGATCAGGACTACCACTGTTGTGTCATCGGCAAACTTAATGATGGTGTTGGAGTCGTGCCTGGCCATGCAGTCATGGGTGAACAGGGAGTACAGGAGGGGACTGAGCACGCACCCATGAGGGGCCCCCGTGTTGAGGATCAGTGTGGCAGATGTGTTGTTACCTACCCTTACCACCTGGGGGCGGCCCGTCAGGAAGTCCAGGATCCAGTTGCAGAGGGAGGTGTTTAGTCCCAGGATCCTTAGCTTAGTGATGAGCTTTGAGGGCACTATGGTGTTGAATGCTGAGCTGTAGTCAATGAATAGCATTCTCGCGTAGGTGTTCCTCTTGTCCAGGTGGGAAAGGGCAGTGTGGAGTGCAATAGAGATTGCATCATCTGTGGATCTGTTGGGGCGGTATGCAAATTGGAGTGGGTCTAGGGTTTCTGGGATAATGGTGTTGATGTGAGCCATGACCAGCCTTTCAAAGCACTTCATGGCTACAGACGTCAGTGCTACGGGTCGGTAGTCATTTAGGCAGGATATCTTAGAGTCCTTGGGCACGGGGACTATGGTGGTCTGCTTGAAACATGCTGGTATTACAGACTCAGTCAGGGACATGTTGAAAATGTCAGTGAAGACACTTGCCAGTTGGTCAGCACATGCTCGAAGTACACGTCCTGGTAATCCGTCTGGCCCTGCGGCCTTGTGAATGTTGACCTGCTTAAAAGTCTTACTCACATCGGCTACGGAGAGCGTGATCACATAGTCATCCGGAACAGCTGGTGCTCTCATGCATGCTTCAGTGTTGCTTGCCTCGAAGCGAGCATAGAAGTGGTTTAGCTCGTCTGTAAGTCTTGTGTCACTGGGCAGCTCGTGGCTGTGCTTCCCTTTGTAGTCTGTAATAGTTTTCAAGCCCTGCCACATCCGACGAGCGTCAGAGCCAGTGTAGTACGATTCAATCTTAGTCCTGTATTGACTCTTTGCCTGTTTGATGGTTCGTCGGAGGGCATAGCGGGATTTCTTATAAGCGTCCGGGTTAGAGTCCCGCTCCTTGAAAGCGGCAGCTCTACCCTTTAGCTCAGTGCGGATGTTTCCTGTAATCCATGGCTTCTGGTTGGGGTATGTACGTACGGTCACTGTGGGGACGACATCATCGATGCACTTATTGATGAAGCCAGGGACTGATGTGGTGTACTCCTCAATGCTATCTGAAGAATCCCAGAACATGTTCCAGTCTGTGCTAGCAAAACAGTCCTGTAGCTTAGCATCTGCGTCATCTGTCCACTTTTTTATTAACCGAGTCACTGGTGCTTCCAGCTTTAGTTTTAGCTTATAAGCAGGAATCAGGAGGATAGAGTTATGGTCAGATTTGCCAAATGGAGGGCGAGGGAGAGCTTTGTATGCGTCTCTGTGTGTGGAGTAAAGGTGGTCTAGAGTTTTTTTTTCTCTGGTTGCACATTTAACATGCTGGTAGAAATTAGGTAGAACGGATTTAAGTTTCCCTGCATTAAAGTCCCCGGCCACTAGGAGCGCTGCCTCTGGATGAACGTTTTCCTGTTGACTTATGGCCTTATACAGCTCATTCAGTGCAATCTTAATGCCAGCATTGGTTTGTGGTGGTAAATAGACAGCTATGAAAAATATAGATGAAAACTCTCTTGATAAATAGTGTGGTCTACAGCTTATCATGAGATACTCTACCATAGGCGGGCAAAACCTCAAGACTTCCTTAGTATTTGATTTTGGGCACCAGCCGTTGTTTACAAATATACACAGACCGCCACCCCTTGTCTTACCGGAGTCAGCCGTTCTATCCTGCCGATGTAGCGTATAGCTCGCTAGCTGTATGTTGTCCATGTCGTCGTTCAGCCACGACTCGGTGAAACATAAGATATTACAGTTTTTAATGTCCCGTTGGAAGGATAACCGTAGTCTTAGGTCATCCAATTTATTCTCCAATGATTGAAGATTGGCTAATAGGATTGATGGGAGCGGCAGTTTACTCGCTCGCCGTCGGATCCTTACAAGGCACCCCGACCTACGTCCACGATATCTCCGTCTCTTCCTCATGCGAATGACAGGGATTTGGGCCTTGTCGGGTGTCTGTAGGATATCCTTCGCGGCCGACCTCATTGAAGAAAAAATATTTGTCCAGTACGAGGTGAGTAATCGCTGTCCTGATATCCAGAAGCTCTTTTTGGTTATAAGAGACGATGGCAGAAACATTATGTACAAAATAAATTACAAATTACGCGGAAAAACACACATAATGGTACAATTGGTTAGAGGGCTGTAAAACGGCAGCCATCTTCTCCGGCGCCATTATTCATGGTTCTGTATAATTCTGTTTGTTTCCTTGAATTTGTTCTGGACCTGGGGACTATGAAAAATACCCTGGTGGCATGTCTGGTTGTGTAAGTGTCAGTGCTGTGTGTAAGTTGAGTATGCAATCAATTTTGAATTTCCAACACATACATAAAAATAAAATAAAAAAGTGACACAGTCAGTCTTTTCTTATCTCTTAGCCAAGAGAAACTGGCATGCATAGTATTGATATTAGCCCTCTGATTACAATGAAGAGCAAAACGTGCCGCTCTGTTCTGGGCCAGCTACAGCTTAACCTTTTACTGCAGTGGGTTAAATCAGGGTCACACAGAGTGTTTCTTGGTGGTCTTAAACAAATCTACTTTGAAACCAAAGTATATACCACACACACTTAAAGAAAGAAGACACCTGTACCATGTCAGATATAGAGTTGAAATGTATTCAATTTTGAGTTTGCATCCCAATATGAAAGTTTATATACATCACAGAAGACTGAAGTATAACAAAACTGTGTGACATAGAAACACTGGATATCTGGCATAAAAAATAAATACAATAAATATGAAATATACTTTCTTTGTGGAATGTGGTGTCAAAGAAGCAAAGAAGAAATCTCTTTATCACGGACAGACCTCTGCCCATCTTTACAACCATTGAATCTATGTGTCTTCAAGATGACAATTTACAATCTAAGGCAGGACTGCCCAACCCTCTTCCTCAAGAGCTACCGTCCTGTAGGTTTTTGCTCCAACCCTAATCTAGCACACCTGGTTCTAATAATTAGCAGGTTGATAAGATGAATCCGGTTAGTAACACCTGGGGTTGGAGCGAAAACCTACAGGAGGGTAGCTCTCCAGGAACAGGGTTGGGCAACCCTGATCTAAGGTAACACCAAGTAATTTAGTTTCCTCAACTTGTTCAACAGCCACACCATTTATTACCAGATTCAGCTGAGGTCTAGAATTTAGGGAATGATGTGTACTAAATACATTGCTCTTAGTTTTAGAGATATTCAGGACCAGTTTATTACTGAACCATTCCAAAACTGACTGCAACTCTTTGTTAAGGGTTTCCGTGACTTAATTAGCTGTGGTTGCTGATGCGTAAAGGGTTGAATCATCAGCATACATGGACACATAGGCTGTGTTTAATGCCAGAGGCAGGTCATTGGTAAAAATAGAAAAGAGTATAGGGCCTAGAGAGTTGCCCTGCGGTACACCACACTTTACATGTTTGACATTAGAGAAGCTTCCATTACATACAACCCTCTGTGTTCTATTAGATAGATAGCTCTGCATCCACGATATGGCAGAGTGTCATGACTCCCTCCAAAGCTACCACCTCTTCTTGTTCGGGCAGGCTTCGGCGTTCGTCGTCACCAGCCTTCTAGCCACTGCCGCTCCTCATTTCATCATTCCATTGGTTTTGTCTTGTTCATTACACACACCTGGTTCATATCCCCTCATCAGTACCTGTATAAGTGTGCCCTCTGCCCCCTTGTCTTTGTGTGTGATTGTTTATTGTGAGGATAGTGAAGCTCGGTGGAGCTCCTTGTATTTTGTATCGGCAGGTTATTTTTCCTGTGTGCCTTGTTGGTTCCAGTGCGCCTGTTTTGCACACTGGACATTTTTGACGCATTACTGCGTAACTCTGTTTTCCGGAATAAATCCTGTTATTCTGTGATTTACTCTCCTGCGCCTGACTCCTTCAACTCACCCATCACAGAATCACAAACCCGCCATGGAGTCAGCAGGAGAGGAGCACATGCCTGGAGTCGTGGCACGGGTCCGGGAGCATTCAACGATGCTAGCCAGCTTGGGAGAAGTGATGGATCGGGTTCTCCAGGTCATCCAACGCCTGGAGAGCAGAGGACCTGCTGGCCGACCGGCTCCAGCCACGCACACCCCAGCACCCAGAGGGATCCATATATCCCGACCATGGGATTTCGACGGGACAATACGTTATAGTTATCCTCTACCCCTCATTCCATTTGTGATCGAGTCAATGCATGGGGCGCGCTTCATCACAAAATTAGATCTCCGGAGTGCGTACAGCCTGGTGCGTGTCCGAGAGGGGGACGAGTGGAAGACAGCATTCAGCACAACCACGGGGCATTACGAATACCTGGTGATGCCGTACGGTTTGATGAATGCTCCATCAGTCTTCCAGTCCTTTGTGAACAAGGTGTTTCGGGACATGGTGTAGTGGTCTACATCGATGACATTCTGGTATATTCCCTCATCAGATACCGCATTACCACCTCAGGTGTGGAGATGGAGGGAGATCGCATTTCAGCCGTGCGTAATTGGTCGACTCCAACCACAGTTAAGGAGATGCAGCGCTTTATTGGCTTTGCCAACTGCTATCGGAGGTTTATCCGGGGCTTTGGCAAGGTCGCAGCTCCCTTCACATCTCTGTTGAAGGGGGGGCCGTCCCGGCTCCACTGGTCTGCTGAGGCTGACAGGGCCTTCAGTAACCTGAGGGTTCTGTTCACCTCAGCCCCGGTACTGGCCCATCCCGATTCATCACTACCGTTCGTAGTGGAGGTGGATGCGTCCGAGGTAGGGATAGGCACTGTCCTATCTCAATGCTCGGGCACGCCATCCAAGCTCTGCCCCTATGCCTTCTTCTCCAAGAAGCTCAGTCCGGCGGAGCAGAACTACGACGTTGGTGATCGGGAGCTGTTGGCTGTTGTCCGAGCCCTGACCGTGTGGAGGCACTGGCTCGAGGGAGCGAAACACCCTTTCCTCCTCCGGACGGACCACCGTAACCTGGAATATATCCGGGCAGCGAGGAGGCTGAACCCTCGCCAGGCCAGGTGGGCCCTATTCTTCACTGGTTTGATTTTACATCCCGGGTACGAAGAACGTGAAGGCAGACGCACTGTCACGGCTGTACGACACAGAGGAGAGGCCCATAGACAACACTCCCATACTCCCAGCCTCCTGTATTGTGGCACCAGTAGTATGGGGCGCCTGTTTTGCGCACTGGACTGTTTTGACGCATTACTGCGTAACTCTGTTTCATTAAATAGTATCCGCAAAACACCAGTCTCAACGTCAGAGTTGCAAAGAAAAAGCCATATCTCAGACTGGCCAATAAAAACAAAATATTAAAATGGGCAGTCTGAGATATGGCTTTTTCTTTGCAATTCTGCCTAGAAGGTCAGCATCCCGGAGTCGCCTCTTCACTGTTGACGTTGAGACTGGTGTTTTGCGGGTACTATTTAATGAAGCTGCCAGTTGAGGACCTGTGAGGCGTCTGTTTCTCAAACTAGACACTCTAATGTATTTGTCCTCTTACTCAGTTGTGCCCCGGGCCTCCCACTCCTCTTTCTATTCTGGATAGAGCCAGTTTGCGCTGTTCTGTGAAGGGAGTAGTACACAGCGTTGTACGAGATCTTCAGTTTCTTGGCAATTTCCATTTATGTGCTGCGAAGTGACTCCCGCTCAAGACGCCGGCTCATAAGGTGAGATTTCTCACAATTTTGTGCGCGGGTTGATTCGCTTGCTTGTGGGTGTGTGCGCTGGAGAAATGTACCGTTTAAAAGACTTATGTGTGCAGATTTTGCTGTTATTTGCTGTGGGATAGGAGTCCGTTCTAATAATTCTAAATTTGTTTGCGCTGGTAACAACGCAAACAGGGGGGGGAGTGTCTATAACTATTGAATAATATAATGAAGGAATAAGGCCAGGGTAAATGTATACAAATTAGACCATTGCGAATCTATGGAAGCCCTCTAAGGAGGCGATCATTAGGATGGGCCGAAAATCCTAAAAACACGTTAGGTGTATTTAGGTGAGTCCAGGGGACTTGAGGCTGTGGTATATATATTCGGTTGCAAGTTACCTCTCAACATGTGGTTGACGAATTATATGATTGATGTGACCGCTCGTTGGATGTCCGCGGAACTCGTGGTAGCAGAAATTTAGAGACAAAGGAATTATACGGCGCAATGTAGGTAGAATACTACCATAGATGTCCATAAGAATGGGACAAGCCTCTTAAAACTGTGTATGTATGAAAGAGAGAGAGAGAAAAATAATAAAATAAAGACGTCTCTGTTGTGTTTAAACTGTGTGTCGACTCATATTAGGATAAGATTTATGTTAGAGATATATACATTTATATGTTTTGGTTGAGGATAGGGGTTTTTGTTTTTATAAGGAAATACGTAAGTTAAGGTTAAAAAATCTTATGAGTCTCCGTTGGTGAGAACGTTAATAGTTGTTAACTATATATGAGCCCACTGGAAGGACGCTAAGGTTAGAAAACGTATGAGTCTCTATAAAAAGAGAACGTTTACTAACTATTAGAATATCATGAGCCTACAGGGAGGAGTTTTTAATACTGTATAGAGATGTTTTGTAATAGATAAGGAAATAACTATAAATCTGCAGATTAGGATAAAGGGAAGTTAAGAAACTTCTAAGTAGGATTTGTGTTCAATGTTTTATGTTGGTTTGTGAGCTCTGTTAAATGTTACTGTTTGCCTCATGAAGAACGGAGGTAAAGTTGGCGTGTCTACTTTCTGTTGTTTAGCTGGGAGAGAGCTCCATCCACTCTGAAATCGTATTGGTGTATGAACTACGCATGCGTGTGATTTCATGACTTTAGAGTTACGTAGGGCAAATATGCCACTCCCCTGCCTGCACTGAGCTGCTGGGAGACGCACACAAAGAGAGAGAAGATTTAGACACTAATAGTGTATTCTGGTTGTTAAATCGGCTGTTGTTTAAAGATTAAACTGTTTTCTTGAGACCTATCGAATTGATAAACTAGAGATATGTTGACGGATTAAAAATAAATAAAATACAATTTTATTGAGCTATTTATACTATTCCTGAGTTAAGTTGTTTGCTTATTTCTTAGCGCGAATGTGAACGGAGGAGTATTGAATGGTTGAAATAACTCAGTGTGTGCATAAAATACTAAATTCTTGTCTGTCCTTTGTTATTCTGTCATATGAGAGACGAGAAGGAGGAGAGAGAGAGAGAGCGGAAGTGCTGACGTGTACATCACGCGACAGGGTGTGCTGCAACGGATCCAGTCAAACTAAGGCCAGTACTGTTCTATTTACAAAACTTACCTTCCCATACAGGATATTTTGTGTGCCTAGCATATTTGATGTTGTGACAATTTGACAGGGACTTGGCAACAGACTGATCAATTGATGTAATTGCATATTGGAGTTTTTGTGAATAAGTTGGTTTGATTAGAGTTATGTTGGGAATCGAGTACTGACATTATTCTGTAAAATTAAGGTAATTGGGTGCTTATTAAGCAATTGGTTTGTGAGTACTGTAGTGTTGCTGGATTGTAGGTCTTTCTTTTTTGGATTGCTCTGAAGTTGACTACTTTCCTTTACTTTTCCTGATCGGATGTGGTAAGATTGCCACTAAGTAATAAATGGGTAAAATAAAAAAATATATATATTTTTTTTAATTATACATAAATTGATTGATTAATTAATTGTTTGATTATTAAAAAATAATAAAAAATAATAAAAATAAAAAAACCAATTGTTTTTTGTTTTTTATTAATAATTAAAGGGAGGAAACTATAAGCTATATAGTCTAAAATAATAAAATAATTCACAATAAAGGAATATAAAAGAGTTGTTACAATGGGGAAAAAGGACATCAAAACTATGAAAGGAATTACTCCTGTTGATATAGTACAAAATAGTAATCCTCTAGTTAATGGTATTGCAAGGTTATCTGGAAAATGGAATAAACGTTGGCCTGACATTGAACAACCATGGCCAGTGGTAGGGACTTTTAACCCTGACGTCATCAACATAATGAAAGTGCTTCTGTCAATTCATAAGGCAGATCAAAAGAAGGGAAAAAAAAGGGAACAACGTAAAGAAAAGAGACAAAGAGAGCTGGGTGTTCTTAAGCTGTTTGAAAATGAAGGACAAAAACTGATAAAAGATACCAACGATAAAAGAAACAAAGGTATAGAGAAAATTGTAAAAGCAGTGAAGGTGACAGAAAAACTAATGACAGAAGTCAGTACACCTTTCTCACATACGGATTCAGCATAAAGACCCCCACCTTATGAGAAAGAAGTAGAGTTTAAGGACATCTATCCTCAGCTTCCAGTGATCATTCAGGAGGGTGATTATTGCATCAGAGATGAGGATGAACGAATAATAGAGAGGACAAGCAGAAACGACCATAAAAATGAATCCAAACTCCAAAAGTATGAAAAAAACGAGATGTCTGGAAACTAAGGGTGGAGTGAGGTTCAGGAGGATGGAACTTGAAGATGATGATGATGATGATGATCAGAGTGATTCAGAAGAGATCATGGGTGGATATGACCCTGTGATCAGACGGAGGTTGGCCAGAGCGGAAAGAAGGGGTGATGGATGTTTGAAGAAGAAGAATACAAGATATTCCAGTTCTGATGAAAGCGAAGATGAAGACAGCGATAAAGATTTGGAGATTAAAGGTGCTTCATATTCAAGAGGATTTTTTCCTACAATGACTAGCACAGAAGAAATAGAAAGAGATATAGACCGATGCGTATCATGCCTGGATAAAGCGAATAATTTAGAAGAAGTAAGAGAACTGGAACAACAACTCAAGAAGCTGAAGATACAGAAGAACAAACTGCTGAGAAAAGGACCCCAAGAATTGGAGAAAAAGTATACATTGAGGTCAAGGAAAGAGGGCACCAGTAAGAAGATGATGCCAGTGATCATTCGAGGACAAAACCTAGAATATAAGCCTTTGCAAAATACCGATATGTCAGATATACTTGAGAAGCTGCCTACTCTTCAAGATGGAGCCTATCCTTGGATTTCAAAATTGGAAGAAATTACGGTGGGAACACAGTCAGCCATAGGAGACATTAAGAGACTTTTGGCTAATCTCCTTGGGATTCCAGATATGGAAGAAATATTTCAGTGAGCTGGACTCAATAGATATGTGGGGACTGCAGTGAACGACCCTGAATTGTTGGCTGCAAGTAGGAATCGTCTGTGGAGAGCACTGAAAGACACGTTTCCAACAAATGTGCATCCTGACAACATTCTGATTGATCCACTAGGACAACAAGAAAATCCGAGAGCCTATGTGTCAAGAGTCCATCAAGTGTGGAGAAATATTACGGAAATGATCCAGATGTGAGTCAAATTGAGCAGTCAATTTTGAGAGCTAAACTGCAGATGGGACTGCCCTCACCAGTAAGGAGCAAACTGGCAGAGGTGGTTGGACTTGGAAGCATGACAAAAGGCGTCTATACAGATCATATAGCCCATCAAGTGGATCTGTACAGGAAAAAGGAACACAACCAGAAAGAACAGGACCAAGAAACTCTCAGAAAACTCAATCAAATACAACTGGTGGAGAATAAGAAGGAGAAGAAACAAGCTTTGGTTATGCAGAATCAGTCAATCACCAAATCAACAATCGCTGCCACAGCTTCAACCGGACCAGTTCCAACCGCAATTGTACCAGCCACCAATAGCGGTACCAGTTGTTTCATATTCATAGCCAGTTTCTGGACAGACACAGAATTGGAGAGGAAGAGGACGAGAAGGCTTAGAAAGAGGAAGAGGAGGAAGATTTAAGCCATACTTCCAGCAATCTCCAGAAGTGTGTTATAGTTGTGGACAGGTTGGTCACTTTGCCCGTGAGTGCAATGGGCCAGGAGGAAACATCAGAGGGAATTTCAGAGGAAGATACAGGGGTCAGTCAAGATCATCTGGAGGACCGGTGAACCCCTATAGGGGCCCGGAGCATGGATTCTAGGGGTGCCCAGAAGATCCGAGAGGGGGGTGTCAGCTGGTAGCATCAGGACCGGAAAAAGATCCAACAATTGAGGTAAAAATAAACAACCGACCATTGGAAGTGATGGCAGATAGTGGAGCTGCTTTTACCTGCGTTCGGCCTGAAGATGCTACACATCTCCCTATGTCCAATCAACTCATTAGGACAATCGGATTCGAGGGAGTAAAACAGCTGATTCCTCTTACGGAACCAATTGAGTTCTGCTATAAAAATCAAAAAATTACAATACCCATACTGGTATCAGAACATACACCTATTGCATTATTGGGAAGAGATGCATTGTGTAAGTTGAACTGTACAATAAGATGTACACCAGACGGCTGTCTGGTAGAAGTGCCAAAGGAAAAGGTTTACCAATTGTTGATGATGACAGAGATGGATTCGTCTTCAGTATTCTGGATTGGAAATCTCAGTGAAGATTTTTTGAAGCAGGCTAAGATATGGGAGAAATTTATTGTGGCAAATATGCCAGATGCGAGGCTTCCGGAATATCCATTTCATTGTACGCTCAAGTATTTCAAGAATGCTGCCCAATCGAACTCAGGGAAATGGTTGAGTCATCAACCAAATAATGTTCAACTCAGCTCATGTTGCATTATTTTAGGACCACAAGGTGCAGATATGAAGATAAACACAGACGATTATCTGAATAAAGAATTTGAGATTGAGAAGAGTGTGCCACATGTGACCTTGTTGGTTTCAGAAGGCTATGAGCAGAAGCAAATAGGATAAATGATGACAGAAGCAGAGAAAGCTGTTTTCAGACCGATTAAAGAGAATTTGGCGATTTGGAGGAGTGAAGATCAACGATTTCTCAAAATAATGATTTCGGCTCAAGGACAAGGAGAGCCACAAGCTGTAAGGATGACACATTAATCTATTTGCAGTGTGCAGATGAATTCAGACCCTATGAAAGAGAAGATGTTGGAACAAGTTCCAGAATGTTTGTGGTCTCAACACAGTACCGATATTGGACTTGTGAAATCAGCCCAACCTGTGAAAGTTGAACTTCGACCAGGAGCCAGACCTCCTTGGAAGAATCAGTATCCATTGAAAGATGAAGCAATCCAAGGGATTGAACCACAAATTGAAGGACTTTCGAAAGCAGGTGTTTTAAGGACAACAAAAAACCCTCAGAGTAACACGCCTTTGTTGCCTGTGAAAAAACCAGATGAAACTTATCGTGTGGTTCATGATTTGAGAGCAGTGAATGAGGTAGTGACTGACTTTCCAGCAGAAGTGCCAGACCTGCATACCTTGTTAGCCCAAATTCCTCCTGATGCGACACATTTTACGGTGTTAGACTTATGTGGTGCATTTTTTAGTGTTCCACTTAGTGTAGAAAGTCAGGGTTTATTTGGGTTCACATATAAGGGACAATTCTATGAGTATAGTCGTTTGCCACAGGGGTACAAGCATAGTCCTCATATCTTCAATAAAGTACTGAAGGATGATTTGGTAGGGATAGATCAGATATTGCAAAGCACTGTCATTCAGTACGTAGATGATATAATAATTTGCTCACAGAATAAAGAAACATGTCATAGAGACTCAATTAAATTGCTACAGGTATTGGCAGAAAAGGGGCATAAGGTTTCACAGAAAAAGTTGCAATATTGCCAGGAGAGGGTTGTTTATTTGGGTCAGAAAATAACGCATGGACACAGAAGCATTTCGGACAGTCAATTGGAAGCTATTCGTAAGGCTCCGAAGCCTAGAACTGTCAGAGAGATGATTACATTTCTTGGTATTGCTGGTTATTCCTCAGCTTGGGTGGAGAGCTATACTAGTTTGATGGGACCTTTGAGAGCTATGGTTAAGGATACTGGAAGTGGACAACTCCATAGCAATCTTTCCTGGACACAGGAAGGCCATGTGGCATTTGAAACGATCAAACAGAGGTTGCAGGAGGCACCTGCACTTACACTACCAGACTACTCTAAGAACTTTTTGCTATATGTGTCTACTTCTACTGGAGGTAGATATGCATGTGCAGTTCTTTGTCAGCCGACAGGCACAGGGACGAATCCTCAGCCTATTTCCTACTACTCTACTGCCTATTCAGAAGTAGAACTAGGGCTACCACTGTGCTACAGAGCAATGGTAGGAGTATATTCAATGTATGACAAAGCATCATCGGTTACGATGGGTTACCCAGTAACAATTCTTACCCATCACAGTCTCAGAAATCTTCTGAACTATGGGAAATATACATTGACTATGCCTAGGCTCAGAGACTATCATAGGCTCTTAGAGCAGGAAGATGTCACCCTAGTGAGGTGTGATACGGTAAATCCAGCTGAGAATTTGCCAACTTCAGAGGATGGTGAGTCACATGATTGTGTCCAAGAAGCAGAGAAATACTCGAGGCTTAGATCAGATTTGCAAGCCTTTCCATTACGTGAGGCAGACCTGGAGTATTGGACTGATGGGTCTTGTTATCGTGTGGGAGATAAATTGTGTGCTGGCTATGCAGTAGTTAAAGCCCAAGGAACTGGATTTGTTGTTGAAAAGGCTGAAGTAATACCACAGCCTGCGTCTGCACAACTTGCTGAACTTGTGGGGCTAACAGAAGCATGTTTGTTAGCAGCAGAAGGAAAGCGAGTGACGATATACACTGATTCAGCATATGCACATAGTGTATGTCATTTGTTTGGGGCAGTATGGAAAGGTCGAGGGTTTAAGAAAGCGTATGGTTCTCCGATACAACATCATGCGCAAATAATAAAACTGTTGCATGCTATGATGAAGCCTAAAGAGATAGCGATAGCTAAGTGTGCAGCTCATAAAACAGATGTGTCAAAAGTCACACAAGGGAACAAAGCTGCTGATGAAGCTGCAAAAGCCGTCACAGGAGCGGACAAATTGGGCAAGGTTTTTCTGGTCACTCATGGAGTGGACTTGGAAGACAAAATTACGCTTAAGGATGTGATTTTGATGCAGGAAGCTGCTTCTATGATTGACAAACAGCTGTGGCTAGACTGAGGGGCGGTCAAAGATGCTACTAGTCTTTGGAGAAACCATGAGGGGTTGATAGTAGCGCCTCTAGACCTCTTAGGTCTGATGATTCAGGAAGCACATGGGTTAGCTCATGTTGCAAGGGGGGAGGTTAGGAGAAAGATCACAAAGGAGTATGGTTTTTGGGCACCATATTTGCTTGAACAGATTGACTATATAATAGGAAGGTGCACAATCTGTCTGAAAAATAAAGTTCGCAGGGGTGTGACCGTTCTTCCTGGTTATATTCCTACACCGAGAGGTCCTATGCGTGAGTTGGTTATCGACTTTGTTGATATGATAAAACCAGTTGATGGGAAAAGATACATGTTGGTGGTTGTAGATAGATTTTCACGATGGCCGGAGGCCTGTCCAACCAAGCGAAAAGATGCTCAATCGGTTGCCAAGTTCTTGTGTAAAGAAGTCATAAGCAGGTGGGGATTACCCGATCGAATATCCTCAGATAATGGGAAGGAATTTGTGGATAGATCAGTGAAATTGATGTTGCAAAATTTGGGAATTAAGCAACGTCTTGGAGCAGTTTATCACCCACAAAGTCAAGGGATTTGTGAAAAAATGAACGGTGTCTTGAAAAATCGCATTGTCAAAATTTGTCAGCATACGGGTCTAAACTGGATAGCGGCGCTTCCTTTAGCATTAATGGTGTGTCGCTCAAGTAAGTTGCGTGATCTACGTATGACACCCCATGAATTGGTAACAGGAAGAAGGATGCCTACGCCTTGTTTGCGAACAAGCGGAAAGGGTCCAAGCTTGGCTCTTTTGGAAGATGAAATGAGAGCGTACGTTACATATATGGCCAGTTTTCATAAAAAGTTGTCCACATATGTTTCTGACAGGCAAAGAAAAGAAGAGGTGCAGGAGGAGCTTGATGAGAAAAAAAGGAGTACAGTGCAACCTGGGGACAAGGTGTTCGTGAAGGTATTTAGAAGGAAGTGGTATAACGAACGTCGTGAAGGACCATTTGAAGTTGTTCGTAGTACTGGAACAGCTGTTCAGGTTAAAGGATCTCCAACGTGGTATCATTTGTCACATTGTGTTAAAGCGCCTGGAGAAGAGGTGCCACGCGCAGAGAGAGAGGATGGTGAAGGCTCAAGAGAGCAGGATGGAGATAGGGGAGAACAGGAAGAAGGAGAGATTGTCAATGTTGGGGATAACGTTGATGATAATGTTTACACTTCTGATGATGCCAGAGATGACTCTGCAATGGAGGGAAAGGAAAGGAGATTTGGGGAAATTGATTTTCAATACGTCCCAGGAACAACAGGGAATATTTCAGTGGAATGTGAAGCAGCGGAGATCACCAAGGGCAACTCTGTTACAGGAGAAGCTGGTGATTCGGTTAGACAAAGTAGGCCCAGACCAGTTAGGAGAAAAGTCAGACCAAAACGTTACGAAAATTAGGGTTGAAGTAACTCTGGGACAGTCAGCTCAGCTCCCATGTAAGTGCACGAGAGAGAACAGTGGTGAAGGGAAATTTAGAGTTCAGTGGGAAGATACATATGTTAGGAGCAGTTGCATTGAGAAAGTATACGTTGCTGAATGATAAGAGAATAATGAAGATTGAGGGTGATTGCAGTATCTATATTTACAATTCCCAGCAGGAAGATCAAGGTGATTATAAATGTATTTTTTATAATCAACAGTTTGAAAGTGAGGGATTAGAGTTGGGACTGAGAGTTAATGTAGTGACACTAGTGGTGATAGATGGAAATACAAGTAAAGAGTTCAAAGCTTTAGGGAAAATGGATGAATCAACAACAATGACATCAACACTTCAGCCTATTATAACAACAGTGAGAAGCAATTCAACTCTTTCAACATTGACAGTTATGAAAGCCATAAATGTATCACATTTGATTACAAGGGAGCCAATCGCTCCAGCACCAATTTTAGAGGAAAAGACTGTCATTAGGGTTAGGATGGGTGGTACAGCTCATCTTCCTTGTAGATGTGAGAGATGGAGTGGGGGTGGTGACGTTCCTCCCACATGGAGAGATAATTATGGAGAAGAAGTGTTGTTATCAGGACCAGAAGTAGAAGCTGTGCCCCCTAGTCAAAGGAAGTATATTTTGTACAACGATATGAAGTGGAAGAGGGTTATGAGTGATTGCTCACTTATTTTGCGTAATGTTACATGGAAAGATCAGGGAGAATATATGTGTACTTATTTAGTGCAAGCATTAAAGTTTGTTCCGGCTAAGAATTATTGGTTAAAAGGCAATGTGACTCGTAAGGTGACGCTTATGATGGAAGATTTGAGGTCTGTTGAAGCTTCCACAGTCACCAAAGGAGTTCAAGAGAAGTATATTACAGTAGCCACTCCAACAGTAAATAATACACAGAGGATATCTGTAACTTTCCCACTGGAAATAGTTAAGAGTGTTAATACATCAACTAAAGCAACTATTTTAATAGCAACTTTGAAAGAGATTAATGGTACGACGGCAATAACAAATGTAGGAAATATGACACAGACACCAACAACAACTTTTCTGAAACTAAAGGATGTAGCAAGAGTGACTCAGGAGTTTATGATACGGATGGAGTGCTGTCAATGGTAGTAAGGATAGTGTTGAGATAGGAGAGCAGATGGTAGTAGAGAATTATGTAGATTCATCTGAAATAGTGCAGAATACTATCATGGAGGTACAGGATGAGTTCTTTGATTTTAATGGAAGACAAGAAGATATATCTGATCAATACCGCTCGTTAGGGAAGAGAGAAACTAAATGGAAGGCATATGGATTTGATTCTTCTGTTTTGCAAATTAAAGATGGATGGGCAGGTAGGAATCTTTGGTTCCAGCAGTTAACTCATTCTGTAAGATCAGTGAGGAATCTTGAGGGTCCATGTCTGTTGAGAATTCCAGCACCAGGCACATGGGGGTCTATTTTAGAGACGGTAGCTAAACCTCTATCAAGTACGTGTCAATCTTATGCTTTATCATGGCTGTTGTATCAGCAACAATCATTAACAGATAAAATAATGTCGTTTAATTGTTCTTGGTTAAATGAATTACCCTATGTGAATTTGTTAGATGGGAAGGAAAATCAGTTAACAGCGATTCCTGAAGCATTGGAGGTGAAACCCGTGAGGGCTAAAAGCTGTTTTTGTTCTAATAAAACATATGATGGAAAGGGTATGTTTATGGGAATATCAGATTGTGATGATTATATGATGACTTTGGGTAAGCATGAACATAAGGTTAGTAATGAGAAATATAATGTATCTTTTTATGTTCCAGTTAGTAAGAAGAGCAGGACTTTGATGGTGAAAGATCAGCTTTTGCCTGGTAATGTGACTATTGGAAATTTTAGAGATATTTGGTGGGTTTGTGGTGATAAAGCGTATATATTCTTACCCTATGGATAGACAGGATGTTGTTACAGGTTTTTACCATTAAAAGAGGGGAAGCACCGGACACAGATACATCTGAGTCTAGGTTTGGAAATAGGGTGAAAAGGAACATGGCGAAATTTCATAGTCTGGAAGCCTACCATTGGAGGATACGTCTAGGAGAGAAGTGGGGACAGGGACTTTTTCCATGGTATGGTGTAACATTTTTGGCAGATCACATTGATAATATTACCTATACTTTGCAGGGTTTTGCAAATGAAACGATAAGAGGGTTTAACCTTCTGTCGAATACTCAAAGAAGTCACAGACTGACGCTGTTGAAACATGACATGGCTCTTGACTATATTTTAGCAAAACAAGGTGGCTTATGTTTGGCTATGAATTTGACGGGGGATGATTGTTATACTTTGATCCCAGATAGTTCCGATAATATCACTAGTGTTATAGATGCATTGAAGAATATAAGGGATGCGTTTGGTAGATCTGAAGGAGCTGGATGGTCAGCGAAGGCTTGGTTGCAAGATCAGTTAGGCCCAGTGGGAGCAGTGATGGTTCAGATTTTAGTAGCAGCTCTGATAGCGCTGTGTGTGATGTTTTGCTTTTGTACTTTGTTGTTGACTTTTGCGAAGGCTATGATATTGAGATGGGTTGGAGTTGTGATGCCTGGAGAAAACACTCAGATGCCGTTGTTAACTGTTACTGATCTAGATGAAGATGAACAAGTGGGACTGGATGGAGTATTGATGGATAGATATCCATTTTGAATATCTGATTATTTTTCAAATGTTTTTAAATGTTAGTGTGATTTTAGTATTTTGTGATGAATCAAAGGGGGGAAATGGTATGTGATTCATTTTATATATAATTGTATATATTATTTTTAGTTGATATTGATGTTTTAATTTGAATGTGTTGTTTTGCAAAAGATACTGTTTGGTCTTTTCTTTTCTTCCAGAAGCATATGGGGGAATGTGTAGAGGGGATTCAAATACTCTGTCACACCCTGGCTCTGGGACTCTATATGTTGAGCCAGGGTGTGTTCATTCTATGTGTTGTGTTTCGATGTTGGGAGTTCTAGTTTGTTTATTTCTATGTTGGCCTGAGTGACTCCCAATCAGAGGCAACGAGTGTCAGCTGTGGCTGGTTGTCTCTGATTGGGAGCCATATTTAAACTGTCTGTTTTCCCTTTGTGTTTGTGGGATCTTGTTTCCGTTTGGTTTGTTCCGTGTTGGTCTATGTTACCTAGGACGTTACGTTATCGTTTTGTTGTTTTTGTATCGTGTGTGCACTTTAATTAAATAAAGTATGTTCGCTCAACACGCTGCGCATTGGTCTACTCCATACGACGATCGTGACAGAAGATCCCACCATACCAGGACCAAGCAGCGTGTCCAGGAGCAGGCAGCCTGGACGTGGGAGCAGATCTTGGACGGGCAGGGGTCCTGGACCTGGGAGGAAATCCTGGCCGGGATGGATCGCCGGCCATGGAGTGAGACGGTAGAGGCGCGACGGAGAGAGGAGCAACGGCGTAATCAGTGTCGTCGTCGGACGGACGAGAGGCAACCCCAAAAAAATTTTAGGGGGGGGCACAGGGCATGGACGACGGGGCTGACGGAGGCAGACAAGGGGCGAATTCAGAAGGCCACCAGGTTACGGGGGTCACTGGTCAAGGAAGGGAAGGAAGGTGTAGAGGCACGGCGAGAGGTACTGGGGTGTGTTACCAGTCCGGTCCGGCCCGTTCCAGATCCCGGTGTAGAGCCAGTGGTGTGTGTCCCCAGTACAGTCCGGCCTGTTCCTGCCCCTCGCACCAAGTGTACGGTGCGCGTCGCCAGCCCGGCCCGGCCTGTTCCTGCCCCTCGCACCAAGTGTACGGTGCGCGTCGCCAGCCCGGCCCGGCCTGTTCCCGCCCCTCGCACCAAGTGTACGGTGCGCGTTGCCAGCCCGGTCCGGCCTGTTCCTGCCCCTCGCACCAAGTGTACGGTGCGCGTCGCCAGCCCGGCCCGGCCTGTTCCTGCCCCTCGCACCAAGTGTACGGTGCACGTCGCCAGCCCGGCCCGGCCTGTTCCTGCCCCTCGCACCAAGTGTACGGTGCGCGTCGCCAGCCCGGTCCGGCCTGTTCCTGCCCCTCGCACCAAGCCTACGGTGTGCGTCGCCAGCCCGGCCCGGCCTGTTCCTGCCCCTCGCACCAAGCCTACGGTGCGCGTCGCCAGCCCGGCCCGGCCTGTTCCTGCTACTCGCACCAAGCCTACGGTGCGCGTCGCCAGCCCGGCCCGGCCTGTTCCTGCTACTCGCACCAAGCCAGGGGTGCGAGTCGTCAGCCTGGTAAAGCCCATTGCTGCTCCACGCACCAAGCCAGGGGTGCGCATCGTCAGCCCGGTCCGGCCCGTTGCTGCTCCACGCACCAAGCCAGGGGTGCGAGTCGTCAGTCCGGTGAGGCCCGTTCTGGCTCCACGCACCAAGCCAGGGGTGCGCATCGTCAGCCCGGTTCGGCCCGTTGCTGCTCCACGCACCAAGCCAGGGGTGCGAGTCGTCAGCCCGGTAAGGCCCGTTCCGGCTCCACGCATCCAGCCAGGGGTGCGCATCGTCAGCCCGGTCCGGTCCGTTCCTGCCTCACGCACCAAGCCAGGGGTGCGCGTCGTCAGTCCGGCACAACCCGTGCCTGGGTCACCGGTGCCTAATCAGGTACCGGTCAGCTGCTCCACAACGGAGCTGAAGCTACCCGCTCCTACTACGTCCAGTTCAGCTCCAGCCAGCGGGGCCAGACCGGACCAGGGGCGCTATGGGGGGTTTATTGGAGGGTGGTGGGCAAGCCCGGAGCCAGAACCGCCGCCGAGGAGGAATGCCCACCCAGCCCTCCCCTGTTTTGTTCTAGTGGAGGCGCGGTCGCAGTCCGCGCCTTTAGGGGGGGGTACTGTCACACCCTGGCTCTGGGACTCTATATGTTGAGCCAGGGTGTGTTCATTCTATGTGTTGTGTTTCGATGTTGGGAGTTCTAGTTTGTTTATTTCTATGTTGGCCTGAGTGACTCCCAATCAGAGGCAACGAGTGTCAGCTGTGGCTGGTTGTCTCTGATTGGGAGCCATATTTAAACTGTCTGTTTTCCCTTTGTGTTTGTGGGATCTTGTTTCCGTTTGGTTTGTTCCGTGTTGGTCTATGTTACCTAGGACGTTACGTTATCGTTTTGTTGTTTTTGTATCGTGTGTGCACTTTAATTAAATAAAGTATGTTCGCTCAACACGCTGCGCATTGGTCTACTCCATACGACGATCGTGACATACTCAAACATGGACAATATGAAAGGACAATATGAATGGACTGGAGGAAGTGGAACAAGGAAGGTGTGGAAATGTTCAGATTCCATCATCAACGATGCATTGGAAGTCGACACTGCTGAGGAGAAGAAGTGTAGTGGACTACATTCCAATGTCTGCAATGATATATAGACATATTTGCATGTGTAATACATAATTTGTGTCATATTCTTTCTGTATAGATTTTTGTAGAATGATATTTGCTGTTATTGGGTACATGTGGGGATCTCAGATGCTTTTGTTTATTTCGTGGATGCTTAGGGATATTGGGTTTAGGCAGGGATAGAGAGAATCCACAGGAGGGTCCGATGGGTTGACCAGCCTGAATGTGGACATATTTGATTGTATTTTGTTTGCTGAGGCTTTCATGTGTATTCAAATTGCATCATAGTTTCAAATGCATTGATAAAGATAGATGAATTGATCTGGAGTACTTAGGTGGTTGCCTGGGGCAGAGGGGCCGTGAGAGAATTTTACTGTCTTGATTGATTGATGGATATTTGGAAAGAAGGCTGCCAGACAGGTTTTTCGCTCTCACACTCCATAAAGATTTGTTCATATTTCATAGAAATTTATTTACACTCCATAGAAAAATGTGTTTTTGGTTTATTGTTAAAGATACTCAATAAGAGAAATAGTTATTGGTCATAATCCTATTCTTTTTGTTTTCGAGACTTAATTAGTCTCGAAGGGGGGAAATATGTAGTGTTTAAACACTTTATGACTTTGCTAATGGTTTCAAGTGGTTTTAGAGGATGTTGACTAAGCTTAAGGGAGCATCTGGAGAGTAGTTCTATAGGGGCACCCTAAAGCCGAGGGAGTCTGTTAGGTGCAGTCCTGGGATTGGTTTATGGGAAAACACCCATATTATGTTACATAGGGCATAGGATATAAATACCACAGTTAAGACAAAGGAGGTCAGAACAACTTATTATTTTGGGTCGTTGGTCTCCAGATGCCTGCAGACGTCTGTAAACTTATGCTGAAATCTTGTGATATAAATAAACCTTTATAATCAAAGTACAGTGTAAGCGGACTCCTTGGTCTCACAGCAAAGATTAGCATCATTTTTAGATACAACACCCTCAAGGAAACCATGCTAGCTTCATAGCCAGCTAGCAGCTTGGCTATCTGCTACACCAAGCAGCTCCTTGGTCGGCAGGATCCCTGGACAGATAGCAGCGGTCCCAGGAACTGATGGCAACAGAATCGCAGGATCGAAACTCAACAGGTAACCAAACTTTTTCAATAAAACAGTTTTTCTGAGACTTTTAAAACTTTCCAAAACAACATATTTTCCAAAACAACAAACCGAGCTCTCCCTCGTTTCGCATTCAACAGGAAGTTGTTTTGCGAACACATCTTTTGTCTCCACAATGTTCTCACCAGACTGTTCTCACAACCTAATCAAACATTCTAGGAACCTTTAAAGAAACAGACTAAATTTGTTCGATGAACATTCTTGCAACATCAGGCAAATTATTTATTAAAACAATTATATTATCATCAGCATGACTGGACAGTTTTTGTGTTATGAGAACATTTTCCACGACCTAACGAATGTTCTGGGAACTTTCACAGAACCAATTTTGGTTTGCTGGGTAGTCTACTCGGAAACCAGCCCTAAGTGTGGCAGTTGCCAATTGGCGTGACAAGATGACATCTTCTTCTCCCTCTGGTCCTGTATTTCTCAGTCCTTCCTCCTTCCTCCTGCCTCTTCAAGTCATGATCGCCCTCTGTGTTAGCCTCTGTAGATGTTAACAAGACCCAACAGGCTGGTGTGGGGTTCTGAATGAGATCCCGCTCTTCATGACCACGGGGCATGCCGCCAGGCGTGCAGCCAAAGTCATAGGCTGTGCCATGCTTAGGTTTTAGTTCTGGATCACGACATCTCCCATCTCTCCCATCTCTAACGCTATACACTTCTCTGTGACCTGGTCGTATGATTGTATGAAACCTAGAAACACTGATGGTTTGTAAAGCTCTTCACCTTCTCCATGTTTTCAAGGCTACAATCTTTTTTTTTTGTTCAGTACAATTGTAGTCCCGCCACTTTCCCTTTTAAATTTACATTTACGTAATGACCAATGAATAAATGACCAATAAACAGATTCCCAGATCCAAGATTCCACCTTTAAAGCAGGACTCCAGATGTCTGAGAACTGGGAAGACATCAGGGCATCAAGCCAGAACAGTGGATTAATTATTTAGTGACACTACTGCACACTGGTCCATATTGGGTTGTAAGGCAGGCTATATAGAGTTTGTTGTTTTCGACAACTTGCCGCCACTACAGCAAGCCTTGGTCTATTAGCACTTCACTTTGGCTTGTGGAAAACATGCAACAGATAATACTGTTGTGTACAGCCGAGCAGAAACAAGCGAAATGGGAGTTCATATACAGTGAGGGAAAAAAGTATTTGATCCCCTGCTGATTTTGTACGTTTGCCCACTGACAAAGAAATGATCAGTCTATAATTTTAATGGTAGGTTTATTTGAACAGTGAGAGACAGAATAACAACAACAAAAATCCACATAAACGCATGTCAAAAATGTTATAAATTGATTTGCATTTTAATGAGGGAAATAAGTATTTGACACCCTCTCAATCAGAAAGATTTCTGGCTCCCAGGTGTCTTTTATACAGGTAACGAGCTGAGATTAAATAGAGAGATAGTAGAGATTAGGAGCACACACTTAAAGGGAGTGCTCCTAATTTCAGCTTGTTACCTGTATAAAAGACACCTGTCCACAGAAGCAATCAATCAATCAGATTCCAAACTCTCCACCATGGCCAAGACCAAAGAGCTCTCCAAGGATGTCAGGGACAAGATTGTAGACCTACACAAGGCTGGAATGGGCTACAAGACCATCACCAAGCAGCTTGGTGAGAAGGTGACAACAGTTGGTGCGATTATTCACAAATGGAAGAAACACAAAATAATCTCCCTCTGCCTGGGGCTCCATGCAAGATCTCACCTCGTGGAGTGCAATGATCATGAGAACAGTGAGGAATCAGCCCAGAACTACACGGGAGGATCTTGTCAATGATCTCAAGGCAGCTGGGACCATAGTCACCTAGAAAACAATTGGTAACACACTACGCCGTGAAGGACTGAAATCCTGCAGCGCCCGCAAGGTCCCCCTGCTCAAGAAAGCACATATACATGCCCGTCTGAAGTTTGCCAATGAACATCTGAATGATTCAGAGGAGAACTGGGTGAAAGTGTTGTGGTCAGATGAGACCAAAATGGAGCTATTTGGCATCAACTCAACTCGCCGTGTTTGGAGGAGGAGGAATGCTGCCTATGACCCCAAGAACACCATCCCCACCGTCAAACATGGAGGTGGAAACATTATGCTTTGGGGGTGTTTTTCTGCTAAGGGGACAGGACAACTTCACCGCATCAAAGGGACGATGGACGGGGCCATGTACCGTCAAATCTTGGGTGAGAACCTCCTTCTCTCAGCCAGGGCATCGAAAATGGGTTGTGGATTGGTATTCCAGCATGACAATGACCCAAAACACACGGCCAAGGCAACAAAGGAGTGGCTCAAGAAGAAGCACATTAAGGTCCTGGAGTGGCCTAGCCAGTCTCCAGACCTTAATTCCATAGAAAATCTGTGGAGGGAGCTGAAGGTTCGAGTTGCCAAACGTCAGCCTCGAAACCTTAATGACTTGGAGAAGATCTGCAAAGAGGAGTGGGACAAAACCCCTCCTGAGATGTGTGCAAACCTGGTGGCCAACTACAAGAAACGTCTGACCTCTGTGATTCTCAACAAGGGTTTTGCCACCAAGTACTAAGTCATGTTTTGCAGAGGGGTCAAATACTTATTTCCCTCATTAAAATGCAAATCAATTTATAACATTTTTGACATGTGTTTTTCTGGATTTTTTTGTTGTTATTCTGTCTCTCACTGTTCAAATAAACCTACCATTAAAATTATAGACTGATCATGTCTTTGTCAGTGGGCAAACGTACAAAATCAGCAGGGGATCAAATACTTTTTTCCCTCACTGTAAATAGCTACATCTCACAGGTTAGCATTTGCTGGGTGGGCATTTATTTATTTTCTCACTGCTGACTTTTTCTTTCTCTAGCTACTTCCAAAACAAGTATAATTATTTGCAGCTCCTATAAGTGCGCTTGCTTGCCATACTGTAAAAAGCTAAATGGAAGAAAATCACAGGCTACAGAGTAGGAACGATTCCAATTCAATTAGCTAATAGAAGAAGCAGCATGCTTCCTCCTCCTCCTCTTTTTCCCCAGCACTGCATTCACACACTGCAGTCAGGCAGGGCCTGTAACGATGTTAGAATGATTCAGCCATTAGGGTTACATTTATAGACTGCTAGCAGGTTTTCTCAGTATTATATTCAGTCACGGCTGTTCACACTGGCTTAGTAAACTGAATGCCACAGTAAGAGTGGCAACAGAAGCCTGAGGTGAGGCCTGGCTCTACAGCCTTGAGGTGTCTATTATGTCAGTCAATGAACAAAGCTGTTCTCTTGCATGACAGTCACAGGGCTGTAAGTATGTCTTTCTTGCAAAGACTTGTACTGTAGGAAGGAATTTCACGAGAGTAGAGTTCCAGTAGAATAGACAGTGTTCTTCTTGCCGACATAATCGTCCCAGTAGACACTGGTTGTGTCCGAAATGGGACCCTATTCCCTAGGGGCCCTGGTCAAAAGTAGTTCACTACACAGGGAATAGGGTGTTATTTGGGACATAGATTTCTTGATGTCATATTCTTCCTTTGCAGTATAGGAGACTGTGTCATAATCTTGCCATCCACTAGGCTGTCATTCTTGACGACGTCGTATTCTTCCCCGTCCTTAAATTAATCCTAGCATAATTTCACTGTGACAAATCTAATCCTTGGCAGAGCTGCTGGAATCCCCTTGCTGTTAAGAATAGCGGAACAAAAATTAATTCATCTCTCTCTCTCTAGATTATTCAAATATTTCTGAGGAAAAAGTTTATTCTGTCAGTTAAGCAATCCTATTATGGTAAGAATATAAATGTTTACACATTATGAATGCATGGAATTAACCCAACCGTTCAATGCTTGAGCATACAATATCTTATCATGTCTTTATACTGCATTGTAATAAAATTGATATTATCATTACTTTGTGATCAGTGTCTTTCATTTCAATATTACTGCAAGTATATAGACCTGGACATTTATTATGGATATTATCATTATTGTATTCAGTGAATGACAAGTGTACTTTGTGATCAGTGTCTTTCATTTCAATATAACTGTGATCATAGACCTAGACATTAATGATCATATATGGAAGATATTCCATTTGAATAAATTACACAGTAATTTACACAGTCATGGATTGCTGTGAATGAGTGTATTGATTCAACATCCCCTCTGTCTCCCATTATACAGTACAGGTACAGTGAGTGAGTCCCGGTGTATGTTACATTTGAATAAACGTCTCAAATATTGTTTAACAGTAGTCATGTTTGTGAATGAGTGTATTAATTAAGTGATAATGCCCGAGAAGCCGGTGTTTGGAGGATATATCGGCACAGGTCTTGTTAGGCCCGAGACGAACATATTCAAATAATGATCGACATATTTTCATTAACACGACCCAGTCGTTCAGTCTTTTTGTTCTGTATCTATGGACACGGCCCAGTCGTTTGTTCTAAATGTTCCATTGCCATACTGGCTGGCAACGTTCTTATCCCTTGCTTGCTAGCTAGCCAACTATGGCTAACTTACAGTCACGTCAAACAGTGCAGCCAGAATAACAACAGTAGTTTCATTTGCATTTGTTTAAGCTGTTTTCTAATTACATTTATTTGGATGCATCCATAACAATGAGCTAATGAGGCGCGACTTCGCCTGGCATAGAAAATGTGCTCTCTCGTCAGGACATTGTTGTTCAGAGGAGCTAGCCAACAACACAGCTAACACAATCACTTCAAACTGAAGCAGGAAAAACTGCAAACTAGCTGCACTTCATTTCGTTTGACCTTTTTTCAATTGACATTTCTTTGTATATATCCATAAAAATGATGCCAGCTGATTCATGATTTCGACTGGCTGAGAAAAGCTGCCTGCCAGTCTGTCTCGTCCTGACTCCCAACACAATCATTACTATGGGACAGCTGAAGATTGAATTTCAATATTGAAACAATGTTGCAAATGTCGGAGAGACAGATAGCAAGGTTTATACAAACTAAATGTTAGTCTAAAAGAAATGTGAGATAATTTCTAGATACTTTTTATAGTGGAGATCAAGTTTATAAATTGCCTGGCTAGGCTGATGAGACAGTGGATTGCACAGTCAGATGGAACAGAGTAAATAGCCATTTTAATGTCATAGATTTAGCCGGTGGTAACTTGTGGAATAGACACAAGCTGCAATGCGGTTTTAACCAATCAGCATTCAGGATTAGACCCAGCCGTTGTATTTAGTCAACATTTCCCCTGTCTCCCAAAGCCTTCTACATTGACTCCTTTCATCCCCTCTCCCCCTCTCCATTTCCCTATGGCCCTACTGACATATTACATGGGAGACCATTTCCCTATGGCCCTACTGACATATTACATGGGAGATACACAGGCATTTAAAGAGCTCCTCTCTAGCATGAGGGGAAGCAGCATGGCATTGCAGAGTCCGCGTCCCAAATAACACCTTATTCCCTACACAGTGCACTACTTTTGAGCAGGCCCCATATAGAGAATAGGGTGCCATTTGGGACACATCAAGAGAGTGAACAGGATTTGAAATGACTTAGCACCAGTGTCGAAGATGAGAGACTGGGGATAAATCCATGTTCTGGTATCAGCTCAGCTGTAGTGGATCAGAGAGTTTGTGTGTATATGTGAGTGTGCATGTCTGTGTGTGTCTGTGTGTGTATGTGTGTGTGTGTGTGTGTGTGTGTGTGTGTGTGTGTGTGTGTGTGCGTGCGTGTATGTTCAGCTGTAGTGGATCAGAGTCTCTCTCTCGCTGATACTTATTAGTCCAACTAGACCAGGGGTGTCAAAGTCAAATGGACGGAGGGCCAAATAAAAAATTTAGCTACAAGCCGAGGGCCGGACTGTTCGAATGTTCATTGAAAAATTTTTAAATGACGCATATAGTCTAGTGAACCTAATTGAACCTACTGAAAACCTAACAAATATATTCCAATATGATCAGATAAATAAAGCAATATTTTCTTATGGCTCTGTCAGTAATCTTTAATTTTCAACAGACACAAAAGACAAATTTCCTTTATATAAAAATCCCCATAACATGAACATTAAATGAAAGAAACCGGTATTCAAGGCACCATCAGTAGCCTATATTTTCTATTTTAGCAAAAGTGGGCTAAATTTACTTCAAAGAAAAAAACAATAATAGCAATTTTCTATCATCCACTCAACTGAAATATTTTTAAAATATAATTGGATTGAAATACAATAAAATAAAGTGCAAAAATCTATTAATCAAAAACAACACTTTGTTTAAGGAGAAGTAACATGCAGTGAAAACAAATATTAAACTTTAACTTTTAAACTTGAACTGAGTAAAAACTCTAAATATGTGATTGCACAGTAATGTTCACTTGTTTGAGGTTGAGGGTGATACTTGGTGGTGTCCCATCTTTTCCACAAGTTCATCAATGTTCGGGGTAAGGCTCTGAGCTGAGGAAATCCTCAGAATTGAGTGGAGGTGTTCAGCAGTAAGTCGACTTCTGTGTGATGTTTTGTTCAGGTTCATCAAAGAAAACAGTTGTTCACACAGGTATGTGCTGCCAAACATAGACAACGTTTGAGCAGCCTGGATGCGCAGCTGGGGCATTGTGTCGGGGAGGAAACGGGCGAACTCCGCAGCACCCACTGCCGCATATTTTGCCCTCAGTGCATCATTGCATTGGAGGTCAATCAACTCCATTTGGAGGTTTGGTGGTGAGCTTTCCACGTTTTTTGAACAGAGCCTGTCGAGATTTGAGGCCTCGTTTTAATTCCTCTGCCTTTTGTAGCCTTTGTTCCATGTCCATATTCTTGTTTTTGTCCGCGTGTTTCGTTTCATAATGTCGTCTCAGATTATACTCTTTCAGTACCGCCACACTTTCTCCACACAGAAGACACACAGGTTTTCCAGCTACCTCCGTGAACATATACTCCGACTCCCACCTTGTTTGAAACCCCCGGTTCTCAGTGTCCACCTTCCGTTTTGCCATTTTTGATGGGTATCTGAAAGTTAATTTTACTGTGATGCTGACGACTGCTGTGCCAATAAATATTGAAATGAAGCAGCCTACTGCTCGGTGCGTCACCGTTGCATTGTGGGAAATGTAGTATTGGTGCGTGTAAAAGATCTGCGGGCTGCCGCTTGCTGCCGGTCTGCGGGCGGTTCTAATAATAAATCAAGATCATCCCAGGGGCCGTAAAAAACCTTCTCGCGGGCCGGATGTGGCCCGCGGGCCTTGACTCTGACATATGTGAACTAGACTATGTGTAACGGTTCCCCTGTGGGTGATGGCATTTTCCACTGAGTTAGGCTAAGAGCTCTCATTCCTTCTGCCTCCTATCCCAAAGAGCTGTGGTAGTCCTCTGTTTTGTTCAGTTTGTTCCCTATCATCCCTCCTTCTCGTATAGAGCTGTGGCTGGTATTCCTTTAGCTCTGCTCCGTCTCTGAAGACTGATGCAGCACTCTATCAGACCTCAAATAATTTCTAATACTTAAGCTGTGCTTGATTGAGCTTGCCTGCCATAATGGAACCAATAGAATAGTTATAAGAGCGAAACCACGCCCACTGAAACTCCAGTTAGGTTAAAGCAAACGCTAAAAGATTTCAAATAGTATTTGAACCCAGGTCTGCTGCTCTGTCTCCAAAGACTGATTCAGCACCCCACACACTGCTGCTAGGAGACAGAGAGAGGCTGTTGAGTTCATGTCACCATTCATTGATTTTAATGAAGCCTCTGTTTTTAATACCGCAGTAGAGGTGAAGTGGCAGAAAAGGCCTGAGCCTGTATTCAAAAAGTCCCAGAGTAGGACTGCTGATCTAGGACTGATGATCTAGTTTTGTCTTTCAGATGATAATGAATAAGATGACATGGACAGGAGGGACCTGATCCTAGATCAGCACTCCTGCTCTGAGACGCTTTGTGAAAACAGGCCCTGGACTATAGAGTATTGTCGCACATAATAAAGAACTCACCCTGGTTTCGTGCCAACACAATTCTGTATAAACTCAAACATCTGATATCGACTTATCTAATGGACTTGGATTGATTCGCCATAGACATTTGCTTCAAGTCTTTAGCTGCTTGATAAGGCAGGCAGCAGGGAGAAAGAAGCAAGGAGAAAGAGAGGAAGGAAAGAACGAAGGAAGATCTCCAAAGGCCCAGCTTAAACAGCGGTGCAACGCGTGGGAGGGGGGAGTGTGCTACTGCACTGCACAGGCAGCCAGGGGCCAATCAGATTGATTATCACCGCGTACAGGGTCAAAGGGTGTCTGATATGGGTGCAATGTATTCTATGTAATTATGCCATCCCCTGAGGATAGGGACAGAGAGCTCATCTCTTCGCCTGCCTTTGATATAGCAGACTCCAGCAAGCTCCTGATGTTTCCACAACAAGCTAACTGGATCTAATGAGGGAGGGGTTAGAGGGAAATAAAGCTCTCGTCATTATGGTTATAAACAAGGAAGTGTTGCACAGCATGATGGTGGATTTCAATGGTGGGTTTATCATTGAACGTAAATTGATTATGTGTAAGACTGGGGTTAGATCCCACGTCATTAGACTGTTAGCTTAGTCATTAGCCTAGTCATTGACTTGGGGAGGCAACACGATTGTTCAGGTCTCAGGCATGGTTACTGATCAAATGAACGTGGACCAAAACAACTTCTGTTACATTTGCAAAATGAATAGAAAATGGGGGCTTTCACTCCCTATCAGCTGCATTGATTTTTTTGCAAAAATATCTAACTTCTTGGTTTCCGCTTTCTGTGGGTTAAATCAATGCAATGAGCGCGCTCCCATTCACTCTAATGAGAGCTATGTCAAGGTCCATGCAAATAACTCCAATAAATCCATAAAAAGTAGATGATGCTGGTGCATGATTGCAAGACATTTGTCACTAAATCAGCTGTTTTATTAAAGCACATTTTGTGTTATTCAAAAATCTCTCTGTATGTCTCTCACCACTGTGCATTCAGAGGAAAAACTAGTTCCGTTTATGGGAATGCATCATAATGCATTTAGTTTTATCCCAAATGGCACGTTAGTCCCTATTTAGTGCACAACTTTTGGCCAGAGCCCTATAGTGAATATATAAGGAATAGTGTGGCTACAGTGTAATGGGAAGAGTGTGCGATTTGAGACACAGATTTAGCCTCAATGTGTTGCTTTCTGTCAGAAGTCAACAATTTAAAATCTAACCATTGGCTCCCATAATGCTTTAAGATGCCGATGATCATGGACTGGCTCCTTGGTAATCATCGATCCCCATCCTCTCTCTCTCTCTCTCTCTCTCTCTCTCTCTCTCTCTCTCTCTCTCTCTCTCTCTCTCACCCTGTCCTTCGTCTCCATCCCTCCTCCTAGCTCCCTAATGGGGCAGATTTGCTGGGGGTTCATCTATGTGGCTCTGAGTGGGGATTTGATTTGGTAGTGGAATTAATGGGTGAGCAGGAGGATTGAAGGGAAATGGTGGGGGACCTGATGACCTCATTAAAACATGTCACTGAGGAAAAGGCCCAAATGACAGGCACCCTATGCCCTAAAGAATGCACTATTTGTGACTAGGGCTCTGGTAAAAAAAAATGTCACTGTACAGGGAATAGGGTGCCATTTAGGACACAGACAAAATATCAGACAGCAGGAAGAGATGGCTACTGTGGTAACGAAGCTACTGTGGTAACGATGGGGATGCTGCAGTCAGACTGGTAGTAGAATATTAATTAATTATTATCATGGGGTGAAACATAGTGGACTTTTCTTCCCACTGTCATTAGTGGCAGAATGGCGAATGGGATAAAATGAATATACGGAATGAAATAATGTCCAAAAATGTATATTAGTAACTCTTAAGAGTTCCTATGAAAGTGGAAGTGGGAAAATGAGGTAATTGTGTGACAGCAGCTGCAGGTAAATCCTATAAAGGCATATTGAACCAAAATTGTTTACATGTTTTGCAATTTCCTGGCAGGAAGGCTGGACTTCCATGTGATTAATCAATACATTAGCACCTACTTACCCCTCCTCTCCTTTGTGCTACCCCATTTAATGACACTGGTCCCACTTTACCTGTTTTTTTCTAGAGCCACTAATGAAAGTCTGTATTTGCCATTCATTTGGAACGCATACAACACACAATAAATGGTTCCTGGAGGATCCTTCAGGATAATTTAAAGTTACAAAAGGAACCTTAAGGTTCCTGTAATTTAAGGTTAAAAAAATTACCTGTAGGTTCATTTAATAACCCATACTCTGCTATCAAACTGAACTTAAATCTACAACTGTACATGGTCGTTACTCTGCATTTAAGATGGGAATTGCCAGTATAGTTTCGTCTTACTTAGAATATACACTACCGGTCAAAAGTTTTAGAACACCTACTCATTCAAGGGTTTTTCTTTATTTTTACTATTTTCTACATTGTAAAACAGGTTTGCCGTGTTAAAAGTTAATTGGTGGAATTTCTTTGCTTCTTAATGCATTTGACCCAATCAGTTGTGTTGTGACAAGGTATGGGGGGTATACAGAATATATCCCTATTTAGTAAAAGACCAAGTCCATATTATGGCAAGAACAGCTCAAATAAGCAAAGAGAAACAACAGTCCATCATTACTTTAAGACATGAAGGTCAGTCAATCTGGAAAATGTCAACAACTTTGAAAGTTTCTTCAAGTGCAGTAGCAAAAACCATCAAGCGCTATGATGACACTGGCTCTCATGAGGACCGCCACAGAAATGGAAGACCCAGAGTTACCTCTGCTGCAGAGGATAAGTTCATTAGAGTTACCAGCCTCAGAAATTGCAGCCCAAATAAATGCTTCACAGAGTTCAAGTAACAGACACATCTCAACATCAACTGTTCAGGGGAGACTGTATGAAACAGGCCTTCATGGTCAAATTGCTGCAAAGAAGCCACTACTAAAGGACACCAATGAGAAGAAGAGACTTGCTTGGGCCAAGAAACACTTGCTGGTGACACTGTCTGTGATTTATTTAGAATTCAAGGCACACTTAACCAGCATGGTTAACACAGCATTCTGCAGCGATATGCCATCCCATCTGGTTTGGGCTTAATGGGACTATCATTTGTTTTTCAACAGGACAATGAGCCAACACACCTCCAGGCTGTGTAAGGGCTATTTTACCAAGAAGGAGAGTGATGGAGTGCTGCATCAGATGACCTGGCCTCCACAATCCCCCGACCTCAACCAAATTAAGATGGTTTGGGATGAGTCGGACCACAGAGTGAAGTAAAAGCAGCCAACAAGTGCTCAGCATATGTGGGAACTCCTTCAAGACTGTTGGAAAAGCATTCCAGGTGAAGGTGGTTGAGAGAATGATAAGAGTGTGCAAAGCTGTCATCAAGGCAAAGGGTGGCTATTTGAAGAATCTCAAATATAAAATATATTTTGATTTGTTTAATACTTTTTTGGTTACTACATGATTCCATATGTGTTATTTCATAGTTTTGATGTCTTCCCTATTATTCTACAATGTAGAAAATAGTAAAAAATTAAGAAAAACCCTTGAATGAGTAGATGTTCTAAAACTTTTGACCGGTAGTGTATTAAGTCAAAATGAAAATCACCAAACTTTGTCAACATGACCCGGCAGTCGTAATTAATGTTATTCTGTTTGTAAGTGGCAGGTTATCATTCTTCATGCTAATGCTTGATATTAAGCTAATGATGTGGACTGGATGCTGAACATCTGATTGTTCCTGGTTTTGCTGATAATCAATTAGAGTGTGTTAGTGGTGCAAATGGCCTCCCCACACTGCACTCTGAGAGAGAGAGAGAGAGAGAGAGAGAGAGAGAGAGATCCCCTTCAGGGACTGTTCACACAAGGAAAACCAAATCAAACCAAACCTCTCTATCTCTCCTGAGGCCTTTCATCCCTCCATCTCCCACCTCTATCCCCCTGGATGGTGAAGTGATGAGAATCGGAAGCCCTGGGGGCTGTTGAACTCTAGGCGGTGTCTTTGAGAATCAACAATGTAGGAAAAACAATCATTTTCATACCACTCAACTACCATTCTGCCTCTGTCGCTCACTGCAATTCGGCACAGCGCCTGTTCAGCTTCACAGCTTGAACCAAACCAACAAATAGGAATCTCACTGCGAAAGCTGTACTGCATAATAATACAGTCCCATGAATGAATGCAGAACCCAAAACATGTCTACAAAGTTACGCAGTGGCTCAGTTTGTCATTAGCTTTTATGGTTGATCAAAAATTAGGTTTTCTGATACTGTCACTGCAGGGCTTGTGGATGGATGCCCAATGGCTTAGAATACAATGTATTAATAAGTAGCAAACAGCAAGGAACCATGGTAATACTCAGATTAGCCGCAATATTCTATGGGTACAGCAAGACAATCATGTCAGCCACAATACCAATTTTAGCGCTGCATTGTGAATGTTGAAACACTAACTCTAGAAAATCAAGAAGAAGGCATAATTATACTGATTATAATGTACTTCCTTACTTTACACTGACATCAGACATTAGAAAGAGAGAGAGAACGAGAGGGAGGGATTGAGCAAAGGAAAGAGAAAGATCTGTAAAGAATTTTCAAAGCTTTATCACACTCTAAAAAGCTCAATAATTCCTTCTGTTTATCCACAGAAAAGCATTTGGCACAACTTCCTGCACAACTGGGAAGTCAAGGGCTGGGATGCTCCAGGCTGATACATTTTCCTCTGTATTTAAAATTTTCCCTAGCAGGGCAAATTACGCAATGTTATGCTAATGAGAGCTACTTTGGAATGGCATGTTGGCACCAGAAGAGAGTAGTGAGGGTCTCTATTACAGTGGTTGCCATATATCTATCAAATGTGAAAATACTCCTTTATTTATTCATTCATGCGTAGCTTAAAACTTGCGTGCCAAATCACTTAGCTAAGACTTTCTTCATCAAGGTCAGTTTGATAGCTTTTACATGTTCACACCCCTCTTGTTGGCAGAATATTTCTTGCATTTTTAAAGCCTAATTTCCCACAATTGAACACATTTAGTATGGGGCAGAGAATTATTTTACTGTTTTAAAGCTAATTTCTTACAAAAAATTAATGAACTCAAGTCTTATGTGTGTTTATATGATACCAGATGTCTGTGGTCTGTATTGACCCTGTTCTGGGTCCGGATCCGGACCGCGGTCCACCAGTTGAGTATGGGGGATGTAGGGAATAGGGTGCCATTTGGGATGTAGCCCTAGTGTTAGATGGAGATGGACTTTACTTCTGAGTGCAATCACAACAATATGCAAAGGTTTGCTGAGGCCTTGGAGTGGTTGCTAGCCTCCAGGAAAATAGGCTAAGGCATACACTGGTTTTAGACATGCGAAAGTCAGCCTGTTTACCATAATAATTGGATTTTTTTGTGTGGCCAGGGGCCTTCGGCCTATTAAGTGGCAGCCTTAACCTCAGTTTTAGCACAATTTTGGCCTATTTTCTCCCTTCTGCTAATTTAGCCATTGATCATCTAGTCATTTGGATTCAGAGAACTGACATCCACTGCCAACTTTCTCTTTCTTTAGAGTTTTTAACATAAAATTCAAGTGTTTAGAAACATATCCATAACCCTGGAACATTTGATTTTCACAACTGCTAGTTATACATTTCTATTTTGTATTTTACTTTTTATATCTATTCAGAATCAGGGTTGGCCCTGTCTTTTTGGGGGCCCTAAGCAAGATTTGGTTCGCTTATGTTGCTTTTTGGGTAGGGCCAGCCCTGATTAGAGTGTACAGTATGATTTACTATACATTGATTGTTGAAATTAGCCAGAGGTGTCAACAGTACTTGCATGGTTGAAAGTGAATAACTCAACTATGCCTAACAGGGCAACTTTTGTCAGTCTCTAAAGTTCAACTTACTGGCAGGAATTTTTATTTAATTTGTATTTATTTCATCTTTATTTAACCAGGTAAGCCAGTTGAGAACAAGTTCTCATTTACAACTGCGACCTGGCCAAGATAAAGCAAAGCAGTGCGATAAAAACAACAACAACACAGAGTTACACATGGGATAAAACAGAACATATAGTCAATAACACAATAGAAAATCTATATACAGTGTGTGCAAATGTAGTAAGTTATGGAGGTAAGGCAATAAATAGGCCATAGCGCAAAATAATTACAATTTAGTATTAACACTGGAATGATAGATGTGCAGAAGATGATGTGCAGATAGAGATACTGGGGTGCAAATGAGCAAATAAATAACAATATGGGGATGAGGTGGTTGGGTGGGCTAATTACAGATGGGCTGTGTACAGCTGCAGTGATCGGTAAGCTGCTCTGACAACTGATGCTTAAAGTTAGTGAGGGAGAGAAGAGTCTCCAGCTTCAGAGATTTTTGCAGTTCGTTCCAGTCATTAGCAGCAGAGAACTGGAAGGAATGGCGGCCAAAGGAGGTGTTGGCTTTGGCGATGACCAGTGAGATATACCTGTTGGAGCACATACTACGGGTGGGTGTTGCTATGGTGACCAATAAGCTAAGATAAGGCGGGGATTTGCCAAGCAGTTATTTATAGATGACCTGGAGCCAGTGGGTTTGGTGACGAATATGTAGTGAGGGCCAGCCAACGAGAGCGTACAGGTCACAATGGTGGGTAGTATATGGGGCTTTGGTGACAAAACGGATGGCACTGTGATAGACTACATCCAATTTGCTGAGTAGAGTGTTGGAGGCTATTTTGTAAATGACATCGCCGAAGTCAAGGATCGGTAGGATAGTCAGTTTTACGAGGGCATGTTTGGCAGCATGAGTGAAGGAGGCTTTGTTGCGAAATAGAAAGCCGATTCTAGATTTAACTTTGGATTGGAGATGCTTAATGTGAGTCTGGAAGGAGAGTTTACGGTCTAACCAGTCACCTAGGTATTTGTAGTTGTCCACATATTCTAAGTCAGACCCGCCGAGAGTAGTGATTCTAGTCGGGCAGGCGGGTGCAAGCAGTGTTCAATTGAAGAGCATACATTTAGTTTTACTAGCGTTCAAGAGCAGTTGGAGGCTATGGAAGGAGTGTTGTATGGCATTGAAGCTCGTTTGGAGGTTTGTTAACACAGTGTCCAATGAAGGGCCAGATGTATACAAAATGGTGTCGTCTGCATAGAGGTGGATCTGAGAGTTACCAGCAGCAAGAGCGACATTATTGATATACACAGAGAATAGAGTCGGCCCGAGAAATGAACCCTGTGGCACCCCCATAGAGTGATGCAGATGTAATCATTTGTATCCAGCCAGAAGACTGACGGAATGGCCTGGGAGGATATATCAACAATTCATAGTGCTGAAATGTGAAAAGTTATAGCCCAGCAGGGACCTAATTTATAATCGTTGCATACATTTCTGCGAGCGCCATTTCTGAAAAGTCTGCGCATGTACAAATATATTGAGATTTATAAACTTGACACACGTCATACAGTACATACGCATGTTTCCCGTTATAAATCAGACCTGTCGTAAATCTGTTTGCGTGTGAACTAACATTAGTTCTCCGCCTGGAAAACGCCCTCCATTCACCTTTTATGGTGACAAACAATAACGCCCTTTATTCGCTGCATAATTTGGAACTATTGGCATTAGGGTGTTTTCCTAATCTGGAGTGTCAGAGTGCACTCAGAGTGCGCTCAGGGTGTTCATAAACTCAGAGGGTTGTCAGATTGTCCGTTCGTAAATTCAGAGCGTTTCGTGAGCGCCATCTACACTGAACAAAAATATAAACACAACATGCAACAATTTCAACGATTTTACTGAGTTACAGTTCATATAAGGAAATCAGTCAATATAAATAAATAAATTAGGCCCAAATTTACATTTACATTTACATTTACATCATTTAGAAGACGCTCTTATCCAGAGCGACTTACAAATTGGTGCATTCAACTTATGATAGCAAGTGGGACAACCAACTTTTTTTTTTATGGGGGGGTGGGGGAGTGGGGGGTAGAAGGATTACTTTATACTATTACAAGTATTCCTTAAAGAGGTAGGGTTTCAAGTGTCTCCGGAAGGTGGTCAGTGACTCCGCTGTCCTGGCATCGTGGGGGAGCTTGTTCCACCATTGGGGTGCCAGAGCAGCAAATAGCTTTGACTTGGCTGAGCGGGAACTGTGGTTCTGTAGAGGTAGGGGGGCTAGCAGGCCAGAGGTGGATGAACGTAGTGCCCTCGTTTGGGTGTAGGGTCTGATCAGAGCCTGAAGGTAAGTAGGTGCTGTTCCCCTCAAAGCTCCGTAGGCAAGCACCATGGTCTTGTAGTAGATGCGAGCCTCAACTGGAAGCCAGTGGAGTGTGCGGAGGAGCGGGGTGACATGAGAGAACTTGGGAAGGTCGAACACCAGACGGGCTGCGGCGTTCTGGATAAGTTGTAGGGGTTTAATGGAACAGGAAGGGAGGCCAGCCAACAGTGAGTTGCAGTAATCCAGACGGGAGATGACAAGTGCCTGGATTAGGACCTGTGCCGCTTTCTGTGTAAGGTAGGGTCGTACTCTGCGAATGTTGTAGAGCATGAACCTGCAAGATCGGGTCACCGCTTTGATGTTAGCGGAGAACGACAGGGTGTTGTCCAGGGTCACGCCAAGGCTCTTTGCACTCTGGGAGGAGGACACAATGGAGTTGTCAACCATGATGGCGAGATCATGGAGCGGGCAGTCCTTCCCCGGGAGGAAGAGAAACTCTGTCTTGCCGAGGTTCAGCTTGAGGTGGTGATCCGACATCCACACTGATATGTCTGCCAGACATGCAGAGATGCGATTTGCCATCTGGTTATCAGAAGGGGGAAAGGAGAAAATTAATTGTGTGTCGTCTGCGTAGCAATGATAGGAGAAACCATGTGAGGATATGACAGAGCCAAGTGACTTGGTGTATAGAGAGAATATGAGAGGGCCTAGAACTGAGCCCTGGGGGACACCAGTGGTGAGAGCACATGGTGCAGAGACAGATTCTCGCCACGCCACCTGGTAGGACTGACCTGTCAGGTAGAACGCAATCCAAGAGTGAGCAGCACCGGAGATGCCCAACTCGGAGAGGGTGGAGAGGAGGATCTGATGGTTCACAGTATCAAAGGCAGCGGATAGGTCTAGAAGGATAAGAGCAGAGGAGAGAGAGTTAGCTTTAGCAGTGCGGAGAGCCTCCGTGACACAGAGAAGAGCAGTCTCAGTTGAATGACCAGTCTTGAAACCTGACTGGTTTGGATCAAGAAGGTCATTCTGAGAGAGATAGCAGGAGAGTTGGCTAGAGACGGCACACTCAAGAGTTTTGGAGAGAAAAGAAAGAAGGGATACTGGTCTGTAGTTGTTGACATCGGAGGGATCGAGTGTAGGTTTTTTGAGGAGAGGTGCAACTCTCGCTCTCTTGAAGACGGAAGGGACATGGCCAGCGGTCAAGGATGAATTGATGAGCGAGGTGAGGTAAGGGAGAAGGTCTCCGGAAATGGTCTGGAGAAGAGAGGAGGGGATAGGGTCAAGCGGGCAGGTTGTTGGGCGGCCGGCCGTCACAAGTCGCAAGATTTCATCTGGAGAGACAGGGGAGAAAGAAGTCAAATCATAGGGTAGGGCAGTGTGAGCAGGACCAGCTGTGTTATTTTACTTAATAAATGAGGATCGGATGTCGTCAACCTTCTTTTCAAAATGGTTGATGAAGTCATCCACAGAGAGGGAGGAGGGAGAGGGAGGAGGAGGAGGATTCAGCAGGGAGGAGAAGGTGGCAAAGAGCTTCCTAGGGTTAGAGGCAGAGGCTTGAAATTTAGAGTGGTAGAAAGTGGCTTTAGCAGCGGAAACAGAGGAAGAGAATGTAGAGAGGAGGGAGTGAAAAAATGACAGGTCCGCAGGGAGTTTAGTTTTCCTCAATTTCCGCTCGGCTGCCCGGAGCCCTCTTCTGTGAGCTCGCAATGAGTCGTCAAGCCACGGAGCAGGAGGGGAGGACCGAGCCGGCCGAGAGGATAGGGGACATAGAGAGTCAAAAGATGCAGAAAGGGAGGAGAGGAGGGTTGAGGAGGCAGAATCAGGAGATCGGAGGGAGAAGGATTTAGCAGAGGGAAGAGATGATAGGATGGAAGAGGAGAGAGTAGCGGGAGAGATAGCGAAGGTTGCGACGGCACATTACCATCTGAGTAGGGGCAGAGTGAGTAGTGTTGGAGGAGAGCGAGAGAGAAATGGATACAAAGTAGTGGTCAGAGACTTGGAGGGGAGTTGCAGTGAGATTAGTAGAAGAACAGCGTATTGCCTGCCTTGTGAGTGGGGGGGACGGTGAGAGGGTGAGGTCAAAAGAGGAAAGGAGTGAAAAGAAGGAGGCAGAGAGAAATAAGTCAAAGGCAGACGTAGGGAGGTTAAAGTCACCCACAACTGTGAGGGGTGAGCCATCCTCAGGAAAGGAACTTATCAAGGCGTCAAGCTCATTGATGAACTCTCCAAGGGAACCTGGAGGGCGATAAATGACAAGGATGTTAAGCTTGAATGGGCTAGTGATTGTGACAGCATGGAATTCAAATGAGGAGATAGACAGATGGGTCAGGGGAAAAAGAGAGAATGTCCACTTGGGAGAGATGAGGATTCCTGTGCCACCGCCGCGCTGACCAGATGCTCTCGGGGTATGCGAGAACACATGGTTAGACGAGGAAAGAGCAGTAGGAGTAGCAGTGTTTTCTGTAGTAATCCATGTTTCCGTCAGCGCCAAGAAGTCGAGGGACTGGAGGGTAGCATAGGCTGAGATGAACTCTGTCTTGTTGGCCGCAGAACGGCAGTTCCAGAGGCTGCCGGAGACGTGGAACTCCACGTAGGTCGTGCGCGTGTGACAGGTTAAAGGACATATTCATAGCCTGTTATACACTAAAAAGTATTAGTAAGTTCATGGTATGTAAGGATCTTAAAATATCTAAGGTTAAAAAGATTATGCATCCAGTACTAGTTCATAGAGATTGATAAAATGCATAAATGTGTTTAAAATCCGTCAAGAGTCAAAGGGTTAATATTGTAAGAGGAATGTGTAAATGTTATATTGACTACTTTAGTTTGTGGTGCCTAATTTAAGGGTAAAAGTGTTCATCTGTGATCTACTAAATGCTCTTAATCTATGAGCCTGAGATCGATTACTCTGGTCTCCACCCAACTTCCTGGGGAATCGCGGTCTTTTTCTCATTACACTAAATTTGTCAGTGAGGAAACATAACTGCGTCACGTTCGTGATTATTTCTCCCCTTTTTCAGGTACGTTATTGATATGAAACGAGTTAATTTGAATGTAATAACTTGCTAACCTGTGAAGAGAGTTTAAGGTATGTGTTAGTAACATCTTGAGGAAGTTAGAGTTAAGTTGAAGAGAGTTATTAGGTGCGTGTGTGACTGTAATCTGCTTGGTTGCAGCGATAGCTTGCGTACTGAGAGTAGCTGCCATTTTATGCTAATTGTGAATGAATATGTGCGTTGTTAATAATATATTTGGGGTTATTTGTATAATGTGTTTCGAATACTTTGTTGACATGGTTGATAAATGTAGTTATGGGTTACTGAGCTAAAATTACTTTGTGTTTGACAGTTATATTGAAACATTTGTATATGTTTTAGTGAATTACAGTTTATGCTGTTGTGACTTGAATAAGCTTTGTACCCTACAGATCTCTGGTTCCTGTAGATCTGTTGTTCTGTAAAATGTGGTATTTTTGTAAAATCATTACACTAAATTTGTCAGTGAGGAAACATAACTGCGTCACGTTCGTGATTATTTCTCCCCTTTTTCAGGGGTGTAACATTTTGGAGGCTCCGCTGAGATTGCTGCTCAGATGTCCGGCTTCCACATCCTGGTCGCTGAATTCCGAGCCAGCTAAATCCCTACATAACAACCCAGGCAGGCTGCAGTGAGGAAAGTGTTGCTGTTCGAGGGGAGCTGGAAGTTGGGGGTTAAGTACGTGTCAACTGAGGCCGTTGAGAGACCATCAGAGACAGTAAGGACCATCTAATTCAGAGTCAACTCCTGCACAGTAAAGGTTCCTCCTGTCCTGTCAACATGACAACCGCCTTGGAAGAACTACAGGAAGAGGTAGTAGGAGAATTGCAAACCCTGACTAAAGACAAGTTACTAGACGTATGTGTTTTCCTTGACATATCAGGCGAACAGAGAAGAGTTATTCAAGACAAATCCCGCATATCATTGATGACTCACATTATGATGTTCCTTGAAAGAGAGGAAGTTGCAGAGTTAGAAGATGGCGGCATGTCGGAATTATTGTTACTTAAAGACAAAATGACAGAGATGATCAGTGGCATAGACAGCAAGACAGGGCAAACTGACCATGATATTGAAACAGCCAGAACACATCACAGAATAGAGGGACTGAGAACTGTAACCCCCACAACAAGGGGTGGGAACTGAGCAGAGTACTGCAGACCAAGCCAGTGATTCTCTGCGCCAGCCCCAACCCCCTGCCCATCTTCAGAGGAGCATGCAGCTCTCACCCAGTGCACAGCCCGGCTCATACTGGCGCAAAGAGTTAAAAATTTCTGGTCAGATAGGTGAACCGGGCCAGAAAGATAAACTGACTTTTTCCAGCCTTGCCCATCAGATTGAGAATGGACTTAACAGAGGCTATCCTGAGGTAGAAATAGTAGACGCAGTAATCAGGGCTATTTCTCCAGGCTCACAGCTACGCAGCTACTTGGAAGGTAAACCCCAGCTAACTCTTCCCACACTTAGATGCATCCTGCGTTCCCACTTCCAAGAGAAGAGTGCAACAGAGCTTTACAAACAGCTAGCTTCAGAAGCACAGCATAGCAAGGAGACCCCTCAAAGCTTCCTGATGCGCGTCTTAGATTTGAGGCAGAAAGTACTATTTGCGTCCCAGGAGTCAGAATCAGGGCTTAAGTATGACCCTGCTCTAGTCCAGCGCATGTGTTTACACACAGTCCTTACAGGTCTCCAGAGTGACAGTATCAGGATAGACATGCAGCCTCTCCTGCTTGATAGCGAAACATCAGATGAGGTTTTGCTAGAGAAGCTTAACATTGCTTGTGCTAATGAGATAGAAAGACGAAACAAAAAGCGTTTTAATGCCCCACAGCCTGCTACAACTGTAAGTGTAGTTCAGTTAGAAGATACGCCATCTGCAAAGTGTCCTGTGAAGGAAGCCAAAGCTAAGATACCCGCAGAACTGTTAACAGAGTTAGCTGAACTTAAGACAGGTGTAGCTTCCCTAAAAGGTCTCAGTGCAGAGATTGCTCAGATTAAGGAGACATTACAGCAGCCTATGTTTCAGTCATCGCCTTATGCCCATGCCCCACTTCCAGTTAGGAGGCCAGATAGGGACCCCCAGCCACCTGTTTCCCAGCAGCAGTATTACAGCAACTACAGTCAGCCCCAAGCACCTGACCCTGCGCAGTATCAATATGCACCTAACCTGTATACCAACCGCTCTGCTCAAGCTCCAAGGAGGTGTTTTGTCTGCCAGCAGGCCAGAACAGATGCACGCTGCACACACTGCTTCCGATGTGGGAGTGGGGAACATTTTCAAGCTGGATGTAAAATCCGGGGAGTCAGACCATCCAAAGAGGCCCCTTTAAACGGGGAAGGGTTACCGCTGAGGGACAAGTGTTAACCGTAGCTACCAAAAAGTCCCAGAAATGTGCAAATTGTGCCAGAGAAGATTCATTTGAGAACCTGAAACAATGTTCATCATGTAAAGAGACACTGTACTGTTCCAAAGGATGTCAAAACCAACATTGGACTAAACATAAGGAAAAATGCACTCACCTGAAAATGGACTCTACCTGTGAAAAGCTTTCCTGTACAGAAGAAAATGCCCACTCTTTACCATCCCTAGCTCAAGGTTGCCACCCCCATAAGGTCACCTCGCTAGTCGGTAGACAGTGCCTTGTTGAGTGTCACCTGAATCGCCACCACCTCCAAGCTCTATGGGACACAGGCTCTCAGGTATCGGTCATTGATGAACGATGGAAAGCGGAATCTCTCCCAAACGCAAGGCTGAGGGATGTTTCAGAAATTCTGGACTCACCTGATGATCTAAGATTGACGGCAGCAAATGGGACTGAAATGCCGTACCTGGGATGGATTGAAACAACTTTTCGGCTAGCCTCTGAAACTGACCAAACGAAGGAACTGATCATCCCAGTGCTGGTAATGAAAGGCTGTCACCTATCTCATCCCATCATAGGTTTCAATGTTATTGAGCACATCCTGACAATGACCGAAAAAGACTAAACGGTACAGTACAGTGAAAAAAGCTTTCCCAAGCCTCAAAAGAAATAAGGTGAGGGCTTTTATACAGGCTGTTAGCGCAGAACAGACAGATGAATACGCAGTGAAGACCAAGAAAGAGAAGGTTGCTGTACCAAAACACAGTAGCATTCAGATTGAGTGCCGGGTAGCTTCCCAGCCTTTCAAAGATGACATGACAATGCTTTTCCAGCCAGACCTGAACCCGCAGTGGCCAGATGAACTTGAGTTCTTTGACACACTAGTCAGAGTTAAGAAAGGTGTTTTTCCAGTTGTCATGCTTGATGTCTCTAACCCCACTGACCACGACATTGCCCTGCTAGGACGCACCATAATCGGTACAGTACAAACCATTATGACTGTGTTACCTGCCCAAGTCTTTGAAAAAGCTGTCACCCCAGCCACAGTGAATCACACTAGTGTTCAAACTCCATGTACTGCTACTGAACAGTGGGATCCACCAGTAGGTTTAAGTCACCTAACCGAAGAACAGAGAGAGGTTGTTAGGAAAATGCTTAGAGAAGAGTGTCACTCCTTCTCCAGATCAGACAATGACATTGGCTGCATTGAACGATTGAAAATGACTATTTCTCTAAAGGACTCTGAACCAGTCAAGCGCACATACATGTCAGTGCCCAGGCCACTGTATCAGGAGATGAAGGGTTACCTTCACGACCTCCTAGCCCAGGGTTGGGTTAGGAAGTCAAACTCTTCATATTCTTCACCTGTCGTGTGCGTTAGGAAGAAGGACGGGACCCTCCGGTTGTGTATAGATTACAGAGACCTGAACAGAAAGACACATCCCGACCGCCAGCCCATCCCTCGGGTCCAGGACATCATGGACAGTTTAGGTGGTAATTCCTGGTTCTCCCTTTTAGATCAGGGAAAAGCATATCACCAAGGGTTCATCTCTGAAGAAAGCAGATCACTGACAGCATTTGTGACCCCATGGGGACTCTATGAGTGGATACGTATGCCATTCGGCCTCATGAACGCTCCTGCAGCTTTTCAGCGTTGTATGGAGGAATGTTTGGAAGGGGCTCCGGGACAACATCTGCATTCCTTATCTGGACGACACGCTAGTTTTCAGTAAAACTTTCGACAGCCATGTGAATGATGTGCAAAAGGTTTTGCAGCGTCTCAGAGAGTATGGCATCAAACTCAAGCCAAGTAAGTGTGATCTCTTTAAACCCCAGGTCCGTTATTTGGGCAGAATAGTGTCTGCAGACGGCAGCAAAGTTGACCCAGCCGATTTTGAAGCAGTAAGAGCATTGAAAGAGATCAGACCACAGACTGTGGGCCAGCTCAGAAAAAATGCTTGGTTTACTCACTTACTACAGACAGTACATCAAAGACTTTTCTAGGAGGGCCAGCTGTCTGTATGACCTCCTGAAAGCAGATTCAGAGAAATTACCTGACCACCCACGGAAAGCAAAAACAAAGAAAGTAAGTCATGTGGTGCCCTCAAACAAGCCAATCCTGTGGACTGACCAGCATCAACAGGCACTTGAACAGCTGATTGAGTGTCTGCTTCACCCACCAGTCTTAGGTTTCCCTGACTTCACTCAGCCATTTGTTGTACACACTGATGCGTCACACCAAGGCTTGGGAGCAGTTCTTTATCAAGAGCAAGATGGGAAGCTTAGGGTCATTGCTTATGGCTCTCGAACCTTAACAGCAGCTGAGAAGAACTATCACTACCACTCTGGCAAGCTAGAATTTCTAGCTCTAAAATGGGCAATCACTGATAAGTTCCATGATTATTTGTACTATGCTCCGACCTTCACTGTATACAGTGATAACAACCCGCTGAGCTACATTCTGTCTACTGCAAAACTGAACGCAACCACTTCCAGGTGGGTTGCAGAATTGGCTGATTTCCACTTTACAATAAAGTACAGGCCAGGCAGAGAGAACGGTGATGCAGATGCTTTGTCGAGGATGCCACTGGATGTAGAGTCACTGATGAGAGAATGTTCTGAGGAGCTTCCACCAGACACCATTGCCGCCACTATACAAGCAGTAGAGGTACAGAAAGAGCCTTTTGTGCCTTGGTCAATTTCAGCTGCATCTATGTCAGTATCAGCTGAAGGTGAGACAACTACAGCAACAATCAGCTCGATCCCAAAAGAGGGGATAAGAGAGGCACAAGAGTCTGATCCGGTCATCCGTCCTGTGCTCGATTTCAAGCTGTCTGGTTCCAAACCGCCAGTTAAAGAGCAAAAGGAATTCAGTCCAAAGACAAAATGCCTATTCAGAGAATGGGACAAATTGACAATCGACAGTGATGGTATTCTGTACAGAATCACTACAGCCCGCAAGCAGTTAGTTCTACCAGAGCAGTACAAAGGTAAAGTGATGGAAGAGTTGCACAATAACATGGGACACCAAGGTACTGACCGCACTGTATCACTAGTACGTGACCGCTTCTTCTGGCCTTATATGCAATCTGACATTGAGCACTATGTGACTAAAACTTGTAGCTGTGTCAAGCAGAAAAAGCCAGGCCATGAAACAAGAGCTCCTCTGACAAACATTGTGACAACACAGCCATTTGAACTGGTATGTATAGATTTCCTCCATCTCGACAGATGCAAAGGGGGATATGAGTACATCCTCGTGATTGTTGATCATTTTACACGTTACACTCAAGCCTACGCCACCACATCAAAGTCAGGAAAAACTGCTGCAAATCTCATCTTCAATGACTTTGCCCTGAAGTTTGGGTTCCCCTCCCGCATCCACCATGACCAAGGGGGAGAATTCGAAAATCAGTTGTTCCATCAGTTAAAGAAACTCAGTGGCATGGCGGGGTCCAGAACAACACCCTACCACCCGATGGGGAACGGTCAAGTGGAACGAATGAACAGAACATTGTTGCAAATGCTAAAGACACTAACTGAGACACAAAAGTCAAACTGGAAGGAGTCTCTAAACAAACTGGTTTATGCCTATAACTGCACCCGTTGCGAAGTGACTGGCTATTCACCATTTTATCTTCTGTTTGGGAGATCACCCAGGCTTCCAGTTGATATGTTCTTTGGATTGTGCACAGAGGCAGGTTCCAGTAACCAGCGAGACTACGTGGAGAACTGGAAACGAGGAATGGAAGAAGCATACGCCATTGCAAAAGAAAATGCTCAGAAAGCTGCTGAAAGAAGTAAGAAGTACTATGACACTAAAGTTAGGAGTTCAGTGCTACAGCCTGGCGAGCGAGTTCTGATTAAAAACCTGACACCAAGAGGAGGACCAGGCAAACTCCGTAACTATTGGGAAGATCAAATTCACACAGTAGTGAGACAAATGGGTTCAGACCTGCCGATTTGATGAGTTGAGACCAGAAAAGGGTAGGGGACGCTCCCGGGTCCTGCACAGAAACCTGCTCATGTCCTGTGACCACTTACCTTTTGAGAGACAACCAGAAATGACTAAAGATGACAAAAGTAAGAAAAAGAGACATCAGCCTGGATCACAGCCTCTAGATTCTGATGAAGACAGCGGGGATGAATATGACCTTCATCATGAGCCGCTACAGGTCCCCACATTTCCTACAGTACCTGAGAGGTATGCTGAACCAGCGAGAGAGTCGGAAAACAGGCCCCCACCAGTGAAACAAACAGTTGCGGTGCCAGTTCCTGATATGCTACCAGCACAGCCGCTTGTTGAAAATCAGCTGGAGGAGAAAACAACAGTTAAAGAACTGCCTGCTGAGGAGATGAACTTGCCTGCTGAAAATGTGCCTGATGATCGTCCACTAAGTGCCTTTCCTTCATTAACTGCTGCTGCTGAACCTGAGGAACCAGCTTACCAGCTGCCACAAAGAGAGAGACACCCTCCAAGACGTATCACCTATGATCAGCTTGGTATCCCTTCCTGCTACAGTATACAGCCACAGCCACAGTTGTTCCCTGTCTACCCTGCACCAGGACTGGTTCCATGGCTGCCATCACTACAGCGATATTACCTTCAGCCACCCTACATGTATGGACTTCAGCAAACTTGAGGCCACAGACAGAGTTGACATGTTTGACCATGGACTACTGACTGATTTCACAGACTTTCACAAGACAATTAGCAGACTATGCATATAGATCATTAAAACTGATGGACTGTTGACAATAGTATGAGAAAAGACTGCTTATGGACTGTTTATACAGCTGGTCAACAGATATGGACTGTGAATATAACTTCTTGGTTCTATTTGAACTGTGAACTTTGACCTCTGCTCAAGGACTAGCTTACAGAAGAGGATTTTCTACGTCCAGTGCTTATAGACTGTTTAAGAAGATAATGTTGGTAATGTTGGGACAACATTTATTTTGTCGGGGAGAGTGTGACAGGTTAAAGGACATATTCATAGCCTGTTATACACTAAAAAGTATTAGTAAGTTCATGGTATGTAAGGATCTTAAAATATCTAAGGTTAAAAAGATTATGCATCCAGTACTAGTTCATAGAGATTGATAAAATGCATAAATGTGTTTAAAATCCGTCAAGAGTCAAAGGGTTAATATTGTAAGAGGAATTGTGTAAATGTTATATTGACTACTTTAGTTTGTGGTGCCTAATTTAAGGGTAAAAGTGTTCATCTGTGATCTACTAAATGCTCTTAATCTATGAGCCTGAGATCGATTGCTCTGGTCTCCACCCAACTTCCTGGGGAATCGCGGTCTTTTTCTCATTACACTAAATTTGTCAGTGAGGAAACATAACTGCGTCACGTTCGTGATTATTTCTCCCCCTTTTTCAGGTACGTTATTGATATGAAACGAGTTAATTTGAATGTAATAACTTGCTAACCTGTGAAGAGAGTTTAAGGTATGTGTTAGTAACATCTTGAGGAAGTTAGAGTTAAGTTGAAGAGAGTTATTAGGTGCGTGTGTGACTGTAATCTGCTTGGTTGCAGCGATAGCTTCGTACTGAGAGTAGCTGCCATTTATGCTAATTGTGAATGAATATGTGCGTTGTTAATAATATATTTGGGGTTATTTGTATAATGTGTTTCGAATACTTTGTTGACATGGTTGATAAATGTAGTTATGGGTTACTGAGCTAAAATTACTTTGTGTTTGACAGTTATATTGAAACATTTGTATATGTTTTAGTGAATTACAGTTTATGCTGTTGTGACTTGAATAAGCTTTGTACCCTACAAATCTCTGGTTCCTGTAGATCTGTTGTTCTGTAAAATGTGGTATTTTTGTAAAATCATTACACTAAATTTGTCAGTGAGGAAACATAACTGCGTCACGTTCGTGATTATTTCTCCCCTTTTTCAGGGGTGTAACACGCGCAGGGACCACCAGATTAGAGTGGCAACAGCCACGTGGTGTGAAGCGTTTGTATGGCCTGTGCAGAGAGGAGAGAACAGGGATAGACAGACACATAGTCTGACTATCCCTGGGAATACAGATACAAAATATTATTGCAAAATAAAGTAGTGCCGTGGATCAGAAAACCAGTCAGATTCTGATGTGACCCCCATTTGCCTATGCGTCTCCTTCGCATAGAGTTGATTAGTCTGTTGATTGTGGCCTGGGGAATGTTGTCCCACTCCTTTTCAATGGCTGAGCGAAGTTGCTGGATATTGGTGGGAACTGGAACACGCTGTCATACACGTCGAGCATGCCAAACATTATCAATGCGTGACATGTCTGGTGAGTATGCAGGCCATGGAAGAACTGGGACATTTTCAGCTTCCAGGAATTGTGTACAGATCCTTGCGACATGGGGCCGTGCATTATCATGTTGAAACATGAGGTGATCACGGAGGATGAATAGCACGACAATAACGTTGACATCAGTAAATACCTTGCCCACATGACGCCATACACATTGTCTGCCATCTGGGCTCAGTTCTAGACCCTCTCCTATTCTCTCTACACACCAAGTCACTTGGCTCTGTCATATCCTCACATGGTCTCTCCTATCATTGCTACGCAGACGACACACAATTCATTTTCTCCTTTCCCCCTTCTGATAACCAGGTGGCGAATCGCATCTTTGCATGTCTGGCAGACATATCAGTGTGGATGTCGGATCACCACCTTAAGCTGGACCTCGGCAAGATGGAGCTTCTCTTCCTCCCGGGACTGCCCGCTCCATGATCTCGCCATCACGGTTGACAGCTCCATTGTGTCCTCCTCCCAGAGTGCAAAGAACCTTGGTGTGACCCTGGACAACACCCTGTCGTTCTCCGCTAACATCAAAGCGGTGACCCGATCCTGCAGGTTCATGCTCTACAACATTCGCAGAGTACGACCCTACCTTACACAGAAAGCAGCACAGGTCCTAATCCAGGCACTTGTCATCTCCCGTCTGGATTACTGCAACTCGCTGTTGGCTGGGCTCCCTGCCTGTGCCATTAAACCCCTACAACTTATCCAGAACGCTGCAGCCCGTCTTGTGTTCAACCTTCGCAAGTTCTCTCACATCACCCCGCTCCTCCGCACACTCCACTGGCTTCCAGTTGAAGCTTGCATCTACTACAAAACCATGGTGCTTGCCTACGGAGCTGTGAGGGGAACGGCACCTCCTTACCTTCAGGCTCTGATCCGACCCTACACCCAAACGAGGGCACTACGTTCATCCACCTCTGGCCTGCTAGCCCCCCTACCTCTACGGAAGCACAGTTCCCGCTCAGCCCAGTCAAAACTATTCGCTGCTCTGGCACCCCAATGGTGGAACAAGCTCCCCCACGATGCCAGGACAGCGGAGTCACTGACCACCTTCCGGAGACACTTGAAACCCTACCTCTTTAAAGAATACCTGGAATAGTATAAAAGTAATCCTTCTACCCCCTTCTCCCCCACCCCCTCCATTAAAAAAATAAAAATAATAATAATAATAATAATAATAATAATAATAATAATAATAATAATAATAGGGTGGTTGTCCCACTGGCTATCATAAGTTGAATGCACCAATTTGTAAGTCGCTCTGGATAAGAACGTCTGCTAAAGGACTTAAATGTAAATCTGCCCGGTACAGTTGAAACCAGAATGAATTTGTAAAGAGCATACTTCTCCAGCGTGCCAGTGGCCATCGAAGGTGTGCATTTGCCCACTGAAGTCAGTTACGACGCCAAACTGCAGTCAGGTCAAGACACTGCTGAGGACAACAAGCACGCAGATGAGCTTCCTTGACAGTTTGTGCAGAAATTCTTCGCTTGTGCGAACCCACAGTTTAATCTGCTGTCCAGTTGGCTGGTCTCAGATGATTCCACAGGTGAAGAAGTCAGATGTGGAGGTCCTGGGCTGGCGTGGTTACATGTGGTCTGCGGTTGTGAGGCTGGTTGGACATACTGTCAAATTCTCTAAAACGACGTTGGATGCCTTTTTTATTGTCCACAGCACAAGGTGCACCTGTGTAATGATCATGCTGTTTAATCAGCTTCTTGATATGCCACACCTGTCAGGTGATTATCTTGGCAAAGGCAAAATGCTCACTAACAGTGATGTAAACAGAGAGAAATAAGCTTTTTGTGCAAATTGAACCTTTCTGGGATCTTTTATTTCAGCTATTGAAACATGGGACCAACACTTTACATGTTGTATTTATATATATATATTTTCAGTATAATAGAGCCCCACAGTGGAGGTGCCACAAAACCTAGTGGTCAAACAGGGAAATGGTTCCAATCATTTTTCCACCATTTATTTTTCCTATAGGGGATTTTAGAAACAGTTAAAATAAGGGCTGTGTTTTGTGTAGGCTTACACTGGCTTGTCATTTTGATAATCATGTACATTTCTCTTGGAAAGGTGACTTTTACCAATATATTCAGCTCTATTTATTCTCAGATTCAAAAATGCTAATTAGCATCAAAGTAGACATCATGCAAAACTACAAAACCCTGCAAGCTCCTGCACGTCATCTCTAGCTGACACCTTTGCTAACAGGTATTGTGTCAATGAAAAACGTGCACAAGAGATTCTTACATTTTCCTTGATTCGGAAGTCTCGTCCAGAACATCATGGCATTTATAGTTCTTTATGATAGCCACATTAGCAGCTAATTAGCGTTTCATTTTTTGGGGGTAAATACAGACAAATATATTGCTAAAAGTAATCTTGTCCTAGAGAGATTTACACGGTTATCAAAATGTCACGCCAGGGTAAGCCTGCACGAAACACAGCCCTTATTTTAAGTGTTTCTAAAATCCCTTATTGGAAAAATGAATGGTGAAAAAACAATTAGAACCATTTCCCTGTTTGACCGCTAAGTTGAATGGGTATTATGACTCATACTGTGGTACTCTATAGGCTTGCGTCTTGCTAGGGCATTGTGGATGTGGATGTGGATGGTCGATGGGCGTTAAAGCCGCAGACTTTTGGCTGATATTCCATTTATTGCTCTGCCTTCTCATCAATTAATGTAATTGCATATGCAGCACACCTGTACTGTTTGATAATGACTTTATCATCAAGATTGTCTGTATATGTTTAAATTCAATATATTGTGATGTTGAGGTGTGCATTGTTATTGAATAGGTGTTTGCATTTCGGACCAACTGCAACATGTAAAAAACAATTCATCATGGTTCAATCAATCTCAATAATTATGTGTCAAAATACAAAAAGCAATGGATGATGGGTGATAAGTTTTCCCTAAGTGTCAAACCATGATAGTGGAGTAGTGCAGAGTAGGGTCATATCTCTGTGGCTCTCCTATTCACTGGCAATAAGAAGGTAATTTTGATCCATAATGAAGCGGGAGATATAACACAGTTCCAATGTGTGAAAGGATTCCTCACAGACTCAAGTCATCACATCATAACTGGAATCAGCGGAGATAATACAAAGGAGGTCTGAGGCAACAAAAAAAATCCCTTTTTAGATGACTTGACCAGTGACTTCCAGTACTGTAAGAAGCATAGCGAAAATGAAGGGGTTAGGCCGTTACGGTTATCAGGAAAGCAGAATATGAGCTGCACCTTTGTATTAAGCAACAGTAAATAAATGTATATATGACAATGTGATGAGCCCAATAAGTTGCTGAAATAAGTTGCTAAATTACCTCTACAAATACAATTAGCCAATCGGCGAGAGATGGCGTAAGTGGATGCTGAATTTTAATCGAGCAGCGCGTCGAGCAAAGTTGGTGGAGATGAATGGACAATAGTATTGTCAAAGAATGGAACAAAAAGGAAATTGTCTAAAATTGGAGTGGAGGATACGTGTATGTCGGATAATGATTTGTTTCTATGTTGAATAAGGATGAGTATCTGGGAGACCCGTTTGAGGTGTCGAAGATGCTCAAGCATACGCTGGGAAAAGTGGAGTCTATCAGAGTGACGTAACATTATGACTATAACTACTGCTCCCTGAAGGAGGAAAACCAGGTACAACACATCACTATGGGGAGTCGCGTTGTTACGACATCAACTGAAGAACTACAATCACGCCTGACAAGGCCAATTCAAATCGTGCCTCACTGGAGGCCCCGCCTTTCACAGGTGATAATGGTGAGGCTCGGATTCATTCCTTCAATTCAGTAACGCTCTTCACCGAGCCGAGAACCTGGCGGAGTGGGGCCAAACAGGTGTTGTACCTCATTTCCCTCCTTCAGGGAACAGTAGTTATAGTCATAACTTTACGTTCCTATTCAGTTGGTACACTCGGTTCAACACATCACTATGGGAACTGAAATCCAGCCCCAAGCCAACCTCAACAGATACCAAATAAAACGGCCCACGGCCCAACCCTCAAAAAGCGGTAGTCTGGGTATCGCGCAAACTGCACACTGCCTAATGACACTCTCCTGTCCCAGCTGTAAGCACACTGTGGGCCATCCAAGCAACAAAACCTCACAAAAGTGTGTGGTGTGTAGTGGAAATTCGAATCAATACTGAGGAGAGACAGGGTCAATCACCAATCAGGATATTACTTTATTCAAAACATATTAATAAGGTAATAAGCGAGGCTGAGAGCCCCGACACAAAGAATACAAAGATATTTTATAGCAAAGATACACCCTCTTAGTCTACATGACAAATAACAGATGTATGGAATGGGTCACAAGGTGAGACTTGATATTTGAGAAAGGAGTATCCCTCAGCCAGTTAGCATTTGCTATGAAGACTGTTCTTATTGTACAGAAACCAGAGTTTGACCCCCAAAACAAGCTTCCTCTCATCATTATCCATACCCGAGCCATCTCTCCCTGGTACCTCATTATACACAAACACCAACTCATTCTATGGAATGCATGCTGTAGGTTTAATCACCAAAGGCATCATAAATCTACTGTCAGTGTTAACACAGACACATGAGAGTTCTAAGAACCCTATTCTATTGCAGAAAACAACCATTTGATTCAATAACAGTATTATAACAGCATCTTGTAATTTTTGCTCTCACAGGTGACACCCAACTCCCCTACAGTCAACCCTTTAAATAATGCCCAAGCCGCCACCAGACCCCTGGTGGAGTGGCCGCATACACCATTATGTAACCCCTGCCCCTTTGCTGCTACATGCCAGGGAGATAACCTCCACAATCCAGTGTGAGAGGCACTACTTAGTGAGAGCTCTACCTTGAGCCGGATTAACAAAACAGACAAAAAGCTGGTTACCCAAATGGAAATCCTGAGTCCACTCAATGTACGTGCGTAAAGTGCAAACAGAGGAGGCGAAAAGGGGAATAGCTCAAAAGCTAAAGATCTGTAGGAAATAGCTATGACTTTTGGGGCAAAGGCCTCATTAGGACGCAACGTCATCTTAGATTCGCTAGGTAAGAACTGAGTACAGGAAGGGTGCAAAGATAATGCGTGGAGATCACCCAAGTTCTTAGCCAAAGCTAAAGCCAGGAGCAGGGAAGTTTTATAGGAGAGAATTTACTAATCCACCAACTCCAACTCCAACTCAAAACCAGTCTAAGCCGGCACACACCCTTTAGGAAGCGCCAGACCCGGGGGTGAGCTCCCGTCATGGCTCCGTCAACACCAACATGACATGCAGACATAGCAGCCATGCACACTTTCAGAGTGGAGAATGAATGACCCTGCTTAAAAGCTCCTGTAGAAACATCAGAATTGTTTAAAATAATACTTTGAAAAGGAATAACTCCTTTGTCTCTCCGTGCGCCTGAGACAGTAAATCCCTGAGCAACAGAAATGGCAAGCCATGGTTTCTTCGGCTATCGGGGAGTCACAACAGTCAATGACAAGCCCTCCAGACGCACCCCCTCCAGAGTGGGCTGAATCAGCCCCACTGGAGGAAATGCGTAAAGAAGATTTAGTGGCCACTTGTGGGCCAGCGCCTCCGTTCCCAACGGAGCGCTCGAGTCCCCCATTGAGAAGAACAGACAACAATGTAAACACCACTCCTGAAGGAGAGGGCCCTCCCTAGCCAAAAGATCCTTACTCCAACCAAAAGAGCCGTACTCCACAACAAGAGGAAGTGAGCCACGATAGGAGGGAGCCTTGTGTTTTGAGTGCCAGAAACACCCTCAGGCGTTTCCAGGTATTAGATACGGAGGACGCACTGAGCACCCCTCTATTGAACCACCCTCGTACAACACTCCCAACTGGAGGGGAATGCTTTGAGAAGGAAACAGACAGCGCATTTGGAAATTCATACCTCCAAGACAGTGTGTGGAAAACAGCAAGGTTGCATTCAGCATTGCTTGTTCTGTTAACAACTCTGCTACCAACATTTGATCGCCTTTAAAAGACCATAACTCGTATCACCAGATCCAATAGGGACTAGCGCACATGGACGCCACAGGCCAGGCTTGGCGATGAAATTCCTGACAAAACATATATGGTTGAAGGGGGGCCCCTTATGGACAGAGAGTGAGTTACCCCTTTATCCCCAAGCATTTGGGTATGGAGGGAAACTCGTTTTATTACTCTCATACTGGGGAGAAAAAACACATATGGGAGACAACACTTTCGACACACGTGAACACTGTGGAACTTGGGGTTGAAAAATAACTGTGTTTATGTGCCAAGGTACGCCCGAAGCCCAGCCCACTCTGGGTACCGGGGCCCCGGTGACCAGTGACGTACCCCGATTGGCCGTGCCACTGGGGATACTGTTGTCACAATGATTATTCACTCGCTTAGGTGGCAAGATGCGTCCCAGTAACCGGATGGCACACAACGCTGGAATTCACACATTCAACAAATAGACCCAGGAATTTTTTTTTATCATGGAGGATATCATACACAACAGTCATAGGTACCGGCAACAACGCACCTTGTGACCTAGCTGGAAATGGGACAGACAGCTCTCACAAACTGACCACATTTGTGGTAACAGACAGGCGATCCGCAATTGAATATAATTCCCAGGAATTAAATGCATTAGCTAAAAACAGACAGCTCATTTTGGGGTTCCTTATGAACCACAGAGACAGCATTAGCAATGAATCACATTATGAGCCCTATTGTGGACAGCGACCGAGTTGCTCGTCTTATCACTCACCCTGGGAAGAAATACCACTAGAAACCCGTGAACACGGGGGAACAGAGGGGGCATTAATAGCTTGGATAAGCTTCCAACATAATTTGTGCTTCCCTGAGACTGGAGCCCGCCCCTTTTTGGGAAAAGGGGGCTCACCCCAAGGCTGAAGTACTCCATTTGGCCATAACCAACACAGAGCACTGTTGTCACTGCAATGTTTTGGTGGAGGGGAACACAAGCGACTCAGTGAGTTAGACCCGTGCCACAAGCCCCTCGCTCCGGGGGTTACCCGAGCAAGATGCCCGGGGGCTGCTTCCTCATCGGAGGTGCACACACATGCCTTGCTTCCTCCACTCCCTACAACTCCAGGAGTTGGAAACAGTGGAGGGGTTGCCACAACATAGCGGGTTCATTTGCCGGTAGTTATGTATGATAGCCGACGTTAGCCATGAGGCTTTAGTCTAAGCTAAACTGGTAGCCAAGCCTGAGATAGCCCAGAGCCAGCCGAAGAAAGGCTTTTTGACAGTAGCACTGTGAGGTGGGACCGGTCAGTTAACCAAGTGACTGAACGCCTGGTACACTAAATAAGAGAGCTACACCAGCAATTCCACCATGGAGAGGCAGGAATAGCTAGTAGCAGTAGCTAGCCCACCTTGGGCGAGTTAGCTAACCTGGTTAGCATACTTTGCAGCGTTTAGCTGGCCTGGTCTCGACAGTCTCGTAGGACCAGATCACCGAGGCGGGCCAGTCCTTTCATTGACCAAGTCTGGGAAGAGAGGCAAGCGACGCTTGACTGAGGAAAGCACAGGAGGCAGGGAGTCTCCACCGAACCTGGCCGACCTCTCCCTTCGAGAGTAGCCTCCCGCAACCGGCGACAATACACACAGGACCTGGGTTGAGCGAGGGCAGCTTCTGCATGCACCAAGCCCAGGTTAAACGAGACATTTGATCTGACCAAAGAACCAAATATATCCCGTGTCCTTCAACTCAGACTCAGCCGAGGCATAGGCCTCTGGGAGAGAAGAGTCACTATTGGAAACACCAAGCAGCCATTGACAAAGCACACGCAAACTGGTTCAAGCGAGGGCAGCCTGAGCATGCACCAAGCCGAGACATTCAAGACAACAAATGTGAGTATCTTTTGGTGATATGTGATATGGTCGCGAACCCAACCCGGATTGTTAGCCTTCGTTGTTTCGGTCATGTTAGTCATCTTACTCATTGTTATAGCCAGGCTAAGCAACCCGAAGAATAACTAATTGGTTTGTAGGTAGAAAACTACGAAAACAAAAGAGCAGAAGAACTGAAGGAAGAATCCGAGCCTCAGTGTTATTCCTTGTGGAAGGCGGGACTGCCAGCGAGGCACGGTTTTCATTGGCCTTGTCAGGCATGATTGTAGTTCTATAGTTGAAGTTGCAAGAGCGTGACTTCCCATAGTGATGTGTTGTACCGAGAGGGAATTAGACCTTTTAGATCAAGAAAACTCTGTTCTCAAACTGCATAAAACCGTCTCGTGTCATCTATGCTGTTGTATCTGAACTGGATTTTAGAAGCCAAGGGCTCCTCTTCTTTGGAAGTGCAACACAAAAAGAGATGCTTTCTCAACCGTAAAAATCAACTACTTAACTGTCAGCAATTGGAAAGAATTCAACAATCCCCTTTGGCTAATGAATGGATAAGGAGTCATAAAAAAACATAATTTTGAATCTCTCCTTGAATTTATCTCCTTTCATTTAAATAATTTAAGGCTATTCCCATTTAGGCTAAACTCTTTAAATTAATTCTGGACCCGTAAAAGAAAGCTAATTGTCATTGTCATAAGTGTCAGAATTATTAAAGACTATTGTGACATGGCCTCAAACATGTTCATTTACTCCAATGGTGTCCATTCAGGGAAAGTTATTTTATGTTGTTAAAAAATACAAGCAAAAAAGGATGGGGAAATACAATACTTGCTGTAAGGCATGGAACAGCTTTGAAGAAGAAGATGAAAGTTCCAGAACAAAATTGAGGGAAGGTTATATTATATATTTTTTCTGAACATAGAAGTTAAAAACCATGATTAATCTAGCATTTTCATCATAAATAGTTTAATCTCAGAGTGAAATGTTTGATTTTCTTTTCTTCACTTAACCCAGCTTTGTGTCCCCAAATAGTCCTCTAAATGTGTAACTTTATCATTTAATTAAGTGTTCAAGATATCTATCTCATAAACAACAGCAAAGCACCAAAGTGAAGAGCTGTACTTGTGTATTGTCAACTACTAGATACAGTAGTTGACAAGGTTAGGAGGCTGTCTCTACAGATCCATTGTAGATTGTGACTGGGTTACTGGGTAGATCTCTATGGCAAGATCCAATGCTCAGTTGATTGTGACACTGTGTTACTAGAGACAGCAAAGTGACTCAAGCCTAAGACATCCTCCCACCCACTCATACAAGCACATTTTGTGTAGCTGTTTTGCTTAATGTCATTCTGATCTGTCTCCCCTATGGCTGTGGCCATTTGCAGCCATCTGCACACTGTTGCTTAATTACCATCTATATTCCTGTAGAGATAAGCGCTGCTAACACCATGAGGATGTTTTATAAATCACACTAAAGCTGGGATTTATGAACAACAGAGTGGGGACTGATACAAGCCTCTGGGTAATATCATCTGCAGCATACTGTTAGCATCATGGGCCGTTTACTGAGAACAACAGAGAGTTAAACACTGTGTAAATATTGATATTTAAATGTCCAGTTTGCCGGATTTAATCATTCTTCTTGCCATAATCACATATCTCAAGTCTAGATACACAACAGGTTTGGCGGCACTCGTTTGCTTATTGATTGATGGTAGAAGAAAAGGCAGATGTTTTTGGATTAGTCGCCATTAGAATATTAACCAGTTATTCCTCATGCAAAAACTCTCATCTGCTTACAGGAGAGCAGATGCCCTGTCTTAGATTGAAAAGGTTGATTAAACAGATTGAAAAAAAGTTTATTGTGCACTTCCACCGAAAGCTATTGAAGTTTTCTTTTAAAGAGTCACAATCTTCTGCATGCCCTTTTCCTGGATATGAAAAGGTACATTAACCTTGTGCAATGAAGTGCCATAAAGTCACAGGGAGAGGCATGGCAACCTATGCTTGGCAATGATGCAAATGGCAATAGGAATCGTTAAGAAACCAGTGAAACAAACAAAGACAAATAAAATAGTAATTTGCAGTATGCAAAAACAAGTGTAAAAACCACACACTAGAAAAGACAGTTGACTGACCTTGACTTTAGTTCTATTTATTTGTATTTTAAATGTTGCAGTGCATCCAGTAATTTACAGTATGTGGATGTTTTTCCCTATTGCCTACTTCAAAGGAGCTGGACAGCTTTCTAACTAAGTGATTTAGATATGCTTGACTCCTAACTGCCCGTAAGATGGTAAAAGTATATAATCAGTGCTCCTTACATGTCTAGTCCAACGCTTTAAAGTAGGACTGCACCCATAAATTATGGAGTAAACTGCATTTGACTACAGACTCAAATGCGTTTTAAATGTTGCCTTGAAATCAACAACAGTTTATATCTGTGCTCCCTAAGGAATGCCCATCAGAAGAGTATAAATGTCATTCAAATCCTATCTCCCTCCTCCCAGCTCTGATATAACTCAATTCTGGCTTATCAACAAAGACCAGGGATTCTGATAAATAATTCCAGGGAAGGGTAGAGGGGAAGAAAATGGCACACTATTCACTATGTATTGCACTATATTGGGAATAGGGTGCTATTTGGGAGGCACACCATAATGTAACCTTACACTTGCTGCCACTAAAATAATGACTGTTGGAGAACATTGTGGTGTGTTACAGTAATTCTAAAACTGTAATGATCAGAAAACCACCATATGTTATGTTAACCTTCACCTGATCTCTCTTTCTGTTGCTACTAAAGGTAGCTCTGCTCAGTACTCAGAACTTTTTTTTAAAGATATCGCAGGCCCTGAAGAGCACCTCTATTGCAAATGAGTCCCATACCGCTATACAGTATAGGACACTTGGATAGGACAAGATAGAAAACCACAACATATTGTCCTGTGTTGTGTTCCTTCCTGTTTTTTTTTTTTTTTTTGGAGAACATCCTTTCCCTTCCATCCCTGAATAAAATAACTACTTTTTCCCATGCGGATGGGCGGTGCTCAAGTTGTTCAAAGCTGGGCAGAATCCAAACAAAATGTTTGTGCAAAATGGGCAGTAATTTCGTGCTGACAGAATTTCCTGCATTAGCAATGCTGCTGTATAGCTTCCTGTTTCCCGCTCTATGTCCTCCCATCTGTGCCATTGAAAAGTCCTCAATCTGCTCGATTGTGCACAAACTTGCAGAACACATCTGCCAAGCAAGTCTTGTCAGCTGTTCGTCTGACTTATCCAGCCTTTTTAGAGTTTAGGGAAGGAATTACCCACTGGGCACACACTGGTTGAATCAAAGTTGTTTCCATGACATTTCAACCCAAAAACCAATGTGATGACTTTGAATCAACGTGGAAAACTGGATTTGCGAAAAGTCATCAAAGTAAGGGCATTTCGTATTTTTTTTCACCAAACTTTTATTAACCTAAATCCAATGACATGGTGACATTTGTTGTTGATTTCACATTGAATTCATGGTTAGGTGACAACTCAACCAAATGTAAAAACTAGACGTTGAACTGACGTCTGTGCCCAGTGGGTACCAACTGGGAACACACTGGTTGAATCAACGTTGTTTCCATGTAATTTCAATGAAATAACGTTGAACCAACGTGGAATAGATGTTGAATTGACGTCTGTGCCCAGTGAGTAGTGCCCAAATGTAGCAGAGGAATGCACACTGAAAAGACCACATGTTCACACATAAAATAGTATCTGGGATCTGGTACCATCTAAATGGCATTTAAAATGTAAAGGAAATGGTAATTAGACGTTGTACTTCTGGGTAGGTAATCAGCAGGCTTATCTAACTAACTTGTCACAAGTATAACTGCCAAATAAACATGCCCCATTCAAAAAAAGACAGAACTAAGAACAGATATAGCCCCTGGTTCTCCTCAGACTTGACTGCCCTTGACCAGCACAAAAACATCCTGTGGCGTACTGCATTAGGATCAAATAGCCCCCGCGATATGCAACTTTTCAGGGAAGTTAGGAACCAATATACACAAGCAGTCAGGAAAGCAAAGGCTAACTTTTTCAAACAGAAATTTGCATCCTGTAGCACTAACTCCAAAAAGTTTTGGGACACTGTAAAGTCCATGGAGAATAAGAGCACTTCCTCCCAGCTGCCCACTGCACTGAGGCTAGGAAACACTATCACCACCGATAAATCTACAATGATCGAGAATTTCAACAAGCATTTTGCTACGGCTGGCCATGCTTTCCACCTGGCTACCACTACCCTGGCCACCAACTCTGCACCCTCCGCTGCAACTTGCCCATGCCCCCCCCTCGCTTCTCCTTCACACAAATTCCGACAGCTGATGTTCTGAAAGAGCTGCAAAATCTGGACCCCTACAAATCAGCTGGGCTAGACAATCTGGACCCTTTCTTTCTAAAACTAGCCGCCGAAATTGTCGCAACCCCTATTACTAGCCTGTTCGACCTCTCTTTCTTATCGTCTGAGATCCCCAGAGATTGGAAAGCTGCCGCGGTCATCCCCCTCTTCAAAGGGGGTGACACTCTAGATCCAAACTGTTACAGACCCATATCCATCCTGCCCTGCCTTTCGAAAGTATTTGAAAGCCAAGTTAACAAACAGATCACCGACCATTTCGAATCCCACCGTACCTTCTCCGCTATGCAATCCGGTTTCCGAGCTGGTCATGGGTGCACTTCAGCTACGCTCAAGGTCCTAAACCATGAGTGTCAAACGTACGGCCCGCGGGCCGGATCAGGCCCGCAAACGGGTTTAATCCGGCCCGCGAGATGATTTTGACAAAAAAAAAAAAAAAAGGATCCTCCAGGAACCATTTATTGTGTGTTGTATGCGTTCCAAATGAATGGCAAATACAGACTTTCATTAGTGGCTCTAGAAAAAAACAGGTAAAGTGGGACCAGTGTCATTAAATGGGGTAGCACAAAGGAGAGGAGGGGTAAGTAGGTGCTAATGTATTGATTAATCACATGGAAGTCCAGCCTTCCTGCCAGGAAATTGCAAAACATGTAAACAATTTTGGTTCAATATGCCTTTATAGGATTTACCTGCAGCTGCTGTCACACAATTACCTCATTTTCCCACTTCCACTTTCATAGGAACTCTTAAGAGTTACTAATATACATTTTTGGACATTATTTCATTCCGTATATTCATTTTATCCCATTCGCCATTCTGCCACTAATGACAGTGGGAAGAAAAGTCCACTATGTTTCACCCCATGATAATAATTAATTAATCTTCTACTACCAGTCTGACTGCAGCATCCCCATCGTTACCACAGTAGCTTCGTTACCACAGTAGCCATCTCTTCCTGCTGTCTGATATTTTGTCTGTGTCCTAAATGGCACCCTATTCCCTGTACAGTGACATTTTTTTTTACCAGAGCCCTAGTCACAAATAGTGCATTCTTTAGGGCATAGGGTGCCTGTCATTTGGGCCTTTTCCTCAGTGACATGTTTTAATGAGGTCATCAGGTCCCCCACCATTTCCCTTCAATCCTCCTGCTCACCCATTAATTCCACTACCAAATCAAATCCCCACTCAGAGCCACATAGATGAACCCCCAGCAAATCTGCCCCATTAGGGAGCTAGGAGGAGGGATGGAGACGAAGGACAGGGTGAGAGAGAGAGAGAGAGAGAGAGAGAGAGAGAGAGAGAGAGAGAGAGAGAGAGAGAGAGAGAGAGAGAGAGAGAGAGAGAGAGAGAGAGAGAGAGAGAGAGAGAGAGAGAGAGAGAGAGAGAGAGAGAGAGGATGGGGATCGATGATTACCAAGGAGCCAGTCCATGATCATCGGCATCTTAAAGCATTATGGGAGCCAATGGTTAGATTTTAAATTGTTGACTTCTGACAGAAAGCAACACATTGAGGCTAAATCTGTGTCTCAAATCGCACACTCTTCCCATTACACTGTAGCCACACTATTCCTTATATATTCACTATAGGGCTCTGGCCAAAAGTTGTGCACTAAATAGGGACTAACGTGCCATTTGGGATAAAACTAAATGCATTATGATGCATTCCCATAAACGGAACTAGTTTTTCCTCTGAATGCACAGTGGTGAGAGACATACAGAGAGATTTTGAATAACACAAAATGTGCTTTAATAAAACAGCTGATTTAGTGACAAATGTCTTGCAATCATGCACCAGCATCATCTACTTTTTATGGATTTATTGGAGTTATTTGCATGGACCTTGACATAGCTCTCATTAGAGTGAATGGGAGCGCGCTCATTGCATTGATTTAACCCACAGAAAGCGGAAACCAAGAAGTTAGATATTTTTGCAAAAAAATCAATGCAGCTGATAGGGAGTGAAAGCCCCCATTTTCTATTCATTTTGCAAATGTAACAGAAGTTGTTTTGGTCCACGTTCATTTGATCAGTAACCATGCCTGAGACCTGAACAATCGTGTTGCCTCCCCAAGTCAATGACTAGGCTAATGACTAAGCTAACAGTCTAATGACGTGGGATCTAACCCCAGTCTTACACATAATCCATTTACGTTCAATGATAAACCCACCATTGAAATCCACCATCATGCTGTGCAACACTTCCTTGTTTATAACCATAATGACGAGAGCTTTATTTCCCTCTAACCCCTCCCTCATTAGATCCAGTTAGCTTGTTGTGGAAACATCAGGAGCTTGCTGGAGTCTGCTATATCAAAGGCAGGCGAAGAGATGAGCTCTCTGTCCCTATCCTCAGGGGATGGCATAATTACATAGAATACATTACACCCATATCAGACACCCTTTGACCCTGTACGCGGTGATAATCAATCTGATTGGCCCCTGGCTGCCTGTGCAGTGCAGTAGCACACTCCCCCCTCCCATGCGTTGCACCGCTGTTTAAGCTGGGCCTTTGGAGATCTTCCTTCGTTCTTTCCTTCCTCTCTTTCTCCTTGCTTCTTTCTCCCTGCTGCCTGCCTTATCAAGCAGCTAAAGACTTGAAGCAAATGTCTATGGCGAATCAATCCAAGTCCATTAGATAAGTCGATATCAGATGTTTGAGTTTATACAGAATTGTGTTGGCACGAAACCAGGGTGAGTTCTTTATTATGTGCGACAATACTCTATAGTCCAGGGCCTGTTTTCACAAAGCATCTCAGAGCAGGAGTGCTGATCTAGGATCAGGTCCCTCCTGTCCATGTCATCTTATTCATTATCATCTGAAAGACAAAACTAGATCATCAGTCCTAGATCAGCAGTCCTACTCTGGGACTTTTTGAATACAGGCTCAGGCCTTTTCTGCCACTTCACCTCTACTGCGGTATTAAAAACAGAGGCTTCATTAAAATCAATGAATGGTGACATGAACTCAACAGCCTCTCTCTGTCTCCTAGCAGCAGTGTGTGGGGTGCTGAATCAGTCTTTGGAGACAGAGCAGCAGACCTGGGTTCAAATACTATTTGAAATCTTTTAGCGTTTGCTTTAACCCAGGGGTGTCAAACGTACGGCCCGCGGGCCGGATCAGGCCCGCAAACGGGTTTAATCCGGCCCGCGAGATGATTTTGACAAAAAAAAAAATAATAATTTATTTTTTATTTTTTTTAAGTATAAAAATGCGCTGCAATTTTTCAATAAAATAAACTGCTGTTCCAATTGCGTCCACTGGATGGCGCAATAGCAATTGTGTTAAGCAAGCAAACTGTTTATACCGGGGCAGAGCAAGTAGGTCAAGCACGTGCAGCCAATGAGCTACTTTGTTTTGCCCGCGATATTTATTACGGCTTCTACTTTTAACATTATGTGCTTTGGCACCCTCATTGCCCCAATATGTCTCTGTCAAAAAGAGAAAAGTGGACGCAGAGTGCAGAGTGTTCCAAGAAAAATGGTCATCCTATTTAATCACGGAATTGAATGGGAAAGCTGTATGTTTGGTGTGTTCAGAGCATGTTGCAGTGCTGAAAGAATATAACCTTCGTCGCCACTATGTGAGTCTTCATGCCGACAAATATGACAACTTTCAAGGACAGCGGAGATGAGAGAAGGTGAATGAACTGTTGGCGGGTCTGAAGAAACAGCAGTCTGTGTTTACTCACAGCCGAGACATCAGTGATGCTGCAGTGAAAGCTAGCTACCTCATTGCTAATGAAATCGCAGTGGCTTCAAAACCATTTAGTGAGGGTGAATTTGTAAAAACATGCATGATGAAGGCAGCAGAGATTGTGTGCCCTGAAAAGCGGCAGGCTTTTTGCAAATATCAGCCTGACAAGAAACACAGTTGCAGACAGGATTTCCGATCTTTCAGTGGATTTGGACAGCCAGTTGAAGCAAAAAGTAAAGTCATTTATTGCGTTTTTCGGTTGCAATTGATGAAAGCACGGACATTACAGATGTTGCACAACTGGCCATTTTTTCATCCGCGGAGTTGATGACACATTGACCGTCACCGAGGAGTTCGTGGAGTTGGTGCCGATGACAGATACAACGACAGCAGCTGATATTTTTACCGCACTCGTCGGGCGCGCTGGACAGGGTCGGAGTGGACTGGTCCCGCGCTGTCAGCCTGGCTACAGATGGTGCGCCCTCAATGATCGGGAAAAAAGCAGGCGTTGTGACAAAGTTCAGAGAGAAAGTGCAATCTGCAAATGGAGGACGTGATTTTTTGACTTTTCACTGTATTTTGCACCAGGAGGCTTTGTGTTGCAAGTCATTAAAGATGGATAACGTCATGAAGGTGGTCATCCAAACTGTTAATTTCATCCGATCCAGAAGCCTGAATCACCGTCAGTTTGACAGCCTTCTCAGAGAGAAAGACCACATCTATGGCCTGCCATACCACACTGAGGTAAGATGGTTAAGCCGAGGTGCTGTGCTGAGGCGTTTCTTTGATTTACGAGAAGAAATTGAACAGTTCATGGAAGAAAAGGGCAAACCAGTGTTAGAATTTCATTCCGCAGAATGGATGCCGGACCTTGCATTTATGGTGGATGTTACAGAGCACCTGAATAACTTGAACAAACAGCTGCAAGGGCGCAACAAAGTTGTCACGCAGTATTATGACAGCATACGTTCTTTCAAGTTGAAGCTGTCATTGTGGGAGACGCAACTTGCCGGTGGTGATGCAGCTCACTTCCCCTGTCTGAAAAATGTGCGCGACCCAACATGTGGCAGACATGAAGCGGTTCAAAGATAAAATAACTGGACTGTTACGGGAGTTTGAGCAACGCTTTCAGATTTATGTTTATATGTTTTTATGTTGATATGCTATTGTTTTTAATTGATTTTATTTTATTTGTATATTTAACCTATTCTTGACTCTGTGGTTCTTGCACTTGTTTGGGGAACAGGATTTCATTATTTTTATCTACATTTCTGCCTGAGAAATGACACCCTGATATAGTTCTGTGATCTGTGAAACAGTTATGTTAATCACTGAGGCATTGTGTGTTTGTGTGTTCTTTTTCTTTAGAATTTTCAAATAAACTTGACGTGTTTTATGATTAATAGTGATGTTGTGCTTGTATTATTTTGGACACACTGTCCTCAGGCTCTAGCTTTATGTTGTATGTTGATCGTATTAAAACAAAGAAAACAATCTGAAGTTGTTGTTTTTAAGTTATATATACCATGATTTTTTCGGTCCGGCCCACTTGGGAATAGATTTTCCTCCATGTGGCCCATTAGCTAAAATGAGTTTGACACCCCTGTCCTAAACAATATTATAACCGCGATCGATAATAGAAAGTACTGTGCAGCCGTCTTCATCGACCTGGCCAAGGCTTTCGACCACCGCATTCTTATTGGCAGACTAAATAGCCTTGGTTTCTCAAATGACTGCCTCGCCTGGTTCACCAACTACTTACCAGATAGAGTTCAATGTGTCAAATCGTAGGGCCTGTTGTCTGGACCTATGCCAGTCTCTATGGGGGTGCCACACGGTTCAATTCTTGGGCCGACTCTTTTCTCCGTGTATATCAATGATGTCGCTCTTGCTGCTGGTGACTCTCAGATCCACCTCTACGCAGATGACACCATTTTGTATACATCTGGTCCTTCATTGGACACTGTGTTAACAAACCTCCAAACGAGCTTCAATGCCATACAACACTCCTTCAGTAGCCTCCAACTGCTCTTAAACACTAGTAAAACTAAATGCAGGGTCTGACCTAGAGTATGTGGACAACTACAAATACCTAGGTGTCTGGTTAGACTGTAAACTCTCCTTCCAGACTCACATTAAGAATCTCCAATCCAAAGTTAAATCTAGAATCGGCTTCCTATTTCGCAACAAAGCCTCCTTCACTCATGCTGCCAAACATGCCCTCGTAAAACTGACTATCCTACCGATCCTTGACTTCGGCGATGTCATTTACAAAATAGCCTCCAACACTCTACTCAGCAAATTGGATGTAGTCTATCACAGTGCCATCCATTTTGTCTCCAAAGCCCCATACACTACCCACCACTGTGACCTGTACGCTCTTGTTGGCTGGTCCTCACTACATGTTCGTCGTCAAACCCACTGGCTCCAGGCCATCTATAAATCACTGCTAGGCAAATCCCTGCCTCATTTTAGCTCATTGGTCACCATAGCAGCACCCACCTGTAGTCTGCGCTCCAGCAGGTACAGTGGAGAAAAAAAGTATTTAGTCAGCCACCAATTGTGCAAGTTCTCCCACTTAAAAAGATGAGAGAGGCCTGTAATTTTCATCATAGGTACCCGTCAACTATGACAGACAAATTGAGAAAATGTTTTCCTGAAAATCACATTGTAGGATTTTTTAATGAAATTTTTTTGCAAATTATGGTTGAAAATAAGTATTTGGTCACCTACCAACAAGCAAGATTTCTGGCTCTCACAGACCTGTAACTTCTTCGTTAAGAGGCAACTCTGTCCTCCACTCGTTACCTGTATTAATGGCACCTGTTTGAACTTGTTATCAGTATAAAAGACACCTGTCCACAACCTCAAACAGTCACACTCCAAACTCCACTATGGCCAAGACCAAAGAGCTGTCAAAGGACACCAGAAACAAAATTGTAGACCTGCACCAGGCTGGGAAGACTGAATCTGCAATAGGTAAGCAGCTTGGTTTGAAGAAATCAACTGTGGGAGCAATTATTAGGAAATGGAAGACATACAAGACCACTGATAATCTCCCTCGATCTGGGGCTCCATGCAAGATCTCACCCCGTGGGGTCAAAATTATCACAAGAACAGTGATCAAAAATCCCAGAACCACACGGGGGGACCTAGTGAATGACCTGCAGAGAGCTGGGACCAAAGTAACAAAGCCTACCATCAGTAACACACTACGCCGCCAGGGACTCAAATCCTGCAGTGCGAGACGTGTCCCCCTGCTTAAGCCAGTACGTGTCCAGGCCCGTCTGAAGTTTGCTAGAGTGCATTTGGATGATCCAGAAGAGGATTGGGAGAATGTCATATGGTCAGATGAAACCAAAATATAACTTTTTGGTAAAAACTCAACTCGTCGTGTTTGGAGGACAAAGAATGCTGAGTTGCATCCAAAGAACACCATACCTACTGTGAAGCATGGGGGTGGAAACATCATGCTTTGGGGCTGTTTTTCTGCAAAGGGACCAGGACGACTGATCCGTGTAAAGGAAAGAATGAATGGGGCCATGTATCGTGAGATTTTGAGTGAAAACCTCCTTCCATCAGCAAGGGCATTGAAGATGAAACGTGGCTGGGTCCTTCAGCATGACAATGATCCCAAACACACCGCCCGGGCAATGAAGGAGTGGCTTCGTAAGAAGCATTTCAAGGTCCTGGAGTGGCCTAGCCAGTCTCCAGATCTCAACCCCATAGAAAATCTTTGGAGGGAGTTGAAAGTCCGTGTTGCCCAGCGACAGCCCCAAAACATCACTGCTCTAGAGGAGATCTGCATGGAGGAATGGGCCAAAATACCAGCAACAGTGTGTGAAAACCTTGTGAAGACTTACAGAAAACGTTTGACCTGTGTCATTGCCAACAAAGGGTATATAACAAAGTATTGAGAAACTTTTGTTATTGACCAAATACTTATTTTCCACCATAATTTGCAAATAAATTCATAAAAAATCCAACAATGTGATTTTCTGGATTTTTTTCCCTCATTTTGTCTGTCATAGTTGACGTGTATCTATGATGAAAATCACAGGCCTCTCTCATCTTTTTAAGTGGGGGAACTTGCACAATTGCTGGCTGACTAAATACTTTTTTCCCCCACTGTATATCTCACTGGTCATCCCCAAAGCCAACACCTCCTTTGGCCGCCATTCCTTCCAGTTCTCTGCTGCCAATGACTGGAACGAATTGCAAAAATCTCTGAAGCTGGAGACTCTTATCTCCCTCACTAACTTTAAGCATCAGTCTGAGCACCTTACCGATCACTGCACCTGTACACAGCCCATCTGAAATTAGCCCACCCAACTACCTCATCCCTATATTGTTATTTATTTTGCTCTTTTGCACCCCAGTATCTCTATTTGCACATCATCTCTTGCACATCTATCATTCCAGTGTTAATACTAATTGTAATTATTTTGCACTATAGCCTATTTATTGCCTTACCTCCATAACTTGCTACATTTGCACACACTGTATATATATTTTCTGTTGTATTTTTGACTTTATGTTTTTTCACCCCATATGTAACTCTGTGTTGTTGTTTTTATCGCACTGCTTTGCTTTATCTTGGCCAGGTCGCAGTTGTAAATGAGAACTTGTTCTCAACTGGCTTACCTGGTTAAATAAAGGTGAAATAATTAAAATAAAAAATAAATAAAATATAGAAAACAATCCTGTATTGGTCAACGTATTTTTACTCCAATCTAACTTCAAGAAACTCACTCCCTCTTACCTGCTTCTTTATCTGTGCATATCAGTCCTGATACACAGTATAGTTACGTTAATTCAATGTGCTTGCCCAAGGAATCAGCACAGCAGACAATATTACTATCATCCACAGGTGGCTGGTGGCACCTTAATTGGGGAAGATGGGCTCATAGTAATGACTGGAAAGGAATCAATGGAATGGTATCAAACACATGGTTTCCATGTGATGAGATGTCATTTTATTCACTCCATTCCAGACATTATTATGAGCTGTCCTCCCTCACAAGCCTCCAGTGCTATCATCATTGTAGAAGCAGGCAAAGGAAAAAGGTAGCAGCATACAAAATGCATAGGATAAAGTTCACATCCAGTAACCAGTAATCAAATATATTATTTACACAATGCAACCTCCAAATGGAATACATGCAAATGGTTCATTCTTTGTGAACTAAAAAAGATTCCACATTCAAAAAGAGTCTGAAAAAAATAACATAGCTTCAGAAACCAAGAGCTATTGCTGTGGCCTAGGATAGATGTTTTATGCCCATGAATAGACCAGTTTGATGGATGGCTTTACCGATGCACACTGCATCAGAAGAAAGGGTAGCAGGGCCTTTGCGGTGGATGGGTAAATGTTATTGCTCCCATATCTGCATGCATCCAACCCTTATCAACAGATTTATAGAGGACCAGGGTACTCAGACTGAAGACACATATTTACTTTCTCTGAGGGCCGACTCATCAGGACGTTCTCTCTCTGACAACTGCTCTCCATCCAACAGACAAACTCTAATTGATTGACAGAAGAAAATGGTTGATTGCTTTTCTCCTACCTTTGTGAGTTATGCATTGAATATTCCATATTCTGTGTCTTGTTTTGTGTTATAAATCATTCTGTCAAGTGGTTGTTTTTGGGCCAGTGATCACATATCACCCATAGTGTACACTATAGCCTAAGTCCACAGAATTATAAGAGAAGATATTAGCATATGGATGATATGTGAATGTTAGCTACTCTCAGTTTGCACTCATTATGCTCCGGTTCTATTCATTATATTTAGAAATCACATTCATAAAGTGTCTAAAACTTGGAGTGCTGATCTAGGATCAGTTTTGCCTTTTTGATCATAATTTCTTTGAAGATCATAATGAATACAATTCTATAGACAGGTGGCAACTGATCCTAGATCAGCACTCCTTCTCTGCGATGCTTTATGAATCCGGGCCCTGACATATTGTAGACATGAGTTGTAATTGTTTACATTAAACCAGCCCCCATTTCAATCTTGCTCTATATCCCTCTCAGTACTTTTCAAGGAGGATCCTAAAGAAGGCTCTGCCTATTGGCACAGCCAACCAGCCTCCCAGCCTTTCTGAAAGCGGATTAAACTAATGCATCTGTCCCCTCCCTGTCTCTGGACTAGTATTTATTGGTCCGATCTACATCCATATTTCTTACTGTCATACCCCCATCCCTCATACTGTCTGTTGTTCTCTATACTTCCTCTACTCATGGAATGGAATACTGAGGAGGTCCAGGAATTCATGGAATTCATGGAATTCATGGAATTCACTGGGTAATTTTTTTAAATGTTGTAACTATAGAAATATAATTACTCGGTTGCAACAAAGCAAACTGCCGAACCAGTCAGACCTCACCTCTGACCTTGAATTACAGGAAGGAAGCGGGTTGTGTTTTTGAGCAATTTTCTCAAGAGCTTGGTTGGTCTCTTGACTGCGTCCCAAATGGCACCCTGTTCCCTACATAATGCATTACTTTTGACCCTATTAAAGTAGTGTATTATATAGGGAATAGGGTGCCATTTGGGATGTATGTACCTTTGGTTTTGGGTTAGAATACCCTCATCTCACACTTACAGAGAAAATCCTGTTTCCCACCATGATTTAATAAAACCTTTTCACACAATCCTTCTTATTACTCACTCCTATTTCTTTGTACTTATTATCATTTGAGAATTGGTTTTAGGTATGTTGTAATGACCAGCTGAGGGAGCAGTGTTCCAGCAACATAAAGATAAAGAAAATGGAGAATGGAGATGCAATCTGAATAGATACTACATAGATTTTTCTTCCCCTTATTGGTTTTCAGTTTTCCATGGGTACCTTTCATTGCAGTAGTTTCCTTTTGTTCCCTGTCTTTAAAGGGATGGATGAATAAAAACAAACTGGTTCTCATTTTACATTGACATTTTAGTCATTTAGCAGACGCTCTTATCCAGAGCGACTTACAGTTAGTGAGTGCATACATTTTCATACTCTCCTACAGAGAACACGGAGGCTGCATCCCAAATGGCACCCTACTCCTTATATAGTATACTATATACTTTAGACCAGGTAGGGCACTATATAAGGAATAGGGTGCCATTTGGGACGGAACCAACACAGTACTGTAGAAGAAAACACCATTCTGTAGACGATTACAATAGAAAGATATGCCACTAAGAATAAAATGGTGTTTGTTTGAATAGACTATGATAATTCATTTCATAACAAGACATGTGTGCGCTGTGTGCTGAATTTTAGGATGGGCTAGTCATTGATAGCTTGGGTGCACTCTTAGAAAGAATGGTTCCAAAATGGTTATTCGGTTGTCCCCATAGGAGAACCCTTTTTGGTCCATGGAAAACTATTTTTGGTTCCGGGTTGAACCCTTTTGGGTTCCATGTAAAAGGGTTCTACATGGAACCCAAAAAGGGTTCTTCAAAGGGTTATCCTATGGGGAAAGCCGAAGAGCCCTTTTAGGTTCTAGATAGCACCTTTCTTTCAAAGAGTGTTGGTCCCCGGACTAAGAATAGCCTATCCTGACATCAATTTTTTTGTATAAGACAAAAACATTATTCTTGAGCTGTGAGAATGTATGTGTGACTTTATGTAATAAAACAATGATAACCTTGTGAGAAGAAAAATATGAAACCCAACTACATAATGATTTAAACATGCCCAGAGGAATTTAATTAATCAATGATTTTTCTTACAAAACCAGTTTACCAGTTTTGACTGACTACATGCCCAGGGATACCATTCAATGCATTGGCAGGAGAAACATATCCAGTCTTCTCTAGAACCTTATTAGACTACTTTTATATGACTAAAATGTCCTTCCTGACATGGTTATACAGTATTAGGCATGAGCTTTAAAAAGCTACTCTCAGCATCCCAAATGGCACCCTATTCCCTACATAGTGCACTATAATGGGCTCTGGCACTATGTAGGGAATAGGGTGGCATTTTGGACACAGATACTGTAATGAAGTCAGACTGGGGGAAGTGCAAGAGTCATCAATAACGGTCGGCCACATGAAAAGTTAATTTACCAAGGGGTGGAAACAGGACCAGAGCACAGTTTCCATCCTAGACTCAGGTTGACGTAACACATCATTTAAAATCATCTAAATACTATTGCACACACACAGTGACAAATGGAAAGGCAATATTGTTTTTGTGTGTGTCTGTTTGTGCGTGTGTTTGTGTGTGATAAGAGCGATGGAACATAAACACATTACTCTGTCAGCTTCACCTAACATTTGTTTATCTTAACCACACCCCAACCTAATACAGAAAAGGTTGAGTCCCAAAAGGTTGAGTCCTATTGCAATATAAGGAATAGGGTGTCATATGGGACGTAGACAAAAGGAAACATCCAGCCCTTTCTATCCTATCAGCAGTGTTCTAACTATAAACTAACCATTTGTTTTAGTTTGCAATGGATTGATTTGTTACAATACTCTTCTGTATACTTCTACGTACTGTACAGAACACGCATCTCTATCACTAGTTGGAGTCAGTATGTAGCATACTGTAAAATGCAAGCCTGGAGTAGAAAAACTAAATGCACCTCCTGAAGATATTTAAACAGTAGTGAGCATATGATGTGCTCTTACGGAAAAACCACTCAATGGATATTTCCCTGTGTGATTAAATATTCTGCTGAGTATCTTCTACAGGCATGGGCAGTGAGAGAGATAGTAGGAGATAGTGGCTGAGTCCCGAATGACACCCTATTCTCTTTATAGTGAACTTCTTTTGAACAGGGCCCATAGGGCATAGGGTGCCATTTGGGGCGCAACCAGGTTGTCTGATCAGCCCTGTGCCCTCCTTCCAAACTGGTATTGTACTCACAACCCCTTGTTTCAGAAAACGTTAGCTACCAGACCTGGGTTCAAATACTATTTGAAAACATTTCAAGAAATGTGAAATCCATCACAATTGATAACATTTACCTGACAATGTAAAATGTGTTTGTCATTCAGAGCCAGTGGCAGGATAGCCTGGTCCCCAAAATGTTTAGCTATACAGTACAAACAGATCTGGTACCGGGCTAGAGGCAGGAAGTAACCTCAGTTGAATATCCGTAGAGCCTGGGGGGAGGACAGTACAGATAGTCAACTGTGACTCCATTACAACTGGAAAACAATCAAACAGGGAATCTTTCTGTCTGAAATCAGCATAACAATCATATTTGCTGGTTATAAATTGAATTAGAGACAGGGATGAGGCTCTTTGGCTCATCGAGGCTAATTGTGTCTTTGAGTGTTGTAAAGGGCTCTTGTAGCAGATAGAGACAGTGTTCTCCTGCCCATCAGACTGTAACCTTTCTGCTTCACTTCCTCTCTACAACACTTCACTGATGCCAGAAAAAGCATATTCCTTACTGTTTCCTCATATGAGCTAGTGTCACTCCACTCCTCTGATCTCTGCTCTTCAAATTGTTTGTTGACACACGTCCCTGAAGATGAATGAACGTTGGATAAGACGCTAACTGAATGGCATACTGGATGGCCTTGTAAGACATGCTTTGTTGTAAATTGACCGTTTTTGTGAAAATAGTGGCTTATAGTCACATATCACAATCATTCGATGAGGAGGGGTGCACTTATTACACCATTACAATAGGAAGTTGAGTGATAGCTCCCAACTTCCCAGGGACACAAACGTGTGTACACAAATGCTGTCCACATCCAAGCACAAAACATAAATTATATATTGATGATTGATTGATTGTTTGATTAGTAATGCCTGACAAGTGCCTACACTCTTAGAAAAAAGGGTTCCAAAAGGGTTCTTCAGCTGTCCCCATAGGAAAACCCTTTTTGGTCCCAGGAAGAACCCTTTTTGTGTCCAGGTAGGACCCTCTGTGGAAACCAAAAGTTATCTACCTGGAACCAAAAAGGGTTCTACCTGGAACCAAAAAGGGTTATTCAGAGGGTTCTCCTATGGGGACAGCCGAATAACCCTTTTAGGTTCTAGATAGCACCTTTTTTCTAAGAGTGTATAAATTGTTTTCCGTCCGAGAGATGTTTGAGATGGTTGCAGAGAAAAAAGTCACGTTTAGCAGTTCCTGTATGCTTTCTCCGTCTAGTCATAATTATCCTTATAGTTGATGTTCCTCTGTACTATCAACTCTTCAAGACGTTTTCTCTTGAACCAAACAAAACTGACGATGCAGCTGTTGTCGTACGAGATCTGATTTAACCTCTTAAGGATCTGACCCTTTTTTTCAATTTTCGCCTAAAATGACATACCCAAATCTAACTGCCTATAGCTCAGGACCTGAAGCAAGGATATGCATATTCTTGATACCATTTGAAAGGAAACACTTTGAAGTTTGTGGAAATGTGAAATTAATGTAGGAGAATATAACACATTAGATCTGGTAAAAGATAATACAAAAAAAATTAAGTTGAATACTCCTATAAAGTGGAAGGTCTTGCATATGCTGTCCCAGCCTACTGTATGTACGTATATGGATCAATAATGTTATTGATTAATTAAGCCAATCCATTAGACATTGTGGCATTGAGAAAGGCCATGGAGCATTGGGCTACATTGTGCTATAGCTCAGGACACCAAAATAGACGACTGGCAGTAAGCCATTACTTACATTATAATCAGTATCCTAATAAAGGGGAAACTACAAGGGCCCATCCTGGTTTTCAACATTTAAAGCATGCTAGTAGATACCAATAGACTTCCAGTCATTGCACTAACGCTAGTTAGCATTGGCTCGCGAAACTACCTCTAACTTCCTTCATACTGGACACAGAGACATACAAATTGTATCCACCAGTTCATCTGACTCTGGGGAAGTAGATAATCCCGAAGTATCCTTTTAAGAGTGAGACTTTTATTTATAAGCAGCTGCATGCGCCATATGTGCCTGACCATAGGTGTCACGCCCTGACTCAAGGGACTCGTATATGTTGAGTCAGGGTGTGTATGTTCTATGTTGTATATTTCTATGTTGATGCTCTAGTATGTGTATTTCTATGTTGGCCGGTGTGGTTCCCAATCAGAGGCAGCTGTCGCTCGTTGTCTCTGATTGGGGACCATACTTAGGCAGCCTTTTCGCACTAGTTAGTTGTGGGATCTTGTTCCGTGTGAGGTATGTTGTTTGTCTACCTTGGACTTCACGTTTTGTTTAATTTGTTGTTTTGTCGTGGTGTTTATTCAATATAAATAAACATGTATGCATATCACGCTGCGCCTTGGTCCGTCCCGTTCGTCAACGATCGTGACAGAAGATCCCACCAAACGAGGACCAAGCAGCGTGTCCAGGAGCAGACAGCCTGGACCTGGGAGGAGATCCTGGACGGTAAGGGATCCTGGACTTGGGAGGAGATTCAGGCCGGGATGGATCGCCGTCCTTGGGAGGAGACAGTGGAGGCGCGGTATAGAGAGGAGCAGCGGCAACGCGGAAGGCGCCGGCCGAGGAAGAAGCCCGAGAGACAGCCCCAATAAAATGTTGGGGGGGGGGGCTAAAAGGGTGGTTGGCGGAGCCTAGAGGTAGAGCAGAGCCAACTCCCTGTACTCACGCGAGGAGGAGTGTGACTGGGCAGGCTCCGTGTTATGCGGAGCTACGTACTGTGTCGCCAGTGTTCCGGCACAATCCTGTACGTCCTGTGCTAGCACCACGCACGTGTCGTGCGAAGATGGGCATTCAGCCAGGACGGGGTGTGCCGGCTCAACGCTCCTGGTCTCCAGTACGCCTCCTCGGTCCCGCATATCCTGCGCCTGTTCTACGAGCTGTATCGCCAGTGCGCGTGCACAACCCAGTGCGTCCTGTGCCAGCGCCCCGCATGTGTAGTGCGAAAGTGGGCAGCCAGCCAGGACAGGTTGTGCCAGCTCTCCGCTCCAGACCTCCAGTCCGCCTTCGCAGTCCGGTCCGGCCCGTTCCTGCTCCTCGCACCAAACCAGTGGTGCGTGTTCCCAGCCCGGCCCGGCCTGTTCCTGCTCCTCGCACCAAGCCAGTGGTGCGCGTCGCCAGCCCGGCCCGGCCCGGCCTGTTCCTGCTTCTCGCACCAAGCCAGTGGTGCGCGTCGCCAGCCCGGCCCGGCCTGTTCCTGCTCCTCGCACCAAGCCAGTGGTGCGCGTCGCCAGCCCGGTCCAGCCTGTTCCTGCTCCTCGCACCAAGCCAGTGGTGCGCGTCACCAGCCCGGCCCGGACTGTTCCTGTCCCTCGCACCAAGGCAGTGGTGCGCGTCGCAAGCCCGGTCCGGCCGGTTCCTGTCCCTCGCACCAAGCCAGTGGTGCGCGTCGCCAGCCCGGCCCGGCCTGTTCCTGCCCCTCACACCAAGCCAGTGGTGCGCGTTGCCAGCCCGGTCCGGCCTGTTCCTGTCCCTCGCACCAAGCCAGTGGTGCGTGTCGCCAGCCCGGCCCGGCCTGTCCCTCGCACCGGATCCGCCTCCGAGGCGGAATACCCACCCGGCCCCTACCCTGTTATGTTTATGTGGCGCGGTCGGAGTCCGCACCTTTGGGGGGGGGGGTACTGTCACGCCCTGACTCAAGGGACTCGTATATGTTGAGTCAGGGTGTGTATGTTCTATGTTGTATATTTCTATGTTGATGTTCTAGTATGTCTATTTCTATGTTGGCCGGTGTGGTTCCCAATCAGAGGCAGCTGTCGCTCGTTGTCTCTGATTGGGGGCCATACTTAGACAGCCTTTTGGCACTAGTTAGTTGTGGGATCTTGTTCCGTGTGAGGTATGTTGTTTGTCTACCTTGGACTTCACGTTTCATTTTATTTGTTGTTTTGTCGTGGTGTTTATTCAATATAAATAAACATGTATGCATATCACGCTGCGCCTTGGTCCGTCCCGTTCGTCAACGATCGTGACAATAGGTCATTTCTACATTGTGGGTACCTGCCAATCCACAGAGCATTTCCTGAAGCATACATTTTACTCTACATTAAAGTGTATTTATAAATCTGATCTTTGTATTGGGAAGTGCCAAGTTCTCTATTATATTCCAATCTCATCATAACGCTGTATTCATGCAAATAATTCGAACTATATACTGTATAGTCTCAAAATCATAGAAAATTAATAGCATCATGAAATGTTAAAACCTATTTTTGACCTCTTCTGCACTATACAGTACACTCCATCAACATTTAAGGAATAATGAGTATGACCCCAAAACCTGGGACAGGCGAGGCAGCAAAATAGTTCCATTGAAAAGATGAGTAGAGCTGAGGTCTGGAGTGTAATGTAATGTGACATAGAGGATGGGTTCTGTGCCTCGCTTCAAAACGACATGCTATTCCTATGGGAAGCCAGGGTTTGATGCTGCGGCCTGCACTCTTCACAGCCACAAAAGCCTTTTATCAGTCACTCACTATGCTGCTACTGAGAATGGGGGAGTGCTCTCTCTTTCTCCCTCTCTCTTTCTTTATCTCAGTCTGTCTCTCCCTTTTTCTATGGCTCTGTCTCTTTGGCGCTGTCTTTCTACTTCTCACCCTCTCTCACCCTCTCTCTGTCTCTTTGGCGCTGTCTTTCTACTTCTCACCCTCTCTCACCCTCTCTCTGTCTCTGTCTCTCTCTCGCACTCTCTCTCTCACCCGCCCCTGGCCATGAGCCAGCAGAACCATGAAGGAGACACTGGAATTAGAGTGTGACGTGTGACGCAGGAAAATAACTGTGCAGTGGACTAGAGAAATTGAAGGTTTTTGTTCCATTTCTTGTGGTGCTCCAGTACTAACCTTACACAGTAAGCTACTGTATGACTATGATGAGTGTTCTCTCATGTGTCACAGCACGCCCCTGTGGTAATTTGGTGATGACAGTAACATGTGTTCACCAGAGGAGATCACACTACATCCCATATGACACCCTATTCCCTATATAGTGCACTACTTTTGACCAGAGACCTAAATACTGGGGTGTAATTTGGGACACAACCTCCATTTGATTTTATTCTGTTTTAGGGGGTAGATCAGCTTTACTATTGCAGATAGATTGTGGCTTCTATCAATGTAATTATCTGCATCATTTCCAATCCCCCATATATTTTTTATTTGAAAATATATATACTATTTTAAATATTTACAGTACCAGTCAAAAGTTTGGACACATCTACTCATTCAATGGATTTTCTTAATTTTTACTATTTTCTATAATAATAGTGAAGACATCAAAACTATGAAACAACACATATGGAATCATGTAGTAACCAAAAAAGTGTTAAACAAATCAAAATAGATTTTACATTTGAGATTCTTCAAAGTAACCACCCTTTGCCTTGATGACAGCTTTGCACACTCTTAGCATTCTCTCAACCAGCTTCATGAGGTAGTCACCTGGAATGTATTTCAATTAACAGGTGTGCCTTGTTAAAAGTACATTTGTGGATTTTCTTTCCTTCTTAATGTGTTTGAGCCAATCAGTTGTGTTGTGACAATGTAGGGGTGGTATACTGAAGATAGCCCTATTTGGTAAAAGATCAAGTCCATATTATGGCAAGAATAGCTCAAATAAGCAAATAGAAATGACAGTCCGTCATTACTTTAAGACGTGAAGGTCAATCCGGAAAATATCAAGAACTTTTATAGTTTCTTCAAGTGCAGTCGCAAAAAACATCAAACTCTATGATGAAACTGGCTCTCATGACGATCGCCACAGGAAAGGAAGACCCAGAGTTACAGTGGGGGAAAAAAGTATTTAGTCAGCCACCAATTGTGCAAGTTCTCCCACTTAAAAAGATGAGAGAGGCCTGTAATTTTCATCATAGGTACACGTCAACTATGACAGACAAATTGAGAGAAAAAAATTCCAGAAATTCACATTGTAGGATTTTTAATGAATTTATTTGCAAATGATGGTGGAAAATAAGTATTTGGTCACCTACAAACAAGCAAGATTTCTGGCTCTCACAGACCTGTAACTTCTTCTTTAAGAGGCCTCCACTCGTTACCTGTATTAATGGCACCTGTTTGAACTTGTTATCAGTATAAAAGACACCTGTCCACAACCTCAAACAGTCACACTCCAAACTCCACTATGGCCAAGACCAAAGAGCTGGACACCAGAAACAAAATTGTAGACCTGCACCAGGCTGGGAAGACTGAATCTGCAAAAGGTAAGCAGCTTGGTTTGAAGAAATCAACTGTGGGAGCAATTATTAGGAAATGGAAGACATACAAGACCACTGATAATCTCCCTCGATCTGGGGCTCCACGCAAGATCTCACCCCGTGGGGTCAAAATGATCGCAAGTACGGTGAGCAAAAATCCCAGAACCACACGGGTACACCTAGTGAATGACCTGCAGAGAGCTGGGACCAAAGTAACAAAGCCTACCATCAGTAACACACTACGCCGCCAGGGACTCAAATCCTGCAGTGCCAGACGTGTCCCCTTGCTTAAGCCAGTACATGTCCAGGCCCGTCTGAAGTTTGCTAGAGTGCATTTGGATGATCCAGAAGAGGATTGGGAGAATGTCATATGGTCAGATGAAACCAAAATATAACTTTTTGGTAAAAACTCAACTCGTCGTGTTTGGAGGACAAAGAATGCTGAGTTGCATCCAAAGAACACCATACCTACTGTGAAGCATGGGGGTGGAAACATCATGCTTTGGGGCTGTTTTTCTGCAAAGGGACCAGGACAACTGATCCGTGTAAAGGAAAGAATGAATGGGGCCATGTATCGTGAGATTGTGAGTGAAAACCTCCTTCCATCAGCAAGGGCATTGAAGATGAAACGTGGCTGGGTCTTTCAGCATGACAATGATCCCAAACACACCGCCCGGGCAACGAAGGTGTGGCTTCGTAAGAAGCATTTTAAGGTCCTGGAGTGGCCTAGCCAGACTCCAGATCTCAACCCCATAGAAAATCTTTGGAGGGAGTTGAAAGTCCGTGTTGCCCAGCGACAGCCCCAAAACATCACTGCTCTAGAGGAGATCTGCATGGAGGAATGGGCCAAAATACCAGCAACAGTGTGTGAAAACCTTGTGAAGACTTACAGAAAACGTTTGACCTGTGTCATTGCCAACAAAGGGTATATAACAAAGTATTGAGAAACTTTTGTTATTGACCAAATACTTATTTTCCACCATAATTTGCAAATAAATTCATTAAAAATCCTACAATGTGATTTTCTGGAAATGTTTTTCTCATTTGTCTGTCATAGTTGACGTGTACCTATGATGAAAATTACAGGCCTCTCTCATCTTTTTAAGTGGGAGAACTTGCACAATTGGTGGCTGACTAAATACTTTTTTCCCCCGCTGTACCTCTGCTGCAGATGATAAGTTCATTAGAGTTACCAGCCTCAGAAATTGCAGCCCAAACAAATGCTTCACAGAGTTCAAGTAACAGACACATCTCAACATCAACTCTTCAGAGGGGACTGTGTGAATCAGGCCTTCATGTTCGAATTGCTGCAAAGAAACCACTACTAAAGGACACCAATAATAAGAAGAGACCTGCTTAGGCCAAGAAACATGAGCAATGGACATTAGACCGTTGGAAATTTGTCCTTTGGTCTGGAGTCCAAATATTAAGATTTTTGGTTCAAACCGCCGTGTCTTTGTGAGACGTGGTGTGAGTGAACTGATGATCTCCAATGTGTAGTTCCCACCGTAAAGCATGGAGGAGGAGGTGTTATGGTGTGGGGGTGCTTTGCTGGTGACACTGTCTGTGATTTATTTAGAATTCAAGGCACACTTAACCAGCATGGCTACCACAGTATTCTATTTTTGGTTACTACATGATTCCACTCTCCTGAGTGGCGCAGTGGTCTAAGGCACTGCATCACAGTGCTAACTGTGCCACTAGAGATCCTGGTTCGAATCCAGGCTCTGTCGCAGCCGGCCGCGACCGGGAGACTCATGGGCGGCGCACAATTGGCCCAGGGTAGGGGAGGGAATGGCCGGCAGGGATGTAGCTCAGTTGATAGAGCATGGCGTTTGCAACGCCAGGGTTGTGGGTTCGATTCCCACGGGGGGCCAGTATAAAAAAAAAATATATGTATTCACTAACTGTAAGTCGCTCTGGATAAGAGCGTCTGCTAAAATGTAAATGTGTTATTTCATAGTTTTGATGTCTTCACTATTATTCTACAAAGTAATATATTTTAAAAATAAAGAAAAATCCTTGAATGAGTAGGTGTGTCCAAACTTTTGACTGGTACTGATATATATATATATATATATATATATATATATATATATATATATATATATATATATATATATATACAGTACCAGTCAAAAGTATATATACATACATACACATACATACATAAATGCACATATATACATATCCTTTAAACATTTTTTTTATTTTCCTTCATTACTTTCCAGCCCCACCACTCCTCCCCTAATTGGAGTAAACTAGTGAACAACAACGCTTAGGCCTCTACTTCCAGCTTATACATACTATATACATTTGATGGACACAGTCAATTTTACAATGGTTCTATTTTGTTTGTTTTTACTCCTGAACTTCCTCTACCCTCAAATTCTCCGATCATTTTCATGATGTCCATCCGGTTTGCTTCTATATGCCATATCTTTCAAACTGTGCTCTTTCACAAAAGTTCTTAACCTATAATCTATATACTTATTATGGACACAGTATGTTTTACATTAGTTATCTTGTTGTTATTAGTTGTTATTAGTCCCAACCTTCAGCTCCATTCAACCCCTCCCATCTATCTCTTAACACCATCCATTTTGGATTTCTATTTGCCATATATTTTTCAACGTTTTTAATTATTTGTAAGAGAGGATCTCACACTTAAATCTGATAACAGTGATGTTGAGTCTCTTTTCATAGAAATTCCCTCCTGTTCATTCTTTGGTGGTAAAAAAGTGATAATTTGATGCATCTATCGACCACCCGATTCTGACATTGGTAGTTTCATTGATATCCTTGCATCATCCTTGGATTTGATTAATAATGAAGATAACATGTATTTTCGATTGGGTGATTACTACATAAACTTATTTAAAAGTGAAAACCACTCACTGATATCTGACTTTTTGAATACTTTATACTCCAGCAATCTGTATCCCCTCATCTATAAGCCCACAAGAGTGACCAGTTCATCTGCCACCCTTACTGATAATATTTTTACAAATTATTTGAATAATGTGGCTAATACAGGTATACTTTATACTGACATTTCTGACCACTTTCCAATTTTCCACTTCTCTTTGGCAGCTGGAACAGATGGGAATGATTAGTAGCATTAAATGTAGAATATTTAACAAAAGTCATTGTGAGCGCTTTAAGATGTTGATTGATATTTCATGGGGAAATGTTTATAATCAGGCCGATGTGGAGTCCAGACTTTTCTCACATCTTTCAATTCTGTATTTCACCACTGCTTTCCCTTAGTTAAATCACGTTAGAGAGCAGCAGAAGGGTTCAGGAAACCTTGGTTTACAACCGGTCTTAAAACATAAGTTGCATAAAAAGTTTCTCCCCTGAATTCTGCAAATTACAAAAGAACAGATTTACCTAATTCGGAAATCCAAAAAATAAATTTTACTAACAAATTCTAAGAATCCTTAAATAATATGAAGTAAACTTGGAAAATCATCAATCAACTGTTGAATAAGAAAAAGGCATCTACAACTATCCCAATTTATTGTTGGGAATAAGACCTATAGTGATCCTGATGTTATTTCATGTGAACTTTTTTGTGAATGTGGGTTCCTCTCTGTCAAAGAAATTTAGAAAACTGATGGAAATCCATTGGATTACATTAAGGGACAGTTCCCTTCACTGCTTCAGTTTGATCCTCCTGATTTAATAGAGGTGAAGGAGGTAATTGGTAACTTAAAGATATCAGCAGTAGGTCATGATGAGATTGGTGTCTTCCTCGATTACTGATCCTCTAATGCACAGTGCCTTCGGAAAGTATTCAGACCCCTTGACTTTCCACATTTTGTTATATTACAGCCTTATTCTTAAATTGATTAAATAAATAAAAATCCTTAGACATCTACACACAATACCCCATAATGACAAAGCGAAAACAGGTATTTACATAAGTATTCATACAGTTTGCTATGAGACTCCAAATTGAGCTCAGGTGCTTCCTGTGTCCATTGATCATCCTTGAGATGTTTCTACAACTTGGAGTCCACCTGTGGTAAAATCAATTGATTGAACATGATTTGGAAAGGCACACACCTGTCTATATAAGGTCCCACAGTTGACAGTGCATGTCAGCGCAAAAACCAAGCCATGAAGTTGAAGGAATTGTCCGTAGAGCTCCGAGACAGGATTGTGTCGAGGCACAAAGATCTGGGGAAGGGTACCAAAACATGTCTGCAGCATTGAAGGTCCCCAAGAACACAGTGGCCTCCATCATTCTTAAATGGAAGAAGTTTGGAACCACCAATACTTTTCCTAGAGCTGACCGCCCGGCCAAACTGAGCAATCGGAAGACAAGGGCCTTGGTCAGGGAGGTGACCAAGAACCCGATGGTCACTCGGACAGAGCTCTAGAGTTCCTCTGTGGAGATGGGAGAACCTTCCAGAAGGACAACCATCTCTGCAGCACTCCACCAATCAGTCCTTTATGGTAGAGTCGCCAGACGGAAGCCACTCCTCAGTAAAAGGCACATGACAGCCCGCTTGGAGTTTGCCAAAAGGCACCTAAAGACTCTCAGACAATGAGAAACAAGATTCTCTGGTCTGATGAAACCAAGATTGAACTCTTTGGCCTGAATGCCAAGCGTCACGTCTGGAGGAAACCTGGCACTATCCCTACGGTGAAGCATGGTGGTGGCAGCATCATGCTGTGGGGATATCTTTCAGTGGCAGGGACTGGGAGACTAGTCAGGATTGAGGCAAAGATGAACGGAGCAAAGTACAGAGAGATCCTTGATGAAAACCTGCTGTAGAGTGCTCAGGACCTCAGACTGGGGCAAAGGTTCACCTTCCAACAGGACAACGACCCTAAGCACACAGCCAAGACAACACAGGAGTGTCTTCGGAACAAGTCTCTGAATGTCCTTGAGTGGCCCAGCCAGAGCCCGGACTTGAACCCGATTGAACATATCTGGAGAGACCTGAAAATAGCCGTGCAGCAACGCTCCCCATCCAACCTGACAGAGCTTGACAGGATCTGCAGAGAAGAATAGGAGAAACTCCACAAATACAGGTGTGCCAAGCTTATAGCGTCATGCCCAAGAAGACTCAAGCTGTAATCGCTGCCAAAGTTGCTTCAACAAAGTACTGAGTAAAGGGTCTGAATACATAAAGTGGTGATCCTAACTGACCTAAGACAGGGAATTTTTACTAGGATTAAATGTCAGGAATTGTGAAAAACTGAGTTTAAATGTATTTGGCTAAAGTGTATGTAAAATTCCGACTACAACTGTATATGGCTCTTTTGCAACTTGTGGATAAGATCTTTACAGCCCTTAAGAACATTGAATACACTCTTGGTATCTATTTAGATTTATCCAAAGCATTTAACATGGTTGATCATTAAATACTACTTTGTAAATTGCATTATTATGGTTTTCATGATTATACATATAATTGGTTAAATAGTTCTGTTTACAATTTGTTTATGCAAACGGCTGTGTATTTATCAGGGCATATATATCCTGTGGCTGCCACAGGTTTCGATAATTGAACCTTTGTTGTTCCTAATCTATATCAATGACCTTGCTGCTGTATCTTCTACCGTACATCCCATTATCTTTTCTGATGATACCAATTTGATTTTATCACACAATAATTTTGATTCACTAATTAATGAAGCCAACTCAGGTATGGCCACATTTTCTGAATGGTTCTAGATAAACAAATTATCTTTAAATGTTAAAAAATCCAACTTTATTTTATTCACTGGTAAGAATTATCAATATTGTAAAAAAAGAGCCAGAATCTCAATTGTTGGGAATGAAATTGAACAAGTCACATTCACTAGATTCCTCTGAGTTCTAACTGATGAAAAGTTATCCGGGAAAGATCATATTAAATTTGTCTGCAGCAAAGTGATGAAATCTTTTGGTTTAATCAGAAAGATTAGTGATTTGGTTCATCAGGCTTGCTTCCTAACTCTATACTATAGTTTAATTTACCCATATCTCATTTACTGTAATATTGTCTGGGCCATATTCCTCCTACCTACACAAATTACTCATCGTACAAAAGACATTTGCAAGACTAGCCACCTCATCTAATTACCTGCCTCCATCTGCATCTTTATTTAAGAAAGTCAATATCTTGTCTATTTACGACATTAATGTACACCAATTATGCACTTTCATCTACAATTACTCATACCTCCCAGACAGTTTACCTAAACCCTTCAATGGATTCTTCCAGGTTAATTCAGAAATCCATCTACAGTGAGGGAAAAAAGTATTTGATCCCCTGCTGATTTTGTACGTTTGCCCACTGACAAAGAAATGATCAGTGTGATCAAATGATTTTCTTTGCAACTTGTATGTTTCTGTAAATTATTTTTGGTAGCATTTCTATGTTGAAGATTTAAAAGTAATTTCCAATTATCCAAAGCATACCACCTCATCCGTGAAACATGGTGGAGGGGGTGTTATGGCCTGGGCCTGTATGGCTGCCAGTGGAACAGGCTCACTTGTCTTCATCAATGATGTGACTGCAGACAGAAGTAGAACAATTAATTCTGAAGTCTACAGAAATATTTTATCTGCTCAGATAAAACCAAAATGCCTCCAAACTCATTGGACGGCACTTCATCATGCAACAAGACAATTACTCTAAACATACTGCTAGAGCAACAAAGGGGTTTTTGATGGCCAAAAAGTGGAAAATCCTTGACTGGCCTAGTCAATCACCGGATCTGAATCCAATTGAACATGCATTTTACATGCTGAAGAGGAGACTGAAGGCAATAAGTCCCCGAAACAAGCAGGAACTGAAGATGACTGCAGTACAGGCCTGGCAGAGCATCACCAGGGAAGATACCCAGTGTCTGGTGATGTCGATGCATCACAGACTTCAAGCAGTCATTGCATGCAAAGGATATGCAACCAAATATTAACAATGATTACTTTATTCTACATTATGTTAAACTGTCCACTGTTTTTTGATGCCTGATAATGGGGGGGACCATATACAAAAGATTCTATAATTTCTAAACGGTTAATCCGATATGTATGAAAATACCCTCAAATTAAAGCTGACAGTCTGCACTTCACCCTCATTGTCATTGTATCCTTTCAAACTCAAAGTGCTAGAGTGCAGAATCAAAAGAACAAAAAAATTGTCACTGTCCAATGAATTATGGTGCTCACTGGTCGCCTCTAAGGCCTCTAAGGTCGATAAATTATTATATATATTTTCAAAGAAGCGTGGATCATCATTATTTGGACCATATAGATTGAGCCAAATCTGTTTATGGTCCAATAGCATATTTAAAAGGATCCACCTTCATTGTGGATCTATTTGAACAGTTTGCACGTTCAAAGCTAAATTATTTTGAATTAATATCATCACCCCTTTTGAGTTTCTTTGCCCATTGGAGAAATATATTTTCCATACAACTTCATCTAAAGGTGTAGAATGAGTTTCCTGTAAACAATAGATATTATATTCCTTCTCTTTTAGCCAGGTAAATACAGTATTTTCTTATTATCTGCTAAGCCATTACAATTACTACTAGCTATACTTATTTCACCACTTACCATAATGAGATACAAATTTGTATTATACTTACCATAATAGATGTTTGTAAACTTACCATTAAGAAGTACCGTGATAATTGAGTGTCTATATAGCTGTACCATGATATTTGCACTGTTAAGCATACCGTAGCTGCGACTAAGTAAACCTCTAATTGTCCTCCAATATTTCAACTGCTAAAACCTCCCCCCATCCCAAGTTGGGTTGTCGTCCCAGTGACTTGCTGACCATCCCTGCACACATGGACCCTAGGGCCTTTAAGAGATAGGGGCCCATCCTTTAAAAAGAACACATGGTGCCACCTGCAGTAGAGAACCTGATCCGCAGCCAACATCATTTCAAATGCCTTTGCATTTGTACTGCATCTGGTTATTAAAAAAAATAGGATTGTTACCTATAACAAGGGCTGGCAGTAGAAATTGTATATTTTTGTCAACAAAAGTGGGATGCATACACTCACTCACCCGACCCATCCCAAACAAACACCCCTGCCCCTCTCTCCCCTTCCACCACCTATATCCTTGTATATTATGCTCACCCATCCTGGGGCTTTGGCTTTTGGACCTACCCTGCCAGGCAGGCTCAGACTCTTGAGGGGGTGGTGCTGCTTTAGTGGGTCTCTGACCGCATTTACCTTTCTGTGATGGCTGCGTAGGCTACTTGCAGTAGGCCTATAAAACGGATAAGGACTTCTCCTTAGTGGGTGGGTCGCTTAGGTGGGTGTCTAGGACATAGGGTTGGCACCGTTCCATCATGAATAAACAAACCATATATTTGTATTTTAATTTTAAAATGTATATCCCATATCTGCGCAAAAGTGAAGACTCTTGCTCTGACACAACCATGGTTTATACGAATTCTAAAAGCCTGGAATAATATAACGGAACCTTTATTATCACAGAGTATAGCAGATCAGAATTCCTGCCAAAATGCAATCATTACTTTCCTCCAACCTTCTTACAGTTTTAGTTCAGTCAGAATTTTGATCATTATCAAAGCATAATGTAGGAGATAGCTCAGTTATGATTCACAGAGAAGATGACCTTGTTCTCTTTAAGTCAATGAAGGCTTGGCTTTACGATGACCTAGTGATGAGTTATTAATAACATCATGACTCAACCGGAGCTGAAGTGAGCTACACCCATCTGCATCTTACCCTAGGCCGAGTCCCAAATGGCACCCTATTTCCTACATAGTAGTGCACTATGTAGAGAATAGGGTTGCATTTGGGACGTGACCATAGAGTTATTCTGTGGTCACTCTCCGCCCTGTGAAATGACGATGAACTAAGGATCACTTCTGACCTCAGACCCCAGAGAATAATTCTGGAAGACCAGAGAGACATGACTGATATACATGTATAATGACTGTCAGGGTATTGGGGAAACCTGGGTATGTGTCTGCTGATGGGCAGTCTTGCCATTGTGTTTGAAATAAAGGATAGATACCCAGCCACACTCTGACGAATGCTCCCATTGATGTATTATGTACAATAAACTGTGGGAGCATTCATCACTGTGTGGGCATCTATTATTTATTTAATAAAAGTCTAAGCTAACATATAGAATTGTTTTAAGATGGTCATACCATTAATCATTTAGCTATTTGTTTTTGAATTTCTTTACCCATAAGGAATAAGGTTTTAAAGTCTATGTCCTATATCTTGGAGATATACGAAAGCTCAGGAAATATTTTTCCATACTTCCATTCATTTGTATGGGTTACATTCAGACGAGTCCTGTGCCACACATGAGAGTCTAATCTATCCATAGAATGGTCACATTAGTTTATAGGCCAAACCGTTCGGACACTACCAACTTTTCTGTGAGAAGACTGATTTTCGGGATGTCTCATGGTCTGACAAACATCGCTGTTGCTGGGCCACCTTCCACCGCAGATGCGGAAGGCCAGCATAGGTGGATGTGACGGATTGAGACGCAGACAGATATCTATTACTTAAACTGGCAGATTTTGATGGTGCGTCAATAGACTCTTAAGGATTTTAATGAGTCTATTTTTTGTACCCAGCACCTGCAAGTTATTGGATGTGCGTACACTACATTTGAAACTATTTATGTGTGTTTGTCTTTTATTCTTGTTTGTTTATTTACTAGACAGTGACACACTCGGTCACAACCTTTCATCTCAAATAAGGCTCCTCTTTTCCCGTCATTGACTAAAAGTCAGCAGTATGCTTACAAACAGAACCAGAAAATAAAGATACTTTTTAACCTTAGAGGATGGTTTGGATAGTTCAGCCCCATACAAAGTACTTTATACAGACAGACAGACAAGGTATAGGCAGAAGATACATGGTTCATGTCCTACTCTCACTGGACGAATACTAAGGTGTAGAAATCAAGCAGGACCAACTGTAAAGTTTCAAAGTGAAATACGATGAGAGTCTAGGAAGGCAAGTCAAAGTTATGGCATCCAATAAAACATTTCCTAGAATCATAAAGTTAAAGAAAATATAATATCCATGCAGTCTTGATGTGATAGTTTGGGATTTCTATAGAAACTCAGTGGGGGTTACATGTAATAAAACAGATCTCTATATTTATTTCTCTCTCTTTTTATCTTATTATCTCTCTCAATAGGAGCCGGATGAAATGGGGAAAAATGTCAAATAAAACAACTAGAATTTCTATTTATAAGAATTCAGCAATAGCTTTTTTCACTACAATACCAATACTGTCTGAAGCAAGCACACACATTTTCTTCAGGACGTGGAAGGATTTGTTAAAACGGTTGTATATCTCTGTGTACTTATCGAGAAACGGTCTCATCAGGGACCAGATTAAGCAGTGTATGATTATGTCCCAAATGGCACCCTATTCTCTATTATAAGCCCTGTGGGCCCTGGTCAAATGCAGTGCACTTCAAATGGAACAGGGTGCCTTTGGGACATGTCCTATGTGTGGACTACCTTTCACCTGGTACTCTACCAAAATAAGTCAGAAAACATCTGCACAATTATAGAGAACATCACTAAATGCTTGTAACCATTTGATGTGGGTGTCCAGTTATACAACTGACGAGGCTCATTAAGTTGACCAATATGGCGGTCTCCACGTGATTTATATGCCTGTCCGAAATGTAATTTCAGCTTTTAGTAAAAGTGGTAGAGTATATCACTACATTTGACATTGGCAGACAGGAATCATATTTGGAGGTAAGAATAACTTACTTTCTCATTTTGAGGATTGAGTACATTTGGAGTAATGCTTAAAATAAAACATATTTTGGACTCTAAACTACAGGAACAATGAAAACAGATACATTATTTTTTATTGGATGTGATTAGTCAATTAACCACAGTTGATTGTGATATTATTCAGCAGAGGTTTGATCCAACAATTTCAACTGGCCTTGTTGCCTTCTCGTGATTCAGAGTAAATCTATAGTACATCAAACCAAACTAACCATTCTGTGTCCAAAATGGCACCCTATTCCTAATATAGTGCACTACATTTGACCAGAGCCCTATGGGCCCTGGTCAAAGGTCATACTCTGAAAAGGGAATTGGATGCCATTTGGGAGACAGCCCATGAGGACAAAGAGCTAGGAAATGTTCTGTTCTGGATGTGGGAGGAAACCAAACAGCTGCTTGCTTAGACTTGACAACAATAAACATCTGCCTGAATTAAATTATAAACTACAATGGCTGATACACTGACATTTGTCTGATCTCTAAACAACAGCTAGGCCCATTCAGTAGAGCTAGCCTGAGTCCCAAATGGTACCCTATTTCCTATATAGTGCACCACTTTTGACCAGGGCCCATTTGGGACGTAGTCCTAGAGGCCACAGAAGGCTTCCACACTCCCACTATAGTGGCACAAAGCAGCTGCCTCTTCTATGAGAACATTCTGAAAACCGTCATTGTATTTCTTATAGGGGTCTACGGGGAGTTAGAAATTACTGTGCTTTATGGCTCAAAGTCTCTAATCGATTACTCAGCAGATGGATCCTCACACAGTCTGCTATGCTCTGGAAAGTCTGAAAATATGGAAGCATTCAGCGATGCTAATGAGAGCTTGATCACTGTCAGGTTAATGACATTATATTAACGTACTCTATATGCACCAAAGTGGAAGAAAGACAGATATTTTTGAGGCCTGGATTCTCCATAACTAAGTACAAGCTGAATATTCAACATATAGGCAGCCATACAGTGTGTTAACATTGTCTTTATAATCAAGAAGAAGAAGAAGAAGAAGAAGAAGAAGAAGAAGAAGAAGAAGAAGAAGAAGACGAAGAAGACGAAGAAGAAGACAAACTACATCCCAGGATTCCGTTTGGGCAGCCTTATTGTGCAGTAAAAGCCATACAGTGTATCAGTCGTTGGAAGTTTCAGACAGGCTGAAAATGGAGAACTGTTGGCTGAGGTGACAACAGAGGGACTGTTTAGTATTTACCGAAGGTGTGTGTGCTTAGTTTTTACTCGAGGCCCAATGGTTGGACAGCAGCCTAACCTGCTCAGTGTCCCCTGCTGTCAGAGAGGAGTCACTCCTGTGTGTGTATGTTTGTTGTGTGTGCGCCGGTGTCCCCCAGGCCTGGTCTCCCAGAGATGACTGACACATATCTCCCTGCTGCCTGGAGCTGACTGACAGGACGTGATGGGCTGTCATTCTCTGTCTGCGTCCACTGATAGGTCACACTGATGCTGTTTGAATATCAAAGGAAGGGAGGGGAACCTGAAGGAGCCATTTTAGACAGACAGTAAATAGGAGATTGGCTTGGGTAACGTCCCAAATGGCAACCCTTTCCCTATATAGTGGAATACTTGTGACCAGTGCTCTATAGGAATAGGGTGCCATCTGGGCACCCTAAATAGGAGATACACTTATATGTCTGTAAAGTAAAGATGGCACTGCACTGTAGGTGTGTAGATTGTCCTTTAGTTCAACTACACATCATGCAATTTAGACATTATACATTCAACAGATGTCTAGAGCTTATTCTATACATACACTACATATGCAAAAGTATGTGGACACCCCTTCAAAGTAGTGGATTCAGCTATTTCAACCACACCCCCCGTTGCTGACAGGTGTATAAAATTGAACACACAGCCATGCAATCTCCATAGACAAACACTGGCATTAGAATGGCCTTCTGGAGAGCTCAGTGACTTTTAACGTGGCACAGTCGTAGAATGCCACCTTTCCAACAAGTCAGTTCATCAAATTTCTGCCTTGCTAGAGCTGCCCTGGTCAACTGAAAGTGCTGTTATTGTGAAGTGGAAACGTCTAGGAGCAACTGCTCAGCTGCAAAGTGGTAGGCCACACAAGCTCACAGAACGGGACCGCGGAGTACTTAAAAATTGTCTGTCCTCGTTTGCAACACTCACTACTGAGTTCCAAACTGCCTCTGGAAGCAACGTCAGCACAAGAACTGCTCATCGGGAGCTTCATGAAATGGGTTTCCATGGCTGAGCAGCCGCACACAAGCCTAATATCACCATGTGCAATGCCAAGCGTCGGCTGGACTGGTGTAAAGCTCACCGCCATTGGACTCTGGACCAGTGGAAATTTGTTCACTGGAGTGATGAATCACGCTTCACCATCTGGCAGTCCGACGGACGAATCTGGGTTTGGCAGATGCCAGGAGAACGCTACCTGCCCCAATGCAGAGTGCCAACTGTAAAGTTTGGTGGAGGAGGAATAATGGTCTGGGGCTGTTTTTCATGGTTCGGGCTAGGCTATTAGTTCCAGTGAAGGGAAATCTTAACGCTACAGCACACAATGACATTCTAGATGATTCTGTGCTTCCAACTTTGTGACAAAAGTTTGGAGAAGGTCCTTTCCTGTTTCAGCATGACAATGCCCCCGTGCACAAAGCGAGGTCCATACAGAAATGGTTTGTCGAGATCAGTGTGGAAGAACTTGACTGGCCTGCACAGAACCCTGACCTCAACCGCATCAAACACCTTAGGGATGAATTGGAACGCTGACTGCAAGCCAGGCCTAATCGGCCAACATCAGTGTCCGACCTCAGTAATGTTATTTTGGCTGAATGGAAGCAAGTCCCCGCAGCAATGTTCCAACATCTAGTGGAAAGCCTTCCCAGAAGAGTGGAGGCTGTTATACAGTGGGGAAAAAAAGTTTTTAGTCAGCCACCAATTGTGCAAGTTCTCCCACTTAAAAAGATGAGAGAGGCCTGTAATTTTCATCATGGGTACACGTCAACTATGACAGACAAATTGAGAAAAAAATATCCAGAAAATCACATTGTAGGATTTTTTATGAATTTATTTGCAAATTATGGTGGAAAATAAGTATTTGGTCACCTACAAACAAGCAAGATTTCTGGCTCTCACAGACCTGTAACTTCTTCTTTAAGAGGCTCCTCTGTCCTCCACTCGTTACCTGTATTAATGGCACCTGTTTGAACTTGTTATCAGTATAAAAGATACCTGTCCACAACCTCAAACAGTCACACTCCAAACTCCACTATGGCCAAGACCAAAGAGCTGTCAAAGGACACCAGAAACAAAATTGTAGGGCTGGGAAGACTGAATCTGCAATAGGTAAGCAGCTTGGTTTGAAGAAATCAACTGTGGGAGCAATTATTAGGAAATGGAAGACATACAAGACCACTGATAATCTCCCTCGATCTGGGGCTCCACGCAAGATATCACCCCGTGGGGTCAAAATGATCACAAGAACGGTGAGCAAAAATCCCAGAACCACACGGGGGGACCTAGTGAATGACCTGCAGAGAGCTGGGACCAAAGTAACAAAGCCTACCATCAGTAACACACTACGCCGCCAGGGACTCAAATCCTGCAGTGCGAGACGTGTCCCCCCTGCTTAAGCCAGTACATGTCCAGGCCCGTCTGAAGTTTGCTAGAGTGCATTTGGATGATCCAGAAGAGGATTGGGAGAATGTCATATGGTCAGATGAAACCAAAATAGAACTTTTTGGTAAAAACTCAACTCGTCGTGTTTGGAGGACAAAGAATGCTGAGTTGCATCCAAAGAACACCATACCTACTGTGAAGCATGGGGGTGGAAACATCATGCTTTGGGGCTGTTTTTCTGCAAAGGGACCAGGACGACTGATCTGTGTAAAGGAAAGAATGAATGGGGCCATGTATCGTGATATTTTGAGTGAAAACCTCCTTCCATCAGCAAGGGCATTGAAGATGAAACGTGGCTGGGTCTTTCAGCATGACAATGATCCCAAACACACCGCCCGGGCAACGAAGGAGTGGCTTCGTAAGAAGCATTTCAAGGTCCTGGAGTGGCCTAGCCAGTCTCCAGATCTCAACCCCATAGAAAATCTTTGGAGGGAGTTGAAAGTCCATGTTGCCCAGCGACAGCCCCAAAACATCACTGCTCTAGAGGAGATCTGCATGGAGGAATGGGCCAAAATACCAGCAACAGCGTGTGAAAACCTTGTGAAGACTTACAGAAAACGTTTGACCTGTGTCATTGCCAACAAAGGGTATATAACAAAGTATTGAGAAACTTTTGTTATTGACCAAATACTTATTTTCCACCATAATTTGCAAATAAATTTTAAAAAATCCTACAATGTGATTTTCTGGAAATGTTTTTCTCATTTTGTCTGTCATAGTTGACGTGTACCTATGATGAAAATTACAGGCCTCTCTCATCTTTTTAAGTGGGAGAACTAGCACAATTGGTGGCTGACTAAATACTTTTTCCCCCCACTGTATCAGCAAAGGGGTGACCAACTCCATATTAATGCCCATGATTTTGGAATAAGATGTTCAACGAGCAGGTGTCCACATACTTATGGTCATGTACTGTATGTATAAAATATACTGAACAAAAATATAAATGCAACATTTAAAGTGTTGGTCCCATGATTCATTAGATGAACAAAAAGCTTATTTCTCTCAAATTTTGAACACAAATGTGTTTACTTCCCTTTTAGAGAGCATTTCTCTTTTGCCAAGATAATCCATCTACCTGACAGGTGTGGCATATCAAGAAGCTGATTAAACAGCTTGATCATTACACAGGTGCACCTTGTGTTGTGCAGTTTTGTCAAACAACACAATGCCACAGATGTTTTGAGGGAGCGTTTTGAGGGAGCATGCAATTGGCATGCTGAGTGCAGGAATGTCCACTAGAGCTGTTACCAGAAAATGTAATGTTTATTTATCTACTATAAGCTCTACAACGTCGTTTTAGAGAATTTGGCAGTACGTCAAACCGGCCTCACAACCACAGACCATGTGTAACCACGCCAGCCCAGGACTCCACATCCGGCTTCTTCACCTGCGGGATCGTCTGAGACCAGCCACCCGGACAGCTGATGAAACTGAGGAGTATTTCTGTCTGTAATAAAGCCCTTTTGTGAGGAAAAACTCATTCTGATTGTCTGGGTCTGGCTCTCCAGTGGGTGGGCCTACGCCCACCCATGGCTGCGCCCCTGCCCAGTCATGTGAAATCCATAGATTAGGGCCTAATGAATGTATTTCAGTTGACTGATTTCCTTATGAACTATAACTCAATAAAATCATTGAAATATTTGCATGTTGTGTTTATATTTCTGTTCAGTATATACAGTTGATGTCGGAAATTTACTCACACTTATGTTGGAGTCATTAAAACTCGTTTTTCAACCAAACAAATGTATTTTTAACAAACTATAGTTTTGGCAAGTCTACTTTGTGCATGACACAAGTAATTTTTCCAACAATTGTTTACAGACAGATTATTTCACTTATAATTAACTGTATCACAATTCCAGTGGGTCAGAAGTTTACATACACTAAGTTGGCTGTGCCTTTAAACAGCTTGGAAAATTCCAGAAAATTATGTCATGGCTTTAGAAGCTTCTGATAGGCTAATTGACATCATTTGAGTCAATTGGAGGTGTACCTGTGAATGTATTTCAAGGCCTACCTTCAAACTCAGTGCCTCTTCACTTGACATCATGGGAAAATCAAAAGAAATCAGCCAAGACCTCAGAAAAAGAATTGTAGACCACCACAAGTCTGGTTCATCCTTGGGAGCAATTTCCAAATGCCTGAAGGTACCACGTTCATCTGTACAAACAATAGTGCGCAAGTATAAACACCATGGGACCACGCAGCCGTCATACCGCTCAGGAAGGAGACGCGTTCTGTCTCCTAGAGATGAACGTACTTTGGTGCGAAAAGTGCAAATCAATCCCAGAACAACAGCAATACTTTTGTACCTGCAGGAAACAGGTACAAAAGTATCTATAGCCACAGTAAAACAAGTCCACTGCTCCAAAACCGCCATAAAAAAGCCAGACTACGGTTTGCAACTGCACATAGGGACAAAGATCGTACTTTTTGGAGAAATGTCCTCTGGTCTGATGAAACAAAAATAGAACTGTTTGGCCATAATGACCATCGTTATGTTTGGAGGAAAAAGGGGATAACTTGCAAGCCGAAGAACACCATCCCAACCGTGAAGCACGGGGGTGGCAGCATCATGCTGTGGGGGTGCTTTGCTGCAGGAGGGACTGGTGCACTTCACAAAATAGATGGCATCATGAGGAAGGAACATTATGTGGATATATTGCAGCAACATCTCAAGACATCAGTCAGGAATTTAAAGCTTGGTTGCAAATGGGTCTTCCGAATGGACAATGACCCCAAGCATACTTCCAAAATTGTGGCAAAATGGCTTAAGGACAACAAAGCCCTGACCTAAATCCTATAGAAAATGTGTGGGCAGAACTGAAAAAGCTTGTGCGAGCAAAGAGGCCTACAAACCTGACTCAGTTACACCAGCTCTGTCAGGAGTAATGGGCCAAAATTCACCCAACTTATTGTGGGAAGCTTGTGGAAGGCTACCCGAAACGTTTTACCCAAGTTAAACAATTTAAAGGCAATGCTACCAAATGCTAAATGAGTGTATGTAAACTTCTGACCCACTGGGAACGTGATGAAAGAAATAAAAGCTGAAATAAATCATTCTCTCTACTATTATTCTGACATTTCACATTCTTAAAATAAAGTGGTGATCCTAACTGACCTAAGACAGGGAATGTTTACTAGGATTAAATGTCAGGAATTGTGAAAAACTGAGTTTAAATGTATTTGGCTAAGGTGTATGTAAACTTCCGACTTCAACTGTATAATGTTTGGGATGAGGCAGGGATATATTGATGAATACAGATGATTAAATTGATAGTCACACACACAAACACACACACACAGGATTGGGCACAAACACTAGTCTAATAATGCAGTGTGGAGGATTAGTTTACCGGCAGACAGACAGACAGGGGCACTAGATGGTCCGATGACTTACCTAAAGCAAGGTAAACAAACACTGAGCTAGACCTTAGAGAGGCGATACCATGTTATTAAAGAAACATAAAGCAGTTGTACGAATGTAACTGACTGAGCAAGGGAGAGGAATAATAATAGTCACCACTTAATCTATAAAAAACAAACAACAACAACTAGACAACCACTAGGATAGTTAGTAGTTCTGTCCAGTGGCTCACGGACATAAATGAACAAAGCCTTGGTTCATCTAAAGTTAGCACTGGTGTGTTTCTAGCTTTAGGGACTCTTTTGAAAATTATTCTGAGCAAACAGGAGGTATTATTGCTCCCGGACAGGGACAGGGATGGTGTCTTGGTAACGACACTGTCCAGCTGTCCAACAATGTCTGCCAATACCATCTCAATGCAAATGTATCTACAATGAAATATTATTTGAGAAACAAATAAATAAATAAAATGAAGCACATATACAAATAGAAAGAATAAAAGATTTCAAGGGAGGAACATCAAGAGATATGAGCATTTACCATTCCTAAGCCAAGGACCATTTTATTTCTTTAGTGAGGCTATTAAGCCTTACTTTTCCTTGGGTTGGGTTGAGGGAAAAAAAAAACATCCAGGATTCAGGTATTGATTTAAAGTAAAGGAATGGAGAGGAATGTTAAATGAGTTTCTGTTCTGCTCATATGGCTATGGCTGCTTCCCAAATGGAACCCTATTACCTACATAGTACACTACTTTTGACCAGAACCCAATAGGCTCTGGTCATAGGTGAATTTGGGACATATCCATGGCTGTGATGTGATTCATGCCTCTCTCATCTCTCAGGTCTTTAGCTACTCACATACTAATGAGCCTTTAATGGGAGCTTCCTTTACATTAAATACTGTAATTGCGTCCCAAATGGGTCGAATGGCACCCTATTTACTTTATAGCTCACTACTTTTGACCATTTGGGACGCAATCTGTGACTGGCTTTTAGTGCTAGGGTTGAAATGTAATATGTGGATGAACACTTAATTGGGAGAAAAAAATACACTTGGCATGTCATGAAAATGCAATTATAGGACTGATATTGAATTAAAAGCAGTTAGCAGCCGGTTGGTCGGTTCATGAATGTATAGTTGCTGAGAAATGGATGGGTTCGGAACTGACCTTCTGTGTCATGCTCTTAGATGCATACAGTGATGCACTATATGCCATAATATGCCATAGCCTCTGATACAAACACAAACAGTATGACTGGTTCTGTAGATTTGTTTTACACATGAGAAGGTGGCATGGTCTAGTAGTATCTTGCTATTGACCAGTATGATAATTCATCCATACTGCTAATGTCTGAAAATACACCAGATAACTAGGCTAATGACTGCCATGAATGGTCAATGTTATGGCGTACATCCAGAAACATACAAATAATGTTACTTTCAGGATCTCATTTATTATGATTTTTCTCCCACCATTTTACACGCAAATTCATATAATAACAATCATTAAACTCCCAACCTTCCTTCAGCAACAAAAGGGAAGAGAGTGTCAATATAAGGTTAATCAGCACAAAGATCAAAGTAGGACATTCTCTCTCTCCCTACACCGCCCTCGCCATTGTAGAGTTTGAAAATTATTGTGTGTGTGTGTGTGTGTCGGGGCTGTGAATCCCTCCTCTTTGTTCTGTCTACTGAGAGCACCCTCACAGGGGAACACAGAAGGCAAAGATGGACTTGTTTGTCAAACGCAATCAACCCAAAGTGTTCTGTATGCTTTCTATCCTTTTATCTATTCTTCACAGGGATAATAGTGTCAAGCCTCCTTGTAAGAGCTGCCATACGACGACCCTACACTTACTTACCCTTCCTAGTTTGAGAGAATTGGTTCAAGGAAATAACTTTATTTCTTAGTTTCTCTAAGAGTAGTACAGCAAATAAGGATCATATATTGTAATGTATATTACCTGAACTTTGACCACCATCTTCTGAAAGGTATTTATGAATAAAATAAAAAAACAACAGGGGAAATAGTTATGCCTGTTTCTCAAAAACGTTCTAAAAAAATATTTCTAAAACATAAATAAGTGTGGTTTCTTGGACACAGATTAAACCTAGTCCTGGACTAAAAAGCAATGTCAATGGCGAATCTCCATCCAAAATGCTTTTTAGTCCAGGACTAGGCTTAGTCTGTGTCAGGGAAACCACCCCATAATGTATACCAGCTAGCTTGTTCTCAAGTAAACATTGACACGATAGGTGAGACACAACACAGACATGAGTCACTATGGAGGCTGTCTGTCTCTAACAACAACAACAACATATTTTTTTTTAACAGTCTCTCAAGTGTAGTGTATCCTCTGTAACTCCACATTCAAGGGAAAGCAGATAAACATCAAGGGCATGAAATTGGCCAACGCCTCGGGCCTCTACTGGCAATAATAACCATGGTAATGGAGCTATCTATTTATTTACTGAATGACTAATTAGGGGTAGATGGGACAGGAGGAGAGCTGGAGGCATGGGCACTCTATGTAAAGAAAGTTACTGGGAGAGAGGGAGGCAGGGGGAGCAAGAGGGGGAGGAGAGAGAGAAATAGAGAGAGAGACAGGCTGAGAGAGAGAGAGAGAGAGAGGGGGGGGCTAAGAGAGAGAGGCTGAGAGAGAGAGAGAGCTAAATTATATTTTGTTCCATCTGGAGGAACGGGGAGAAAGGGTTGTAGGGATAATGAGGAGAGCTAACAGCTGGCTGGCTGTTTGTTGGCTGGTTTGCTGGATGGCAGGCTGGTGGCAGGCTGGCTCCTTTCCTCTGCAGTAGAAGCAGCAGAGAAGGAGGAGAGGAGAGACATCACTGGCACGGACCCAGTTGCCCAGGGCAGAATTAAAAGGTCTTGGACGGCCCGGGGCATCGGTGGGAAAACATGGAAGGATTAGTGTAAATTAAGTTTCAAAGAGTTACGGCCGCTGTACGGTGTAATCTTTCCCCTCCCAGTCCCAGTCGACCACCATTCTGTTCTGTTCCATTCTGTGTACTATCTCTCCTTCCCTGACCGGCACTGAATAGGAAGGGCCCCTGCTAAAGGTTATTAAGGATGTTGTAGAGCAAGAGAGAGGGAGGAATTTCCGGTCTGTTTGCCTGTATGCCTGCCTGTTTGTCTGTCTGTCTGTATGTATGTCCCCATTCAGATGCTGTCTGTCGTGGATCAGTGCTGTACTGGTACTGCTGCTCATTGAAAGTCTCCAACAAGGAAATAGGTAGATGGTTGGTGAATTATTAAGCAAAGCCCTAAAGCTATTCAGATCTGACTGGGGTAGATTATTACTTATGCATTGTTAGGATGCATTGTTTAACTTAATGAAGGTTTTTATGTTTGTAATCCATTTGTAAGCATACCTTCAAAGTATTATGGACTAAATGTTCTTTGTTGTTATGAACTAAATGTTCATTGTCGTCTGCACTGTGCTCACACACACGCACACAAACACAAACATTTCTCTTTGTCAGAATTCACTCCTTGCAGCAATAGCAGCCTAATGAGATTGGTTCAAATACATAAATGTGATGTCACGGCAGCTGATAAAGAACCACCCTGTCCAGTAAGAAAACACTAGTGGTGACACACTGAGGCAAAGCGGGAGAAGGGAGGCTAGTCAAGGTCATATGGGCTGCGTCCCAAATGGCACCCTATTCCATTTATAGTGCACAACTTTTGACCAGGGCCCATAGTGCTCTGGTCAAAAGTAGTGCACTATGTAGGGAATATGGTGCCATTTGGGACGCATCCCATATGTTTCCCTACAAGTCTGCACTGAATGGTTCCAACTTCATTAGTTTAATTTAATTTGTTCTCTTCACCAAATCACTAGCCTATGATATACTTTTGATCAATAAATGAAATGATATGTGGATGATATTATTTACATCCAATGTTAGTCTCGCTCACCTCTGATTTGTTTGGTAGTGTGCATACTTTAATATGGTGCTATCTCAGAAAATTGGCTGCCGTAGAAATGACTGTACACTTGGAAAAAGTGAAAGAAAAAGAGCTGGGCTGTTTAAACTTTCATGCGAGCGTTGGCAGCCTCAGAGTTCAAAGTGGCATTCCATCATAGGTTTGTTTGGGGCACCAAAGCGTCTACTGCTGTGTGAAAACTCAGTAATGCAGATAGCTCTGCTCCACGTACTGTAGCCTCTGCTCTCTCTCTCTCTCTCTCTCTCTCTCTCTCTCTCTCTCTCTCTCTCTCTCTCTCTCTCTCTCTCTCTCTCTCTCTCTCTCTCTCTCTCTCTCTCTCTCTCTCTCTCTCTCTCTCTCTCTCTCTCTCTGTGGATGTTTGAAGTTACATCAGTTACAGAGGAGTCGTAGGAAGACAGTAATAGCATGCAGCAGCAACTATTGGCATGATGAAATAACTTTAATAAAGGAGGGGAGGAAGCAGAGGAAGAGGAACCTCTGTTTTAATTAATAATACACCTCTGTAAAATGAAACGGTGCTTCCTCTACATAACAGCTGAAACAGAACAGGAGTGGTAAACACAGAAAATAGACACATGCGCAGATAGAGGGAGAGAAGGAGGGAATAAATGCATAGGAAGTAAGTGAGAGTATGAAGGCAGGCCCTACAGTGGTGGCACTCTTCCGCACGTTTTCACCTCAGGGGAATTGACAACAGCTCAGTGTTCAACACCATAGTGCTCTCAAAGCTCATCACTATGCTAAAGACCATGGGACTAAACACCTCCCTCTGCAACTGGATCCTGGACTTCCTGACAGCCCGCCCCCAAGTGGCAAGGGTAGGTAACAACACATCTGCCACGCTGATCCTCAATACGGGGGCCCCTCAGGGGTGCGTGCTCAATCCCCTCCTGTACTCCCTGTTCACCCATGACTGCATGGCCAGGCACGACTCCAACACCATCATTAAGTTTGACGACGACACAACAGTGGTAGGCCTGATCACCAACAACAGGTCAGAGACCTGGCCGTGTGGTGCCAGGATAACAACCTCTCCCTCAACGTGATCAAGACATTTACATTTTTTACATTTTAGTCATTTAGCAGACGCTCTTATCCAGAGCGACTTACAGGAGCAATTAGGGTTAAGTGCCTTGCTTAAGGGCACATCGACAGATTTTTCACCTAGTCGGCTCGGGGATTAGAACCAGCGACCTTTCAGTTACTGGCACAACGCTCTTACCCACTAAGCTACCTGCCGCCCCGGAGATGATTGTGGACTACAGGAAAAAAAAGAGGACTGAGCACGCCCCCATTCTCATCGACAGGGCTGTAGTGGAACAGGTTGAGAGCTTCAAGTTCCTTGGTGTCCACATAACCAACAAACTATCATGGTCCAAACACACCAAGACAGTCGTGAAGATGGCACGACAAAGATTATTCCCCCTCAGGAGACTGAAAAGATTTGGCATGGGTCCTCATATCCTCAAAAGGTTATACAGCTTGACTGGTATCCTGACTGGTTGCATCACCTCCTGGTATGGCAACTGCTCTGCCTCCGACCGCAAGGCACTACAGAGGGTAGTGCGTACGGCCCAGTACATCACTGGGGCCAAGCTTCCTGCCATCCAGGACCTCTAGACCAGGCGGTGTCAGAGGAAGGCCCTAAAAATTGTCAAAGACTCCAGCCACCCTAGTCATAGACTGTTCTCTCAGTGGTACCGGAGCGCCAAGTCTAGGTCCAAAAGGCTTCTTAACAGCTTCTACCCCCAAGCCATAAGACTCCTGAACAGCTAATCATGGCTACCCAGACTATTTGCCATTTCCCCCCCACAGCATCCCTACCCACCTCACCCCCTCCTTTACGCTGCTGCTACTCTATATATTATCTATGCATAGTCACTTTAACTCTACCCACATGTACATATTACCTCAATTACCTCAACTAACCGGTGCCCCCGCACATTGACTCTGTACCGGTTCCCCCCTGTATATAGCCTCCCTACTGTTATTTTATTTTACTGCTGCTCTTTAATTATTTGCTTTTTTTTATTTTTTTATTTATTTTTTATTTTTTACTTAACACTTTTTAAATTTTTTTTTATTAAAACTGCATTGTTGGTTAAGGGCTTGTAAGTAAGCATTTCACTGTAATGTCTACACCTGTTGTATTTGGCATGTGGCAAATAACATTTGATTTGATATCTGTAGACAAGCCCATGAAGAGAGAGGTTGAGAGTGGGTATATAGTAGACTAGATACTGTATGGGTATAGAGTAGGTATACACTGAGTGTACAAAACACCTTCCTAATTTTGAGTTGCACCCCCTTCGGCCCTCAGAACAGCCTCAATTCGTCGTTGCATTGACTCTACAAGGTGTCGGCCAATGTTGACTCCAATGATTCCCACAGTTGTGTCAAGTTGGGTGGAAGTCCTTTGGGTGGTGGACCATTCTTGATATACACGGGAAACTGTTGAGCAAGAAAACCCCAGCAGCGTTGCAGTTCTTGAAACACTCAAACTGGTGCACCTGGCACCTACTACCATACCTCGTTCAAAGGCACTTTAATATTTTATTTTGCCCATTCACGCTCTGAATGGCACACACACACATACAGATGTCTCAGTTGTCTCAAGGCTTAAAAATCCTTCTTTATCCTGTCTCCTCCCCTTCTTCTACACTGATTGAAGTAAATTTAACAGGTGATATCAATACGGGATCATAGCCTTCACCTGGATTCACCTGGTCAGTCTATGTCATGTTCTTAATGTTTTGTAATTACTGTACTGTATAAATATCCAGGGTAGGGATCTCTCTCTCTCTCTCTCTCTCTCTCTCTCTCTCTCTCTCTCTCTCTCTCTCTCTCTCTCTCTCTCTCTCTCTCTCTCTCTCTCTCTCTCTCTCTCTCTCTCTCTTTCTCTCCACCCCAGAGGAGCTGTGCTGAGACGACTCTGCCTATTTAAACAGATTAGTCTTATAACTCAGAGTACTGTAGCTATCCTCCATCCCTCCATCCTGCTGTATCTCTCCCTGGTCAGAGCAGACTGTAGCTATCCTCCATCCCTCCATCCTGCTGTATCTCTCCCTGGTCAGAGCAGACTGTAGCTATCCTCCATCCCTCCATCCTGCTGTCTCTCCCCCTGGTCAGAGCAGACTGTAGCTATCCTCCATCCCTCCATCCTGCTGTATCTCTCCCTGGTCAGAGCAGACTGTAGCTATCCTCCATCCCTCCATCCTGCTGTATCTCCCCCTGGTCAGAGCAGACTGTAGCTATCCTCCATCCCGCCATCCTGCTGTATCTCTCCCTGGTCAGAGCAGACTGTAGCTATCCTCCATCCCTCCATCCTGCTGTATCTCTCCCTGGTCAGAGCAGACTGTAGCTATCCTCCATCCCTCCATCCTGCTGTATCTCTCCCTGGTCAGAGCAGACTGTAGCTATCCTCCATCCCTCCATCCTGCTGTATCTCTCCCTGGTCAGAGCAGACTGTAGCTATCCTCCATCCCTCCATCCTGCTGTATCTCCCCCTGGTCAGAGCAGACTGTAGCTATCCTCCATCCCGCCATCCTGCTGTATCTCTCCCTGGTCAGAGCAGACTGTAGCTATCCTCCATCCCTCCATCCTGCTGTATCTCTCCCTGGTCAGAGCAGACTGTAGCTATCCTCCATCCCTCCATCCTGCTGTATCTCTCCCTGGCCAGAGCAGACTGTAGCTATCCTCCATCCCTCCATCCTGCTGTATCTCTCCCTGGTCAGAGCAGACTGTAGCTATCCTCCATCCCTCCATCCTGCTGTATCTCCCCCTGGTCAGAGCAGACTGTAGCTATCCTCCATCCCGCCATCCTGCTGTATCTCTCCCTGGTCAGAGCAGACTGTAGCTATCCTCCATCCCTCCATCCTGCTGTATCTCTCCCTGGTCAGAGCAGACTGTAGCTATCCTCCATCCCTCCATCCTGCTGTATCTCTCCCTGGTCAGAGCAGACTGTAGCTATCCTCCATCCCTCCATCCTGCTGTATCTCTCCCTGGTCAGAGCAGACTGTAGCTATCCTCCATCCCTCCATCCTGCTGTATCTCCCCCTGGTCAGAGCAGACTGTAGCTATCCTCCATCCCGCCATCCTGCTGTATCTCTCCCTGGCCAGAGCAGACTGTAGCTATCCTCCATCCCTCCATCCTGCTGTATCTCTCCCTGGTCAGAGCAGACTGTAGCTATCCTCCATCCCTCCATCCTGCTGTATCTCTCCCTGGTCAGAGCAGACTGTAGCTATCCTCCATCCCTCCATCCTGCTGTATCTCTCCCTGGTCAGAGCAGACTGTAGCTATCCTCCATCCCTCCATCCTGCTGTATCTCTCCCTGGTCAGAGCAGACTGTAGCTATCCTCCATCCCTCCATCCTGCTGTATCTCTCCCTGGTCAGAGCAGACTGTAGCTATCCTCCATCCCTCCATCCTGCTGTATCTCTCCCTGGTCAGAGCAGACTGTAGCTATCCTCCATCCCTCCATCCTGCTGTATCTCTCCCTGGTCAGAGCAGACTGTAGCTATCCTCCATCCCTCCATCCTGCTGTATCTCCCCCTGGTCAGAGCAGACTGTAGCTATCCTCCATCCCGCCATCCTGCTGTATCTCTCCCTGGCCAGAGCAGACTGTAGCTATCCTCCATCCCTCCATCCTGCTGTATCTCTCCCTGGTCAGAGCAGACTGTAGCTATCCTCCATCCCTCCATCCTGCTGTATCTCTCCCTGGTCAGAGCAGACTGTAGCTATCCTCCATCCCTCCATCCTGCTGTATCTCTCCCTGGTCAGAGCAGACTGTAGCTATCCTCCATCCCTCCATCCTGCTGTATCTCTCCCTGGTCAGAGCAGACTGTAGCTATCCTCCATCCCTCCATCCTGCTGTATCTCTCCCTGGTCAGAGCAGACTGTAGCTATCCTCCATCCCTCCATCCTGCTGTATCTCTCCCTGGTCAGAGCAGACTGTAGCTATCCTCCATCCCTCCATCCTGCTGTATCTCTCCCTGGTCAGAGCAGACTGTAGCTATCCTCCATCCCTCCATCCTGCTGTATCTCTCCCTGGTCAGAGCAGACTGTAGCTATCCTCCATCCCTCCATCCTGCTGTATCTCCCCCTGGTCAGAGCAGACTGTAGCTATCCTCCATCCCTCCATCCTGCTGTATCTCTCCCTGGTCAGAGCAGACTGTAGCTATCCTCCATCCCTCCATCCTGCTGTATCTCTCCCTGGTCAGTGCAGAATGTCCAGTCTGTCTAGCTGTCTCCTTTTTCACAGTTTTCAACAGGGAGGAAAGAAGACCGGAGAACTGTTGACATGTAAATGAATGATAGTATAATTAGGACTAGAAATAGAGTCTGACGTTCATAAGAACTGCAGACATACTAAGAAAGGAATAATAGAACGGACATATTCCTCTGAAATTAGTGGCCGGAGAACCCTTTTTGGTTCCAGGTAAAACCCTTTTTGGTTCCAGGTAAAACCCTTTTTGGTTCCAGGTAGAACCGTTTTGGGTTCCATGTAGAATCCTCTGTGGAAATGGTTCTACATGGAACCCAAAACGGTTCTACTTGGAACCAACAAGGGCCTTCTTTTTCCTATGGGGACAGCCGAAGAACCCTTTTAGGTTTCTAGATAGCACCTTATTTTCGAAGAGTGTACTTTGACCAAGGCCCATAGTGCCATTTGGGACACATGCACTGATAAAGGAGGACAGTGAGGATATTTGGGCAGCCTGATTAATCTAATTCTGATCAATATTGCGTTGTTGACATGCGCAATACCCAACTCGCAAGAGTCTGCAAATCTGCAATATTTTGAAACTCCACTCTGCCGTGTAACGTCCATTTTATTCCGTTTGCTACTTGACTCATCTATCTCCCTCTCTCCTGCGACACGCTGCTTCCCGCACAAACTAAGCCCCGCCCCCTGTCACTCAAGGAGTGCAGACTTGCCATTCCAAGTTCCCTGAATTCCCTGGCTTTTTTATTCGTTGTCATGCCAAACAACACTGTATTCGAAGTGCCCTCTGTATTCCAACCAAAGAATTTGCTTGAATAGCCATTATATTACCATGATTCCAACAGTTCACCCAAGTGTTTTGACCTATATGTACTGTATATCGCAAGTCAAATCACAAAATCAAAAAAAATATATATCACAATTAGATTATTTGCACATATTATGCAGCCTTAGATGATATCCTGTATGATGAAACAATTCAGATCCTGCACTAGTACAGGTGGTATATGCAAACCACATGGTAGCGAGCAACCTCCACTGCACACTTTTTACCAAAATGAAGTCTGAGGTTGCACATTTGAGGTGTATCCTTAGATATGGCCCGAAGGGAAGTTATAGTATTTGGATGCATGTGTGTGTCTAAAATGGCATCCTATTTTCTACATAGTGCACTACTTTTGACCAGAGCCCAATGGACCCTGGTCAAAAGTACTGCACTGTATAGGGAACATGATGCCATTTCGGGCACACCCAATGAGTTAATTATAGAATAGTTACCCCCAACATGTCTTACACTATCTTGGGTTTTAGCTTTAACAGTGGTAGACATTTTCCTTTAGAAATGCCTAGAATTGGTCTCCAGTTGCCTTGTCCTAACCACCCTATTTTTCATGCACAAGCAATAAACAGCCGGAGGGCAGGAATTCAATTGCATACACAGTCCACAGTCCACTGTCCACAGTCCACAGTCCAAGCCCACTACTCTCATGCACAGTCTAACCCCTATACTCTCATGCATAATCCATACCCGCTCCCCATCCAATAAAGCAAAGATGGGACCTCCAAGTAATACAGAGAGCATGAAGTCCAAGAGATTAATAATACAAAATACAAACACAAAAGGAGATCTATTGAAAAGTAAGATTCACAAAATCACCCAAATATAAATATGTGATTCAAGCCATAATCCCTTCAACTCACACCAGGAAAACACCAGAACAGAGTCATGCATAACGCTGTATTACAGCAGTTGACAAGATTAGTTACAGGCAGTCAGAATGAGAAACACATGAAGTAGTTCATCAGCTGCATGTCTTTTCACAGCGTAAAAAAAAGATCTGAGCCAGTCTCTCAACATTCACAATGCAGTTCTTACAAATGTTAGGCAGACATGATGAGCTTTGTGGCAAGTTGTGTTGTATTGTACAAGCACTTCACACGTGAACGTTCATTCCTATATAGTACAGCCAATGCTTGAGCGCTCAGCTAAGCACCATCCCCAACCCACCCCCGTCCTGCACACATTATATTTTCTGAAGGCCTGGTACAGGTACAGGTCAGAGGTGAGTGGGGTGGAGGTGGGGGTGGAAGGTGGAGGATGGCAGGGACTTGTGGATGCTTTGACAGTGTGAGAGAAGGATCGAGAGAAACTGCTATCTGTAGGTATGGTACTGTAGGTACATAACTGTAGGTATGTTTGTACACAAATTGAACTGTTGCTCTTACAGTATAGCGCTGTGTAGCCTCAGACAACATTGTATGTATTTGATTTGTCTGTTGAGCTCCATCATCCCTTTATAATACTGTGCTGTTATCATCAACTCCATTACCTTCTCTGTAAAGAAAGTCCACAGATTTGCCATTCTGTGTATGTCTGACACCACGACTCAGCTTTGCTATTCTCTGCATGTCTGTCCATCTTTAGCTGTTAGTATCTTTGTTCCATCCTTCTGTCTCCCCTGACGCTCGTACGCATGCACCTCCATTTTCCCAAACAGACTGATGAGAAGCACGTTCCTTTGCCATGCACAACCAGACCATCACTGGGAGAGTGGAAGAGGAGATGTAAGGGGATGAGAAGATGAGGAGAGAGGAGAGGGGAGATGAGAGGGGAGAGGAGAGGGGAGGAGAGGTGAGATGGGAGATGCCACGGAGCAGACAGCCGTCAGACTCCAGTGGTGCATCCCAACTAACCTCCCTGTCAGCCAGGACAACAGGAGTGGCAAAGCTGTCTGGCTGAGTCTGAAATCAGATGCTCTGAGAATTAAACACTTTCAACTGCATCTGTTGTAACCCTGTTGCAACCCTTCAGTGAACCACAAGGGCTCGAGATGAGTTAAGGCTTAAGCACATAATTATTTATGTGCTGATATATATCTAAATACAATGCATACAATCTTGGGCTGTTAGAAATTTGCAAATACAATGTTTTTTTGTTCTTTTACTTTATTTAAAGGTTGCGTAAGGCAAAGGAAAGCGCTTCCCGTCAGTCTGTCAGCAAAAATGGAGGTGCGTATGAGCGTCAGGGGATACCTACAGTGAGGGAAAAAAGTATTTGATCCCCTGCTGATTTTGTACATTTGCCCACTGACAAAGAAATGATCAGTCTATAATTTTAATGGTAGGTTTATTTGAACAGTGAGAGACAGAATAACAACAAAAGAATCCAGAAAAACGCATGTCAAAAATGTTATAAATTGATTTGCATTTTAATGAGGGAAATAAGTATTTGACCCCCTCTCAATCAGAAAGATTTCTGGCTCCCAGGTGTCTTTTATACAGGTAACGAGCTGAGATTAGGAGCACACTCTTAAAGGGAGTGCTCCTAATCTCAGCTTGTTACCTGTATAAAAGACATCTGTCCACAGAAGCAATCAATCAATCAGATTCCAAACTCTCCACCATGGCCAAGACCAAAGAGCTCTCCAAGGATGTCAGGGACAAGGTTGTAGACCTACACAAGGCTGGAATGGGCTACAAGACCATCGGCAAGCAGCTTGGTGAGAAGGTGACAACAGTTGGTGCGATTATTCGCAAATGGAAGAAACACAAAATACCTGTCAATCTCCCTCGGCCTGGGGCTCCATGCAAGATCTCACCTCGTGGAGTTGCAATGATCATGAGAACGGTGAGGAATCAGCCCAGAACTACACAGGAGGATCTTGTCAATGATCTCAAGGCAGCTGGGACCATAGTCACCAAGAAAACAATTGGTAACACACTACGCCGTGAAGGACTGAAATCCTGCAGCGCCCGCAAGGTCCCCCTGCTTAAGAAAGCACATATACAGGCCCGTCTGAAGTATGCCAATGAACATCTGAATGATTCAGAGGAGAAGTGGGTGAAAGTGTTGTGGTCAGATGAGACCAAAATGGAGCTCTTTGGCATCAACTCAACTCGCCGTGTTTGGAGGAGGAATGCTGCCTATGACCCCAAGAACACCATCCCCACCGTCAAACATGGAGGTGGAAATATTATGCTTTGGGGGTGTTTTTCTGCTAAGGGGACAGGACAACTTCACCGCATCAAAGGGACGATGGACGGGGCCATGTACCGTCAAATCTTGGGTGAGAACCTCCTTCCCTCAGCCAGGGCATTGAAAATGGGTCGTGGATGGGTATTCCAGCATGACAATGACCCAAAACACACGGCCAAGGCAACAAAGGAGTGGCTCAAGAAGAAGCACATTAAGGTCCTGGAGTGGCCTAACCAGTCTCCAGACCTTAATCCCATAGAAAATCTGTAGAGGGAGCTGAAGGTTCGAGTGCCAAACGTCAGCCTCGAAACCTTAATGACTTAGAGAAGATCTGCAAAGAGGAGTGGGACAAAATCCCTCCTGAGATGTGTGCAAACCTGGTGGCCAACTACAAGAAACGTCTGACCTCTGTGATTGCCAACCAGGGTTTTGCCACCAAGTACTAAGTCATGTTTTGCAGAGGGGTCAAATACTTATTTCCCTCATTAAAATGCAAATCAATTCATAACATTTTTGACATGTATTTTTCTGGATTTTTTTTGTTGTTATTCTGTCTCTCACTGTTCAAATAAACCTACCATTAAAATGATAGACTGATCATGTCTTTGTCAGTGGGCAAACGCACAAAATCAGCAGGGGATCAAATACTTTTTTCCCTCACTGTATGTGTGTATGTGTGTGTATATATATATATATATATATATATATATATATATATATGTAACATGGGGGATTGGAAGTGATGCAGACAATTACATTGATGGAAGTTACAATCTATCTGCAATATTAATCTGATCTATCTCCTTTAAAAAAAACATTGTAAAAGAGGCAACTTCGTCGTCTATTTTTTGTTATACAGAAATAACCAAAAAGCTGCTGTGTTGTTCAATTTACATGTAGCCAGGCCAAAAATCCAGACCTACGGTTCACAATGCTCCCACGTAGGGAAATAGAGCCTGCGAGAACAGTGCTGTGGCTTCAGGCTATTCGGTGTGGGAAATGTGGGTAGTGGTGTCCGAGTAAGCTACACGTAGCTATGTGTGTGAAAAACATTTAATCAGGTAAGACATTTAACTTGTTTAGTACAATCCGTTTGTAACTCCACTCACTACTTGTAACTGTTTAGTCAGTTTGTTTGTGTTGTTGGTCATGGCTAGATTAATGTTCCGGTCGGTAGCTAGCTAGCACTCACTCACTCAAGTGGCTGCTAGCATTGTCATGAAAAGGGGCATGAGGGAAGCACTACAATATTACGTGAGAACGCTAGGGAGCAGACAATGTTGAAAAGTCATCTTTAGACATTTTGTAATTTTCTTAAATGTAGTTTTGTAATTGACTAAAACAAGCAGATAACAAGAAAATTGCATTTGAAAAGGTTAAGTTTTTGCTGTGAGCCAATTGGGTAAACTACGCAACCACAGGTTGTTTTCCCAACAGGCGGGCAGGGTTGTGACATTCTATCTAATACCGACTGGGTCTATATCATGGACAGTAATGGTTTGAGAACATTCCAAGATTTGAAAGATGCATGCACATTACCAGGCAACTCCTTTTTTATATATTTACAACTTATACTGGCCTATGGAGTCCCTTGGGAAACCCAACTATCGAACCATCAAATGATGGGATTTATAAATAAATTATCTGGGCTCCCGAAAGGACTGATCTCTATAATATATAAACAACTTTTGGAAAGCTCCTATTCTGAGCTAGCGATTTAAAAAAGTTAATACCACATCCTTGTTTTATACTTGTTTCTGATTGGCTAGAAGGGCATTCTAGAATGGACATTAAAACCAGATAACGGGACACTTGGAAAAGATATCAGGACAGTTGGATAAGATATCGGGACACCTTGCAATCATGATGCAATATGCGTCTACACATGCAGACCGTTCTTGCTACAAAGTTACAGACAGTTAAACCAACAACCACACCAACTGAAATTGGATACATTGTAAACGCAGATCCAACAAGGAAGAAACATAGCATTGATTTGTTTTTGCAGAGACATTTCTTTTTGGAGCATCTGACGTGGTGAATGATGAACATTAATTTCTCCGGTCTCTTCCGCCGCTAAAGCTGTCAAATCCTCCCACATGTTTCTAGTTTGACCAGCTGTTTTCAGCAACTGATATTTTTGAATTCGGTTGTCATATTGGCAGGAATTGCTAACAACACTCTATAGCTTCTAGCCTAGTGTTTGATATGCAATGCAATCTCCTCATAAATAACCAGTCAGTGTTGACGAGTGTCCTGACGAGAAGGCAAACATTTCTAGCTATGCCAGGGAAAATCAGGCATTATAAGCTCGTTGTTATGGATGTATCCAAATGAATGTCAATAGAACTACTTACTACTTATTGTTGCTGTTATTCTGGTTGCAGAGGTCGTGACTGTGTTAGCTAGCTGGCTAGATAGCAAGTAAGGGATAAGAATGTTGTCAGCAAGCATGGCAATGGAACATAAAGAACGAACGGCTGGGTCGCGTCCATAAATATCGAACTAATCGAACGAACGACTGGGTCGCGTCTCTAGCAACCAAAAGATGAGAAAGTATGAATTTGCTTATATAAATGAAAATATTTATACTGGTAAATGTGTGTGCAACTGTGGTATAAATGGGATAAACAGACTAAGCAAACACAACGGAATAAACATTGCTGTGTTCTGGCTGCAGAGGTAGTGACTGTGCAGTTAAAGCTCTATTTTTGTCTCATCAGACCACATGACCTTCTCCCATTCCTCCTCTGGATCATCCAGATGGTCATTGGCAAACTTCAGACGGGCCTGGACATGCGCTGGCTTGAGCAGGGGGACCTTGCGTGCGCTGCAGGATTTTAATCCATGACGGCGTAGTGTGTTACTAATGGTTTTCTTTGAGACTGTGGTCCCAGCTCTCTTCAGGTCATTGACCAGGTCCTGCCGTGTAGTTCTTGGCTGATCCCTCACCTTCCTCATGATCATTGATGCCCCACGAGGTGAGATCTTGCATGGAGCCCCAGACCGAGGGTGATTGACCATCATCTTGAACTTCTTCCATTTTCTAATAATTGCGCCAACAGTTGTTGCCTTCTCACCAAGCTGCTTGCCTATTGTCCTGTAGCCCATCCCAGCCTTGTGCAGGTCTACAATTTTATCCCTGATGTCCTTACACAGCTCTCTGGTCTTGGCCATTGTGGAGAGGTTGGAGACTGTTTGATTGAGTGTGTGGACAGGTGTCTTTTATACAGGTAATGAGTTCAAACAGGTGCAGTTAATACAGGTAATGAGTGGAGAACAGGAGGGCTTCTTAAAGAAAAACGAACAGGTCTGTGAGAGCCGGAATTCTTACTGGTTGGTAGGTGATCAAATACTTATGTCATGCCATAAAATGCAAATTAATTACTTAAAAATCATACAATGTGATTTTCTGGATTTTTGTTTTAGATTCCGTCTCTCACAGTTGAAGTGTACCTATGATAAAAATTACAGACCTCTACATGCGTTGTAAGTAGGAAAACCTGCAAAATCGGCAGTGTATCAAATACTTGTTCTCCCCACTGTATATATATATATATATATATAGAGAGAGAGATAGATATATACACACACACTACCATTCAAAAGTTTGGGGTCACTTAGAAATGTCCTTGTTTTCAAAAGTAAAGCAATGTTTTTGTCCATTAAAATAACATCAAATTGATCAGAAATACAGTGTAGACATTGTTAATGTTGTAAATGGCTATTGTAGCTGGAAATGGCTGATTTTTAATGGTATATCTACATAGGTGTACAGAGGCCCATTATCAGCAACCACCAGTCCTGTGTTCCAATGGCATGTTATGTTTGCTAATCCAAGTTTATCATTTTAAAAGGCTAATTGATCATTTAGAAAACCCTTTTGCAATTATGTTAGCACAGCTGAAAGCTGTTGTGCTGATTAAAGAAGCAATAAAACTGTCCTTCTTGAGACTAGTTGAGTATCTGGAGCATCAGCAATTGTGGGTTCGATTACAGAATCGAAATGGCCAGAAACAAATAACTTTCTTCTGAAACTCGTCAGTCTATTCTTGTTCTGAGAAATGAAGGCTATTCCATGCGAGAAACTGAAGATCTCGTACAACGCTGTGTACTACTCCCTTCACAGAACAGCGCAATATGGCTCTAACCAGAATAGAAAGAGGAGTGAGAGGCCCCGGTGCACAACTGAGCAAGAGGGCAAATACATTCAAGTGTCTAGTTTGAGAAACAGACACTTCACAGGTCCTCAACTGGCAGCTTCATTAAATAGTACCCGCAAAACACAAGTCTCAATGTCAACAGTGAAGAGGCGACTCCGGGATGCTGACCTTCTAGGCACAGTTGCAAAGAAAAAGCCATATCTCAGACTGGCCAATAAAAATAAAAGATTAAGATGGGCAAAAGAACACAGACATTGGACAGAGGAAGATTGGAAAAAATTGTTATGGACAGACAAATCGAAGTTTGAGGTGTTCAGATCACAAAGAAGAACATTTGTGAGACGCAGACCAAATCAAAATATGCTGGAGGAGTGCTTGATGCCATCTGTCAAGGATGGTGCAGGCAATGTGATGGTCTGGGGGTGCTTTGGTGGTGGTAAAGTGGGAGATTTGTACAGGGTAAAAGGGATCTTGAAGAAGGAAGGCTATCACTCCATTTTGCAACGCCATGCCATACCCTGTGGACGGTGCTTGATTGGAGCCAATTTCCTCCTACAACAGGACAATGACCCAAAGCACAGCTCCAAACTATGCAAGAACTATTTAGGGAAGAAGCTGGTAATCTGTCTATAATGGAGTGGCCAGCACAGTCACCGGATCTCAACCCTATTGAGCTGTTGCGGGAGCAGCTTGACCGTATGGTACGTAAGAAGTGCCCATCAAGCCAATCCAACTTGTGGGAGGTGCTTCAGGAAGCATGGGGTGAAATCTCTTCAGATTACCTCAACAAATTGACAACTAGAATGTCAAAGGTCTGCAAGGCTGTAATTGCTGCAAAATGAGGATTCTTTGACGAAATCAATACACAATATATTATTTATGTTAAAAATCATTATTTCTAACCTTGTCAATGACTACATTTCCTATGCATTTTGCTATATTTCCTATTCAAACTCATTTCATGTATGTTTTCATGGAAAACAAGAAAATGTCTAAGTGACCCAAAACGTTTGAACGGTAGCGTATATATATATATATATATATACACAGTTCATTCGGAAAGTATTCACACCCCTTAACTTTTTCCACATTTTGTTGTGTTACGAAGTGGGATTAAAATGGATTTAATTGTAATGTTTTGTCAACGATCTACACAAAATACTCTGTAATGTCAAAGTGGAAGAAAAATGAAACACTAATATACCTTGATTAGATAAGTATTCAAACCCCTGAGTCAATACATGTTATAATCACATTTGGCAGCGATTAAAAATGTTGTTCTTTCTGTGTAAGTCTAAGAGCTTTCCACGCCTGGATTGTGCACCATTTGTCCATTATTCTTTAAATAATTATTTAAGCTCTGTCAAATTGGTTGTTGATCATTGCTAGACAACCATCTTCAGTTCTTGCCATAGATTTTCAAGCAGAAAAATCAGGAACATTCACTGTCTTCTTGTTAAGCAACTCCAGATTTGGCCTTGTGTTTTAGGTTATTGTCCTACTGAAAGGTGAATTTATCTCCTAGTGTCTGGTGGAAAGCAGACTGAACCAGGTTTTCCTCTAGGATTTTGCCTGTGCTTTCTTATCCTGAAAAACTCCCCAATCCTTAATGATTATATGCATATCCATAACATGATGCAGCCACCACTATGCTTGAAAATATGGAGAGTGGTACTCTGTAATGTGTTGTATTGGATTTGCCCAAACATAACACTTTGTATTCAGGACAAAAAGTGAATTGCTTTGCCAAATTTTTTGCAGTAATACCTTAGTGCCTTGTTGCAAACAGGATGCATGTTTTGGAATATTTATATTCTGTGCAGGCTTCCTTTTCAATCTGTCAATTAGGTTAGTATTGTTGTTGATCCATGCTCAGTTTTCTCCTATCACAGCCATTAAACTCTGTAACTGTTTTAAAGTCACCATTGTTCTCCTTGAGCAGTTTCCAACCTCTCCAGCAACTGAGGTAGGAAGGATGCCTGTATCTTTGTAGTGGCTGGGTGTATTGATACACCCACCAAAGTGTAATTAATAACTTCACCATGATAAAAGGGATATCTACTGTCTGCTTTGTTTATTTTTTGTCATTTAAAAATCATGCTAAACACTATTATTGCACACAGAGTGAGTCCATGCAACTTATTATGTGACTTGTTAAGCAACTTCTGAACATTTCAGCTTTTAATTTTTAATTAATTAGCAACAATTTCAAAAAACAGTATTCCACTTCGATATTATGAGATATTGTATGTAGGCCAGTGACAAAATAATCTAAATTTGGGGGGCCTGTGGGGGTGACTGAAAATCAACCCTAGTTGCTCGGGGGGGTGGGAAGGGGTAGGAAACATGGATTCCGGGAGTGGGAGGTTGGATGGAGACATGTTGGCTGGGTGGAGTTGGGGGAATGGGATGGGAGGTTGGGGGTGGAGGCCCAATTTTTTTATTTTATTTACCTGTTTATACTGAATTTATTATTACTTTAACTCTGTATGTATTTCTTACTGTTGTTTTTCTTTTGAGTGGCAGCCTACGGTTACAAGTTTTATGAACTTATGACGTGGATAATGTACCCTCCAACAAAAAATGACAAAACAAATAAAAACATATGTATACAGTACCAGTCCAAAGTTTGGACACACCTACTCATTCAAGGGTTATTCTTTATTTTGACTATTTTCTACATTGTAGAATAATAGTGAAGACATCAAAACTATGAAATAACTCATATGGAATCATGTAGTAACCAAAAAAGTGTCTAACAAATCAAAATATATTTTATATTTGAGATTCTTCAAAGTAGCCACCCTTTGCCTTGATGACAGCTTTGCACACTCATGGCATTCTCTCAAACAGCTTCATGAGGTAGTCACCTGGAATGCATTTCAATTAACAGGTGTGCCTTGTTAAAAGTTAATTTGTGGAATTTCTTTCCTTCTTAATGCGTTTGAGCCAATCAGTTGTGTTGTGACAAGGTAGTAGTGATATACAGAAGATAGCCCTATTTGGTAAAAGACCAAGTCCATATTATGGCAAGAACAGCTCAAATAAGCAAAGAGAAACGACAGTCCATCATTACTTTAAGACATGGAGGTCAGTCAATACAGAAAATGTCAAGAACTTTGAAAGTGCAGTCGCAGAAACCATCAAGCGCTATGATACAACTGGCTCTCATGAGGACCGCGACAGGAATGGAAGACCCAGAGTTACCTCTGCTGCAGAGGATAAGTTCATTAGAGTTACCAGCCTCAGAAATTGCAGCCCAAATAAATGCTTCACAGAGTTCAAGTAACAGACACATCTCAACATCAACTGTTTGGAGGAGACTGCGTGAATCATGCCTTCATGGTCGAATTGCTTGGGCCAAGAAACACGAGCAATGGACAATAGACCGGTGTAAATCTGTCCTTTGGTCTGATGAGTCCAAATTTGAGATTTTTGGTTCCAACTGCTGTGTCTTTGTGAGACGCAGAGTAGGTGAACGGATGATCTCCATATGTGTGGTTCCCACCGTGAAGCATGGAGGAGGAGGTGTGATGGTGTGGGGGTGCTTTGCTGGTGACACTGTCTGTGATTGACTTAGAATTCAAGGCACACTTAACCAGCATGGCTACCACAGAATTCTGCAGTGATATGCCATCCCATCTGGTTTGTGCTTAGTGGGACTATCATTTGTTTTTCAACAGGACAATGACCCATCACACCTCCAGGCTGTATAAGGGCTATTTGACCAAGAAGGAGAGGGATGGAGTGCTGCATCAGATGACCTGGCCTCCACAATCATCCGACCTCAACCCAATTGAGATGGTTTGGGATTAGTTGGAATGCAGAGTGAAGGAAAAGCAGCCAACAAGTGCTCAGCAAATGTGGGAACAAATGTGAGAGAATGCCAAGAGTGAGCAAAGCTGTCACCAAGGCAAAGGGTGGCTATTTTGAAGAATCTCAAATATAAAATATATTTTGATTTGTTTAACACTTTTTTTTATTACTACATGATTCCATATCTGTTATTTCATAGTTAGATGTCTTCACTATTATTCTACAATGTAGAAAATAGTCAAAATAAAGAAAAAGACTTGAATGAGTAGGTGTGTCCAAACTTTTGACTGGTACTGTATATATAAATATACAGTGCATTCGGAAAGTATTCAGACCCCTTCACTTTTTACACATTTTGTTACGTTACAGCCTTATTCTAAAATGGATTCAATAAAAATGTTTCCTTATGACTCTACAGACAATACCCTATAATGACAAAGAGAAAACAGGTTTTCATAAAAAAAATCAGTCATAAAAAAACAAAACTGAAATACCTTATTTACAACTAATGGAACTGCAGGGAGTGTGAGGGGACACAGACACACTCTAGCAAACACATCATTTTGGTTGTTGTATTGTTTGCATTCTTTTTGTTGTTGTATTATTTGTATATTGTATATTATATAGCATTTTAAATATGTGTGACTGTCGTTGTGTATCAGTGTTTTGTTACTTGTAATGTTTTGTGTTTTTTGTGGACCACAGGAAGAGTAGCAGCTGCTTCTGCATCCAAATAAACAAATAAACACAGAAGGTGCATTTAGGCTGTTATCTTCAATGTCCAGTCTACAGATGGCTGACAAACTGAGTAGCAGCGGAGGTTTCTTGCTAGTTTGATTAAGTCTCGTAACAGTGTTCCTCGTCTTCCTTCCATCTATATTGATTACAAATGCAAACAAAACATAGGAAGCTGCGGTCTGGCTGCTTGACAATGAGAAAAGAAACACGGAACATATTTGCCCGCCATCATTCTCCAGCTGCCACACTGCCTGCCGCAACGCTCGGAGGATTAACATAAAGAGCAAACATTTATTATAGATACCAAACACAAACACTCAGTCTCTATGTGGAACATTGTGGTAGACTAGACTAACTGCAGTTTAAAGTGCTGAAATCTCTATTTCAATAATGGACACATTTTAAAAACAACATGAGGACATACTATACCACTGAATATGTTGAATATGTTAAGGTCAATATGTTGAGATTAATAAAGTTGTGTGCTGGAATTATCAATACATGTCATACATATAGACATTATTATAGCATGATATTCATGTGCAGTGTTCACTAGAACACTAATGGATACTCTGGTTAAATCACAAATAGCAACCTATTCCCTATACAGTACACTTCTATTCATCAGGGCCCATAGGAAGTATGGTGCCATTTGGGTTCGTATCCAAATTCCAATCCCGCCCCTTACCCTAAACTGGGTTCGTATCCAAATCCCAACCCATCCCCATACACTAAAACATCACACTCTTTCCCTTCTTTGAGCCAACCCCTCTCTTTATTCATGTTTTCTTTAGTCTGATGTTTTATTTTGACTCCTGAATTGTTATTTTCTTTTTCATTTCAATAATTGTAAAGTGACTTTGGGTCCTTGAAAAGCGCTATATAAGTACCATATATTATTTTTATTTTTTATTTTTATTATTATTATTTGAGATGCACTCTAATAATCTCCCTCCTCAAAAAAGAGTCCAAAGGAAGTATTCAGACACGGTGCTCTATTCTGATTTCACCGTGAACTTTTTAAAGTCTGCTGTCTCTCCATTTCAACACTATGCTGTAGTATAATTGTATAATAACCACAGAATCAAACAGAATACTGCACTGCCATGCCTTACCACTCCATACAGCGAGCGGTCTGGTAAATGTCTCTTTATAAAAGACATATCTGCAGCCTGCTCTGAATGGCAACTAGCAAGAGAAGGCCTTTATATACAAAGGGGAAGATAGATTATTCATTTCTGTATGAATCACTCTATCACCTCAGGCTAGCCTTGCTCCCGACACACAACCGAGTAAGCCGGCATTAATAGCTGTGACCAAGTCTCATACTGAGACCTACATTGCACATTAGGCTACTAATACAATGGGAGAGGCTGAGATACAGTATAATGTATTATGAACCTGTTTGGATCTACAGTACTCAGCTCTACTGAGAGAGGAGAGAGAGAGAGTAGAGAATGCATGATCGTCAATTACTTACAGTAATTGTGTAAATGTACAGTAAACCTGTCATGTCCATGTTGCTTTTGACTGCTGTGCATCTACAGACGTAGGAGCTTAATTTGAGCCAGTTTGCTACAGCAGGAAAATAATTCTGCAGCAACAGGAAATTTGAATTATTATGTGGATTATAAATAATGGACATTTTTTTAGGTAGAGGTTGATAATTTTTTGGAAATGAGTCTGAAATTTCAAATTGGAAATGATAAATGTTAGAAGCCTTTTTAAAACTTAAATACACTACAAGTTTGCATTTCCTGCAAATTCTCAGCAACAAAAGAGTGATCGAATTAAGATCCTACATCTGTATATTAGTCACAGAAACACTCAAAACATTGATGTGTTCCATTGGCCAGATTCAGTTGAGATAACAATAACAATTAAGGCAGGGGTGCATTTTAAATGGCACCTTATTCCCTATATAGTGCACTATTTTTCCAATGGGCCCTGCTCAAAAGTAGTGTACTATAAAGGGAATAGGGTGCCATTTGGGACATAGACCAACAAAGAGTCCATCAGGGGCCGTCATTATCCCCTGATAAGTAAGCTATTTCTTGGTTGATAGACGAAACGTTGTTTGCCTGCGCCGCCCAACGGACTGGATGAACTGGAGGTTGTGGGGGAATTATGACTTTTAAAGCACCATAAAGAACCCCAGGGTGATGGTTCTTTGGTGGATTATTCAAAAGTGTTTTAATTTATAGGGTAATTCTGAGGGAAGGGCTTCCCTTATCAATGCTGCGGCTTTAGCTTGAATGTGATTCTTTTGACATTTAATTTGGTCCTTCAGAGAAGCAGGTTTTAAATAACTGCAGCTGCAGAAAAAAACTTTTCTCCTCCCAGTTGTCATTAAGGAAATATCATTGCATATATTAGTGGATCATTGCATGCTTAGTGGATATTGAAACTTGAATGCAGCCGGTAACATTTCCAATTAATTATTACCAAAAACCTATGAATAAAGGAGGTTTTTGAATTGGATGGAGATATCACATTCATTAGTCTGCTACAGGTAGAGGTAGAGAGATATGGCAGACCATCATGTCAAAACATTAGTGGAATGATAATATCAGGAAGGCGACCCTGCCTTGCCAATTCCAGCAGAAAATCAAAGCTGATTTTTTGTAACAATGATCTTAGAGTCATTGAACAATTTCATATACGTATTTGATAACGCCCTGATAAATCAAATCAAATTAAATTATATTTGTCACATACACGTGTTTAGCAGATGTTATTGCGGGTGTAGCGAAATGCTTGTGCTTCTAGCTCCGACAGTGCAGTAATATCTAACAAGTAATATCTAATAATTTCACAACTTAAATCCAATACACACAAATCTAAGTAAGGAATGGAATTTAAGAATATATACATATATGGACAAGCAATGACAGAGCGGCATGGACTAAGATACAGTCGAATATTATAGAATACAGTATATACATATGAGATGAGTAGTGCAATATATGTAAACATTATTAAAGTGACTAGTGTTCCATTTCTTAAAGTGGCCTGTGATTTCAATAGGCAGCAGCAGCCTCTAATGTGCTAGTGATGGCTATTTAACAGTCTGATGGCCTTGAGATAGAAGCTGTTTTTCATTCTCTCTGTCCCAGCTTTGATGCACCTGTACTGACCTCGCCTTCTGGATGATAGCGGGGTGAACAGGCAGTGGCTCGGGTGGTTGATGTCCTTGATTATCTTGTTGGCCTTCCTGTGACATCGGGTGCTGTAGGTGTCCTGGAGGGTGGGTAGTTTGCCCCCGGTAATGCGTTCGGCAGACCGCACCGCCCTCTGGAGAGCCCTGCGGTTGCGGGCGGTGCAGTTGCCGTACGAGGCGGTGATACAGCCCAACAGGATGCTCTCAATTGTGCATCTGTTAAGGTTTGTGAGGATTTTAGGTGCCAAGCCAAATTTCTTCAGCCTCCTGAGGTTGAAGAGGCTCTGTTGCGCCTTCTTCACCACACTGTCTGCGTGGGTGGACCATTTCAGTTTGTCAGTGATGTGTACACCAAGGAACTTGAAGCTTTCCACCTTCTCCACTGCGGTCCCGTCGATGTGGATAGGGGGGGTGCACCCTCTGCTGTTTCCTGAAGTCCACGATCATCTCCTCTGTTTTGATGATGTTGAGTAAGAGGTTGTTTTCCTGGCACCACACTCCCAGAGCCCTCACCTCCTCCCTGTAGGCTGTCTCGCCATTGTTGGTAATCAAGCCTACTACTGTTGTGTCATCTGCAAACTTGATGATTGAGTTGGAGGCGTGCTTGGCCACGCAGTCATGGGTGAACAGGGAGTACAGGAGGGGGATGAGCACGCACCCTTGTGGGGCCCCAGTGTTCAGGATCAGCAAAGTGGAGATGTTGTTTCCTACCTTCACCACCTGGGGGCGGCCCGTCAGGAAGTCCAGGACCCAGTTGCACAGGACGGGGTTCAGACCTAGGGCCTCGAGCTTAATGATGAGCTTGGAGGGTACTATGGTGTGCTATAGTCAATGAACAGCATTCTTACATAGGTATTCCTCTTGTCCAGATGGGATAGGGCAGTGTGCAGTGTGATGGCGATTGCATCGTCTGTGGATCTATTGGGGCAGTAAGCAAATTGAAGTGGGTCTAGGGTGACAGGTAAGGTAGAGGTGATATGATCCTTGACTAGTCTCTCAAAGCACTTCATGATGACAGAGGTGAGTGCTACGGGGCGATAGTCATTTAGTTCAGTTACCTTTGCTTTCTTGTGTACAGGAACAATGGTGGCCATCTTGAAGCATGTGGGGACAGCAGACTGGGACAGGGAGAGATTGAATATGTCCGTAAACACACCAGCCAGCTGGTCTGCACATTCTCTGAGGATGAGGCTAGGGATGCCGTCTGGGCCGGCAGCCTTGCGGGGGTTAACATGCTTAAATGTATTACTCACGTCGGCCACGGAGAAGGAGAGGCCACAGTCCTTGGTAGTGGGCCTCGTCGGTGGCACTGTGTTATCCTCAAAGCGGGCGAAGAAGGTATTTAGCTTGTCTGGAAGCGAGACGTCGGGGTCGGCAACGTGGCTGGTTTTCCTTTTGTAGTCCGTGATTGTCTGTAGACCCTGCCTCATATGTCTCGTGTCTGAGCCATGGAATTGCGACTCCACTTTGTCTCTATACTGATGTTTTGCCAGTTTAATTGCCTTGCAGAGAGAGTAGCTACACTGTTTGTATTCTGCCATATTCCCAGTCACCTTGCCATGGTTAAATACGGTGGTTCGCGCTTTCAGTTTTGCGCGAATGCTGCCATCTATCCAACGGTTTCTGGTTAGGGTAGGTTTTAATAGTCACAGTGGGCACAACATCACCTATACACTTCCTGATAAACTCAGTCACCGTTTCAGTGTATTCGTCTGAATTATTTTCGCAAGCTACCCGGAACATATCCCAGGCTGCATGATAGAGCTGATATTTCCCTACATTAATACTTTGTCTGTTACACACTGTTTTCAAAAATATGTCGCCATGCACAAGCCTTGAGTGTTCAACCCTGATATCTCCACACCTCAGTGTCTGAAAGCAGTTGACTACTAGACAGATCTTCATCAATCCATCCAGAAGATACAGTATCTGACTGTGTTATTGGCACCCTGTGTTCCTTATTGGCCCTGGTCAAAAGTAGTGCACTACATGGGAACTGGGGTGCCATTTGAGACGCACACTCTGAGATTCAGCTTGTCAATCAACCAGGAGGGGGAGGGGCACTAGCTCTTCAGATAACGTTAGAAGTGGCCTCTCTCTAAAATGCCACTGATGCTCCCAAGATAGTCGAGGAAATGCCACTGACCTTGTCATGACATGCCATTAGAACCTGAATGTCAATCACAGCTGCTAATTAGTGAAGGCCAGATGACAACTTTGAGTTAAAGGTTGCTGTCCATAGAGAGTTACTGGATGGGCAAGTGTGGCACGAACTATATATCAAAATAAAAGTATTTAGAGGATTTAGCTTTTCATATTAGCAAAACAGGTAAAACTTTAATATCTGTTTAACAGTTACAAAAGAACATGGTAATTTTTGTGAAAATAGCATAAATACCTAACTTTACTGGGAGGTTATGTTGAGGTACAAGCTTAAATTAAGATAATACTCCCTGACATTGTTTAAAGACATTGCTGTATTCACTCACTTACATAGCCCCTTTTCCTTAGCAAAATGTATTTCTGACCTATGTTCAAAAGTGCATGTCACATTCTTATCTCCTAATAGGCTGTCTGGTATCTTCTACACTAAATCATTAAATAAATTGAAGAATAACCGTGTAGGTACACATTTTTTACTCCTATGGTACTTATTAAAATGGCAGAGACCTGACATACAGTAACCTGTTGAACCTAGAGAATTACACAAGCTTTTAGACATCGTGTTCATGTCCCAGCATGAGTGGAAATTTCTGTTTGCTCTGATAAGGTTAATATTTGAATATATCTTGAAGGTCCTTGGGACAGGCTAGCCTGCCATTGTTCGCTCTTCCATTATTAAAGGTAGAACATATATTGGCTTTCAGTTTGGAACCAGAACCATTGTCGTACCACTCATTTCAGTAAAGATAAACATCCAAAAGTCCATGAGTGCCATTAGCATTTTGACATTTCATTCAAAGAAAGGCATTTTTCTATATCTCCTCACATCATACAGGTTGAATGTAAATGCATAAACTAAACATCTTGGAAAGTCATGAACATACAGTATGAATGAATTGTTTGAGTTTTAGTCATGGTCAGGGTATGTTTGACATAAACATGCTATTTGTGCTAATTAGTCATGTTTATAGTACTCTAAATAGGTGGCCTTGATGATACTTGTCCATAAAAAACAGTCACGGCAAAGTTGTCTTTTCAAGCAAACCGTGGAGAATGTCTCAGCCTGAGGGCTCAGAGAATTAGATTGGTTACACTTGGTAATGTTCACAGATGATATGCATCCATTTCTGCTGGCTCCAACAGGAAATATACTTTTATTTTATCAATAGATGACAATGCACTGTCAATCTGCTGCAACAACTTCATGATGGTTAGTAATACATTCTTAATTCTAAAATAATGGAAACACTTGAGTAAATGAGGGATAAAAAGTATATTGAAAGGAGGTGCTTCCACACAGGTGTGGTTCCTGAGTTATTTAAGCAATTAACACACCATTATGCTTAGTATCATGTATAACAATGCTGGGCAGGCAATTTTTTGGGGTCATTATTTAGGCTACAATGGCTATTCCCCCATAGGATGACAATGCCCCCATCCACAGGGCATGAGTGGTCACTGAATGGTTTGATGAGCATGAAGACAATATAAACCATATGCCATAGCCGTCTCAGTCACCAGATCTCAATCCAATTGAACACTTATGGGAGATTCTGGAGTGGCACCTGAGACAGCATTTTACACTACCAACAGCATTAACAAACCACCAAATTATGGAATTTCTCATGGAAGAATGGTGTCGCATACCTCTAATAGAGTTCTAGACACTTGTAGAATCTATGACAAGGTGCATTGAAGCTGTTCTGGCTCGTGGTGGCCCAATGCCCTGTTAAGACACTTTATGTTGGTGTTTCCTTTATTTTGGCAGTTACATGTATGCCTTTTAAGCCTTTTATATGTTACTTAATACCCTTGGCACTTCATGGTACTATACTCATACATTCATATCAATGAAAATTAAACCAAATACACCTCTTAATATGGAAATACTTATATATGACTGTTCAATGTTTCTTACCTGCTTTCTGTACTCATCTAATCCCTGCTCAGCCTCAGTGTATTTGTGATCTATGGATATTGACCCTTGAAGAGCTTCAGAGAGATCTATAGAGTCTCTCACTCCAAATGAAGGATATACCCTATAGCTAGAGACTGCCAGAGGGCAGAGAGAGAGGGAGAGACTTAGAGAAAGACTGAAAGGATGAGAGGGGAATAGAGAGACCCAGAGCTGGGAGGATGAGAGAGGAATAGAGAGACCCAGAGCTGGGAGGATGAGAGAGGAACAAAGAGACCCAGAGCTGGGAGGATGAGAGAGGAATAGAGAGACCCAGAGCTGGGAGGATGAGAGAGGAACAAAGAGACCCAGAGCTGGGAGGATGAGAGAGGAATAGAGAGACCCAGAGCTGGGAGGATGAGAGGAAGGAAAGGCTTAATGAGCAGGTACAGCAAATCCACCTCTCTGTTGTTTCTATTTATTGTTTGCTTACCCTGATCCTTGCTGACACGTTAATACAAAGTTGGGAGATTAGCTTTAAATCCACAGGTTGTAGCTCTAATATCAACAACATTCCTAACAATGCAGCCTGGGATGAATTAAAAAATAAAAACATTTCATCATACTCAAAGTTTTCCATCTAATGAATGGCAGGCAAATGTCTCACAGTTTTCATCTTACATCCATTTCAGCTGCTCCTAATTCAAATTTACTGAAGTTTGACAATAAGCTCCTCCATCTTCCCCCCATGGTATAAACATTGTTTCAGGACTTAGGATCGACTATAACCATATGTCATCCTAATTTGTTGGAAAACAACTATAAATGACACAAGCTCTGGTGACAGAAGGCAGAATGAATCGTCCCCGTGATTATGCCTAGGAGTCTCTACCGGGGCGGTAGATAATTGCACAATTAATCCAAGATCTCAGTGAAGATCTCATGCAAGAGCATTATTCGTCTCTCTCTGTCAGAAACTTTAATCACATCTAATTAAAATACGGAAAGTTGTCGGTCTCTTCATTTCACTCCTTTTAAAAAAAAAATAGATTTCTTTCTGTGACAAATCTAACTCATTATTCTTGTTTATTACCTTCCTGTTGCCATCAGGGAAACCTATCTTTAATACTGTATCCTACGTGTGTTCTACTGTAGCTCCAGAGCTGTAAGCCATGCTATAGGTAAACACATAAATAATATATAGACAATAATAATACAGAATAATACATCCACAAATAATACAGTAGAACATGCATAATCCGTTGTAAACCTCTGTGCCCATATTTTGATCCTAATACAGTATATGGCTTTACCTTCTGGATACAGCTGTCACAGCGACGTGTATGCGGTAGGCGAAGTCAAGAGCAGGACACCGAGCTACTGGCAGAAACGTTACTGGATGCAGTGCAAATACAAAGTACAAAGGCAACCTCAATCAGAGAGGAAATAATATGACCCGCACACATGGGCAACTGCCGCAAAGACCAAAACAATTACGCACAATACACAATGAGAAACAGAGGGTTATAAAGGGAACACAATAAAACATAATGGGAAACAGGTGTAAACAATAAAGACCAAACAAGACAAACACCGAAACATCGATCGGCAGCAGCTAGTACCCGGGGACGACGAACGCCGAAGCCTGCCCGAGCAAGGAGGAGGAGCAGCCTCGGCTGAATCCGTGACAGTACCCCCCCCCCTTGACGCGCGGCTCCAGCCGTGCGCCGACCCCGGCCTCGGGGACGGCCAGGAGGACGTGGAGCAGGGCGAGTCGGATGACTCCGGTGGAAATCCCTCAACATGTAGGGATCTAGGATGTCCCTCCTAGGGACCCAGCACCGTTCCTCCGGACCGTACCCCTCCCACTCCACGAGATACTGCAGGCCCCCCATCCGACGCCTCAAATCCAAGATAGAACGGACTGAGTACGCCGGAGCCCCCTCGATGTCCAGAGGGGGCGGAGGAGCCTCTCGTACCTCACTCTCCTGGAGTGGACCAGCTACTACCGGCCTGAGGAGTGACACATGGAACGAGGGGTTAATGCGGTAATTAATGGGCAGTTGTAACCTGTAACATACCTCGTTCAATCTCCTCAGGACTTTAAATGGCCCCACAAACCGCCGACCCAGCTTCCGGCAGGGCAGGTGAAGGGGCAGGTTTCGGGTCGAGAGCCAGACCCGATCTCCCGGTGCATACACCGGAGCCTCACTGCGGTGGCGATCGGCGCTCGCCTTTTGCCGCCTGATCGCTCGCTGTAGATGGACATGCACAGCGTTCCAGGTTTCCTCTGAGTGCCGAAACCACTCGTCCACCGCAGGGGCTTCGATCTGGCTCTGATGCCAAGGTGCCAGGACCGGCTGATAACCTAGCACACACTGAAAAGGCGTAAGGTTAGTTGACGAGTGGCGAAGTGAGTTTTGGGCTATTTCTGCCCAGGGGATATATTCCGACCACTCCCCCTGCCGGTCCTGGCAATAGGACCTCAGAAACCTACCCACATCCTGGTTCACTCTCTCCACCTGCCCATTACTCTCGGGGTGAAACCCTGAGGTAAGGCTAATCGAGACCCCCAGACGTTCCATAAACGCCCTCCAGACTCTAGAGGTGAACTGGGGACCCCGATCAGACACTATATCCTCAGATACCCCGTAGTGCCGGAAGACGTGTGTCAGCAGTTTGTAGGGCTGTAGGGAGACCTGGCATAGGAATGAGACGGCAGGCCTTTGAAAACCGATCCACAACGACCAAGATCGTCGTATTCCCCTGGGAGGGGGGAAGGTCCATGACGAAATCCACAGAGAGGTGAGACCACGGTCGTTGTGGAACGGGTAGGGGTTGTAATTTCCCTCTGGGTAGGTGTCTAGGCGCCTTACACTGAGCGCACACCGAGCAGGAGGAAACATAAACCCTCACGTCCTTAGCCAAAGTGGGCCACCAGTACTTTCCACTAAGGCAGTGCACTGTCCGTCCAATACCAGGATGGCCAGAGGAAGGTGACATGTGAGCCCAATATATTAATCGATCACGAACCTCGAGCGGCACGTACTTCCGACCCTCTGGACACTGTGGGGGACTAGGATCGGATGCATGCGCCCGCTCGATGTCCGCATCAACCTCCCATACCACCGGTGCCACCAGACAAGACTCCGGAAGTTTGGGAGTAGGCTCAATGGACCTCTCCTCTGTGTCATATAGTCGGGACAGGGCGTCTGCCTTAGTGTTCTGTGACCCTGGTCTATAGGTGAGCGTAAATACAAATTGGGTGAAAAACATAGCCCACCTAGCCTGGTGAGGGTTCAGCCTCCTCGCCGCCCAGATGTACTCCAGGTTACGATGGTCAGTCAAAATGAGAAAAGGGTGTTTAGCCCCCTCAAGCCAATGCCTCCACACCTTCAGGGCTTGCACCACAGCTAACAGCTCCCTGTCCCCCACATCATAATTGCGCTCCGCCGGACTGAGCTTCTTAGAAAAGAAAGCACAGGGGCAGACTTTAGGTGGCGTACCCGAGCGCTGAGACAGTACAGCAACGATCCCAGCCTCGGACGCATCCACCTCAACTTGGAACGCCAAAGAGGGATCCGGATGTGCCAGCACCGGAGCCGAGGTAAACAGGTCCTTCAGATGCCTAAAAGCCCTGTCCGCCTCAGCCGACCACTGCAGACGCACCGGACCCCCCTTTAGCAGGGAGGTAATGGGAGCTGCTACCTGCCCAAAGCCCCGGATAAACCTCCGGTAGTAATTGGCAAAACCCAAGAACCGCTGCACCTCCTTCACCGTGGAGGGAGTCGGCCAATTGCGCACGGCTGAAACACGGTCAATCTCCATCTCCACCCCTGACGCGGACAACCGGTGTCCCAGGAAGGAGATGGACTCCTGGAAGAACAGACATTTATCCGCCTTTGCATACAGGTCATGCTCCAACAGTCTACCAAGCAACCGACGAACCAGGGACACATGCTCTGCGCGGGTAGCGGAGTATATTAGAATGTCATCAATATACACCACTACACCCTGTCCATGCAAGTCCCGGCAAATCTCATCCACAAACGATTGGAAGACTGAAGTATCTGGCTTTACCTTCTGGATACAGCTGTCACAGCGACGTGTATGCGGTAGGCGAAGTCAAGAGCAGGACACCGAGCTACTGGCAGAAACGTTACTGGATGCAGTGCAAATACAAAGTACAAAGGCAACCTCAATCAGAGAGGAAATAATATGACCCGCACACATGGGCAACTGCCGCAAAGACCAAAACAATTACGCACAATACACAATGAGAAACAGAGGTTTATAAAGGGAACACAATAAAACATAATGGGAAACAGGTGTAAACAATAAAGACCAAACAAGACAAACACCGAAACATCGATCGGCAGCAGCTAGTACTCCGGGGACGACGAACGCTGAAGCCTGCCCGAGCAAGGAGGAGGAGCAGCCTCGGCTGAATCCGTGACAACAACATCTTCTTCACTATGAGTTATGGGATAGAAAGGCAGGGATGACTTGTTTTGGTATATATAAAGAAATTGTATTTATGTATACTGTAATTCTGCTTTCCAAACACCACGCCACAAGATATTTCTGTAATTAATACAACCCCTTTACAAGGCCTAATTTCCTATGTATTGCATCATCCTCCAGTAATCTACTATTTTGTTTTTCTTCTAGCAATACATTCCATTAGAGTTATTCATTCATGCTGTTGGATTTACTTATATTACCTTTTCCAATGCATCCTTTTAATATCTATGGTGAATAGTAGGACCATACCTTGAATTTTGGTTTGTGCAATGCAAACTCAAAAATGTGACATGGAATTTGTATAAAGTAGAGTTAAGAACATGAATGATGTGTAGAGGAAGTGTGTTCAGTTATTTCATTATTATATATTTGAGGTGGTTTTATTAAGTCGTTATTATTAAAAGTCACCGTCACAGGATTTGCTGCATTATCCCTTTGCCACATTCTAGTGAAATAATGAAAATGGTTTTGTGACAAATGAATACAAATAACTCAAAACTTAAAGTAAATCCTCCGTGTGATGTCTTTTAAATGGAGGCTGTCTTTTGAGGACACACTGTTGTGAGTGTAATTGATTTTGTGACCTACCTTTGATTCTCTCCAGGAGCTAAATGCCAGGGATAAAAAGGTGCAGAATGAAACAAAATACAAATAGAGAAGTTACTTTTAGGTGTTGGATTATTATAAATTATTGAAATCAATTATTTCCCCAGAGCAGAGTCTTGTTGTTAAACCTGGTTTGATTTTCAATATGACTTTAGCATCTCATTGCTGAGATCCCCTCAATCCCCCAAGGGTTTTCATATCTCGGGAGGCTTGTAAAATCAACCGCTGTGCAGTGGAGAGTAGTATGATTCCCAAGGGAATCTGAAGGCAAGGCAGGGAGGGCAATGATGCTGTTTTCTCAGAACCAATTAATATTCTCTGTGTGTGTGTCTGTAGGTTTGTAAACTGTCACCTGGGAGCTGTTACTGACAAGGAGCCATTGAGGGACACATTCCACCATAGATGTCTGCACTTTGTCTGCACTTTCAATTTATAGTTATGAGCCCGGCCGGCTCTCTCCGAAGAGAAAGAAGCAATCATACCAAGAGGAAGAAAGAGAAGAGGACAGGCACTTGTATCTTTCTATTTTACAACCATCTCACCCTTACAATTTTGAGATGCTCACATTTGTTAATAATCCGACATTTTATAGTACTGAAAGTCAATATTGAAAGTATTGAAAGTGACCCATCTCAAATAAAATAAAATAAATTCAGCTTTAATATTGCAGATATATTGTGGCTTCTATCAATCTAATTGTCTGCATTGTTTCCAATCCCCCATATATTTTTTGGTCAATAGATATTGTTAATATATTTTCCTTATTTATTATGTTCCCCTAAGCCCATCATCCCTCCCCTAATTGGAGTAGACTAATGGACAACAATACCTAAACTTCTACTTCCAGCTTATACATACTATATACATTTTATGGACACAGTATATTTTACATGAGTTATCTTGTTTTTTTGTTATTTCTGTTGTTTTGTGTCCCACCCTTCAGCTCCCCTCAACCCTCTCATCTTTCTCTGAACACCATCCAGTTTTGATTACTATTAGCCATATATTTTTCAACTGTGCTTTGCTGTTTCACAAAAGTCATGAACCTTTCTAATCTCATAGTTTCTACAGATTGTAAATTAAAGATAAAATGTTTTGCTAAGAGTGTTATTATATTATTGATCGATTGACTGTGACTTTTCAAATCACCCAGCACTGCTATTTGCAGAGTTAGCTCCAGGTAAATGTTGTAATTCTTCAGCCATTCCTGAACCTGCAACCAAAAACAAGCTACATATGGGCAATACCAAAACAAGTGATCTAATGATTCTGTCTCTTCACAGCAACATCTGCAGAGCTGGGATGGCTATATCCCCCATAAATATAACATTCTATTGGTTGCAAGAATTTTATGTAATATTTTAAATTGAAAAACTCTAAGTTTTGAATAGTATAGTATAGCATTTAGCAGACGCTTTTATCCAAAGCAACTTACAGTCATGCGTGCATACATTTTTTTTGTGTATGGGGTGGTCCCGGGGATCGAACCCACTACCTTGGCGTTACAAGCGCCGTGCTCTACCAGCTGAGCTACAGAGGACCACAATCCGGTGTCGTTTTGCGTATCAGTTCCATGGAACTATTTTGCAACCTATATGGCACAGCTGTCAATTTTTTGGTCCTTAAATTAAACTGGTACACTTTCTTTAACCAATTTTGGTCTGTAATGCAGGGCCGACAGGCCTTCTCCCCCTTCCACTTGCCTCTTCCATTTTTGCGGTAATCCTGCAATTGGATGTTTATACTTTTGAATAGAGCAGACATTTCCATATATTTTTGTTAGCTGCATGTGTGACATAACTCCACCAGTCCTATTTATGATATAATTTACAAAGATTATACTGTTTTTAAACAGTTTTTCCAAAAATAACATTTTTTAAAATTAATTAGTATATTTGAGTTTAACCATAATATTTGTGACCGACCGGCTCGATTCGGTCTTATGTAGCAAATTTGAAATTGTGTTTTTTACATTGGATAAAAGTAGAAACTCAGAGCTATAAAATCGTATATCATACACTACAGTTGAGGAACAATGGAAAAGTAATTCTGCTTTGAAAGTTGATAAACTTGTAACCTTACTTTTGAGAAAATGCCCCTTGAATGTTTTGGTACATCTACTGGAGAGCTCTTCTTTGTCTACACCCATAAAGTCTTAGCCCCACCCATCTCTTTAAGGATTCACATGTGAGGCCATGTACTAAACAACCAAAGACTTCAAGACTAAAGGCTGGTTTATACTACGGGTGTGTTCGTAAATTTAATCTGGAGTGCCAGAGTGTGCTCAGAGTGAGCTCTGGGTGTTCGTAAACTCAGAGCGTTGTCAGATTGTCCGTTCGTAAATTCAGAGCGTTTGGCTCTCGGAGCGTTCAGAGCGCACACTGGACGCTCTGGCCGAGGAGTAGGATTGATCCGAGCGGTCTGACCTAACGACAGCAGTCAAGCGCCCAAGCTAACTGGCTAACATTGGCTAGCTTGCTAGCTGCTTCCAGACACAAATGTGAGAACAGCTCACTCTGACCATTTTACTCGCCCTAGCAGAGCTGGTTAGGCAGTGTTTATGTTATCCAGAGTGTTGGTGACTGCAACTGTGCTGCTGGCAACAATTTAACTATGCTTTTTGCAAACGTTTATTGACACTGGCCATATTCAACGGGTGTTGAGCATTGGTAAATTTGTCAGTTATTCTGCGCTCTGGCACACACAGACGAGAGTGCTCTGAAATCGGAGTAGATAGCCAGAGTGAACTTACCAGCTACGTCTATCGACAGTTGTCGCAGTGAAATCATGAACATTCTATTGAAATGGTTACTTGCACAGTGGAGTCTTTTGTTTAGACATGTAGCTAGTTAGCTAAACAATGAACCATAATCCCAACTCATAACGTTAGTACCCTGCATGAATCTGCAGGTAGCTAACCAACCAGGTTCAATGTTAGCTAGCTAACATTAGGCTATAACTAGCAATGCAAATGGCTCTGAGATACAAATAATATAACTACACAGATCATACATGTAACGTTAGCTAGCGAGCCAGCCAGCTATCGTTAGCTAGCTAGCTAACAGCACACTTTAACTTGAAATGAAAACGACTTTCTGACTAAATTAGAAATGTGTAATATCTGAAAATGTAGCTTGCTAGACTATCTTACCCATATACATGGATGGACGCTTCTCCCTCTCTGTCACGGATGCCATGGTTGCCCTTAGTTTGAATATGTAATCCGGAGACAGGTGTTTTATACAACAGCCTTCTATGTGTTCTCTTTTCGAATCCGTCTGCATATTTGCAATCAAACGCTATAATTCTCTCCATCTCCTTAGCTATCATACTCTAATTCCACTGATTTCAAAACTCGGTCCTCCAGAAAGTGGAGAGCAATGCTTATGCAGTTCTACTACGTGATATATTTAAAAAAAGACGCCTTAGAATGGATTACCTACACATACTGACCAGCTCATGTTATAGACAGAAGCGTGCTACATGGCAGACCAATCCGAAGTCTTTTTCTGTGGCTAAACCAAAATGTTATTTGTATTTACAGATTGCATACAAGTTATTATTGAGGCACATGAAAGTTTACATGTTCCAGAAGGCATTTCTGCGTTTACGTTCAAATGGCTCTCCTGTGAAATAGTGATGCGTGACATATGCCAAGTTTCCTGAAATGAGTCACATTTGTTGTAATATTTGTTCTGTCTTTTCTGGTGGATTAAACTGAATTAGCAACCAATTTTCTATGGCTTGTTTTAAAAATAGCGATATTTTGGAGATTATTTAATTTTCAAATAACCGAAAATGAGAGGTTGTAATCTGAATAAAGGGAAAAAGGCCATTCTTGAACACGGGATGAGCCATTCTTATTAATCTGCTAGGGAACCAGTTTGGATTTAAGTATAGTTTTTGTATGACTGAAGCCTTTAGTGAGAGGTGTAATACTTTAATATTTAATAATTTCTTCCCTCCGAATTCATATTCATTATATAAATAGGTCAGTTTAATTTTGTCTGGCTTGCCATTCCAAATAAAATGGAATACTTTTTGCTAATATATATATATTTTTAAAGTAATTAGGTGTAGGCAGGTTCATAACAAATAGGTAAACTGGGATATGACTAAAGAGTTAATCAGGGTGATTTTTCCCACAAATAGACAGTTATTTTTATTTTCATGGTTGCAAGATCTTATACATTTTTGCTAACTTTCTATTAAAATGTATTTTATTGAGATAATTTCTTTATTTCGGGATATGAATACCTAGTATGTCCACTTCACCGTCAGACCATTTTATTGGTAAACTACACGGTAATGTAAAAGTTGTTTTTTTGTGTCCAATGCGTAATATAGTACACTTATCATAATTCGATTGTAATCCAGAGAGGTTAGAAAAATGATGTAGGTTCGATATGAGGCTGTGGAGGGATCCGAATTGTGGATTTAAAAGAAAACATGAATCATCAGCGTACAATGACACCTTTTGTAACGTATGCACTGAGAGTCGGGAAGCAAGTAAAGGGAGTGAATATTTAATAAATAAACGGAACACAAAACAAGAAACACGAACAACGCACAGACATGACACCGTAAATAAACAGAGTCATTAACACCTGAGGAAAGATCCAAGGGGAGTAACAGATATAGGGAAGGTAATCAGGGAGGTGATGGAGTCCAGGTGAGTCTGATGAGGCGCTGGTGCGTGTAACGATGGTGACAGGTGTGCGTAATAAAGGGCAGCCTGGTGACCTAGAGGCCGGAGAGGGAGTATACGTGACAGTACCCCCTCCTTGACTCGTGGCTCCAGCCGCAGGACGTCGACCAAAGGGACAATCCCAGGATCAGAAGCGGACTGGTCACCTCTGCTGATGCGCAGGACCCTGTCGAGCCAGCTGAGGCGTGGGAACCTGTTGAGTCGGCTGAGGTGTGGGAACCTGACGAACCGGCTGAGGCGCGGGAACCTGGCGACCTAGAGTGCCGGAGAGGGAGTATACGTGACACTACCCCCTCCCCGACGCGCATCTCCAGCCGCAGGACGCCAACCAAAGGGACGATCCCGAGGATCAGGAGCGGACCGGTCGCTTCTGCTGAGGCGCAGGAACCTGACAGGCCGGCTGAAGCGCGGGAACCTGACAAGCCGGCTAAGGCATGGGAGCCTGCCGAGCCCACCGTGTCTTGTGAACCTGGCAAGCTAGCTGAGGCATCCTTGGTAGACTCGGCAACAGACGCTTGACCAGCCAACCGAGTCCTGTGAACCTGACGTGCCGGCTGAGGCATGAAAGCCTGATGAGCCGGCTGAGACATCCTCGGTTTCTCCGGCAGCGTTACCCAGACCCGACATCACCTTCCAACACAAAAATCACGCCCTGATGCTTCCCTTTGGTGAGGTGTTATTCTGTAACGTGTGCGCTGAGAGTCGGGAAGCAAGTACAGGGAGTGAATATTTAATAAATAAAAGGAACACAAAACAAGAAACACGAACAACGCACAAACATGAAACCATAACTAAACAGAGTCATTAACACCTGAGGAAAGAACCAAGGGGAGTGACAGATATAGGGAAGGTAATCAGGGAGGTGATGGAGTCCAGGTGAGTCTGATGAGGCGCTGGTGTGCGTAACGATGGTGATAGGTGTGCGTAATAAAGGGCAGCCTGGTGACCTAGAGAACGGAGAGGAAGTATACATGACACCTTTGTTTTTAAGCCCTGGATTTCTAGCCCCTTGATATTATTGTTGGATCTGATTTTAATAGCTAACATTTCGATGGCCATTATAAATATATATGCTGATAGTGGACAACCTTGTTTTACTCCGCTTGACAGTTTAATACTTTCAGAGAAGTGGCAAATATTTATTATTTTACACCTAGGGTTACTATACATAACTTTAACCCATTGTATAAGAGATTCTCCAAAATTGAAATATTCCAGGCATTTATATATAAATTCCAGTTGTACTTTATCAAAAGCCTTTTCAAAGTCAGCTATGAATACTAGGCCTGGTTGCACAGATTTTTCATAGTGTTCTATTGTTTCCAGTACTTGTCTTATATTATCTCAAATTTATCGACCGTGTAAAAAACCTGTCTGATTAGGATGAATAATATCTGACAATACTGTGAGGGAAATGTTATGTTTGAGTATGAAAATCAATGCTACTTTCTTGTAACCAATTAGATGGGTTCATGCAGGTGACTGACTGATCGTGTATGGAGGAATCCTCACTATCACTGACCCTCAACTTGGCAGTACGCCTAGAATATTGCTATGGGAAAAACCAAGGTATTTAAGTTTCAAGGTTTCAACTTGGAGAGAGAGAAAGCCTCGTGAGGTATTGGTCAGTCACATTTGCCAGCCACCGGTAATGATGAATTAATTATACTAAATCATGCAATTATAACTTGCCTGTGTATAGCCGTATATAAGACAACTGCTGGGACTGCCCCAAAGGAGCTGCTGACAGACATTCACTATGGTGCATTAAGTTTGTTGTGCTGACAATAAAGAGTGATTCATTTAAGACTGACTTCAGGTGTCCCTGGTGTCGAATTTCCATCACAATACCTTTTTAATTCTATGCGCTATGCATTTTGCTAGAACTTTTGCGTCACAACACTGAAGTGTAAGAGGCCTCCATTTTGTTTAATGGACTGGATCTTTATATTTACCACCTGGGTCCTGTTTCAGTAATCGTGAAATCAGACCTTCTTGTTGAGTATCTGATAGTCTACCATTTTTATAGGAATGGTTAAAACATGCTAATAACAGTCCTCTGAGTACATCAAAAAAAGTTTGATATACCTCAACTGGTATACCACCCAGCCCTGAAGTTTTCCCTAATGTAAAGGCTTTAATTGCATCAAGAAGTTCCTCCTCTGTAATTTGGCCTTCACATGAGTCTTTCTGTACAGCTTTTAATTTTACATTATTAATAGTAAAAAAAAATATCCTTGCAATTAGTGGAGATATAGGAGACTCAAATGAAAACATATGCTTAAAGTACTTTGCTTCCTCTTTCAAAATATAGTTTGGTGAATCATGGGTGACTCCGTCATTTTTAACAAGTTTCAGTAAATTCTTGTTGGTAGCATTTTTATTTTCAACATAAAACATTAATTTGTTGAATTTTTTCCCATATTCCATCCAGTTCGCTTTATTTTTATAATATATTACACTTGATCTTTCTTGAATGATCAGTACACCTCTGTTTCATGCTGCGCTGGGGCCAGAGGCTGAGGACTGAGCCTTTTGTTAGTGAGGGAATTAGAGTCGTTCACAAGCAGAAAGGGGAACATAATGAAGCTTTTGCCCTTGGTTTAGCCTTGCTATGCTGGAATAGATGAAAATCACATCTCATAATCTCTCTCACCTCTACCATAATCTCTGCTATTGTGCAGAGTAACACCTATTCACAGTTACAATCATAGACACAAAAGCTCATAATTTACGGTAAAATGAAACCATCAAATCTTTTGCTTGCAATACATTTAAAAGGACATCATTTATCTATGTATAATCCATTCAAAGGGTACAAGGATATAGGGGAATCATTTGTTTCTTATTTAGGTTTAAGGATATAATATCATCAATTGAGCATATCTACCCCATTAATTGGAGTGACTATTTAAGCACCTACTCAATTTCTGTGTCACCCTTTCATGATGAATAAAATACCCTCCTATACCATCGGACCACTTCTCCTGACTGGAACTTTACTTTTAAATAATATATAACAATTTATTGCCTGCCAATGTGTTTAAACCTGATCTTATAAAATAGCCATAATTAGTCATTAGAGGCAGATTAGCCTTATGCTACATGTTGTGTTCTCAGAGGCCCACTGATGGACATGTTCTAAATGACTCCCTGTGAAAGCTATTAGCTGGGCTCCTCCTCATGTCCAGCTGTTCTTATGGCCATCCAGGGGCCACTGAGAGAGTATGTCCTTGTTTCTGTCTCCAGCTCAATGTCACTCAGACTGCCTGCTGCCTGGCGTCTGGTGGTGGGGGAATGGTGCATGCTGGTTATTCACACTGAGACAGTTGGGTGCTGAGGGTCAGAGCAGCTGTTACCTGTACGGTATTCATATTAGGACACCAACACCTGTCAACACTGACAGGTGTGATTGACTGTGTCCTAATATGGTCATTGGACACTGTACACATGCATGTGAAACATTAAGAGTGGTTATCAGCACTCACCAACAGTACAGTGTGACACATTATACAATTAGTTCACATCGTATTACGAAAGAAAACAAACACCTTCATCGGAAAATATGCTCAATAAAGATGCTCAATAAACATATCCTATAGGATACCACTGGTAGTCTACTCAGGTCACATTCATTTTCTATCCAATTACTTATACAACACAGCACAAAGGCTCAGAGAACCTTACTCTGCAGCAAGCAGTTATCCCTTGTTGACCAGCTCTTTAAAACAGCACTCTGTGAAACGTCTGAAGGCTGCAGTCCAGTTTCCAGCTACCTTCTCAGAGCAAAATGTAGAAGTTAGTTCAGTCATAGAATGCTGACCTCAGCTCCCCAACCAGCCCAAATAGCTGTCCAGAGATATCTCTGACTGCCTCTTCCAGGCAGCCAGGAGTTAGCCCCAGGGATGTAAATAAATGTTAAGTACTGTAAATATAGCTTGGGTGCATGGTTGTTCTAATTAGGTTTATGGGTAGAAACTGTTGTTGGACGTATGACAGATATTTTTTTTTTTTACTTGGAATCAGGTCAGATAAAATTAGCAGTTTTAAACTGCTCTTTGAGCTTCATGGTTTCTAAAAGAAAGATGCTGAGCTGAGAAAACTGAAAAGTGAGGTATTAAAATCCCCCTCTAGTGTTTTTACTAAATCCCCAAAGAAAGAAACATTGAATTCATTCATTGCAATTACACTCAAGTCTCTCATTCAGAAAGTGTCCCAAAGTGGAGAGAATAATCCCAATATGGTGGAAAAAAGTGTTATCCCAGAAACCCTAGACCCACTCCAATTTGCATACCGCCCCAACAGATCCACAGATGATGCAATCTCTATTGCACTCCACACTGCCCTTTCCCACCTAGACAAGAGGAACACCTACGTGAGAATGCTATACATTGACTACAGCTCAGCGTTCAACACCATAGTGCCCTCAAAGCTCATCACTAAGCTAAGGACCCTGGGACTAAACACCTCCCTCTGCAACTGGATCCTGGACGTCCTGATGGGCCGCCCCCAGGTGGTAAGGGTAGGTAACAACACATCTGCCACGCTGATCCTCAACATGGGGTCCCCTCAGGGGTGCGTGCTCAGTCCCCTCCTGTACTTCCTGTTCACCCATGACTGCATGGCCAGGCACGACTCCAACACCATCATTAAGTTTGCCGACAACACAACAGTGGTAGGCCTGATCACCAACAACGATGAGACAGCCTATAGGGAGGAGGTCAAAGACCTGGCCGTGTGGTGCCAGGATAATAACCTCTTCCTCAAAGTGATCAAGACAAAGGAGATGATTGTGGACTACAGGAAAAAAAAGAGGACTGAGCATATCCCATTCTCATCGACGGGGCTGTAGTGGAACAGGTTGAGAGGTTCAAGTTCCTTGGTGTCCACATCACCAACAAACTATCATGGTCCAAACACACCAAGACAGTCGTGAAGAAGGCATGACAAAGCCTATTCCCCCTCAGGAGACTGAAAAGATTTGGCATGGGTCCTCAGATCCTCAAAAAGTTCTACAGCTGCACCATCGAGAGCATCCTGACTGGTTGCATGACCGCCTGGTATGGCAACTGCTCGGCCTCCGACTGCAAGGCACTACAGAGGGTAGTGCGTATGGCCCAGTACATCACTGTGGCCAAGCTTCCTGTCATCCAGGACCTCTATACCAGGCAGTGTCAGAGGAAGGCCCTAAAAATTAACACCAGCCACCCTAGTCATAGACTGTTCTCTCTGCTACCGCACGGCAAGCGGTACCGGAGCGCCAAGTCTAGGTCCAAAAGGCTTCTTAACAGCTTCTACCCCCAAGCCATTTAATTTTTTAATTTTTTTATTTCACCTTTATTTAACCAGGTAAGCCATTTGAGAACAAGTTCTCATTTACAACGGCGACCTGGCCAGGATAAAGCAAAGCAGTGCGTTAAAAACAACACAGAGTTACATATGGGGTAAAACAAAACATAAAGTCAAAAAAATACAACAGAAAATATATATACAGTGTGTGCAAATGTAGCAAGTTATGGAGGTAAGGCAATAAATAGGCTATAGTGCAAAATAATTACAATTAGTATTAACACTGGAATGATAGATGTGCAAGAGATGATGTGCAAATAGAGATACTGGGGTGCAAATGAGCTAAATAAATAACAATATGGGGATGAGGTAGTTGGGTGGGCTAATTTCAGATGGGCTGTGTACAGGTGCAGTGATCGGTAAGGTGCTCTGACAACTGATGCTTAAAGTTAGTGAGGGAGATAAGAGTCTCCAGCTTCAGAGATTTTTGCAATTTGTTCCAGTCATTGGCAGCAGAGAACTGGAAGGAATGGCGGCCAAAGGAGGTGTTGGCTTTGGGGATGACCAGTGAGATATACCTGCTGGAGCGCATACTAGGGGTGGGTGTTGCTATGGTGACCAATGAGCTAATATAAGGCAGGGATTTGCCTAGCAGTGATTTATAGATGGCCTGGAGCCAGTGGGTTTGACGACAAATATGTAGTGAGGACCAGCCAACAAGAGCGTACAGGTCACAATGGTGGGTAGTATATGGGGCTTTGGAAACAAAACGGATGGCACTGTGATAGACTACATCCAATTTGCTGAGTAGAGTGTTGGAGGCTATTTTGAAAATGACATCGCCGAAGTCAAGGATCGGTAGGATAGTCAGTTTTACGAGGGCATGTTTGGCAGCATGAGTGAAGGAGGCTTTGTTGCGAAATAGGAAACCGGTTCTAGATTTAACTTTGGATTGGAGATTCTTAATGTGAGTCTGGAAGGAACGTTTACCAGACACCTAGGTATTTGTAGTTGTCCACATACTCTAGGTCAGACCCGTCAAGAGTAGTGATTCTAGTCGGGTGGGCGGGTGCCAGCAGCGTTCGATTGAAGAGCATGCATTTAGTTTGACTAGTGTTTAAGAGCAGTTGGAGGCTACTGAAGACTCCTGCAGTATTTTTTGTTATATCACAGTGGTAAACATATCTTCGGCAAGTGGAGGCTGCAATTAAAATGAATGTTAGCAGTTCATTAGTCTTGTGATTGAGTTTAGATTAAGCAGAAGACATTGGAAGACTGTAATGTCAGCTTATCCATCATATTATCCATAATTAAATATCTCATCCGTATGTTTTAGCAACACTGCAGCCATCAATCATCAATCTCACTCATGCTTATTAAAGATAAAGCAGCATAATGCACAGTATATATTTTAGGTGGGTAATCATTACTAAGCTTTGGATTTACTTGTTGTACTTGAATTCACAGTCCACTATTTACTTGGTATTTGTTATGATATTGTAGCGAATGGAGGGAGCAGGGGGGCGAAATTGGGTCTCCGGCTTGAAAGGCAATGTTAATTACATAATAATGACCTAATGATTCATATTAATAATATAAAGAATAACATAATATATTCCATTTAGCAAAGAGACTTACAGTCTTGCATGCATACATTTAACGTACAGTATGGGTGGTCACAGGAATCGCGCCCACTAACCTGGCATTACATTTTACATTTTACATTTTCGTCATTTAGCAGAAGCTCTTATCCAGAGCGACTTACAAATTGGTGCATTCACCTTATAGCCAGTGGGATAACCACTTTACAATATGTTTCTTCCTTTCTTTGGGGTGGGGTAAGGGGGGGTAGAAGGATTACTTTATCCTATCCAGGTATTCCTTAAAGAGGTGGGGTTTCAAGTGTCTCTGGAAGGTGGTGAGTGACTCCGCTGTCCTGGCGTCGTGAGGGAGCTTGTTCCACCATTGGGGTGCCAGAGCAGCGAAGAGTTTTGACTGGGCTGAGCGTGAATTGTGCTTCCGCAGAGGTAGGGGGGCCAGCAGGCCAGAGGTGGATGAACGCAATGCCCTCGTTTGGGTGTAGGGACTGATCAGAGCCTGAAGGTACGGAGGTGCCGTTCCCCTCACAGCTCCGTAGGCAAGCACCATGGTCTTGTAGCAGATGCGAGCTTCAACTGGAAGCCAGTGGAGTGTGCGGAGGAGCGGGGTGACGTGAGAGAACTTGGGAAGGTTGAACACCAGACGGGCTGTGGCATTCTGGATGAGTTGTAGGGGTTTAATGGCACAGGCAGGGAGCCCAGCCAACAGCGAGTTGCAGTAATCCAGACGGGAGATGACAAGTGCCTGGATTAGGACCTGTGCCGCTTCCTGTGTAAGGCAGGGTCGTACTCTCCGAATGTTGTAGAGCATGAACCTACAGGAGGGTCACCGCCTTGATGTTAGCGGAGAATGACAGGGTGTTGTCCAGGGTCACGCCAAGGCTCTTCGCACTCTGGGAGGAGGACACAACGGAGTTGTCAACCGTGATGGCGAGATCATGGAACGGGCAGTCCTTCCCCGGGAGGAAGAGCAGCTCCGTCTTGCCGAGGTTCAGCTTGAGATGGTGATCCGTCATCCACACTGATATGTCTGCCAGACATGCAGAGATGCGATTCGCCACCTGGTTATCAGAAGGGGGAAAGGAGAAGATTAGTTGTGTGTCGTCTGCGTAGCAATGATAGGAGAGGCCATGTGAGGATATGACAGAGCCAAGTGACTTGGTGTATAGCGAGAATAGGAGAGGGCCTAGAACTGAGCCCTGGGGGACACCCGTGGTGAGAGCACGTGGTGCGGAGGCAGATTCTCGCCACGCCACTTGGTAGGAGCGACCGGTCAGGTAGGACGCAATCCAAGAGTGAGCCGTGCCGGAGATGCCCAACTCGGAGAGGGTGGAGAGGAGGATCTGATGGTTCACTGTATCAAAGGCAGCAGACAGGTCTAGAAGGACAAGAGCAGAGGAGAGAGAGTTAGCTTTAGCAGTGCGGAGAGCCTCCGTAACACAGAGAAGAGCAGTCTCAGTTGAATGACCAGTCTTGAAACCTGACTGGTTTGGATCAAGAAGGTCATTCTGAGACAGATAGCAAGAGAGTTGGCTAAAGACGGCATGCTCAAGAGTTTTGGAGAGAAAAGAAAGAAGGGATACTGGTCTGTAGTTGTTGATATCAGAGGGATCGAGTGTTGGTTTTTTGAGAAGGGGTGCAACTCTCGCTCTCTTGAAGACGGAAGGGACATAGCCAGCGGTCAAGGATGAGTTGATGAGCGAAGTGAGGTAAGGGAGAAGGTCACCGGAGATGGTCTGGAGAAGAGAGGAGGGGATAGGGTCAAGCAGGCAGGTTATTGGGCGGCCGGCCGTCACAAGTCGCAAGATTTCATCTGGAGAGAGAGGGGAGAAAGAAGTCAAAGCATAGGGTAGGGCAGTGTGAGCAGGACCAGCAGTGTCATTTGACTTAACAAACGAGGATCGGATGTCGTCAACCTTCTTTTCAAAATGGTTGATGAAGTCATCCACAGAGAGGGAGGAGGGGGGGGAGGAGGATTCAGCAGGGAGGAGAAGGTGGCAAAGAGCTTCCTAGGGTTAGAGGCAGATGCTTGGAATTTAGAGTGGTAGAAAGTGGCTTTAGCAGCAGAAACAGATGAAGAAAATGTAGAGAGGAGGGAGTGAAAAGATGCCAGGTCCGCAGGGAGTCTAGTTTTCCTCCATTTCCGCTCGGCTGCCCGTAGCCCTGTTCTGTGAGCTCGCAATGAGTCGTCAAGCCACGGAGCAGGAGGGGAGGACCGAGCCGGCCGGGAGGATAGGGGACATAGAGAGTCAAAGGATGCAGAAAGGGAGGAGAGGAGGGTTGAGGAGGCAGAATCAGGAGATTGGAGGGAGAAGGATTGAGCAGAGGGAAGAGATGATAGGACGGAAGAGGAGAGAGTAGCGGGAGAGAGAGAGCGAAGGTTGCGACATCGCATTACCATCTGAGTAGGGGCAGAGTGAGTAGTGTTGGAGGAGAGCGAGAGAGAAAAGGATACAAAGTAGTGGTTGGAGACATGGAGGGGAGTTGCAGTGAGATTAGTAGAAGAACAGCATCTAGTAAAGATGAGGTCAAGCGTATTGCCTGCCTTGTGAGTAGGGGGGGACGGTGAGAGGGTGAGGTCAAAAGAGGAGAGGAGTGGAAAGAAGGAGGCAGAGAGAAATGAGTCAAAGGTAGACGTAGGGAGGTTGAAGTCACCCAGAACTGTGAGGGGTGAGCCCTCCTCAGGAAAAGAACTTATCAAGGCGTCAAGCTAATTGATGAACTCTTCAAGGGAACCTGGAGGGCGATAAATGACAAGGATGTTAAGCTTGAATGGGCTAGTGACTGTGACAGCATGGAATTCAAATGAGGAGATAGACAGATGGGTCAGGGGAAAAAGAGAGAATTTCCACTTGGAAGAGATGAGGATTCCTGTGCCACCACCCCGCTGACCAGATGCTCTTTGGGTATGCGAGAACACATGGTCAGACGAGGAGAGAGCAGTAGGAGTAGCAGTGTTTTCAGTGGTAATCCATGTTTCCGTCAGCGCCAAGAAGTCGAGGGACTGGAGGGTAGCATAGGCTGAGATGAACTCTGCCTTGTTGGCCGCAGAACGGCAGTTCCAGAGGCTGCCGGAGACCTGGAACTCCACATGGGTCGTGTGTGCAGGGACCACCAGGTTAGAGAGGCAGCAGCCTGTGCGGAGAGGAGAGAACAGGGATAGACAGAGGCATAGTTGACAGGCTACAGAAAATGGCTACAATAATGCAAAGGAGATCGGAATGAAATGAACTAAACATCTGGGAAAGCGACAGAGCGGGGCCTCCCTCACTTACGTTTCACTGAAACACCCAAATATAACTCTCCCAACTTCCACCTCAGAAACGATAATTGTTGTAAACTACAGCAGTTCAACGTTTTCTAGGAATAGACTAACTTAGTTTATTCAGCTAGCTAACTTGGTACAGTATTCTTCCGTGAAATCCGTCCAGGGCACCTAGTCATATGACGCCACAGCCAGCATGCCGGGCTCCAACAACACGGTTTAGCACCAATACTCGGCCACAACAAACCACCAGTGTGTCAACACGCCAAGCAGATCATTCGTGTCCGTGTCTAACGTTGTGGGTTAGTCCCGTCAGCTTGAGCGAGTCCGTCGTCAACTTATTCAGCCAGTTAGTTAGCTAGAATAGTTAGCATACTAGCTAGCCATTGCTTTCTGCCAATGAAGAAACCCATCCTCACACGGCACGAACACACAGAGAGAACCAAGCTAACGTTAACTAGTCACCCATGTCCCGAATTCCCTTGAACGACTCTGGCTACCAGTATGTAAAAACAAAACACAAATGTAGGTTATAACTTACCCCTAGCAGCTACTGTTAGCTAGCCAAGTGCAAAGCTAGCCACTGAATCGATTCAGCCAGTTCGCGTCTGTTCGCTAGGTCGTTCCAGCTATTGTTTAGTAGCTATCCAGGTAGCAACAAGCTAGCTACATTTCAAGCACAGTAGCTACTCACTACCTAACGTTAACGCTTCAGACAATGAGGTTAGAAAAACAGCTGAATGGTAGGCATTATTGTATGTAATTATTGTAGGCAGCTAGCTGGCGTAATTACAGGCACTCTCAAGCGTAAAACAACTATCCACAGTTGCTAATAGTTACCAGTAGCTACCCGCTAGCTAGTCCAGGTAGTGGGTTAGCCAGCTTCGTGCTTCACCGGGCTCAGCCGAATACAATTCCTAGAATAATTACATACAATAACCCACGATAACTACCTACAATACCTAACTACAATCTAACTACATAGTTTAAGCTTTACACCATATAAGCCATATAAGCCAAGCTTACCTCCCGCCAGAGAGAGACACAACCTCACCCGACGACGACGACACATACCTCTCCATCTGTGGCGAAATTCTCCCTAAATCAATGCTTATGACAAATCCAGCTCCAGAACCTGCCATAGAGCCAGCTGGCTAATCATTTGAATATGGTGTAGTTAAAACAAAAACAGCAACAGCATCACATTACAAGCACCATGCTCTACCAACTGAGCTACAAAGGTCCACAAAGAACCACCAAAGGACCATATTAATTCCTTTGCTATTCAGCTTGGTTTCTTGCTTGTTTGTAATACATAGGCCTACCTACCTTTGGGTACCAGACAGCTATCACCTGTGTTAAATTGTTTGAAGTAACAAACGTGTTACTCGCAATAGTCAGTGGTGGTGCTGTGTATTTTGTACAGTAATTTCCATGGATGCGTCCCAAATGGCACCCTATTACCTAGTGCAGTCCCACTATGAAGGGAATAGGGTGCCATTTGGGATACAGCCCATGTTTGCAGTGTGTTGTTGTGTGCTGAAACAAAAGGCCTGGTGGGACTTCCACCAGAGAGGCAGAGTCCCACCTGTCACCTGCTCAGCTCACAAGCCTCAGCTAATTGAATAATCAAACCACTCCAAACGGTCCTTCCTCTGTGACCTCACATAGTCTATGACACATCGATTTAGGCTCCATCTGGCTTGAATTAACGACACACATTTTAATCTAATTTAAACTGATTGGCATCACATCAGCCATGCCGCTCTTCACTGTGGAATGAGTACAGCTGTTCCAAGATGTAAACAAAAACACAAGCACAGTCTATTAAAGCAAAAGTAATTTTCGAAAGGTTTTACATTTGTAGGCAATGCACATAACTTTGTTTCCATGTTTTTTATTATTTCAATGTATATAGCTTCCATTATTACATTGGTTGGTTGAGAGGGTATGCTAGGCTGATGTCATCAATGTAGTAGCTGCCAACCTGTGTAACAAAAATAGAGAGGATTCAGTTAGTCATTATAGCAATCTCTTCAACAATATGCATCTGATTTATTCTGAACACATTATCAGAGTTCAAAAGCTAGAATTTTCAAATGAGTTATGCTCAATTTAGTCATTCAATCTAAAGGTAACAGCCAAAATAATGGAAACACTTGAGTAAATGATGGATACAAAGTACAGTATTTTGAAAGCATTGTGCTTCCGCACAAGTTTGGTTCCCGAGTTAATTAAGCAATTAACATCCCATCATGCTTAGGGTCATGTATAAAAATGCCCAGTTGCCCATTATTTTGGCTACCATGTCTAGAAGAAGAGATCTCAGTGACTTTGAAAGTGGGGTGTCAAAGGAGCATAGGGGATTTAAAGGGTGTGTGTGTGTGTGTGTGTGTGTGTGGTGTGTGCACATGTGTCTCTCAGTCACCAGATCTCAACCCAATTGAACACTTATGGGAGATCAATGAGTGGTCTGAGACAACGTTTTCCACCATCATCAACAAAAAAACAAATTATGGAATTTATCGTGGAAGAATGGTGTCACATCCCTCCAATAGAGTTCCAGACACTTGTAGAATCTATGCCAAGGTGCATTAAAGCTGTTCTGGTGGCTCGTGGTGGCCCAATGTCTTATTAGACACTTTATTCTGGTGTTTCCTTTATTTTGGCAGTTACCGTACCTGTATATCTCCATAGTGACTGTAACATTTGGTCCATCCTGATGTGCACTCTATGTGAAGGGAACACACCAGCTCTGATGTCATTTTTATAAAAGTGATCCCATCCCAGTCTAAGTGTGATTGTCATATTTTGGGCTTTAATGTTTGGTTTCCTTCCCGTGAGAGTGCCCTTCAAAGTAGCTACATTAGCATATAGTATGAATATTGGATATCCATCTTCGTATACTAGCATCAGTTATTTATGTAACTATGTTTTCTAAAAGCAAACTATTCAGCATGCCAGGCATGACCCAGCAGGATTTAGACTTCCTAAGCAGGCTGCCTTTATATTGGACGCCCTCCATGAACGTATTAAACACTTCCTGGTCCAAGTGCTGTTGGTTCCAGCACCAAATAGAGTGCTGTGTCATGGTTGGCACACAAAAGGCAACTGTGTATTTGCCACATCATTGTTTAGCATGGATCCCACTTAGGGTGAATGCAACTCTCTTGTAATTCCATTGCTAATCATAGCTAATGAGTCTTATGTAAAGAAACAATGGTCATGATTCAAACAATCTAAATTTATGCATTCTTGATTTGTATATATTCTAACAGTAGTCTCAATTAAGTAAGACTAGGTAACTGTTTTATGATGAACGATATGACAAGTGTAAAGTAACTTCACAGCAAGCTATAAGTAATCTAGAGCCACCAAAACCGCTGGAAACCTGGCAATTACCTCAGCGATCATATATTATAGTGCAAATTACTGTTTAGGAGTGTTTAGTGTCATGTGTTTTGTAACACAAATGCTCTACCTTATACTAACTTTTAATAAAGATAAAACATCCCTGTAGATTTATTTTCTAGACTTCATTCCAGCACCAGCAATTTAACTTATTAGTACCATCCTGCTGGGTACATTAAAGTTGCTAGCCCAATTAGGTACATTTCCTGCTTTTCTTTAGCTTATTATTTGATAATTGGAGTCATTTTTCTCTAACTGTGCAAACAAACAAGGGTATGGTAATTCTACTTAAAGTCGACAAATTACTTTCAGTTAACATGAAATAGGGGGGAAAGCAACTCAAAGACAAAGTAAAGTAGATGGAAATGATGTTGGTGTTTAACTACTATTTCAGCTAATATCTCCCAGGCACAGTTAATGTTTTAGAATGCTGTTTATTTCAGTTCCATCATCATCAGGGTCCAAATACAATTTACATTTTATATTATGCTTTCCTAAAAGGTACTGGAGGGAGTTGGATGTACTCTATCTATGGATTGGTCACATTGTTCTCAGGGTCTTGCAGTAAATGTATGAAACCTTGGATGGACACATTTCCACACAAAGCAAATTAAGTGATCTAGACGTGGATTTGTTTCAGATGGACTTCAGTGGTTTAGAGTTACAGCGGGTTAGGTTTTTGTGGATGTAGTTTAATAGACCAGAAGCCTCCAGGGCCCTGAGTGTATCCACCCACTCTTTCACTTGACAATTGGGAGCAGACAGGGGCCCTACCCCAGGCGTCTGGCCTCTCTGGCACATCACTGTCTCAATTCTCAGCTGGGAGACATCTCTCTCTGTCTCTCGGACTATCTATGTATCTCTGTAAATCTCTGTCTCTCTGTGTTTATTTCTGTTTCTCTCTCTCTCTCTCTCTCTGTTTCTTTATTTCTCTGTCTCTGTTTCTCTCTCCTCTCTGTCTGTCTGTCTGTCTGTCTGTCTGTCTGTCTGTCTGTCTGTCTGTCTGTCTGTCTGTCTGTCTGTCTGTCTGTCTGTCTGTCTGTCTGTCTGTCTGTCTGTCTGTCTGCCTGCCTGCCTGCCTGCCTGCCTGCCTGCCTGCCTGCCTGCCTGCCTGCCTGCCTGCCTGCCTGCCTGCCTGCCTGCCTGCCTGCCTGCCCTCTCTCTCTCTCTCTCTCTCTCTCTCTCTCTCTCTCTCTCTCTCTGTCTCTCTCTCTCTCTCTGTCTGTCTCCTCATCAATCAGCATGGACTCCCACTGGCAGATGGAGTGCACAGACACGGTCTGGGACCCGATCTCAGATCAACATCATGGTTACTGTACTGACACAAGTGAAGAAAGAGGGTGAATTAAGAATAACAGTTGTGCTGAATATGCCTAGTGTTAAACAACAAAATGCCTGCTAAGCAACCAACTAGTTAAACCTTTGATGGATAGCATTCTACAGAGTTAAGGTGCATCATTTAATGTAGAAAATGACACAAAGATGGTCATCTGTGTTTGATCATCTGAATATTTAAGCACAAGCCAGTGACTTCCATTTCAGCTTTACTTTCTGCTACTATCTGTGGGTGTTTATTTTATTTTGTGTCAGAGAAGACCTGCCAATAAATCTGCAGGTCAAATAATCTCCTCTGTGACTGAGTTGTTGTGCTGATCATGTTCATTCTCTCCAGTCTTATCCTGGCTGTTCTATATTGCAAATGCCAGAGGGTTGAGAGGGTGATACAGTCAGAGAATACTGATCTGGCATGTGTTATTATGTCTGGCATACGGATATTACTGTGGAGCAGCTTGTGGAGGGGATGTCACACAGGCACACTCCTCTTATATGGCTGAAAACATGTCTTCTCCCTACTCCACAATGACTCTGTGGTAGGCTATAGTGATAGGCTTGATTAACTACCTACACTCTATAATTCTTTGTTTTGAAAAGCATGTATGCCTTGAGCAGTCTGATTACTCCTAAATGCTGGGGATGCCCAATGAATTACAGCTGACGTGTCTATTCCATTCTCCGGTCTGTAATCAGTTAGAGAATAGAGGTAATGAATGAAAGGTTCATTGTCACATTCTCCAATCATTTAATTGCCATCCAGTCACGTCTAGTTACAAAACTCGCAGACAACTGCTCATCAGAGGCATTCAGGCTCATGGATGGATGCCAGTGATGAGGTTTATTTGAAGTAAAAATAGCTACAATAACAGAGATCCCCATAGTCAAAGCAGCCAGAGACCGATTTATATGTAGAAACTGGTCACATAGCTTTCATTTGGACAAATCCTAAAGTAATTTAATCTTCTTAAATGGTACATCATTTTTGTATATGTACTGTATAGATGTATTATATATATTGATTCTCGAAGAATACTTATAAATCCTTCTTGAGCTTAGTTCAACTGTGGTACACCATCAGGACCCAAAGTATAAGCTTGTTTTTCTCCATTGTTTATAAACAATGCTGTTGTTTTGTTGCTTTGTTGTTTTTAGAATCCCATATTTCCTGTTAAAACAGCAGCCAACCCATCAGTCTACAGCTCTATCCTGAAATGAAGAGCACATGCTGCTGTATTTCTAAGAAATATCTTGGGGCGGATTGAGTGATGTATTGAACTGCCACTCCTAAACCTGCACCACTCTCTAGATGTCATACACCAGGGACCTCTCATCTCTCTCCAGGTGTGGGATTCATGTGCTAGCTGGAGGGGAGGATGGTTTCATCTTTGATATTGCTCTCTCAGCACAATTTTAGCTTTTTCTCCCTCTCTCTCGTTCTCTCATTCTCTTGTCCTGTCATTCTTTCTCATCCTCTCTCTCTCTCTCTCTCTCTCTCTCTCTCTCTCTCTCTCTCTCTCTCTCTCTCTCTCTCTCTCTCTCTCTCTCTCTCTCTCTCTCTCTCTCCCTCTCTCCTCTCTCCCCCTCCTCTCTCTCTCTCTCTCTCTCTCTCTCTCTCTCTCTCTCTCTCTCTCTCTCTCTCTCTCTCTCTCTCTCTCTCCATCAAAGTCTATTAGCCATAATGATAATGGGCTCCACAGCACAGCTGCACATTAGAATTGCATAAGAGGGGGCAGCATTACTTTTTAATAAGCTTACCCTCTGGATTTGTATCAAAAGAGAGAAATAAGAGGGCCTTTTGCTGAGTTCCCCCGCCCCTCTGTCTCCCTGCTTGTTTGTTTACCAAAGCCTCTTCTCCTCTCAACACTGACAAGCTGGATCACTGTGGCTCCATTGGCACAGTGTTTGGCTCCCATTTTGTGTTTCTCCAGTCTGTCTGTAGTGTTGATCAGCAGACTGTGTCCCAGACTAGACCAGACAGCCCTTTGATGTACCCAGACACACAGACCAGACCCTGCTCTGAAAGGCTCAGAACCCCCAGCCCCCCAGCCCTGGCAGATATTGGGAGAACAAGCAGTGAGGTAGATGACTGGCAGGCAGGCAAGGTAAATCTCAAAGGCCTCTGAGTGAAATGCCAACTCGGTTTAGATTACAAAGGAGCTGGCAAATTGAAGCATTTTGATAATCCCTTACCTGTCCCTATGCACCTACAACTTCATTATACATAATTTATTATTGAAGTGCCATAGCAAGCCAAGTTTCAGACATTTACCACAGAGGATCTTGTTATGGGAATATGGAGGTAGCCTGCATTCAGATGCCTTACACACAATCTGCCTGAGAGAGTTGAAAGAAAGGTATTTCATCTCTGTGTTTGTTGAATGAGGCAACCAAACCGTGTCTAAGATAAACTTCTCTCCTGTTCAAAGGTACTTAGGTTGGTCTCTCAGCTTCCCAGAGGCCAGAGCAGACATTTACAGTAAGAGCACCCATGGCAACCACTCATTACCTTCTGATTGGCAGCCCAAGGACAAGGTAAATACTCATCACTACCCAATAACACACACACACACACCACAAGATCACCAAGCGTTGCATGTTTACCCACTACCCAAAGAACATATCTGACATTAGCAACACATTCATATACACTGAGTGTACAAAACATTAGGAACATCTTCCTACTATTGTTAAGTCAAATGACACTGCTGGTCCTGCTCACACTGCCCTACCCTATGCTTTGACTTCTTTCTCCCCTCTCTCTCCAGATAAAATATTGCGACTTGTGATGGCCGGCCGCCCAACAACCTGCCCGCTTGACCCTATCCCCTCCTCTCTTCTCCAGACCATCTCCAGTGACCTTCTCCCTTACCTCACCTCGCTCATCAACTTATCCTTGACTGCTGGCTATGTCCCTTCCGTCTTCAAGAGAGCGAGAGTTGCACCCCTTCTCAAAAAACCAACACTCGATCCCTCTGATGTAAACAACTACAGACCAGTATCCCTTCTTTCTTTTCTCTCCAAAACTCTTGAGCGTGCCTTCTTTAGCCAACTCTCTTGCTATCTCTCTCAGAATGACCTTCTTGATCCAAACCAATCAGGTTTCGAGACTGGTCATTCAACTGAGACTGCTCTTCTCTGTGTCACGGAGGCTCTCCGCACTGCTAAAGCTAACTCTCTCTCCTCTGCTCTTGTCCTTCTAGACCTGTCTGCTGCCTTTGATACTGTGAACCATCAGATCCTCCTCTCCACCCTCTCCGAGCTGGGCATCTCCGGCGCGGCTCACTCTTGGATTGTGTCCTACCTGACCGGTCGCTCCTACCAAGTGGCGTGGCGAGAATCTGTCTCCGCACCACGTGCTCTCATCACTGGTGTCCCCCAGGGCTCAGTTCTAGGCCCTCTCCTATTCTCACTATACACCAAGTCACTTGGCTCTGTCATATCCTCACATGGCCTCTCCTATCATTGCTACGCAGACGAAACACAACTAATCTTCTCCTTTCCCCCTTCTGATAACCAGGTGGCGAATCGCATCTCTGCATGTCTAGCAGACATATCAGTGTGGATGACGGATCACCACCTCAAGCTGAACCTCGGCAAGACGGAGCTGCTCTTCCTCCCGGGGAAGGACTGCCCGTTCCATGATCTCGCCATCACGGTTGACAACTCCGTTGTGTCCTCCTCCCAGAGTGCGAAGAGCCTTGGCGTGACTCTGGACAACACCCTGTCATTCTCCGCTCACATCAAGGCGGTGACCCGATCCTGTAGGTTCATGCTCTACAACATTCGGAGAGTACGACCCTGCCTTACACAGGAAGCGGCACAGGTCCTAATTCAGGCACTTGTCATCTCCCGTCTGGATTACTGCAACTCGCTGTTGGCTGGGCTCCCTGCCTGTGCCATTAAACCCCTACAACTCATCCAGAATACCGCAGCCCGTCTGGTGTTCAACCTTTCCAAGTTCTCTCACGTCACCCCGCTTCTCCGCACACTCCACTGGCTTCCAGTTGAAGCTTGCATCTGCTACAAGACCATGGTGCTTGCCTACGGAGCTGTGAGTGGAACGGCACATCCGTAACTTCAGGCTCTGATCAGTCCCTACACCCAAACGAGGGCATTGCGTTCATCCACCTCTGGCCTGCTGGCCCCCCTACCTCTGCGGAAGCACAGTTCCCACTCAGCCCAGTCAAAACTGTTCGCTGCTCTGGCACCCCAATGGTGGAACAAGCTCCCTCACGACGCCAGGACAGCGGAGTCACTCACCACCTTCCGGAGACACTTGAAACCCCACCTCTTTAAGGAATACCTGGGATAGGATAAAGTAATCCTTCTACCCCCCCTTACCCCACCCCCCCCCAAAAATTTTTTAAAAAAAATTAACATATTGTAAAGTGGTTATCCCACTGGCTATATGGTGAGTGCACCAATTTGTAAGTTGCTCTGGATAAGAGCGTCTGCTAAATGACGTAAATGTAAATGTATTGAGTTGCAACCCCTTTTGCACTCAGAACAGCCTCAATTCATCTGCGCATGGACTCTACAAGGTGTCGAAAGCATTCCACAGGGATGCTGGCCCATGTTGACTCCAATGCTAGCCATAGTTGTGTCAAATTGGCTGGATGTCATTTGTGTGGTGGACCATTCGTGATACACAGGAAACGGTTGAGCGTGAAAAACCCAGCAGTGTTGCAGTTCTAGACACACTCAAAAGAAATGTAAATATTTTGTCTTGCCCATTCACCCTCTGAATGGCACTCACACACAGTCCATGTCTCAATTGTCTCAAGGCTTAAAAATCCTTCTTTAACCTGTCTCCTCCCATTCATCTACACTGATTGAAGTGGATTTAACAAAAATAAATAAGAGATCATAACTTTCATCTGGATTCACCTGGTCAGTGCATTCGGAAAGTATTCAGACCCCTTGACTTTTTCCTCATTTTGTTACATTACAGCCTTATTCTAAAACGGATTTTATTTTAAAGTCCCCTCATGAATCTCCACAAAGCAAAAACTGGTTTTTAGACATTTTTGCACATTTATAAAAATAAAAAACACGGATATATCACATTTACATAAGTATTCAGACACTTTACTCAGTACTCTGTTGAAGCACCTTTGGCAGCAATAACAGCCTTGAGTCTTTTTGGGTATTTATTTTTATGTCATTTAGCAGACGCTCTTATCCAGAGCGACTTACAGGAGCAATTAGGGTTAAGTCCCTTGCTCAAGGGCACATCGACAGATTTTTCACCTAGTCGGCTCGGGGATTAGAACCAGCGACCTTTCATTTACTGGCACAACGCTCTTAACCACTAAGCTACCTGCCGCCCCAGGGTATGACGCTACAAGTTTGGCACACCTGTATTTGGAGACTTTCTCCCATTCTTCTCTACAGATCCTATCAAGCTCTGTCAGGTTGGATGGGGAATGTCACTACACAGCTATTTTCAGGTCTCTCCAGAGATGTTAGATAGGGTTCAAGTCCGGACTCTGGCTGGGCCACTCAAGGACATTCAGAGACTTGTCCCGAAGCCACTCCTGTGTTGTCTTGGCTGTGTGCTTAGGGTTGTTGCCCTGTTGGAAGGTGAACCTTCGCCCCAGTCTGAGGTCCTGAGCGCTCTGGAGCATGTTTCATCAAGGATCTCTCTGTACTTTGCTCTGTTCATCTTTCTCTCAATTCTGACCAGTCTCCCAGTCCCTGCCGCTGAAAAACATCCCCACAGCATGATGCTGCCACCACCATGCTTCACCGTAGAGATGGTGCCAGGTTTCCTCCAGACGTGATGATGGGCATTCAGGCCAAAGAGTTCAATCTTGGTTTCATCAAACCAGAGAATCTTGTTTCTCATGGTCTGAGAGTCTTTAGGTGCCTTTTGACAAACTCCAAGCGGGCTGTCATGTGCCTTTTACTGAGGAGTGGCTTCTGTCTGTCCACTCTACCATAAAGGCCTGATTGGTGGAGTGCTGTTCTCCCATCTCCACAGAGGAACTCTGGAGCTCTGTCAGAGTGACCATCGGGTTCTTGGTCACCTCCCTGACTAAGGCCCTTGTCCCCCGATTGCTCAGTTTGGCCGGGCGGCCAGCTCTAGGAAGAGTCTTGGTGGTTACAAACTTCTTCCACTTAAAAATGATGTAGGCCACTGTGTTTTTGGGAACCTTCAATGCTGCAGAATGTTTTGGGCACACTTCCCCAGATCTGTGCCTCGACACAATCCTGTCTCGGTGCTCTACGGACAATTCCTTTGACTTCGTGGCTTGATTTTTCTCTGACATGCACTGTCAACTGTGGGACCTTATATAGACAGGTGTGTGCCTTTCCAAATCATGTCCAATCAATTTAATTTACCACAGGTGGTCTCCAATCAAGTTGTAGAAACATCTCAAGGATGATCAATGGAAACCGGATGCACCTGAGCTCTTTTTCAGTCTCATAGCAAAGGGAGTGAGTACTTATGTAAATAAGGTATTTCTGTTTTTAATTGTTAATAAATATGCAAACATTTCTAAAAACCTTTTTTCACTTCGTCATTATGGGGTATTGTGTGTAGATTGATACGTTTTTATTTTATTTTATCCATTTTAGAATAAGGTTGTAATGTAACAAAATGAAGTCAAGGGGTCTGAATACTGTCCGAATGCACTTTATGTCATGGAAAGAGCAGGTGTTCCTAATGTTTTGTATATTGAGGGAAATACAGGGGATTTTCAGTCTACTAATACAATAATAGTGCCACTGAACTTGCCACTAGTAAATGCCGTACGGTGAGCGCATATGCATACATGTTTAGTATGTGTATGTGATCCACATGGGGATGTGTGAAACGTACTCCTCAGCCTGAAGTGTCCCCACTTGCGCCACAGAATAGCTAGCTTTTAATAATAATAATATGCCATTTAGCAGACGCTTTTATCCAAAGCGACTTACAGTCATGCGTGCATACATTTTATTTTTATTTTTTTTGTGTATGGGTGGTCCCGGGGATCGAACCCACTACCTTGGCGTTACAAGCGCCGTGCTCTACCAGCTGAGCTACAGAGGACCACAGAGACCACTTTTCATGTGGGGCGACTGGTAAGATACTTCGGGAGGGCGGTCACGTGTGCTAGCAAAGAAGTGGTCCTAGGTTTGAGCCTCGGTGTGAGCTAAGCAAGCAGTATGACGTCTGTTACACACACACACACAGGGATGTGAGAGGCTTTAGTCGGGTGTGTAGGAGTTGATGGTCAGAGACTGTAGTACCTTGTTAGAGCAGCAGAGAGAGCAGATGTCAGAGATTTTAGGGGTTACAGAGGGTTACTGGACAGAACACCACACCCTGACCTACACAGAAGAGACCTGGAGTCAGTGGAAGTCAATGATATCAAGCTAGACGTTGTTTTGTACAATGCTCTACATTGTTTCAAGGCAGTGGAGTTAAGTGAAATGGCATGACGATAGTCAATACAGGTGTTATTGAAATTCAGTTTCAGTTTCAATAACTGACAAATGGGGCCCTGATTCAGAGTTGGAGCATTTAGATACAAGCATTTCTTGATAATCCAGAGATTGTGCGTATGTGTATTCAGACTTCAGTCAGTCAGACATCCTAGCTTCCTGTAATAGGCCCTGTACCAAATGTTATAGGCCCTGTCCCATAGGGTTCTGGTCAAGAGTACTGCACTACAAAAGGAATAGGGTGCCATTTGGGACACAGCCTTTAGCCACAGGCCTACACCTAGCTCCTATATAAGACCAAGCTGAACTCATTAATCATTTAGGGGAAGCAATTTGCGGAGCACCTATCCCAAGAAGGAGGCTATTAGGGCCTTCAATGAGAGGAGCAAGCAGCTCTAATGGTTGAGAGCAGAGCTAGTTTAGAGAAATATTGCTTTCTTTGGATTGTGCGATGAGCTAGCTGCATCGGCTAGCCATCCAATTTTCTCTCCAGAAGTGGATCTGTGTTCAGCCCATTTAGACCTGGTGTCAAAAGCCTGTGATTTCCAGGTAAAGTGTGTGCTTAGTGTTTAGTATAGGGAGAGGAGAGCTGCTGATTGTGATTAATGGTGCTGCTGCCTCACTGAGCCAAGGTCTCTGGAGTCTTTACTTTCAGGGATCGACTAAACATGGACACGGTCAGTCAGTGTTCTGCGCCACAAAGATACTAGATACAATATCAAGCAACAAGATAGCAGACCTGACCTCATTAGTATTTACAGTTACAGTAAATGACAACTTACATAGATAAATAGATTTGTTTTATTTACACATACAAATACACAGTGGTAGAAAAAGTACCCAATTGTCATACTTGAGTAAAAGTAAAGATACCTTAATAGAAAATGATTCAAGTAAAAGTGAAAGTCACCTAGTAAAATCCTACTTGAGTAAAAGTCTAAAGGTATTTTATTTTAAATATACTTAAGTATCAAAAGTAAATGTAAAAGTATAAATCATTTAAAATTCCTTATATTAAGCAAACTAGACGGCACCATTTTCTTTACGGTTAGCCATATGTTTGGGTGTCAGGGAAAATGTATGGATAATTTCTTTAGGAATGTAGTGAAGTCAAAGTAAAAGTTAAAATATAAATAGTAAAGTACAGATACACCCAAAAACGAATTAAGTAGTACTTTGTACTTTACACCACTGCAAATACATGTGCCACAAAGGTGCACTTTAGTAGTTTACAATACAGAAAACAGAATTGCTGTTCATACCTCACCATTGAACCGCCCTCTACTCCATTTATTCCCCTGTCTTACTGCAATCTATGCACCCTGTTTTCCACTTTCCACGATGCCAGTTTAGTAGAGCAGGGGGTAATGCATAAAGGATTACAGCTATTTGGATGCCAACTCTCCTCTCAGAGGAGTGTCCTGAGTGCCAGTCAGCACTGAGCACAAGATGGCTGGCCTGTTCACTATGCAGAGAGAGTATACAGGATGCTGTTCTCTACCAGCCAGGGACGGGCAGACCAGAAATCAGCCCTGGCAGAAATCTGCCCTAACTCACTGGACCATTTTTTCCCTAGTGACTCCCACACTGGCCCATTTTATTCCTTGATCGGCCCTCATTATTAGCCAAATAATTATAATTCTGTGCAAAAAACCCAACTTAGACCATTCCATTGAACTGAAGATGGACCAGCCCATCTAGCATTTGCCCGAATGGCCAGTCCATATCTGCTGCCAGAATGGGAGAAAACCATCTCCTCTTGTTTTCTGAGCTGAGCTCAGGAAGACCTGTGATCATAATAACAGGAATCATAGCAGACATCTTCTAGTCCCAACAGACGTTCTAGAATGCTTCCTCTGAGAAACCAGTTGACTTTTTCATATTACTACTCTCTCCTCTCATGAGAGATACAGTGGAGCTTTTGTTCTCAGAGGGGTCTGTGTGTGGAATAGCAATGGTGTGTGAATGAATTGTGTGAGGATAGATATGTTTCGTGTCTGTTTCTAGGGGGATTGATAGGCTGGGCATGATGTGTTCGTGTGAAAAACAGCTGTACTACAATACCAGACAGACAGACATTGTTTAAAACGTGGAGTAAAACACTGATGATGAGTCTCAAATAGCACCCTATTCCCTACATAGTGCACTACTTTTGACCAAAGCCCCTATGGGCCCTTGACCTTGCAAAAGACAAGTGAGTAAGATTTCCAATGCTTTCATTTAACAAACTACTGTATATAATACACTGTATAAAATACACTTAAAACTAAACTTAACTAACGCGATGTCTCCCCTTCTGAGAAGTTTAGCTGCTCTGAACAGAGATCACATCATAGGTTAGATTAATGACAGGTGTAGACAGGCTTGGGGAATGTGTGTGTGTGTCTGTGTGTGTCTGTGTCTGTGTGCACGCATTAATGTGTGCGTGTGTGTGTGTGTCTGAGTTTGAGGTGTATGACTGAATATTTCCTTCGGGGGGGCCTCAAGGACTCTAAAATCAAATAGTTTTTAATTCAGCAGCTTCTGGAGATTCTCCTGAGATATTTCAAGTACAAGCTTTAGTATGTGAAACACACAACACATCATTTGGGTGAGACACACAGAATATAATTTGAGTATAGTGTGTAAGAGCCAAGTTGTTCAAGCAATGGCAGTGTAAAATCGATTTAGGATGAACTAACTCATCCTGTGAAACAAACTTCCATGGCAGTGATTGATCTACATACATTAAACGAAAACTATATTTATATTACATCCTGTCATTGTATTGTAGGATATGTAATTACAAATTTGTTGCATTAAGTAGGCTACATTGGTCGCTACCAGCTAGCTGCAACAAAATGGACGCTGTGGTCTGGCTAATCATCCTGAGCTAGGCCCATCTCCCGGCTATCTACCTCTCTGTCAACCGGACGGGACCACCTAGTGTTGACACGGAGCCCCGCCGATCCTACACGACTGGTCTGCCGACGAAATCGTCTGATGTGGTTACGACGTCGACCACGAAGATTCCATCTGCTAGCCCCGGCCCGCTAGCACACGCTAGCCGTGGCCTCTTACTCGCTAGTGCTTTAGCAGCCTCCGAACTATCCTATTGCTGTTCACCGGACCTTATGATAACTCAGCTATACAGCTGATGTCTGCTGGACTGTTCCTTTTTACGGTACTACATCCTGTTTATGTTTAGCCTCAGCCCAAACATGGTTAGCTTATTGTTGTTTCGGTTATTTCTAATTGTACTATTTCACTGTAGATCCCCCAGCCCAGCTAAACCTGCCTTAGATAGCTCCTTTGTCCCACCCCCCATACACGCGGAGACCGACTCAATTGGTGCCTCCAGTGATGCTATCTCTTTCATTGTTACCCAACGCTTAGGTTTACCTCCACTTTACTCATATCCTTCCATATCCTTGTCTGTACATAATGCCCTGAATCTTTTCTACAACACCCGGAAATCTGCCCCCTTTATTCTATGTACCCAACGCACTAGAAGACCAGTTCTTAAAGCCTTTAGCCGTATCCTTATTCTAGTCCTCCTCTGTTCTTCTGGTGATGTAGAGGCTAACCCAGGCCCTGCAGCCCTCAGTATCACTCCTACTCCCCAGGCGCTATCATTTGCTGACTTCTGTAATCGCAAAAGTCTTGGTTTCTTGCACGTAAATATCAGAAGTCTACTTCCTAAGTTTGAGTTATTCACTGCGTTAGCACACTCCGCCAACCCTGATGTTCTAGCAGTGTCTGAATCCTGGCTTAGGAAGGCCACCAAAAATTCTGAAATTTCCATCCCCAACTATAACATTTTCCGTCTAGATAGAACTGCCAAAGGGGGGTGGAGTTGCAATCTACTGTAGAGATAGCCTGCAGAGCTCTATCATACTATCCAGGTCTGTGCCCAAACAGTTTGAGCTTCTACTTCTAAAAATCCACCTTTCCAGAAATAAGTCTCTCACTGTTGCCGCTTGCTACAGACCCCCCTCAGCCCCCAGCTGTGCCCTGGACACCATATGTGAATTGATTGCCCCCATTTATCCTCAGAGTTCGTACTGCTTGGTGACCTAAATTGGGATATGCTTAATACCCCGGCCATCCTACAATCCAAACTAGATGCCCTCAATCTCACGCAAATTATCAACGAACCTACCAGGTACAACCCTAAATCCGTAAACATGGGTACCCTCATAGATATCATCCTGACTAACATACCCTCTAAATACACCTCAGCTGTCTTCAACCAGGATCTCAGCGATCACTGCCTTATTGCCTGCGTCCGTAACGGGTCCGCGGTCAAACGACCACCCCTCATCACTGTCAAACGCTCCCTAAAACACTTTAGCGAGCAGGCCTTCCTAATTAACCTGGCCCAGGTATCCTGGATGGATATAGATCTCATTCCGTCAGTAGAGGATGCCTGGTTGTTCCTTAAAAGTAATTTCCTCTCAATCTTAAATAAACATGCCCCATTCAAAAATACAGAACTAAGAACCGATATAGCCCCTGGTTCTCCTCAGACTTGACTGCCCTTGACCAGCACAAAAACATCCTGTGGCGTACTGCATTAGCATCAAATAGCCCCCGCGATATGCAACTTTTCAGGGAAGTTAGGAACCAATATACACAAGCAGTCAGGAAAGCAAAGGCTAACTTTTTCAAACAGAAATTTGCATCCTGTAGCACTAACTCCAAAAAGTTTTGGGACACTGTAAAGTCCATGGAGAATGAGAGCACTTCCTCCCAGTTGCCCACTGCACTGAGGCTAGGAAACACTATCACCACCGATAAATCTACAATAATCGAGAATTTCAACAAGCATTTTGCTACGGCTGGCCATGCTTTCCATCTGGCTACCACTACCCCGGCCACCAACTCTGCACCCTCCGCTGCAACTTGCCCATGCCCCCCCCCCGCTTCTCCTTCACACAAATTCAGACAGCTAATGTTCTGAAAGAGCTGCAAAATCTGGACCCCTACAAATCAGCTGGGCTAGACAATCTGGACCCTTTCTTTCTAAAACTAGCCGCCGAAATTGTCGCAACCCCTATTACTAGTCTGTTCAACCTCTCTTTCATAACGTCTGAGATCCCCAGAGATTGGAAAGCTGCCGCGGTCATCCCCCTCTTCAAAGGGGGTGACACTCTAGATCCAAACTGCTACAGACCTATATCCATCCTGCCCTGCCTTTCGAAAGTATTTGAAAGCCAAGTTAACAAACAGATCACCGACCATTTCGAATCCCACCGTACCTTCTCCGCTATGCAATCCGGTTTCCGAGCTGGTCATGGGTGCACTTCAGCTACGCTCAATGTCCTAAACGATATTATAACCGCGATTGATAATAGACAGTACTGTGCAGCCGTCTTCATCGACCTGGCCAAGGCTTTCGACTCTGTCAACCACCGCATTCTTATTGGCAGACTAAATAGCCTTGGTTTCTCAAATGACTGCCTCACCTGGTTCACCAACTACTTCTCAGATAGAGTTCAGTGTGTCAAATTGGAGGGCCTGTTGTCTGGACCTATGGCAGTCTCTATGGGGGTGCCACAGGGTTCAATTCTTGGGCCGACACTTTTCTCCGTGTATATCAATGATGTCGCTCTTGCTGCTGGTGACTCTCAGATCCACCTCTACGCAGACGACACCATTTTGTATACATCTGGCCCTTCATTGGACACTGTGTTAACAAACCTCCAAACGAGCTTCAATGCCATACAACACTCCTTCAGTAGCCTCCAACTGCTCTTAAACACTAGTAAAACTAAATGCATGCTTTTCAATCGAATGCTGCTGGCACCCGCCCACCCGACTAGAATCACCACTCTCGACGGGTCTGACCTAGAGTATGTGGACAACTACAAATACCTAGGTGTCTGGTTAGACTGTAAACTCTCCTTCCAGACTCACATAAAGAATCTCCAATCCAAAGTTAAATCTAGAATCGGCTTCCTATTTCGCAACAAAGCCTCCTTCACTCATGCTGCCAAACATGCCCTCGTAAAACTGACTATCCTACCGATCCTTGACTTCGGCGATGTCATTTACAAAATAGCCTCCAACACTCTACTCAGCAAATTGGATGTAGTCTATCACAGTGCCATCCGTTTTGTCTCCAAAGCCCCATACACTACCCACCACTGTGACCTGTACGCTCTTGTTGGCTGGTCCTCACTACATGTTCGTCGTGAAACCCACTGGCTCCAGGCCATCTATAAATCACTGCTAGGCAAATCCCCGCCTTATCTTAGCTCATTGGTCACCATAGCAGCACCCACCCGTAGTCTGCGCTCCAGCAGGTATATCTCACTGGTCATTCCCAAAGCCAACACCTCCTTTGGCCGCCATTCCTTCCAGTTCTCTGCTGCCAATGACTGGAACGAATTGCAAAAATCTCTGAAGCTGGAGACTCTTATCTCTCTCACTAACTTTAAGCATCAGTTGTCAGAGCACCTTACCGATCACTGCACCTGTACACAGCCCATCTGAAATTAGCCCACCCAACTACCTCATCCCTATATTGTTATTTATTTTGCTCTTTTGCACCCCAGTATCTCTATTTGCACATAATCTCTTGCATATCTAGCATTCCAGTGTTAATACTATTGTAATTATTTTGCACTATAGCCTATTTATTGCCTTACCTCCATAACTTGCTACATTTGCACACACTGTATATATATTTTCTGTTGTATTTTTGACTTTATGTTTTTTTACCCCATATGTAACTCTGTGTTGTTTTTATCGCACTGCTTTGCTTTATCTTGGCCAGGTCGCAGTTGTAAATGAGAACTTGTTCTCAACTGGCTTACCTGGTTAAATAAAGTTGAAATAAATAAATAAGTAAAATAAAAACATGATGAACCCAATTCAAAATGGTTCCTGGCTTAATACATGTCTGAATTATCCATCATGTGCAAATGTGTCATCCCAATTAAATTGGTTAATTATTCATTATTAGCTAATCTCTATTTATAAAGGGTTGAGGAAGGAGTTAGATAGCAAAGTAATGAAAAAAGGGACTGAGAGCTTAAGAGACAAGGCTAATGTAAGGGGAGACAAAGCCAGAGGAAATGAGCTCACACTGGATAGCCATGCCCATTGTTCCACTCTTGAAGGTTTGACTGAGGTGCATTATACTGTATCAAAATACCCATTTCATTTCCTACTATAGATGGATGGTAACACAAAGAAGGCTTTGTGTAAGGACCTTCAATTAATGTTTTCCTCATTCATTTTATTGGTGGGAAAAACTGGGCCTGAGAAATTAGTCCATAGCAATGGACTGACTGACTGGAGCTGTCTGTGTGATGTCTTGGTGTTAGGCATGTGTAGTTGTACATATATACTTTTAGGGTTTTGTTCAAGTTGCCACTAGCCCTATAATGAGTTGAGTTAATGGCCACCATGGAGATGTTATTGTCCCATTGTCATCAGAGACGGTTCTGCCCAAGGAGTAGAGTTTGTCAGTTTGGCCTGTCATCTTTCAGGTGGACAGGAAAAGGACAGAGTCTAGACTAGAGGAACAGAATACTAATTCATGAGGCAATGCACTGCCTGCCACCATTAATATCATGCAACCCCAATGCCTTACTATTAAACATTCATGACATTTGCATACAAATTGGAATTAAAAAGTAATCTGATGTCAAAGTGAAGGCCAGGGTTTGAAAGGTTTCTCTGTGTGAGTATCCCTGGCTGGGTGGTGTGACTGCTGGCCATTCAGTGGATGAGCAGCGAGGTCAATTTCATTGCCAGTGTTTCCAAGATGAAATAATGTATCTATCCTCTCTCTCACCAACACCCCACATCGAGTTCTGAAAAGAACAAATCATCATATACATTTATAATTATGCATATTCAATTCTAATTCTGATTCAGTGCAAAATGATTTTTCTGAAACTGGATCTTGGCAACGTTTGGCCCACTGACACACATGTGACTGTGAATTAACATTCATAGCCTACGATCCTCATGATGTGTCCAGTTAAAGCTTAGCCCATTATGTGGAGCTTTGTTGACTGTAGAGAGAGAGAGAGAGAGAGAGAGAGAGAGAGAGAGAGAGAGAGAGAGAGAGAGAGAGAGAGAGAGAGAGAGAGAGAGAGAGAGAGAGAGAGAGAGAGAGAGAGAGAGAGAGAGAGAGAGAGAGAGGCCATTACTGCCAACAGACTTGCCTCAGACAGCTAAAGGATGAAAACAAATTCACAATTTCCCCAGATGACTTTGTGAATGAGTGCCCTCTTACTGGAACTATACTGCAAAGAGTACTAAATGATAATGTACAATGAATACATATAATGTACAATGAATACACAATGAAATCATAATGTTGACCTAATTCTATAAGTAGACCCAAAAACAGTTATGTTGAAAAAAATTTATAATGAAAAACTGAAGACCAGAATAATGCAAATTGTTTTTCTCGTAAGCAGTTTCCACTCCTCTCCTCTACCTGAGCAAGACTAAATGAATCAGCTGAGGAGCTACTCTGTCCAGACCCTCTAGTACTATCATCACCCACAGGCCCCACTAGAGACAGACCCTCTAGTACTAGCATCACCCACAGGACCCACTAGAGACAGACCCTCTAGTACTATCACCCACAGGACCCACTAGAGACAGACCCTCTAGTACTATCACCCACAGGACCCACTAGAGACAGACCCTCTAGTACTATCACCCACAGGACCCACTAGAGACAGACCCTCTAGTACTGCCATCACCCACAGGACCCACTACATTAAAAAACATTTTTAGTAATTTAGCAGACACTCTTATCCAAAGCGACTTACAGTTAGTAAGTGCATAAATTTTTCATACTAGCCCCCCGTGGGAATCAAACCCACAACACTGGCGTTGCAAGCGCCATGCTCTACCAACTGAGAGACAGCCCCTCTCAGTCCGAGTCCCTCTTGTCTCCACAGTGCAGGTCACTGCCAGACAGCTCTCCCCAGAGGATCAGACAGCAGCACCATGCCCTGACCACACCAGATAACAGGGACGGAAACAAACACAGAGGAATGGACACAGAAAGAACATAACATCCTCCATACCATGGCAAACTGGAAAAAAATAAAATAAGTGATCTTGTGTTATGCTGCGATGCAGTGTTAGTGATTCCTATGAATTGTTTAGCTGTTCTCCCCTAGCCTCTACTGTCCTTCAGTTGAACAACGTTTGCATTCGTTGGCATCATTGCAGATACAGTACGGAGAAAAAAGAAGAAAATAATATAGTATCTAACAATCGATGTGGAGAAACTTTGTGTATTCCATGATTGTTCGTTCATTTCGATGGAATAGCTCTTCAATCACTGAACATCTACACAACATTATTCTAAGGCCAGGTCCCCAAAAGTGAGTGCCAGACCACTAAGGTAATAGCCTCAAGGGCACAGAAATGTGTTTCCCCTGCTAGCACCATCTAACTTGACCTTACGGTGGCCAATTCTCTAAAGCCAAAACATAATGGCAAAGGTTCTAGGACAAAGGTGAAAGGCACAGAAGGAAAAGCACATTGTTTCTTTCTGGGAAATAGATTTCTTTATACTCAAGCAAAGTGTAACCTCAATGAATAAAGGGGTCAATTGAAATCCTGTGAGACAGAATGGGTGATGGACATCTAGGCTGAGAGGAGGTGTGGAGGTCTGTTTGGCATTAACAAAACCTGCCTGGTAAGGAAGAGGAGAGAGAGAGACTGAGAGAAGAGTGAAAGAATACAGCGGGACAGCAAGGAATCAGCAGAGGACAAGCGGGAACAAGCGCAGGGAGTGGGGGATGAGAGAAACAAACAGGGATCGCTAAACCAATATCAAGAAAGAGAGAACAGGACACTGATGTGGAAAATCTGTTTTAGACTCTCAGATAAATGAGAGAGAAAGAGAGAAAGAACCAAAGAAACAAAGAACGAAAGAACGAAAGAACGAGAGAGAGAGAGAGAGAGAGAGAGAGAGAGAGAGAGAGAGAGAGAGAGAGAGAGAGAGAGAGAGAGAGAGAGAGAGAGAGAGAGAGAGAGAGAGAGAGAGAGAGAGAGAGAGAGAGAGAGAGAGAGACTGGTGCTTTCTGGAGATAGCAGTGCAGCATTCAAATACAAACACAGTATCAGATCATCACACCCTTAAAACAAAACACACAGACAAAATGTAGTCTGTACAGTTGATTCATGTGCAACTAGTTTTCCCAACCAGTTTTCTATATCATAGTGTTGTAATCATGAACTGATGACAGTGGAAAGGAAGCCTGGGTGAGGATCAGAATACAGGAGGAACACAGTCAGACAACATGTGCTATAGGATCAGAATACAGGAGGAACACAGTCAGACAACATGGTGCCATAGGATCAGAATACAGGAGGAACACAGCCAGTAACAGAGCCAAACAACATGATGAGGATCAGACTATAGGAATAAGCCAGTCAGATGATGGACAACATTATCTAGGTCATTGTGTGGCTGTTGTTGGTACGGTAATAGTTAGTAATTAATTTTATGATACAAATATGACAAGGTACTTACTAAGAAATAACATGGATAAATGGTTATTACACAGTAAAACCCTGTTTCTACCACCTGTATTCTTTTGAGTTTTTAACATAACTATTTCCTCCATCATACAGGCTGGTTCTGGTTCTCCTTCATTCCCTCACAGCTGGGCAGCCTTGCTGACAAAATGGCCACCGTTGATTGGAGTCTTTTCATTCTGCAGAAGCCTGAATCTGAGTCAATCATTGACCTATTCAGAGAGATGGCACCATGATGTGATGTGAAGAAATTAGTCATCTCTTACATGCACTTGTTTACATTCCAGATCCATATTCTCCACCAGCCAAACAAGGCTACTTAAATAGTGTAAGACCATCAATCATCATCAAATACCATTTTCTGGTCCATTTCCCCTTTCAAAGTTTTTTCATTCCTTTCAGTTCCTCAACCCTCACAGAAACCAACAGGGCGATAAGACTGATCCCAATCCACATAAACGTGTCATAGCTATTAGCACCCCTCACATGAGCATATACTGTTAGCCTTATATAATAATTATGTGATCCAATATCATGATATATTAGGACAAACTCTAGCTCAAAACTATTCTCGTCGACGGGGCTGTAGTGGAGCAGGTTGAGAGCTTCAAGTTCCTTGTTGTCCACATCACCAACAAACTAACATGGTCTAAGCACACCAAGACAGTCGTGAAGAGGGCACGACAAAACCTATTCCCCCTAAGGAGACTGAAAAGATTTGGCATGGGTCCTCAGATCCTCAAAACAGCTGCACCATCGAGAGCATCCTGACTGGTTGCATCACTGCCTGGTATGGCAACTGCTCGGCCTCCGACCGCAAGGCACTACAGAGGGTAGTGCGTACGGCCCAGTACATCACTGGGGCCAAGCTTCCTGCAATCCAGGACCTCTATACCAGGCAGTGTCAGAGGAAGGGCCTAAAAATTGTCAAAGACTCCAGCCACCCTAGTCATAGACTGTTCTCTCTGCTACCGCACGGCAAGCGGTACCGGAGCGCCAAGTCTAGGTCCAAGAGGCTTCTAAACAGCTTCTACCCCCAAGACATAAGACTCCTGAACATCTAACAAATGGCTACCCAGACTATATGCATTGCCCCCCCCCCCCCTCCCCCTTTTACGCTGCTGCTACTCTCTGTTTCTTATCTATGCATAGTCCCTTTAATAACTCTACCTATATGTACATATTACCTCAATTACGTTGACTAACCGGTGCCCCCGCACATTGACTCGGTACCGGTACCCCCTGTATATAGCCTCGCTATTGTTATTTTTTCCTGCTGCTCTTTAATTATTTATTTATATTGTATTTTTATGTGTGATTTATTTTGGTATTCTTTCTTAAAACTGCATTGTTGGTTAAGGGCTTGTAAGTAAGCATTTCACTGTAAGGACTACACCTGTTGTATTCGGCACATGTGTCAAATAACATTTGATTTGATTTGATGTGTATAACTGACATACATTAGTAACTCAGGATATACTACAGTAGATAATGATAAAGAGACTAATACTTTTTTTAAGTCATTTGTCTGAGCGTTATTTCTGTCTGGTGTAAAGGATATGGACGTAATCACTCCCTGTCTTGATTGACAGAGGAAACGGATAGAGAGTTTAATCCCTTAGTAAATACACACTTATAATCCTCCTTTTAAGTTTCAACTGGCTCTCTGTGCTGTTCAGTATAGTGCCCTATGGTCTCCATGCTAATGTAACATATTACTAGAGCCAGTCAAGCCCAGAGATGGTGGTCAAATCATGCGCTAACCTTGAGTAAGTAAACATCTCTGTAGACTTAGATAGAATAATATCTTTATCCCAGTTGACAACCCAATCTAATTGATATTTTCTCTAAAACACATAAAAAGTATGCACCTCTCGAATTACAGTGTAAAGACATCAGTTATTCACAAACCATCTACTCTACCTCACAGAGGAAGCTATAGTTGTCACGCTCGTTGAGTACAGGATTGGACCAAGGTGCAGCGTGGAATGCATACATGTTTATTAACAAAGTTAACACACGACAAAACAACAAAAGCAACGTAACGTCAAGCTCAACAATGGCTACACACAAACAAGCCAAACAAGAGTCAAGATCCCACAACATAGGTAGGCAAAATGGCTACCTAAGTATGATCCCCAATCAGAGACAACGATCGACAGCTGCCTCTGATTGGGAACCACACCAGGCCAACATAGAAATACACCACATAGATATACGCCCTGGAGAGGGGCTGATGTCTGGTTCTGGAGTGGAGCCGCTGACCGGAGCTGAACTGGGCCCCGGTGGAGCGGACTGCTCTGGCTCTGGACTGGAGCAGCTGACCGGGGCTGGACTAGGCACCGGTAGAGCGGACTACTCTGGCACTGGAGTGGAGCTGCTGACCGGAGCTGAACTGGACCCCGGTGGAGCAGACTGCTCTGGCTCTGGACTGGAGCAACTGACCAGAGCTGGACTGGGCACCGGTGGAGCGGACTACTCTGGCACTGGAGTGGAGCAGCTGACCGGAGCTGGACTAGGCACCGGTGGAGCGGACTACTCTGGCTCTGGACTGGAGCAGCTGACCAGAGCTGGACTGGGCACCGGTGGAGCGGACTGCTCTGGCACTGGAGTGGAGCAGCTGACCGGACCTGGACTAGGCACCGGTGTAGCGGACTGCTCTGGCACTGGAGTGGAGCAGCTGACCGGACCTGGACTGGGCACCGGTGGAGCGGACTGCTCTGGCTCTGGACTGGAGCAGCTGACCAAAGCTGGACTGGGCACCGGTGGAGCGGACTGCTCTGGCACTGGAGTGGAGCAGCTGACCGGAGCTGGACTGGGCACCGGTGGAGCGGACTGCTCTGGCACTGGAGTGGAGCAGCTGACCGGAGCTGGACTGGGCACCGGTAGAGCGGACTTCTCTGGCACCAGCCGTACCGGGCTGGGGACACGCACCACTGGTCTGGTGTGAGGAACAGGCATGGGCCGCACCGTGCTGGGAACATGCACCACTGGTCTGGTGAGAGGAGCAGGCACGGGCCGTGCCGGACTGGAGACACGCACCACTGGCTTGGTGCGAGGAGCAGGCATGGGGAGTACCAGGCTGGCGACACGCACCACTGGTTTGGTGCGAGGAGCAGGTATGGGCCGTACCGGACTGGATACATGCACCACTGGTTTGGTGCGGGGAGCAGGTACGGGGCGTACCAGGCTGGGGAGGCGCACTGGTGACACAGTGCGTAGAACCGGACCAGGATATACTGGACCGTGGAGGCGTACTGGAGGTCTGGAGTGTAAAGCTGGCACAACCCGTCCTGGCTGGATGCCCACTTTCGCACGACACGTGCGGGGCGCTGGCACAGGACGCACTGGGCTGTGAACGCGCACTGGCGACACAGTGCGTATCTCCACATACCTTGGTTCCTCAATGAACACACGCTCCTTACAGCGAGTGCGGGTAGTTGGCTCTGGTCTGCCCCCCCAAAAAAATGTTTTATTGGGGCTGTCTCTCGGGCTTCCTTTGTTGTCGGCACTGTTGGCGCCGCCGTTGATCCTCTCCTACCTGGGCTTCTACCTTCGCCCAGGGTCCTTTACCCGCAAATTTCTCCTCCCTAGACCACATCTTCCCCACCTGTGTCCAGGGTGTTTGCTCCTCCTGGGCACGCTGCTTGGTCCGTTGGTGGTGGGATCTTCTGTCACGTTCGTTGAGTACAGGATTGGACCAAGGTGCAGCGTGGAAGGCATACATGTTTATTAACAAAGTTAACACACGACAAAACAACAAAAGCAACGTAACGTGAAGCTCAACAATAGCTACACACAAACAAGCCAAACAAGAGTCAAGATCCCACAACATAGGTAGGCAAAATGGCTACCTAAGTATGATCCCCAATCAGAGACAACGATCGACAGCTGCCTCTGATTGGGAACCACACCCGGCCAACATAGACATACACCACATAGATATACACATAGAAATTCACACCCTGACCAAACCAACGAGAAACAACAGGCATTTAAAGGTCAGGGCGTGACAATAGTCCCAAAGCTACTTTTATATTGAATGATTAAAGTTAACTGAACCTTTCAAAGACATATTTTCAGTTGGTATGTTGTTTATTCAAGCACAATTCACAGCTCTGTAGTTTTTCATAATAAAACAAAAGACAGAAAGGATGAATGCTCTTATCCTACAATTAAATGGAACGACATATGGAAAATAGTCTGCATAACGTAATAAGTGACGATTACAGTTTTTTAAAAAGTTTTTATTTGTTTCTTTTTTATTGTCTCTGTGCAATGTGGATTCTCATCAGCATGTGTAACAATTGTCTGTTTGAATTATAAACCAAGCCAAGCATGAAATAAACAAAAGGCAAGATAGTTTCTCTCCTCCAGTGATTACCAGCAAATGCAAGGTAGTATAAGATTCATAATCACATAGTTGGTGCTAATATCATATAACACATGACTTACAAATCTCCTCCACAGACTCACTTCCCTTAATGGCAGAAAACCAATCCAGTGTAGGCTACAGCCATTCAAATACTAAACAGCAAATCCTCCTACCGTACATTAAAAGAAGACTAGTAACTATTGTATATGAGTTGGGGTATTTGTGTATAGCTATCGTGAGAAAGTGACCTTGTCTTTTGTTTTTCATTCGTGACTCATGAGTTGTTTGTGGCTGGTGCTAATAGTCTACATTGGCGTGTCACTGTTAGTGTGTGATAGGCAGGGGACAGACCATGAGGAAAGGGATCATGGCACCTGAGAGTGAGGGATTAGGAATGTTAATCTCCCTGTTTGTCATGGTCCCTGTTCTTGACTCTCAGCTGCTTGGCAGATGACAACATGTTTATCAAGCACATTTTCCCTGCAGAGAACATTGAAACCCCAAAGTGGTAGAATCACTCTTATTTAAATGTTATTTCCATGTCAATGGCTGTGATACATACCCATATGCTTGTGAAGGAATATAAATTACACAGATGAAAAGATTATTGGGAATGTCAAAGTTAGAACTGCTATTGACCGTAAAAAATGACAGCTATCCACGCTTTTGTCCCCAGAAAATATCAGGAAGTAGTAGCCCAAGGATCACACTGAGCAGAGCTGCACGTGCCTGCTTCAGAATCTTAATTACTCTTTACTTTAAGAGAATAATTGAAAGAATTATCTCCCATCGGAGACTCTGTAGCAGCAGAGAAAATGGCCTCCGGATCTGTTCGATCCATCCCCGGGTCCTTAGAGCATGTCATGGTTCATCAGCGATCTACAACTACATATCAAAAGTAAGAGTCAGCGAGAACCTCCCCGATCATCAGGGCTGCTGCCTCCCTAGTGTTCTCTGTCTGCATCTCTCTCTGTCATCTGAGTGCTGAACTCTCAAATAAATGAGAGAGACAGTCAGAGTGAGAGAGAGAGAGAGAGAGAGAGAGAGAGAGAGAAAGAGAAAGAAAGAGGAAAATACATGAAAGGAGGAGGAATCTGAATTCTTCCCTGATCTCTCTCTCTCTCTCTCTCTCTCTCTCTCTATATATATATATATATATATATATATATATATACAGTGCCTTCGGAGAGTATTCAGACCCCTTGACTTTTTCTACATTTTGTTAGGTTACAGCCTCATTCTAAAATTGATTAAATAGTTTTTTTCCTCATCAATCTACACACATTACCCCATAATGACAAGCAAAATCAGGTTTTTAGAAATGTTTGTTAATTTATAAATAAATAAAAAATGGAAATATTACATTTACATAAGTATTCAGACCTTTTACTCAGTACTTTGTTGAAGCGCCTTTGGCAGCGTTTACAGCCTTGAATCTTCTTGGGTATGACGCTTCAAGCTTGGCACACCTGTATTTGGGGATTTTCTCCCATTCTTCTCTGCAGATTCTCTCAAGCTCTGTAGGTTGGATGGGAAGCATCGCCACAACATGATGCTGCCACCACCATGCTTCACCGTAGGGATGGTGCCAGGTTTCCTCCAGATGTGACACTTGGAATTCAGGCCAAAGAGTTCAATCTTGGTTTCATCAGACCAGAGAATCTTGTTTAACATGGTCTGAGAGTCTTTACGGGATGGAGAGGAAGGTTTGGGAACACTTTAATGCTGGTGATAGCGTATGCTGTTGAACTTGAAATGGTGCACACCAGCAGTCAGTACAAATGCCTAAACATGAGGCTGTAACTCTGTTAGCATGATTGTTTAATGTTACCATTGCCTTCTGCAGTGTTCACCATGTATGCACCATGCATCAATACAGAAACAACTACAGTGGGGAAAAAAAGTATTTAGTCAGCCACCAATTGTGCAAGTTCTCCCACTTAAAAAGATGAGAGAGGCCTGTAATTTTCATCACAGGTACACGTCAACTATGACAGACAAAATGAGGAAAAAAAATCCAGAAAATCACATTGTAGGATTTTTTATGAATTTATTTGCAAATTATGGTGGAAAATAAGTATTTGTTCAATAACAAAAGTTTCTCAATACTTTGTTATATACCCTTTGTTGGCAATGACACAGGTCAAACGTTTTCTGTAAGTCTTCACAAGGTTTTCACACACTGTTGCTGGTATTTTGGCCCATTCCTCCATGCAGATCTCCCCTAGAGCAGTGATGTTTTGGGGCTGTCGCTGGGCAACACGGACTTTCAACTCCCTCCAAAGATTTTCTATGGGGTTGAGATCTGGAGACTGGCTAGGCCACTCCAGGACCTTGAAATGCTTCTTATGAAGCCACTCCTTCGTTGCCCGGGCGGTGTGTTTGGGATCATTGTCATGCTGAAAGACCCAGCCATGTTTCATCTTCAATGCCCTTGCTGATGGAAGGAGGTTTTCACTCAAAATCTCACGATACATGGCCCCATTCATTCTTTCCTTTACACGGATCAGTCGTCCTGGTCCCTTTTCAGAAAAAACAGCCCCAAAGAATGATGTTTCCACACCCATGTTTCACAGTAGGTATGGTGTTCTTTGGATGCAACTGAGCATTCTTTGTCCTCCAAACACGACGAGTTGAGTTTTTACCAAAAAGTTATATTTTGGTTTCATCTAACCATATGACATTCTCCCAATCCTCTTCTGGATCATCCAAATGCACTCTAGCAAACTTCAGATGGGCCTGGACATGTACTGGCTTAAGCAGGGGGACACGTCTGCCACTGCAGGATTTGAGTCCCTGGCGGCGTAGTGTGTTACTGATGGTAGGCTTTGTTACTTTGGTCCCAGCTCTCTGCAGGTCATTCACTAGGTCCCCCCGTGTGGTTCTGGGATTTTTGCTCACTGTTCTTATGATCATTTTGACCCCACGGGGTGAGATCTTGCGTGGAGCCCCAGATCGAGGGAGATTATCAGTGGTCTTGTATGTCTTCCATTTCCTAATAATTGCTCCCACAGTTGATTTCTTCAAACCAAGCTGCTTACCTATTGAAGATTCAGTCTTCCCAGCCTGGTGCAGGTCTACAATTTTGTTTCTGGTGTCCTTTGACAGCTCTTTGGTCTTGGCCATAGTGGAGTTTGGAGTGTGACTGTTTGAGGTTGTGGACAGGTGTCTTTTATACTGATAACACATTCAAACAGGTGCCATTAATACAGGTAACGAGTGGAGGACAGAGGAGCCTCTTAAAGAAGAAGTTACAGGTCTGTGAGAGCCAGAAATCTTGCTTGTTTGTAGGTGACCAAATACTTATTTTCCACCATCATTCGCAAATAAATTCATAAAAAAATCCTACAATGTGATTTTCTGGATTTCTTTTCTAATTTTGTCTTTCATAGTTGTCGTGTACCTATGATGAAAATTACAGTCCTCTCTCATCTTTTTAAGTGGGAGAACTTGCACAATTGGTGGCTGACTAAATACTTTTTTTCCCCACTGTACAGTGCTCCAGTTCAGTTGTTATATACACCATGTTAGCAGCCTTTAAAACAAATCTAGCAAATTAACAATACGTCTATTCCATGGTCTTTGTATGAGTGTGTGCCAATTTGGCTCTCACATGTCAGTCTCAAGAGGAACAGAGAGGATTGAATGTATGTGTGGCTGACTGTCTCTTGATCTATCCAAGGTAGACAGGAATATGAATGAACCACAGGAAGACAACCTTCATGGCTTGACTTTATGCATCATAATTAGATGCAGTATGGCTTCGGTAGATAATTTGCTATGGCCTCGTTTTCTGATCTATAAAATAAAAAAATATAATAAAGGCTGGATAAAGCTTTTTTTCTGCTCACTTAACAAAACACACCAGCCAAAAGAGCTCTCTCTCCATGATTATGGAAAATTGCTATAAATTAAAGGCAATTTTCACAATATGAGACACTCTATAAAGCAGCAATTTTCTCTTGGAGGGAAAGAAAATCATTGAGTGGTCCAGACTCACTCTGACTAAGGGGTGGGTAGAGAGAAAGGTAGGACAGAGTGCAGAAGACAGAATGCAGAACGTCCATTAATAGGCCATTATAAATGCTTATAGATGATTTATTAATGCTTAAAATCCTTCCACTGGAATAGGCAGAATTATATATGAGAAAAGACTGGTACATCCATGCTGCATCACCACCTGGTACGGCACCACCTGGTATGGCAACTGCACCACCCTCAAACGCAAGGCTCTACAGAGAATGGTGCGGACGGCCCAATACATCACTTGGGGCAAGCTCCTTTGCATTCCAGGACATCTACACCAGGCGGTGTTTGAGGAAGGCCCAAAAGAACATCAAGGACTCCAGTCACCCAAGACACAGACTGTTCACTTTGTTACCATCTGGCAAGCGGTATCGGAGGATCGTGTCTCAGACCAACAGGCTCTGAGACATCTTCTACCACCAGGCCATCAGACTGCTAAACAGCTAACCCTAACTGCCTCCCTGCACAGGCCTGCACCTTAGTGACTATTTGCACCTTAGAGACTATCTGCACCTTGGAGACTATTTGCACTGACTCTCCACACATCCAACCCTTTTCTTGCTCTATTTTTTTTAGGGGTTAGATCAGCTTTAATATGCAGATAGATTGTAACTTCCATCAATGTAATTGTCTGCATCACTTCCAATCCCCCATATTATTTTTTTCTCACAAATATATGTATATATATATACAGTGGGGAGAACAAGTATTTGATACACTGCCGATTTTGCAGGTTTTCCTACTTACAAAGCATGTAGAGGTCTGTAATTTTTATCATAGGTACACTTCAACTGTGAGAGACGGAATCTAAAACAAAAATCCAGAAAATCACATTGTATGATTTTAAAGTAATTAATTTGCATTTTATTGCATGACATAAGTATTTGATCACCTACCAACCAGTAAGAATTCCGGCTCTCACAGACCTGTTAGTTTTTATTTAAGAAGCCCTCCTGTTCTCCACTCATTACCTGTATTAACTGCACCTGTTTGAACTCGTTACCTGTATAAAAGACACCTGTCCACACACTCAATCAAACAGACTCCAACCTCTCCACAATGGCCAAGACCAGAGAGCTGTGTGAGGACATCAGAGATACAATTGTAGACCTGCACAAGGCTGGGATGGGCTACAGGACAATAGGCAAGTAGCTTGGTGAGAAGGCAACAACTGTTGGCACAATTATTAGAAAATGGAAGAAGTTCAAGATGATGGTCAATCACCCTCGGTCTGGGGCTCCATGCAAGATCTCACCTCGTGGGGCATCAATGATCATGAGGAAGGTGAGGGATCAGCCCAGAACTACACGGCAGGACCTGGTCAATGACCTGAAGAGAGCTGGGACCACAGTCTCAAAGAAAACCATTAGTAACACACTACGCCGTCATGGATTAAAATCCTGCAGCGCACGCAAGGTCCCCCTGCTCAAGCCAGCGCATGTCCAGGCTGGTCTGAAGTTTGCCAATGACCATCTGGATGATCCAGAGGAGGAATGTGAGAAGGTCATATGGTCTGATGAGACAAAAATAAGCTTTTTGGTCTAAACTCCACTCGCCGTGTTTGGAGGAAGAAGAGGGATGAGTGCAACCCCAAGAACACCATCCCAACCGTGAAGCATGGAGGTGGAAACATCATTCTTTGGGGATGCTTTTCTGCAAAGGGGACAGGACGACTGCACCGTAATGAAGGGGAGGATGGATGGGGCCATGTATAGCGAGATCTTGGCCAACAACCTCCTTCCCTCAGTAAGAGCATTGAAAGATGGGTCGTGGCTGGATCTTCCAGCATGACAACGACCCGAAACACACAGCCAGGGCAACTAAGGAGTGGCTCCGTAAGAAGCATCTCAAGGTCCTGGAGTGGCCTAGCCAGTCTCCAGACCTGAACCCAATAGAACATCTTTGGATGGAGCTGAAAGTCGGTATTGCCCAGCGACAGCCCCGAAACCTGAAGGATCTGGAGAAGATCTGTATGGAGGAGTGGGCCAAAATCCCTGCTGCAGTGTGGGCAAACCTGGTCAAGACCTACAGGAAACGTATGATCTCTGTAATTGCAAACAAAGGTTTCTGTACCAAATATTAAGTTCTGCTTTTCTGATGTATCAAATACTTATGTCATGCAATAAAATGCAAATTAATTACTTAAAAATCATACAATGTGATTTTCTGGATTTTTATTTTAGATTCCGTCTCTCACAGTTGAAGTGTACCTATGATAAAAAATTACAGACCTCACCATGCTTTGTAAGTAGGAAAACCTGCAAAATCGGCAGTGTATCAAAAACTTGTTCTCCCCACTGTATACATATACATACATATATACATATATACAGTGGGGGAAAAAAGTATTTAGTCAGCCACCAATTGTGCAAGTTCTCCCACTTAAAAAGATGAGAGAGGCCTGTAATTTTCATCATAGGTACACATCAACTATGACAGACAAAATGAGAGAAAAAAATCCAGAAAATCACATTGTAGGATTTTTAATGAATTTATTTGCAAATTATGGTGGAAAATAAGTATTTGGTCAATAACAAAAGTTTCTCAATACTTTGTTATATACCCTTTGTTGGCAATGACACAGGTCAAACGTTTTCTGTAAGTCTTCACAAGGTTTTCACACACTGTTGCTGGTATTTTGGCCCATTCCTGCATGCAGATCTCCTCTAGAGCAGTGATGTTTTGGGGCTGTCGCTGGGCAACACGGACTTTCAACTCCCTCCAAAGATTTTCTATGGGGTTGAGATCTGGAGACTGGCTAGGCCACTCCAGGACCTTGAAATGCTTCTTACGAAGCCACTCCTTCGTTGCCCGGGCGGTGTGTTTGGGATCATTGTCATGCTGAAAGACCCAGCCACGTTTCATCTTCAATGCCCTTGCTGATGGAAGGAGGTTTTCACTCAAAATCTCACGATACATGGCCCCATTCATTCTTTCCTTTACACAGATCAGTCGTCCTGGTCCCTTTGCAGAAAAACAGCCCCAAAGCATGATGTTTCCACCCCCATGCTTCACACTAGGTATGGTGTTCTTTGGATGCAACTCAGCATTCTTTGTCCTCCAAACACGACGAGTTGAGTTTTTACCAAAAAGTTCTATTTTGGTTTCATCTGACCATATGACATTCTCTCAGTCCTCTTCTTGATCATACAAATGCACTCTAGCAAACTTCAGACGGGCCTGGACATGTACTGGCTTAAGCAGGGGGACACGTCTTGCACTGCAGGATTTGAGTCCCTGGCGGCGTAGTGTGTTACTGATGGTAGACTTTGTTACTTTGATCCCAGCTCTCTGCAGGTCATTCACTAGGTCCCCCCGTGTGGTTCTGGGATTTTTGCTCACCGTTCTTGTGATCATTTTGACCCCACGGGGTGAGATCGAGGGAGATTATCAGTGGTCTTGTATGTCTTCCATTTCCTAATAATTGCTCCCACAGTTGATTTCTTCAAACCAAGCTGCTTACCTATTGCAGATTCAGTCTTCCCAGCCTGGTGCAGGTCTACAATTTTGTTTCTGGTGTCCTTTGACAGCTCTTTGGTTTTGGCCATAGTGGAGTTTGGAGTGTGACTGTTTGAGGTTGTGGACAGGTGTCTTTTATACTGATAACAAGTTCAAACAGGTGCCATTAATACAGGTAACGAGTGGAGGACAGAGGAGCCTCTTAAAGAAGAAGTTACAGGTCTGTGAGAGCCAGAAATCTTGCTTGTTTGTAGGTGACCAAATACTTATTTTCCACCATAATTTGCAAATAAATTCATTAAAAATCCTTCAATGTGATTTTCTGGATTTTTTTTCCTCAATTTGTATGACATAGTTGACGTGTACCTATGATGAAAATTACAGGCCTCTCTCATCTTTTTAAGTGGGAGAACTTGCACAATTGGTGGCCGACTAAATACTATTTTTCCCCACTGTATACATATCCTTTCCCTTTATAAAAATATATTTCCCTTTATTACTTTCCAACCCCACCACCCCTTCCCTAATTGGAGTAAACTAGTGAACAACAATGCTTAGGCCTCTACTTCCAGCTTATACATACTATATACATTTTATGATAGGTCTAATGCTTTAATATTTGATCATTTCTGTCCTCCGAATTCATATTCATTATATAAATAGGCCCGTTTAATTTTGTCTGGCTTGCCGTTCCAAATAAAATGGAATATTTTTTTCTCATATAATTTCAAAAACTGTTCGCTAGGCGTAGGCAAGACCATAAGCAAACCAGTAAACTGGGATAATACTAAATAGTTAATCAGGGTGATTTTTCCACAAATTGACAGGTATTTACCTTTCCATGTTAGCAAGATCTTATCTATTTTTGCTAACTTTCTATTAACATTTATTGGAGTGAGATCATTTATTTCATTTGGGATATGTATTCTGAGTATATCCACATCACCATCAGACCATTTTATTGGTAAACTACATGGTAATGTAAAACTTGTATTTTTTTAGTGATCCAATACGTAATATAGTACATTTATCATAATTTGGTTGTAATCCAGAGTGGTTAGAAAATGTATCTAGATCCTCTATGAGGCTGTGGAGGGATTCAAGTTGTGGATTTAAAAGAAAACATGAATCATCAGCGTACAATGACACCTTTGTTTTTAATCCCTGGATTTCTAATCCCTTGATATTATTGTTGGATCTGATTTTAATTGCTAACATCTCGATGGCCATAATAAATAGATATGCCGATAGTGGACAACCTTGTTTCACTCTGGACAACCTTGTTTCACTCCTCTTGACAGTTTAAAACTTTCTGAGAAATAGCCATTATTTACTATTTTACACCTAGGGTTACTATACATGATTTTTACCCAATTCATAAGAGATTCTCCAAAATTGAAATGCTCCAGGCATTTATATATAAACCCATCATCCAACCATTACACACAAGCACACACACACACACACACACACACACACACACACACACACACACACACACACACACACACACACATACACACACATAGTCAATGCTGCTGTTCTATTATATACTATTTATTCAACTGCGAGACCAAGACACGACCCACTTTATATTTGTAAATACAGTTGTACTTGACAAAGCACATTCATTATCTATACTGTATATCCTATTGTGTACATATCAGGCTATTACTAGGCATACTACCTCTTCTATTATTGATATGTGGTGATTATTGTACTGCAATGTTGAGGGAGCTAGCACACAAGCATTTCGTTGCACCTTTTATACCTGCTGTAAACTGTGTATGTGACGAATAACATTTGATTTGATTTGATGCAGGTAAAACCCAGTTTGTGCATGTGTGCGTGTATGCATCTGGTGTGCATGCTTGCGTGTTGTGGTTGATAAAACACTGTTCATACAGTCCATAAAGAACTGGGACAACACTATATTGTGTTACCCTTTATTTGTCATCTTTGTGCAGGAGGACACAGAGCAACACTTTAATGCTGGAGGGCTGATTGTTCCTCCAAGCAGGCATGCATAGATACTCTGTGTGTCCCAATTGGCACCTTATTCCCTAAATAGTTAACTATATTTGACCAGAGAACTATGGGCCCTGGTAAAAAGTAGTGCACTATAATGGGAATAGGATGCCATTTGGGATTTGGAGATGAGATAGTACATCACTATTACCATGAGACAGTACTATATGAAGACAGATCTGCTGCTTACTTGGCAACACTAGAGGGTTTTAAACACTGACAGCAGCCTCACCACACATCTCTCAGGGTAATGTTGCCAGTTTCCACCCCCAAATCCTGCCAAATCAAAGGTACTGTAATTAAGATCAAGGATTACCCACACACCATTCAATTTCTCTAATGTCTTCACATTAACAAACAAAGTTGATGTATATACTTTTTCTGTGAACTGTCCATATATTAAATGCATAGTTATTTTTGACATATCACTAATTTCTCTTGAAATCCAGCTCCAACTGACAAATAGAGCTCCTGCAAACAAGGACACATTAGAGTTGGCATGTATAAACAGTAAAAATTAGGCTTGGATGAAGTTGTATTTCCAGAGCACTTTGCTTTTCTAAAGTAGAGGCAGGCACTGAGTAAACACATCTCTCTTTTTCTCTCCCTCCCTCTCATGCCCCTCTTTCCCCACTTCTTCCTCCATTAGGGGAAATGATGAGTGTCAACATGTGTTTACTCCACTTTGATGTGTTCTTTTAGTAGCTCTGAGTCTCCTTGTCTCTGCTTATTCTCACCCAGCAGTAAATCTTTCTTTATAGCATCTCTCCTCCTATTCTCATATAAGCCTATAGCCCTGATTTACACAATCTAATGAGACTACACTGATGTTTATACACACTGAACTGTGCGTCCCACATGCCAGCCTATACCATATATAATGCACTACTTTTGACCAGATTCCATAGGGAATAGGGTGCCATTTGGGACGCAACCTGAGATTACGACGATATGGTCAGAAGGTACAGGTATAGTACAGTAGTTAGATCCATTGCCCTGATGCTTTTCAATGAACTTTTCAATGAACCCGTTTATTGCATGTTTAAGCCATCCGTAATGGCTAGAGGAGTCTGTCTGTGGTATGAAACCAGGAGTCTGTGGTATGAAACCAGGAGTCTGTGGTATGAAACCAGATGGCAGGTCCTCATTAACATGTACAGAGCAGGGGTTTAGAAGGAGGAGGAGGAACGACTGCAGAGGATCTGATGAGATGTCTGAGGCATTCACTTCTTCAGACCAAATCAGGCAGAGAGAGATTAATACATGCATTGGATATGAACACACTCTGACAGCCAGCTGTCAAGAAGTTATTTGCAGATGGAGCCAGATACAGTATTTTTTCTTCTCTCTAATTATATTCAGCAGTTTCGCTAAATGTAAACTTACCACTTCAATAGGGGAGAAGAGGCTCTCTAGAAGTTCAGTTTACAGCACATCATACATGTTCATTGTGTTGAATAGTTAATGGCTTGATGGATTTTGTTTGGAACTGTTTTGATCTACTCTTGTTTTTTTTACTTCTTCTGTGACTGAAATCAAAATGGATCTGTTAATACAAACACAAATAGTTTGTTGTCATGAATCAGGAGTAGCTAAAACCACTACATTTTGGGAGTGTATGGCGATCACTATTCTCATGCAGTACATTTCAGAAATGATACAAACTTTACCAAAGGACTTCTATTGTATTACTGGAAGCCCCACTCCCTCTGCACCATGCCAGAGTTTTCAGAGGAGTCTCTATATTGTGTGTCCAGCAATTTTTCCACAATTAAATTGTGCCTTTTCCCCTGAGCGTTGACACACAGAAAAGAGGAATGAAAAACAGTTTATACTCACACTACTATTGATTCATCCTTTATTGTTTTAGATTTATGAATTATTGTACATCTGATGGTGTATCACAACGCTGCCACCAGCTCTTTAAATCAATCTGGCAGCTTTAGTATTAGTCTACTGGCAGAGGAAGGGAGGGAGGGAGTGGCCTAGCATCCCTGATCGCAGAGGGGAAATATTGCACACTATTCCCTGTCGTGAGGTGAAGATCATGGTAACTATGTCTTCAAACACTGTTGTAGCTTTTTTTCCCTCACTGCAGTCAATTAGTATTGGGAGCCACTGTAATTCACATGCACACACTATACATACAAGCACCTTTCATTTTACATTTTAGTCATTTAGCAGACGCTCTTATCCAGAGCAACTTACAGTTAGTGAGTGCATACATTTTTCATACTGGCCCCCCGTGGGAAACGAACCCACAACCCTGGCATTGCAAGCGCCATGCTCTACCAACTGAGCTACAGGAGGGCTCTCGTATTATTAGGACAGACCGCAGTGGTTAATCATCTTCAATATCACAGCTTTGGAAATGTGTCCTTATGACTAACAGCTTATCATCATACAGAAAGTTAATTACAGACTTGAATGAGAACAAGAAATTACAGTATGTCTTTGAGTGCCATAAAGGACTTTATGAGAAAGCTGCTACTATAATCAGCGGCAGTGTTCTTGTTCTTGTTCTTGTTGCTGTCCATTAGTGTATAACCTCTCTGCACCACTGACTCCTCTCTGTACCAGAGGGCTGATTGCTGACTGGGCAGCACCAACACTATGGTTGGTCATGGGTCTAATACTAGGTCTCAGCATGGGCTTAGTTTTCCCTTTAACCTCCTTCTGTGCAGAGGTACAGTACATCCATATAGAGTCACTAAAGGTAGAGAGAGATATTGCATGCTCTCTCACACATTCATGTAGCGTATACAGTACTGTAGCTAAAGTGTTGTTTATCGTTTGAAACTTGCCAAATACATTGTGTAAAGTGAATGAGAGATATATTTAGAGAAATATATACTTAGAGAAAGGTATAAATGGTATATTTTGCATTCATGTGCTGTATACTATAGGTAAAGTGTTGTTTCTTATGAAACGTGACAAAAACATTGCATAATTATACATTCATTTTATTAAAGGGTATGTCACAGATAAAGAGAGTGTGTGAAGGGAAAGGGAGATATATTCTCTAGTGTCTCGAGTGTCTCTCTGACTCACTGCTGTCTCACCTCACTAAACATAACTAATTACTCCATGACGACAGGAGCAGACCAGAAGACATTCCTTTCCTTTTCAGTCCTCCTCCTCCTCCTCCTCCTCCTCCTCCTCCTCCTCCTCCTCCTCCTCCTCGTCTCTACCCAACAGCCTACCACTCCACTCTCTGAGTGCTCATCTACTTTCAAATAAATATTCTTAGCAGTACACCATGAATTTACCTCATGAATAAAATGCCAATGTTTAAAATGTCCTTCTCTCACTTTGATGTCTCCATCTCCACTCCATGCTTTATGAAGTATTTTTTTTTACTGGCATTCATCCTAAAGAGAGTGGACTATTCCTGGCTTTCTGACAGGGGAATATTTGTCTCCGACACTAAAGATGTGACTACTGCCTTTTTATTGAGCATCGATTGCTTGTTATTGGGGAGCCTTGGTTATCCCCCAGTCCCTCCCCTCCCATTACCATCCCCACCACTCCCCACCACTCCCCACTTTGATATTGTAAATGTTTTTCCATGTAATTTGAAAGTTTAATCTATGTTAATCCATTGTCAGATCAAACTGATTTATATTCCCCAGTATTCACTGTCCTATTGAAGCGGTAGATTAAAAAGCATATTGGGAATAATAGAACAAACCCTTAGAGAAACCCTTGGCACATTGAAGCAATTTTACAGTTCCCACAACTGCACCATCTAATGAGTATTGCCCAAAAATTGACCCGTTGTACTGAACACATGATGAACCTTTTATTTAGCCAAAATTAACGTCAATATTTGGTTAATAAAATTATATTTAAAGTGTATTTTGTCAATTTCCATAGTTATAGTGATGATAAGAAGTGTTGAACAAAAAACGTTTATACCGTTAGAAAAGTCATGGTTTGAGTGAATTGCAGGAGTCTTATGGCTTGGGGGTAGAAGCTGTTAAGAAGCCTTTTGGACCTAGACTTGGTGCTCCGGTACCTTGCCATGCGGTAGCAGAGAGAACAGTCTATGACTAGGATGGCTGGAGTCTTTGATAATTGTTAGGGCCTTCCTCTGACATCACCTGGTATAGAAGTCCTGGATGGCTGGAAGCTTGGCCCCAGTGATGTACTGGGCCGTACGCACTACCCTCTGTAGCAGTTGCCATACCAGGCGGTGATGCAACCAGTCAGGATGCTCTCGATGGTGCAGCTGTATAACCTTTTGAGGATCTGAGGACCCATGACAAATCTTTCCAGTCTCCTGAGGGGGAATAGGCTTTGTCATGCCCTCTTCACGACTGTCTTGGTGTGTTTGGACCATGATAGTTTGTTGGTGATGTGGACACCAAGGAACTTGAAGCTCTCAACCTGTTCCACTACAGCCACGTCGATGAGAATGGGGGTGTGCTCAGTCCTCTTTTTTTCCCCTGTAGTCCACAATCATCAATCTCCTGTCTGTCTGATATTGTCTTAGTGGTAATCATTTTAGATGTGTATTTCTGCACTTGAGATAAATACAAGTTTTGTCTTCTCACCCTGTTATAATTGCGAAAGTGAAACAATATCATATCTCAACAATGTTAGAGGTATACTGTATGCCTACATATTTGAAGACATTTGTTATTTATTTATTGAGCACTAGCTAGCTGTGTGTGACTGATCGTGGTTTCATCTAACTTCAGTTGTAACCTACGACTGTAATTCCACACATTGATTTGCAGTATTGACCTCCAAGGCCTGGGCGTGTGTAGACATGCTGTTTAAGGGAGGTGTAAGCAGGGTCAATGTATGACAGGCCTGGGGTCAGTTTGTGCTGTCTAACTAGTAATGCTACTACAAGACTTCAGTCTTCTTACATGTCACAGATCTGCTCTGTCTGGTCTAACTTTACAGGACTACTAACACATGGGTCACCCATGAGACATCTCTGTCTGCTGTCACAACTTTGCTGAGTAAGGTCTGATACATGAAACAAGGTCAAATTTCCAAATGCATATCCATTCACAAAATACATTGTGACTTGAATCAAAACTATACCCTTAGGCCTTTGCGCATATGATGTCCCTCCCCTCTTGAAGTCCTAGTGTGTGCATTAAAACACTCCCAGTCCAGCCCATCCCTCAGGGTCAGCCATTTTGCTACTATAAGGCACTCTAACTAATGCTGATGGGACTGAAGCTGTGGCCCAACAGTCACTGGTACTTTGCATTAAATGCATTTCAAACTGCAGCAGATCACAGTGGGCATCTCCCTGTTTAACGACTCATCTAAAGACTTTATGTTTTCATTGAATTAGGAACGATGCTTTCTTAATAGCTCCATGCTTTCAGAGTTATTTCATAAGTGGGCTCTACTGTGGTCTGTGGGAGAGTCTGAGAGACTTTACACTTTCCACTGGTCTACTGTGTATTCAAAGCCTTTGTCTACAGTCCACTACTTTTGACCAGGGCCCACAGGGAAATAGGTTGCCATTTGGGATGCAACCAAAGCCTTGGATTGTCTCTTGGTATAAGTTGTTAATGTTAAACGAATGATATTTATACCCTTGCAGAGAGTAAAAAGAGTGCGACAATGTTCAGCATGTGGAAGGAAACATTTCAACATGTTTTCATGTTGTCCTTTCTTCCATAGTCTTTATTATCTCTTCTGTCTGGGACAGAATGGGTAATGTACGGTAGGTTTGTTACAATGCCTGGTTATCTAGACTGTCATTTTACAGCTTGACGTTTTGTTTCCCAACACAACAAGCAGCTGTGCAGGAGGAAGATAAGTGTCAGTAAGTGCATCGCAAATGGCATCCTATTCCCTATGTAGTGCACTGCTTTTGACCAAGTTCCATCAGGGCCTGGTCAAACACAGTGCACTGTGTAGGGAATAGGGTGCCATTTTAGATGCAGCCCATGTGTCTGCGGGGAGTGTGAGTTGAGCTGACAGGCTCAGAGTTCACCCAGAGAGGAGACTGTTCAGAGGTATCAGTGGCCAAGGCTTGTTGCTCTGCCTGTCTCTGGCTGTCTCCAGCCTGCTCTGTAAGTCACAGGGTTAGCATTAAAGATGTGTCTGAGATGTTTTATGCGTTGACTACAAGTGGTGCTGTGCTGTATCCACACACACTAACAAGCATAGTGTCAGTACAGCACACATACACACATGCACACATGCACACACACATACTAACACTAACAATCAGTGCCAGCACTGTACATCGCATCCCCTCAACTAAGTCTGGGAGGTCCTGATCTCAGAACCCAGAACCACATCTTGCATGCACTGTTGCCAGTCTTTTAGGAGAAACTAGTGTAGACCTGATGTAGCCGAGTGCATCTACAGTATACAGCAGTGTCTTGGGGAATGAGAGTGTTATCAACAATTTGGCATGCCTCACAGATCAGTAAATGGCTGAGTTTGGATGCAGGGTGAAGAGAGGGGAACACAGATTCATCTTTACTGTGTGCGACTGGTGGTTCAGATGGAGAGCTCAGTACTGTATATCATAGCTGGTGTCATCGTTGGACTTGATGAGGTGTGTCATCACCTACTGTAGGCCAGGCTGACACACTCTTGGCATTCTCTCAACCAGCTTCACCTGGAATGCTTTTCCAACAGTCTTGAAGGAGTTCCCACATATGCTGAGCACTTGTTGGCTGCTTTTCCTTCACTCTGCGGTCCAAATCATCCCAAATCATCTCAATTGGGTTGAGGTTGGGTGATTGTGGAGGCAAGGTCATTTGATGCAGCACTACATCACTCTTGGAGGTGTGTTGGGTCATTGTCCTGTTGAAAAACAAATGATAGTCCCACTAAGCGCAAACCAGATGGGATGATTTGTTTAACACTTTTTTGGTTAGTACATGATTCCATATGTGTTATTTCATAGTTTTGACGTCTTCACTATTATTCTACAATGTAGAACATAGTAAAAATAAAGAAAAACCCTTGAATGAGTAGATGTGTCCAAACTTTTGACTGGTACTGTATATTCCATAGAAATGTATGTGAATAGCAATATTGATAATAAATAATACTTAAAATCAAGTAATGCATCATAAGGGCAAGAAAGACAACACGATTTCAATAAAAATCCATGGCAGGAATTTAGTTTTAAGTAGCACAATGTGCCAATGTGTTTGCTAAAAAATGAGTTGGTTTTCAGTGCCTTTCTGTGACGATCCCGGCTGTCTGAGTCGGGTCCTGTCTGGTGACTAGTGTTCCTGCTCGTATTCTCCAGTTTCCCGAGGGTTCGGGAACGCTCCGGGGAGCGCTCTGGTTTTCCGCACCTGCATCCCATCAGCAATCTGCACACCTGGTCCTGATCATCACCCTTCTTAGGCTCTGGCCCAACATCCAGTTCCTGCCGGATCGTTAGCCATGAACAGTATGTTGTCAGCGTATCAGTCTCTGAGCCAGTAGTGTTAGTTTTGTTGTTTTGCACCTTTTTGACTTGCTGTGTACTGACCTCCGTTTTGTTCTGTCTGCAGTCTCTCACCCGGAACCTTCACCCAACCTCTGCCTGATGGTCGGCGGCTGCCGAGCCAGTACCGGACCAACCACTGCACCCTCAACAACCCATCCACGCCACCCGCTCTGTTCCCTGGATTATTCAGCTTCACTCGGACTCTATTAATAAACACTCACCTTTGTCTCACGTACCGTGTCCTGGTCTGCTTCTGGGTTCTGGCTTAGTTAACCGTGACAGAACGATCCGGCCAGTAATGAACCCAGCGGACCTGGACTCTGTTCGCCATGCTATTACCCAGCAGGAGAAGATGTTGGGCCATCATAGCACGGTACTACAGGAGATCGCGTTGTCAGTTCGGAACCTTTCTACCGGTCTGACGGAGGTCCAGAACCAACGCAAGTGTCCGGTGGAGGATCCACTACCGGTTTCACCCATCTCGCCTGCCGCTTCTGAAGCTGTGTCCATCCGTGAGCCCAAGGTTCCGACGCCGGATAAGTATGAGGGAGAGCTGGGAAGATGCCGTTCCTTCCTTATGCAGTGTGGACTAGTGTTCGATCTACAGCCCTACTCTTATGCCACAGACAAGGCTAGGATAGCCTTTGTGATTGAGTTGCTGCGTGGTCGAGCGCTGGAGTGGGCTTCAGCCGTTTGGGAACGACAGGATCCCTGCATGGCTTCATACCAGGGGTTCACGGCCGAGATGAGGAAGCTCTTCGACCATTCCGTCCGAGGGAGGGACGCAGCTAGGCGCCTGTTTTCGCTTCGCCAAGGAACTCGCAGCGTGGCCGACTTCGTGATCGAGTTCAAGACGTTGGCTGTGGAGAGTGGGTGGAACGAGGAGTCTCTGCAAGCGGCCTTTTACCAGGGTCTGTCGGAGCAGCTCAAGGATGAGTTGATCTCCTATCCGGAGCCTAGTGACCTGGACAGCTTGGTAGCTTTGTCTATTCGGGTGGATAATCGAGTCCGAGAGCGAAGGAGGGAGAAGCAATGGGTTCCGTCCAACCGATCAGCTTCTCAGGATCCAGTCGGGTCGTCAAACTGCGCGGCTCGCTAAAGTTGGGAGGACTTTTAGCGAGCCAGTTTCGACCTCTCAATACCTCTGTCAGACCCCGTTTCCCGGCTACCCTTATGAACAGGAATCAGAGCTTAGCGATTAACGCTTTATCGATTCAGGTGCCGATGGAAGCTTTCTAGATGCCGAGTTGGTGGAACAGCTGGGGCTTTCCAAGGAGCAATTGCCGGAAGCCATTGAAGCTACCACTCTGAACGGCAGTAGTCTGGCACGTATCACGATGAGGACTGAACCGGTTAAGATGCGGTTGTCGGGGAATCATTCTGAGATGATTTCATTCTTCATTCTGCCGTCTTCCCATGTTCCTCTGGTCCTTGGATACCCCTGGCTGAAGGAACACAATCCCACGTTCGATTGGGTGACGGGCAAGGTAACGAGTTGGAGCCTGGATTGTCATGCTAACTGTCTCAAGACTGCCTGCCCCCATTCGGTTCCCAGTCAGGTGATTGAGGCTAAACCCCCAGATTTGTCCCTGGTTCCCGAGACATATCACGATTTGGGGGAAGTTTTCAGTAAGCAGAAGGCTCTGTCACTCCCTCCCCACCGACCATATGATTGTGCCATCAACCTGGTCCCTGGAGCTGTCTACCCCAAGGGAAGGTTATACAGTATCTCCCGACCTGAACGTGAGGCGTTGGAGACCTACATCAAGGAGTCCCTAGCTGCTGGTCTCGTTCGTCCCTCGTCATCACCCCTGGGGGGCAGGATTCTTCTTTGTGGGTAAGAAGGATGGCTCTCTTCGACCGTGTATTGATTATCGGGGGTTGAATGACATCACGGTCAAGAACAAGTATCCCCTGCCCTTGATGAGTTCTGCCTTCGACTCCTTACAGGGTGCTACGGTGTTCACCAAGCTAGACCTACGCAATGCGTATCACCTGGTCCGGATCAGAGAGGGGGACGAGTGGTTGACGGGTTTCAATACACCGATGGGTCACTCGAGTATCAGGTGATGCCGTTTGGACTGACCAATGCTCCAGCGGTATTCCAGAGTATGGTGAACGACGTCCTGAGAGATATGATCGGTCTCTTTGTGTTTGTTTACCTGGATGACATTCTGATCTTCTCGAAGGAACCTTCCGACCACGTCCAGCATGTCCGGCAGGTTCTGCAGCGATTGTTGGAGAATCGCCTGTTTGTGAAGGCCGAGAAGTGCGAGTTTCACGCCCACACGACATCCTTTCTCGGGTACATCATCTCCAGGGGAGAGATTAGGATGGACCAGGAGAAGGTTAGAGCGGTTCTGGAATGGGCCCAGCCCGGTACGAGATTGCAGCTCCAGAGATTTTTGGGGTTTGCGAATTTCTACCGCAGATTCATCCGGGATTACAGCCGTGTGGCCGCTCCGTTAACTGCCTTGACTTCCAGCATCAGGACCTTCAAGTGGAATCCGGAGGCGGATCGAGCGTTTCTGGATTTGAAGAGGCGATTCACCAACGCACCGATTCTCTCTCAACCGGACACGGCCCGTCAGTTCGTCGTTGAAGTGGGACGCGTCTGATGTGGGAGTTGGCGCCATCCTGTCGCAGCGATGCTCCACGGACAGTAAACTCCATCCCTGCGCCTACTACTCTCGTCGCCTTTCGCCTGCGGAGAGGAATTACGATGTGGGTAACCGGGAGCTTCTCGCGGTGAAACTTGCCTTGGAGGAGTGGCGCCACTGGTTGGAGGGGCGGAGCAACCGTTTATTGTCTGGACGGACCACAAGAATCTTGCTTACGTGCAATCGGCTAAACGTCTCAACTCCCGTCAGGCCAGGTGGGCGTTGTTTTTCGGACGATTCAAGTTTGCCCTGGACGTTCCGACCTGGATCTAAGAACGGCAAGGCGGACGCCTTGTCCCGGATGTTCTCCAAGACGGAGGAGAGTGGGTCCAAGACCGAGACAATCCTCCCCCGGAACTGCGTCGTGGGAGCAGTTATGTGGAAGATTGAGGAGGAGGTGCTGGCGGCCCTTCGGACTCAGCCCGGTCCCGGTAACGGTCCACCCGGTCGGTTGTTTGTGCCTGAGTCGGTTCGTCCTGCTGTCCTCAAATGGTCCCACGCCAGCAAGATGGCTTGTCACCCTGGCGTGGCTCGGACTATGGCGTTTCTTCGCAGACGTTTTTGGTGGCCTGCCATGGCCGAGGATACTCGGGGTTTTGTTGCTGCCTGTCCAGTGTGTGCGCAGAATAAGAGTACCAATCGGCCCAGCTCTGGACTACTTCACCCCCTTCCTATTCCCCGGCGACCATGGTCGCATCTGGCCCTGGACTTCGTCACGGGGTTGCCCGCTTCTGAGGGGAACACGGTCGTTCTGACTATCGTGGACAGATTCAGCAAGTTCGCCCACTTTGTGCCAATTGCCAAGCTTCCCTCTGCCTCGGAGACGTCCGAGATCCTGGTTAGGGAGGTTTTCAGGGTCCACGGTTTGCCCAGTGATATCGTTTCCGACCGTGGCCCTCAGTTTACCTCTGCTGTCTGGAAGTCCTTCTGTTTGGCCATTGGAGCTACGGTCAGTCTCACATCTGGTTTTCACCCCCAATCCAATGGTCAGGCGGAGAGAGCCAACCAGAAGATGGAATCAACGCTACGCTGTCTGGTCTCTTCCAACCCCACCTCCTGGGTCTCTCAGTTGCCTTGGGTTGAGTATGCCCACAATACTCTTCCTACATCTGCCACTGGGATGTCTCCCTTCCAGTGCCTGTATGGCTACCAACCTCCCCTGTTTCCTTCTCAGGAGAAGGAGCTCTCAGTGCCTTCTGTTCAGGCCCATATTCGGCGTTGCCACCGGACCTGGCATCGGGCCAGAAAGGCACTCCTTAGAGTTTCGGACCGGTATCAGCTCCAGGCGAATCGTCGCCGGATTCCCGCTCCCACCTATACCATCGGAGATAGGGTTTGGTTGGCCACACGGGATCTTCCGTTACGGACTGAGTCTAGGAAGTTGTTACCGAAGTTCATTGGTCCGTTTGTGGTGGAGAAGGTGATCAATCCAGTGGCAGTTCGACTCAAACTACCGAGGACGCTCAGAGTCCATCCCACCTTTCATGTCTCCTGCCTCAAGCCTGTCTTCCTCAGTCCTCTGTTGCCTCCTCCGCCTCCTCCTCCTCCTCCTCGGATGATCGGAGGTGGTCCTGCCTACACGGTGCGTCGCATCATGGATTCCAGACGGCGGGGCCGGGGTTTCCAGTATCTCGTGGACTGGGAGGGGTATGGCCCTGAAGAGAGGAGTTGGATTCCGCGGCGACAGGTCCTAGACGCAGACCTCATCAGTGACTTCTACCGCCTCCATCCTGGCGCTCCGGGAAGTCCGCCCGGTGGCGTTCGTCGGAGGGGGGTACTGTGACGATCCCGGCTGTCTGAGTCGGGTCCTGTCTGGTGACTAGTGTTCCTGCTCGTATTCTCCAGTTTCCCGAGGGTTCGGGAACGCTCCGGGGAGCGCTCTGGTTTTCCGCACCTGCATCCCATCAGCAATCTGCACACCTGGTCCTGATCATCACCCTTCTTAGGCTCTGGCCCAACATCCAGTTCCTGCCGGATCGTTAGCCATGAACAGTATGTTGTCAGCGTATCAGTCTCTGAGCCAGTAGTGTTAGTTTTGTTGTTTTGCACCTTTTTGACTTGCTGTGTACTGACCTCCGTTTTGTTCTGTCTGCAGTCTCTCACCCGGAACCTTCACCCAACCTCTGCCTGATGGTCGGCGGCTGCCGAGCCAGTACCGGACCAACCACTGCACCCTCAACAACCCATCCACGCCACCCGCTCTGTTCCCTGGATTATTCAGCTTCACTCGGACTCTATTAATAAACACTCACCTTTGTCTCACGTACCGTGTCCTGGTCTGCTTCTGGGTTCTGGCTTAGTTAACCGTGACACTTTCACCAGAGGTTGAAATGTTGAATCGTGGTGGTGCAGAGGCATTTGTAGTAGTGATGTGCAGTTCGCGAACTATTTGTTCTTTTTGAAGGACTCTTTTTAGTGACTCGAGAGCCATGATTCATTTTTCTGAGTGACTCGTTCATTTTAGTCGTTCGTTTGACCTGCTGGCTGGCCGCAATGAATTCTACAGCAGGATTAATACGTGCTCCTCCGGCTCAGCGTCGCCGAAGACGTGCTCCGACCAATAATTGTAAAATAGATCATGCTGCAGGCAGCATAGAGAAGAAAAATATATATTTAGAACTGGTAACTGATCGCATGGTGCAAGAATGAATGCAATTAATTGATTATTGAATGTTATGATGTAGAACCAAAACATACACAGCCTCTGCTCAACAAACTCGAACTCAAGAACAAATTGTTTGGGTGGGGCTTCAGTTCCTGAACGATAGGCTATTATCACCCTCATTGGAGTCAGTCAATGCATTCTGACAAGAGTCATTCACAATCTAGTCCAGTTGCAGCCACAACTAGACCTTGTTTCAAATGTATCAAGAAATAATCTTATTTGTATGCCTCGTAATCAACAAATGTACACTGTTTAAAGCACGGTTTTACAAGTCTCGGTTACAAATGACAGCTCCAATAAGCCCCTTATGGGGAACGATATGTGAGCGAGAGGCTTGTAGAATCATGACTCTTTAGAGTTTTCAGTTCATCGTTTGGTGGTAGGGGGTCCTGCGTGCTCTGGGCAATACTGACTAAAATAAATGAAATTAGTCGAAAGATTTGTTCTTTTGACTGAACGAGTCGAAAAGATCAGTGTCAGTAAAAAGAGCCGAACTTCCCATCACTAATTTGTAGTAGTGTGGTGTGTTGGCCAGAAAACAATCACAACCTTCTCCATACCTTGTTCAGTGGACATCGCCTAAGCTCATATTAGGCCTGGCAGCTCTGTGGGAAAAGCAGTGAAACGATGATAGCTGCCATGGAAAGAGAACAGGGGGCACCATGTTTCTCAACACAAGGTTAACACATTGTTTCAGGGGAAAGAGGAAGGGCAACCGCCAATGAATGAAACATGGTTGGAAAAAAATCCCATTTCATCTCTCATCTGCCTTTTATTTCACATGAATCAGATTGAAAGGATAGGGAGTTGAATTTCTATGATCACAAAATATCAAGATAGATGTACTGTATATCCCATGGTGCATGTATTTAGTTGATATGTGTAACAGATTTAGAAGAAAATGGTGGGCCACAATAATACAATACTAGAAAGTCTTACTATAGGTACATTTGTGACAGTCAAATTGAGGACATTCAGACAAAATCTCTAACATCCAGACAGTCTAGAGTTATCTTGTAGTGTCATTATAACATCTCAGTGTGCCTCTTGCCTCATGTAAGTGCAGGGATAGGAGCTGCTAAACAATGGCTCATATCGACAGGTACATTTAACTGAAAAGCATTAACAAAACAAAATATCAAGAGAGACAGATGCTCAATGGAACTGCACATCAGGCTCCTAACTACAGTAGAGAGAGAGAGAGTCTGATGTTCCTTAGTTGATTTGATCAGCATAGTGTTTAAAGGAGAAATTGTACTGTGACTAAGGAGCAACGTGTGACGCGTACTGAGTATACGAAGAGGCAGGACGCAGACACAGGAATTAACAAGGTCAAGGTTTACTTAACAATAAACAAAGATGGAGTAAACGACACGACGCTAAACAGTCACACACACACAACATCATCCAGAACAGTCAAGGGCTAAATAGGGGTGGTGATGATATGATGAGGTGCAGGTGCGCTGGAGGTGATTAGGGTGCGTTGGGTTTCCATTCCGGTGTTGCCGAGGTGGTGCGCTCAGACCAGTGGCTCAGTAGACCGCCGGAGGGGAGCAACGGGAGGAAACGTGAAAGTATCCCCCCGGACGCGCGGCTCCAGCCGCTGGACGTCGCCGGCCAGGAGGACGACCCCGAAAATGAGGAGCGGGCCGGTCAGGGTGGCGACGGTGGAAGTCCTGAATTAGGTCCTCCAGTCCACCAGGTAATGGAGCCGTCCCCCACGGAACCTGGAGTCCAGCAGGTCCCTCACCACATACGCCAGACTCCCGTCAATGTCCAGGGGCGGAGGAGGCGTACCCCGGGGGACGGCATCTGCCAGAGGACCAGGAACCACCGGCCTGAGGATAGACACATGAAAAATGGGTGAGACACGGTAGTGACGGGGAAGGAGCAGCCGGTATGATACCTCATTTTTCCGCCGGAGGACCTTAAACGGCCCCACAATCCGGGGGCTCAGTTTCTTGCAGGGCAGGCGGAGAGGGAGGTTTTTTGTGGACAGCCAGACAAGATCCCCAGGCTGGAATACAGGGGCCTCACTGCGGTGGTGGTCGGCTTGGTCCTTCTGCCGACGAATGGGCCTCTGGAGATGGACATGGGCGGCGTCCCAGACCTGTCCGCCCTGTGGAACCACTTGTCGACAGCGGGCGCATCGGTCTGGCTAGGTGTCCAAGGGGCCAGGGCCAGCTGGCACCCCAGGACACACCGGAAGGGAGTGAGCCCTGTGGAGTAGTGAACGAGGGAGTTCTGGGCATATTCTGCCCAGGGAACAAACCTCACCCACTCACCCTGCCGGTCCTGACAGTGGCAACGAAGAAACCTCCCCAGCTCCTGGTTCATGCACTCCACCTGCCCATTCGACTGAGGCCTATATCCGGAAGTGAGGCTGGCCGTGGCCCCAATCTTCTCCAGGAACACCTTTCACACTCGGGAGGTGAACTGGGTGCCACGGTCCGAGACGATGTCCTCCGGAAGTCCATAATGCCAGAGGACCTGTTGGAACAGGACCTCAGCGACCTGGAGAGCAGAAGGAAGACCAGTTAGTTGCAAAAAACGGCATGATTTGGAGAACCGATCTACGACCACATTACTGTGGTGAAGCCGTCAGAACGTGGAAGGTCTGTGACAAAGTCTATGGACAGGTGTGGCCATGGTCGCTGAGGCACTGGGAGAGGAACTAGTTTGCCTGCCGGGGCGTTCCGAGGTGTCTTCGTTTGGGCACATAGGAAACAGGAGTTGACGTAGCGGGAGACATCAGAAGCCAAGATGGGCCACCAGTATTTTTGGTCTAGAGAATGCAGGGTGCGCGTAATACCAGAGTGCCCTGCCTTAAGGGTGGTGTGCGCCCAGATCAGCAGGCGATCACGGACATTGGTGGGTACATACACGCACCCCGGAGGGGCGTTGGGTCCTCCTGAGCCGCCAGGCGGATGTCGTCATCCACATTCCAAACGACAGGAGCAATGATGAGAGACGAGGGCAGGATAGGACCCCCCAGATCCTTCCTTTCTCTGTTATGGTGCATCCTGGAGAGTGCGTCGGCCTTCACATTCTGGGATCCTTGGCGGTAGGACAGAATGTATTGAAAGCGAGTGAGAAATTGGGCCCACCTGGCTTGACAAGAGTTCATCCGTTTCGCTGCCCGTATGTGCTCCAAATTCCGGTGGTCAGTAAGAATCCAGAATGGATGGACTGCGCCCTCCAGCCAGTGTCTCCATTCCTCCACAGCTCCCTGTCTCCAACTCCAAAGTTCCTCTATGCGGGGGTAAGCTTTTTTAGAGAAAAAGGCAAAGGGATACATTTTCTATGGCTTACCGTGCCGCTGGGAGAGGATCGCACCCACGCCCTCCTCAGATGCGTCCACCTCCAGGATGAAAGGACAAGATGGATGTGGGTGTTTTAGAATGGGCGCTGTGGTGAACCTCTCCTTCAGCCTCTTGAAGGCAGCGTCAGCCTCAGGGTTCCAGGCCAGCTTCTGAGGCCCACCCTTAAGGAGAGAGGTGAGCGGGGCGGCTATGGAGCTGAAGTACCTGATGAAACACTGGTAGAAATTAGCGAAGCCCAGGAAGCTCTGTAGGCCCTTGATGGTGGTGGGAACTGGCCATGACCTGACGGCGTCTGTCTTCACTCCTTCCATGAACACCCCCTGAGGACTGATCAGGTATCCCAGGAAGGAGATGGCCTGTTGGTGGAATTCGCATTTCTCCCCATTCACCAACAGGCTGTGTTCCCGGTGGCGGAGTAGGACAGCTCGGACGTCCCTGACGTGCTCCTCGAACGTAGCCGAGTAAATCAGGATATCGTCGATGTACACCCCCACCTGTCTACTCAGCATGTCCCGGAACACGTCATTGACGCAGGACTGGAACACAGAAGATGCGTTGGCGAGGCCGTAGGGCATGATGCAGTATTCATAGCAGCCTGAGGTAGTGCTGAATGCCATCTTCCACTCGTCTCCTTCCCGGATTCGGATCAGGTTGTAGGCACTCCTCTGGTCCATCTTGGTAAAGTACCAGGCCCCTCGTAGCTGCTCGATGGCCGACGGAACCAGAGGGAGGGGGTACCGGTACTTGGTGGTGACTGCGTTCAGCCCCCTGTAGTCAACGCATGGTCTCAGTCCTTCATCTTTTTTGGCCACGAAAAAGAAGCTGGCGGAGGCAGAGCGTCTTATGAACCCCTATTTCACGGTCTCCGCCACATACTTCTCCATGGCCTCAGTCTCCGCCATGGAAGGGGGTAAATGCGACTCGTCGGGGGGTGTTGTCCCTCCAAAAGGTCAATGGCGCAGTCCCAGGGCCTGTGAGGAGGAAGACACATAGCCTTTAATGAAGACAAGACATCGGAGAGATCTGCGTACTCACGTGGACTGTTGAAATGGAGGGCGGACTCCGGACTCTCCACTGACGTGGAACAACAAACCACCGGCAGGCAGGTCTTCCGGCATTAGGTGGACCAGGCTGTGATCCTCTTGGTGCTCCAATTGATGGTGGGGTTGTGTAGTCTGAGCCAGGGCAATCCCAAGACGATCCGGTGAAGGGGTGACGTGACGATGTGGAATGACAGCTCCTTGTGGTGCTCCGGTAGTGTGGGAATTGTGATGGGGAGAGTGATGTGCATAATGGTGCCTGATCCAAGGAGTTTATTGTCCATTGAGGTGGCGTTTAGCAGAGATGGCAGTGGCACGGTGGGCAACCCCCATTCAGAGACCAGCTCCCTATCTATAAGGTTCCCCGCTGATCCGGAATCTATCATTGCGGTAGAAATGGAAGAGAAGGAATAACCAACCAGTCACCATTATGGGAACTAAAAACAATGGTTTTGTGATAGGAGACGACGTAACACTCACAGAGAGGCGACGGGAGTCATACCGCCTAGATAGGGAGCCGCCAGGAGATCTGTGGTCCGTGGTGGTGTAGGGGGTGCTGCCCACCTCCATGGGTGAGGTGTCCATAGCTCAGATGGGGTGAGCGTTGAGGCTCCGGGAGGTGTTGGGAACACTGTCTCTCTCTCAACATGATGTCAAGACGGATGGACGTGGTGATGAGGGTATCAAGGTCCATCTCGTCGTCCCGACATGCAAGTTCTGTCTTGATGTCCTCCCGTAAGCCTCTCCTGAAGGCTGTGCGCAGAGCATGCTCATTCCAGCCGGAAGACGCCGCCACCGTGCAAAAGCTCAGAGTGTACTCAGACGCTCTCTCTGTTGTAGATGGAGGAGACACTCACCCACGTCCTTTCCCTCCGTGGGATGATCAAACACCGCCCTGAACCTAGTGAGAAAGGTGAGGTAGGGAAGCGCCACTGCCTCCTCTCCTTCCCAGACTGCCGTGGCCCAATCCAGCACCTTTCCTTTAAGAAGCTAAATCACCAGCGCTATGCTGGCTTAGTCAGATGGATATGCCCCAGGCTGACGCGCCAGATAAAGTGAAACCTGTAGCAGGAAGCTGCTACATTTAGTAGTTTTACCTGCATAGCGCTCGGGTAGGACGAGGGTTCCCGCAGGAGTGGGTGATAGCACGGGAACAGGTGGATTGGGGGCACTCGTAGCTCCCTGTCGTGGAACCGGAGCGCTGGGCAGATTATGCAGAGTTTGGAGCACTTCCTTCATGGTGGCGTTCAACTGGCCAAACTGATGCTGTTGCTGGTCGAGGCACTGGGAAACTCCTGCTGAATCCATTTTCGTTTGGTGTGTGATTCTGTGACGCGTACTGAGTATACGAAGAGGCAGGACGCAGACGCAGGAATTAACAAGGTCAAGGTTTACTTAACAATAAACACGCAACAGAACAATGATAGCGTAAACGACACGACGCTAAAAAATCACACACAACATCATCCAGAACAGTCCAGGGCTAAATAGGGGTGGTGATGATGTAATAAGGTGCAGTGGGCTGGAGGTGATTAGGGTGCGTTGGGTTTCCATTCCGGTGTTGCCGAGGTGGTGCGCTCAGACCGGTGGCTCAGTAGACCGGCGAATCAGTGCGCCGGAGGGAAGCAACGGGAGGAGACGTGACACAATGTGGATTGGATTGTAATATAAGATATCTGCTCATTTGATTCACATTCAGTCTGGGTTTTGCATTTACTGTAAGTGATATAGGGCAAGCACACATAGACAAACGAAACCTCCAAAAGGAATATATGCATATAGATCATTTTAACAGCCCAAAACGTTCAAATATTTTGTTTTTTCTAAATGTTGAAATACAATGCATAGACACACATACACACATACAATCACACAACATCTTCTATATGCATTCTAATAGCTTTGTAACGTTATATGCATTGGCACTGTAAATAGAGCCTCATTGTTTATAATTTTAACATCAATCAATCTCTTGATATTTCACCACAATGCATTTAGTCTTAAATTACTTTTATCTCAACTGCGGTCATTTTTTATTTATTTTTAATCAATGCATGCTTTAAGTCTTTGTGATGATAAGGCAGTCATTATTCAAAGGCCCGGCTGTGCTGGGAGTAATTTATTTCAATGGACTTTAAAACATTAGAAAAGGGCCCCATTCACTGGCAAACCTTGTATTAGGCTACCTGCTAATGGTTCAGCTCCAAATTATTCAGAACAAACACTAGAGTCGTGCAATGCCAAAATAGGAATTAAGAAATCATTTGCAAGTTCATTTTCATGCAAATGAATGCAATGCAAGTTCAAAGCGGTAAAAACAATGCTTTGTCATTAGTATTCAGGGCCATTGATGGAAGGTAGGCTAGCTACACCAAAGGGAACGAGGCTAGCAGTCCATATAATACAACCAGCCATTACATGGTTGGGCAATTTTTGTGTACCATTCTGATTATATGCATGGGATCACTAGGTAGAGAACTAAGCCCAAATGACCACCTTGGTACAGGTAATCGTAATGTCTGGAGTTTGTGTTGGTTATATCATTGGTAAATAGGAAGAGAATAACCAGTGAAAATGTTTAGGAATTAGGAACAGAGCAACTAATACCTTGGGATTATATCTTCACAGTAGAATGACTACATTAAAGGCATTCTCCGGTACTGTTGAAAACTTTTTAGCCAGTAGATCTGAAAGTAATGCTCACGAGCCAAAAGTGGTCCCTGAAAATTGCATACTAAGTCACATAATTATGTGCAGATACTGTATGTGCACCACATCATTGCTCTCTCTCTCTCGCTCTGCTCTGTGTGCATCATGTGCAACTTGCTAGCTGTCAATCATATGGTGAGGGGCTGAAGCTCATTGATTGAACTCAAATTGCTAGGGGGCTGGCCCATGTGGGGGGAAATTTAGGGAAAATGGCGCAGCACAGTTTCCAGAAAAACAGTTGCTTTCAAACTAGGGATTTCGTGGCTAACTGAGCAACATGCTTACACCCATCTGCCATCCTCGTCCAAAACGCCCTTGCAAAACAAAAGCCTACTTCAAGGTAAAGGCGCTCACTGTTGCCCCTAGTGGCCGGTTTCCACGTCATCTCCCAACGTCCTCAGACATGGATGGACGTCGAATACTGACTTATATCACGGGTGACCTGCCATAATTGAGGTAAGACAGTAGTTCTACTCATAGATTATGCATGTATGAACTATACATTGACACATCCAGCCCAAAGCGGGAAGTTTAAAAAATACTTAGTAGTCTCCAAAGTTTTGGAGCATGTCTTTACAGGATGACAGGAAACTATAACTGTGGTGTGTTTTTCAGTGAGATATTCTGTAGAATAACTGCAGGGCGTTTACCTAATTAGACTCAGTAACCACAGTCTTAGATATATGCAGATGTTTTATGATGTAAATGAGTCATGATGTACAGTAACACACCATTAGTTATGTAGATATGATGCACCTTGGAAGAAAACTATTTGTCAAACAGCTTGTCATTGGGGATGTGTTGTTAGTGCTTTCATGAAGAATCAGTCAACAAGTCGTGAGCTGAACACAGTTAATACAGTATCTATTATTAAATTAGTTGTGAAGGGATACAAAATAGGTAAGAACATAAAAATAAAAAAATCCATCAAATACTTTCTGCATGCTCACTAATTTAACTGAGGCATACTGTCAGTATACTCATCTTGCTTCAATTTTCATTGAAAAAATGTGCTAATGTATCATGCTTTCGTGATAGAATACCTCGGTTTAAATATACCAACCCATGACTGTACTTTATTGCAGGTGCTGTAAAATTGTTATGTCAGCACCTCAGTGAGTTACTATTCCCTCCTCTCCTCCTCTGCTCTCCTCCTTCAGAGATGGAGGGATAAGATGGAGGGACGAAAGGCCCTCAGGAGCGAGGGAGAGTTTAGTTTAGATTTGCCTGTGTGTAAATAATTCCTGGAGGAGTCTCACCCCCCCCCACCCTCTGTCTCTCCCGCTCTCTCTCTCTGAGTGCAGCATGGGGAGGCCATGTGCACCACTCACACTGTAATTGATTATCAGCCAAACCAGGAACAACCAGATGTTCAGCATCCAGTCCACATCATTAGCCTAATATCAAGCATTAGCATGAAGAATGACAATGTATTTTAATAAATTATATTCTATACAGTACATTAGGCTGATTTTAACAGAGCACTGATTAAAAAGCTAACTTTCACACATAATATTCCACACCTTCTAAATGATTTCTGCAAATATAATGTCATGCCCTATTACCATACATTGTAACAATAAAACAAAGAGGACATGGAAACAAAATAATTTGTGTCAGCCAGGGACCTTGAAAGTTATAATTCAGAAGCAAAACAAATCAACATTTTCATTCACAACACCATCAGTGTGACATTTGCCACAGCCATGAATCAACCTTTCAGAGGGAGCCAAGCATTCTGCATCACAGAGAAGAGAATGATGTAATTGTACTGATTTATTCTATATGTTTGAGGTTTGTGTTGAAGAACGGAGGATGGTATATATACATAACCATTTTAATCATCAAGATCTGCGTCATCATAAGCCAGATAGAAGCAGGTCTCCTTGTTTGCGTTTCAAATGGCACCCTATTCCCTGTATAGTACACTACTTTTGAGCAGAGCCCTATGGGTCCTGGTCAAAAGTAGTACACTACGCTTTTGGGTTCCATGTAGAACCCTTTCCACAGAACACTTGAGCGTGCATAACTATTCACTTCATTCATTTCTCGAGTACCTGTACATACTTCTCCGATCAGACACGGATTAGTACTGCTGAGCATTAAGAAACTACATTTTACATTTTAGTCATTTAGCAGACGCTCTTATCCAGAGCGACTTACAGGAGCAATTAGGGTTAAGTGCCTTGCTCAAGGGCACATTTACGTCATTTAGCAGACGCTCTTATCCAGAGCGACTACAAATTGGTGCATTCACCCTATAGCCAGTGGGATAACCACTTTACAATTATACTTTTTTTTTGGGGGGTAGAAGGATTACTTTATCCTATCCCAGGTGTTCCTTAAAGAGGTGGGGTTTCAAATGTCTCCGGAAGGTGGTGAGTGACTCCGCTGTCCTGGCGTCGTGAGGGAGCTTGTTCCACCATTGGGGTGCCAGAGCAGCGAACAGCTTTGACTGGGCTGAGCGGGAACTATGCTTCCGCAGAGGAAGGGGAGCCAGCAGGCCAGAGGTGGATGAACGCAATGCCCTCGCCTGGGTGTAGGGACTGATCAGAGCCTGAAGGTACGGAGGTGCCGTTCCCCTCACTGCTCCATAGGCAAGCACCATGGTCTTGTAACGGATGCGAGCTTCAACTGGAAGCCAGTGGAGTGTGCGGAGGAGGGGGGTGACGTGAGAGAACTTGGGAAGGTTGAACACCAAACGGGCTGCGGCATTCTGGATGAGTTGTAGGGGTTTAATGGCACAGGCAGGGAGCCCAGCCAACAGCGAGTTGCAGTAATCCAGACGGGAGATGACAAGTGCCTGGATTAGGACCTGTGCCGCTTCTGTGTAAGGCAGGGTCGTACTCTCCGAATGTTGTAGAGCATGAACCTGCAGGATCGGGTCACCGCCTTGATGTTAGCGGAGAACGACAGGGTGTTGTCCAGGGTCACGCCAAGGCTCTTCGCACTCTGGGAGGAGGACACAACGGAGTTGTCAACCGTGATGGCGAGATCATGGAACGGGCAGTCCTTCCCCGGGAGGAAGAGCAGCTCCGTCTTGCCAGGGTTCAGCTTGAGGTGGAGAAAACTGAGCAAGGGAACACAGGGAAGTGAAGGCATTAATACACAGGTGAACAGGTAGACACAGTTGACACCAATAGGATGATGATTAGTCCAGACTGTGAGTAAGGAAGTGCCTAAGGTTGTTGGAGGATGACACCTAGTGGGTCGCCCCGGAACTGCGACCCCCTCCTGTAACACCATTTGTGACGTAGGCTTCTTTCTCTCCTCTGTAAGGGCTTTATTTATTACTCTCAGGAAAAATTTGAAGTATTAATTTCACACTCTGCCACACAACCCCACAGATGACCAGATTATATATTTGTCACATTAAGGACCCATCCTGCCTGGACGCAGAATAGTAGACAATTACACACACCTACTGTAGGCCTGGTAATGAATTAATGCGCGTCAACACTAAAAGGTCATTTCTTAATACTATTCAATCATACTGACACATGTTGAATCACTCTGCCCCAACTGATTGGTTTAGACACATTCTTCAAAACAGATTCTTCATATTTATTAAACCTCAGACTCAAACAAATTATTATGCAAAGGGCAGAATGAATTATTGTGTGACTGAGATAGCAGAATGCTGCTGAACTGCTTACTTAATAAACTAATACTCTCTCTCTACTCTCTCTACTCTACTCTGTTGGAGGAGAAGTACAGTACGATATACAAATGTGATGCAGAGCGAGCTGAGATGCAGCAGCAGCGAGCTGTGTGATTATGTTCTATATTTAATCAAAGACAGGAAACCAGGAAAAGTAAGGAGAGAGATAGAGACGGAGAGAGGGTGGCGAGAGAGAGGGAGAGAGAGAGAGAGAGAGAGAGAGAGAGAGAGGGAGAGAGAGAGAGAGAGAGAGAGAGAGAGAGAGAGAGAGAGAGAGAGAGAGAGAGAGAGAGAGAGAGAGAGTGAGCGAGAGAGAGAAAGTGAGTGAGAGAGAGGAGGGAAAGAGTGAAAGTGAGGAATTGAGAGTAGAGAGAGATAGAGAGAAAGCAAGATAGAAAGCGAGAGAGAAAAGGAGAGAGTGGAGAGAGAGAGAGAACAAGAGAGAGGAGGAGTGCCGTTGTGTGTAATTCAATTTATGGCTGTAGTGGCGTAATCTCCATTTGGGGCTGTTTGGCAGAATACTGATCTCATATTCTACAGACATGAATGAATAAAATGATCTTGATGGAAATGACTTGAGCCTCCCTCGGCCCATGCATAAATTCAAACCTGTCCCCAGGCTATTCAAGCTATTGTGATGTTGCTGGTTAATACATACAGGTGGTTAGTGTGGTGTGACTATGGCCCCAAGGTCCCTGTTTCAAAACACAATTCTGACCTGCATTCACAACAATATTTCCCTTTTCAAACTATGTCAATCCACCATTGATCTGCTATGTCACAGTGTAATGTCATGCAACAAAAGAACCAAGCAGAGCAACCTATGACTGTGGCTTTGTGGCTAAACTGAGTTTAACACAAACGAGAGCTGTGATGGTGTGAAATGGCATGCCACGCAATTACAGCCTGACATTCTTTTCTTGTTGGTCATACAGATTACAACAGGCATGCCCCTTTTGTTTTGCATCTTTTCTGCTCTGTGCCTCCCAGCCCTTAGCCCAAGGGCTGCCTTTCTCCCACCAACCGCCTTCCTTTTGAGGGTTCTAATTTAGAGTGTTGGGTTTGTTTATGTTCTGAGAGGGTAATTACGGTCATCGGTCATTCCGTGGTTCCAGATCGTGACGGTGGTTCTAGCACTCTGGAGTCCATTCTAATTGTCTGTGCTGTTGGGGGCCTAGTATTTCTGGGGTATTCTTTTTACCTCCCCACTGGTGTTGTTTTCTTATGCTGTGTCACACCCTGGCTCTGGGACTCTATATGTTGAGCCAGGGTGTGTTCATTCTATGTGTTCTGTTTCTTTGTTTGGGTGTTCTAGGGTGGTTATTTCTATGTTTGCCTGTGTGACTCCCAATCAGAGGCAACGAGTGTCAGCTGTCGGCTGGTTGTCTCTGATTGGGAGCCATATTTAACTGTCTGTGTTTCACCTTGTGTTGGTGGGTTTTTGTTCCGTGTTCGGTCAGTGTCACCGTGGACTTCACGAGTCGTGTTTTGTTAGTACTTTAATTAATTAGTGTCATGTTTGTTTCACACGCTGCGCCTTGGTCTACTCACTCCTACGACGATCGTGACATGCTGTGACAATACAATGCACTCACAGCTGCCATATTCAGGAGTCAATCTCCTAATGTTGAATTTAAAGAAAACTGGTAGTATACAGTAATTACAGTATAAGGGTTTGTAGTTAATCCCACAAATTAAATTCTAATTAAATTCCCTCTCCCTGTAAATTCCATTAAATTAAATAAAAATTCTAGGTCAGTCTTTGAATTCAGAGATAATTCAATTCCTCACAATTCCAATGTTAGGTTTATACCAGGAATTCAATTCCCAATTCAGTAGGATCCCCAACAATTCTTCAAATTCAAATTTGAATTCAATTGCCTCAGCATTTCAGGCTGATCATATCACTGTTCAGACAGCCTAGCTATACTGGAAATATAGAATTACAAGTTGAAATGATATAGATAATAAGTGCATTAATTCCATTAACTGGGAAATGTACATACAGTTGAAGTCAGAAGTTTACATACATCTTAGCCAAATACATTTAAACTCAGTTTTTCACAATTCCTGACATTTAATCCTAATACAGATTCCCTGTTTTAGGTCAGTTAGGATCACCACTTTATTTTAAGAATGTGAAATGTCAGAACAATAGTAGAGCGAATGATTTATTTCAGCTTTTATTTCTTTCATCACATTCCCAGTGGGTCAGAAGTTTACATACACTCAATTAGTATTTGGTAGCATTGCCTTTAAATTGTTTAACTTGGGTCAAACGTTTCGGGTAGTCTTCCACAAGCTTCCCACAATAAGTTGGGTGAATTTTGGCCCATTCCTCCTGACAGAGCTGGTGTAACTGAGTCAGGATTGTAGGCCTCCTTGCTCGTACACGCTTTTTCAGTTCAATAGGTTTAAGGTCAGGGCTTTGTGATGGCCACTCCAATACCTTGACTTTGTTGTTCTTAAGCCATTTTGCCACAACTTTGGAAGTATGCTTGGGGTCATTGTCCATTTGGAAGACCCATTTGCGACCAAGCTTTAACTTCCTGACTGATGTCTTGAGATGTTGCTTCAGTATATCCACATAATTTTCCTTCCTCATGATGCCATCTATTTTGTGAAGTGCACCAGTCCCTCCTGCAGCAAAGCACACCCACAGCATGTTGCTGCCACCTTCGTGCTTCACGGTTGGGATGGTGTTCTTCGGCTTGCAAGAAGCCCCCTTTTTCCTCCAAACATAACGATGGTCATTATGGCCAAACAGTTATATTTTTGTTTCATCAGACCAGAGGACATTTCTCCAAAAATACGATATTTATCCCCATGAGCAGTTGCAAACCGTAGTCTGGCTTTTTTATGGCGGTTTTGGAGCAGTGGCTTCTTCCTTGGTGAGTGGCCTTTTAGGTTATGTCGATATAGGACACGTTTTACTGTGGATATAGATCATTTTGTACCTGTTTCCTCCAGCATATTCACAAGGTCCTTTGCTGTTGTTCTGGGATTGATTTGCACTTTTGGCACCAAAGTACGTTCATGTCTAGGAGACAGAACGCGTCTCCTTCCTGAGCGATATGACGGCTGCGTGGTCCCATGGTGTTTATACTTGCGTACTATTGTTTGTACAGATGACCGTGGTACCTTCAGGCGTTTGGAAATTGCTCCCAAGGATGAACCAGACAGAATTTTTTTTCTGAGGTCTTGGCTGATTTCTATTGATTTTCCCATGATATGAAAGGCACAGTCAACTTAGTGTATGTAAACTTCTGACCCACTGGAATTGTGATACAGTGAATTATAAGTGAAATAATCTGTCTGTAAACAATTGTTGGAAAAATTACTTGGGTCATGCACAAAGTAGATGTCCTAACCGACTTGCCAAAACTATAGTTTGTTAACAAGAAATTTGTGGAGTGGTTGAAAAACTAGTTTTTCCAACCTAAGTGTATGTAAACTTCCGACTTCAACTGTATATTCAATTCTAATTCAATTCAATTCCAAATATATATATACAGTACCAGTAAAAGGTTTGGACACACCTACTCATTCAAGGGTTTTTCTTTATTTGTACTATTTACTACATTGTAGAATAATAATGAAGACATCAAAATTATGAAATAACACACATGGAATCATGTAGCAACCAAAAACGTGTTAAACAAATCAAAATATATTTTCTATTTGAGATTATTCTAATAGCCACACTTTGCCTTGATGACAGCTTTGCACACTCTTGGCATTCTCTCAACCAGCTTCCCCTGGAATGCTTTTCCAACAGTTTTGAAGGAGTTCCCACATATGCTGGGCACTTGTTGGCTGCTTTCCTTCATTCTGCCGTCCGACTCATCCCAAACCATCTCAATTGGGTTGACGTCGGGGGATTGTGGAGGCCAGGTCATCTGATGCAGCACACCATCACTCTCCTTCTTAGTAAAATAGCCCTTACACAGCCTGGAGGTGTGTTGGGTCATTGTCCTGTTGAAAAACAAATTATAGTCCCACTAAGCCCAAACCTGACAGGATGGCGTATCGCTGCAGAATGCTGTGGTAGCCGTGCTGGTTAAGTGTGCCTTGAATTCTAAATAAATTGCAGACAGTATCACCAGCAAAGCACCCCCACACCATAACACCTCCTCTTCCATGCTTTACGGTGGAAACTACACATGTGGAGATCATCCGTTCACCCACACCGCATCTCACAAAGACACTGCGGTTTGAACCAATAGGACAAATTTCCACCGGTCTAATGTCCATTGCTCGTGTTTCTTGGCCCAAGCAGGTCTCTTCTTCTTATTGGTGTCCTTTAGTAGTGGTTTCTTTGCAGCAATTCGACCATAAAGGCCTGATTAACATAGTCCCCTCTGAACAGTTGATGTTGAGATGTGTTTGTTACTTGAGCACTGTGAAGCATTTATTTGGGCTGCAATTTCTGAGGCTGGTAACTGTAATGAACTTATCCTCTGCAGCAGAGGTAACTCTGGGCCTTCCATTCCTGTGGCGGTCCTCATGAGAGCCAGTTTCATCATAGCGCTTGATGGTTTTTGCGACTGCACTTGAAGAAACTTTCAATGTTCTTGAAATTTTCCGTATTGACTGACCTTCATGTCTTAAAGTAATGATGGACAGTCGTTTCTCTTTGCTTGTTTGAGCTGTTCTTGACATAATATGGTATTTTACCAAATAGGGCTATCTTCCGTATACCCCCCTACCTTGTCACAACACAACTGATTGGCTCAAACGCATTAAGACGGATATAAATGACACAAATTAACTTAAGAAGGCACACCTGTTAATTGAAATGCATTCCAGGTGACTACCTCATGAAGCTGGTTGAGAAAATGCCAAGATTGTGCAAAGCTGTCATCAAGGCAAAGGGTGGCTATTTGAAGAATCTCAAATCTCAAATATATTTTGATTTGTTTGACACATTTTTAAAGTCATGTTCCCCTCCTCCTTGACAATTCCTAAATAGTCTATATAACACACTGTTAGTGTTAGAATGTTATTATCACAAACAGAACAAAAATGGGTGAGTTGGTGAGGGGAAGCAGACGATGCATAAATAAATATATAATCACCAATTGTGAATGAAGAACACGGAGGCCCATTCTATTGTATTCATCTATTCTAGTTATAATCTCAAAACGGTGTACCCTACCTATATCACTCCACCGAATCCAAGCAGTCTTATGTGTCTATTCTAGGCCTACTTGGAGTAGGCTACACAGTGAGAGCGTGCGTAATTTACAATGGCAAGACCAAGACGAATGGATGCACATCCTGCGTTAGCGTTGAAATGGATCATGACATCTCTGTTTATTATTCTGATTCATGCTGAACGGCTTTCTATATCTGGGAAAGGATCCATATAGGGCAGCAGGTGAGAAAGGGTCGGATAATATTTCGGATCAGATGGCACTGCTGTACTAGGTGAAAGGTGGAACTTGCTGCTGGCCTGTTGCTATGTTCTACAACATGCTTGACTTGGCTGCTATCAATGCACAAGTTGATGAGCAGGAGAGATTTACTTCGTCATGAGTCTGGCACACGGGCTACATGAGAGACATATGAGGGCCAAGGAAGCAGCAAAGATTCCATGCGAGTCACATTGAGCATAGCTCCTGGGGAGTAGAAACTGCAAGGTTGGCAGATGCACTCGGAACAGAACCCACGACACCTGTTTCAGCTGCAAGCGACTTCTTTGTGTGAAGTGTTGATATCAAGTGAAAGTGCCGAAGACTGGTGACTGTTAGGACAAGGGATAACAGCTAAATGAGATCCAACTGTTGCATGAAGACGCACACCATACTGTAAACATGAGTGAAGCCACACATAATGTGTCCAATAACTAACAGTAATATATTCATTATAATGCCATTATTGCTTTTGGCTGATTTTCACTATTCACAAGCATGCTTGGCGCCTACAATGATGTTTAGGCTACTGATATTTTCTTCATTGACCGTGTGTCTTGCAGTTTGGGTATTTTTTATTTGTTTTGTTGTTATGAAAATAATATTTTACTGTGTTTCAACACACATGCTTTTTGCTTCATGGTTGTAACAAGGCCACTCCATGAATAAAATAGATTTTACACGTGAAATTCTGTGTTTTCGGTGGTTTTTCGTTTTTACAAATAGCCTACAGTAACATAAACTAATGGAAATGTTATGTTCTTTCAAATATTTACATTTCCCATTCTAATGTTACCTAACACCTTCATAAACACAACCAAATGGCATTGGCAGGAAGGGGGTCCAATGAGGCCAGGCTTTTCTAGCTAGATTGATTTATTAGACTGGTGGCTATTGGTACTCTTTGAGGCCTGGCTATTCTACTGATAAATATGCATACAATAATTATCCTCATGGCACTTTGAGGATGAAATGCTCAGAACGTTTTTGTATTTTATTATATTTGAAAGTGCTGCTAGAGTGTAAAATACACATATTTCGGAAAAGTCAGGGGCAGGTGGGTTCAATTTTTTTATTGAAATGAAGTTATTGAAATTACAAAATTGAAAACGTCTTGGTGGTTCTAGTGTTAACCTGTCCCATTTAACAAGTGACATCAATAAGGGATCATAGCTTTCAACTGGATTCACCTGGTCAGTCTATGTCAACGAAAGAGCAGGTGTCCTTAATGTTTTGTACACTCAGTGGGCACACACTGGTTGAATCAACGTTGTTTCCATGTCATTTCAATGAAATTACATTGAACCAACGTGGAGTTGACGTTGAATTGACGTCTGCGCCCAGTGGGGTATTTGTTTATTTGGATCCCCATTAGCTTTTGCAGACGCAGCAGCTACTCTTCCTGGGGTCCACAAAAAAACACAAAACATAACAAGTAACAAAACACTGATACACTGACAGACAAGGACAGTCACACAAATTTAAAACACTATATACAAACAATCAGTGCTTAATTTGAGCCGGATCCTAACAGAACAGGATCCTGCACCTCTCAGTTCGTTCCGGAACCTATTTGGCCAGATCTGGTACCTCTTGTGGCATGAAAAATAATTGTCACTTTTTACATTGTAAAAATTATAATAAACGCGATCAAAATTCATTCGAGTTGCCTCTTTGTTAACCCCCCATCTCTCACAGAACTAGAATGTCATTCACTTTCTATGATCTCTCTCCCTCTGATCTGATAGACATGAGCCTGCAACTCTCATCTCGCCAGCATTGCACTTCATCATGTATTTCCTTATTGAATCACAGCAGCGCGAAGGGTTCTGGAGGAGCTGCAGCACGCCTGATAAATTGAAATAAATGTGGCAAAGTTACAGAGTTAATGCTGTCTATTCAGAAATAAATTTAATAATTCAGAATAGTCTACTACACCATGGGAAAGCCTAAAATGTTCCACAGAGGATAAATAGCTTATTTTAAAAATAGCCTAGCTGTGGAGTGTAGCCTAATAACAAGGCATAGCCTACACATCTGTCAGTGAACAACAGCGTGCAGACAAAACTGGCCTTTCGCAATATTTCAAATAGCCTACAATGGCGGGAAAACACCGATTGGAAAGCAAATGTCTCCTGCTGAAAATAGAAGACTCTAATCTGTCAGCTGCAGGCTAACAATATATTTGATCAACTTCCAAATATTGTTTTACAAAGTAAAACAAGAGAGAGAGAGGCTTTTGGCAAGAGCGCATAGGCCATCACCAGCAAGTAAGCCGCACATTATTGGGTAAGTCAGTGAAACTGGAAAGCATTTTTAGGACTATAATTTCCTCCTCATATTATAGCATACTCAAACTCAAACTCAGACTATAATTTCCTCCTCATATTATAGTATACAATATATGTCTCCACACATAGGCCTAGGCTATTGATGGATTCAAGACAAGGTCGTTTTCATTGATCTCAGATTCTCAGTTTGTCAGTGTCAAAGTAACCTGTAACTTCGATCATTTGTGCAGTATTATGGTGCTTTCAAGACAACTGGGAACTCTGAAAAATCTGAGGTTGAATCATGACATCAGTGATCTTCAGGTCGGAAAGCCGAGCTCTAGAAAGAGGCCAGAGTTCCCTACTTGGAATTCTGAGTTTTATGACAATTCAAAACTAATTTTCCCAATGGAGCTAGTTTTTTCCCGATTTCCCAGTTGTCTTGAACGCACTGAAGTCGGAGATTTCCCAGTTCCAAGTTCCTAGTTGTTCCCAGTTGTCCCCCATGTGTGCAACTTCTGTAAGTGCCTCTACTCTACTGCTTTATGCCAGAACGCAAATGTGATGATACTGTATGCATGCAATGTTTATTATAAAGGTGCATTTTTTTCTCATGCGTTCGTCAGAGCTCCCCACATCACCCCCCTCTCGTGCTCACTTTTTGTTCCTGTACCCCCTGATTTACAAATTAAGCACTGCAAACAATACAACTTGCAAATAATACAAACAATACAACAAAAAAATAATATTTGTTGTTGTATTGTTTGTATAATTTTTTTGTTACATTGTAGTGTGTCTGTGTGTGCATGTGTTTGTGTGTGTGTTCCCTCACAGTCGCCGCCGTTCCATGAGATGTTGTTTAATCCGTTCTTTAAAGGTAATTCGATTTTTGCTTGAGTAATTAGAAATGGAAGGGAGTTCAATACAATCATGGCTCTGTATAATACTTTGCGTTGCTGTGAATTCGTTTTGGACTTGGGGACTGTGAAGAGACCCCTGGTGGCATGTCTTGTGGTGTATGTATGGGGGTTTGAGCTGAATGTTATTTGATTATGCAGACAATATCGAATTTTCATCAGAGTAATATTTCTCATAAAGACTATAAGAGAAGCAGTTAATCTTTTGTCAACCCTCAAACAAAAAAGACTGGAATACATGTTGTTGATGTTAGTTCTGTATGTGCAGTTAAGGGCAAAGCGTGCTGCTCTGTTTGGTCACGATGGGACAAGACCAGAGCCTGAACAACTAGTACAGTTGTTTTTGTGTCAAAAACGCAGAACATCTTTTTATAACAGACATACCCTTCCCCATCTCCACAACAACTTTGTCAATATGACTTGACCATGATAATTGACCATCCAATGTTATACCTAGGAGTTTAGCTTCCTCAACTTGCTCAATGGTCACCCTTTATTCACAACTCCAGTTGAGGTTTAGGTCTTAGAGAATGTTTTGAACCAAATACAATTATTTTAGTTTTAGATGCATTTAAGACCAGTTTCTTATTAATCACTAATACTGACTGTAACTCCTTATTTAGGGTATTGCTGAGAAGGTTGAAGAGTCAGGTAAGGTACAGAAAATATGATGCTATATAAAATATAGACTTTGAAAAGGCAAGGTTGAATTGTAGTCTCTACTGCTGAGAAGGTTTAAGGAAGAGTCGTGTAGGTGAAGGATATATTAATTCTGTATCCTAAAAAGGTAAGGTTGTGCTGCTGGAGTCAAGGACATGACTCTAGGAACAGGGAGAGGGACAAAGCACTTAAAGAGGAGACAGAGGGTCAACAAAGATCACCCTGCTGCACACTCACTCCCCTTGAGGATACACTCCCAGAATAAATGTGAGTTAAGAAAATAAAAAACAATAAAATAAATAGTAGATATGTATTAGCTAACATAACTCTTCATTTCTGTGTCACCACATAAACGGATAGCTTGGGATTGTGTCAATGAACTTGTGGATACAATTTCTATGTCTCTGCATCCAGTATGAAGGAAGTTAGATGTAGTTTTATGAGCCAATGCTAACTACCTTAGCGCAAAGACTAGAAGTCTTCGGGTAAAGCTAGCGTGGAACCCTGTATTACCGGCATATTTAATATCATTTAAGAAATATATTATCTTCAACAGTGTTATCCTGTAATCAATCCGTCAATGTTTTGTGATAATTGGTGTCATAAAAATGTTAGCTAACGGGTTAGCAATTAGCATGTTTGACATTTCAGCGGTAATGCTACTATTAGCAGCTTTTTGATAAGAGATTTAGCTAAAAATACGTCCCGTATCATCGGCATATGGTCCCCAGTTATTGGCCACATTACTATTTTGTTCCCTTACAAGATACACCATCAGTCGAAAGAATGGACACACCTACTCGTTCAAGGGTTTTTCTTTATCTTTACTATTTTCTACATTGTAGAATAATAGTGAAGACATCGAAACTATGAAATAACACATACGGAATCATGTAGTAACCAAAAAAGTGTTAAACAAATCAAAATATATTTTATATTTGAGATTCTTCAAATAGCCACCCTTGACCTTGATGACAGCTTTGCACACTCTTGGCATTCTCTCAACCAGCTTCACCTGGAATGCTTTTCCAACAGTCTTGAAGGAGTTCCCACATATGCTGAGCACTTGTTGGCTGCTTTTCTTCACTCTGCCGTCCGACTCATCCCAAACCATCTCAATTGGGATGAGGTCGGGGGATTGTGGAGGCCAGGTCATCTGATGCAGCACTCCATCACTCTCCCTCTTGGTAAAATAGCCCTTACACAGCCTGGAGTTGTGTTGGGTCATTGTCCTGTTGAAAAACAAATGATAGTCCCACTAAGTCCAAACCAGATAGGATGGCGTATCACTGCAGAATGCTTTGGTAGCCATAATGATTAAGTGTGCCTTGAATTCTAAATAAATTACAGACTGTGTCAACATCAAAGGACACCCACACCATAACACTTCCTCCTCCATGCTTTACGGTGGGAACCACACATGCGGAGATCATCCGTTCACCCACACCGCATCTCACAAAGACACTGCGGTTTGAACCAAAAATCTCAAATTTGGACTCCAGACTAAAGGACAAATTTCCACCGGTCTAATGTCCATTGCTCATGTTTCTTGGCCCAAGCAGGTCTCTTCTTCTTGTTGGTGTCCTTTAGTAGTGGTTTCTTTGTAGCAATTCGACCATGAAGGCCTGATTCACACAGTCACCTCTGAACAGTTGATGTTGAGATGTGTCTGTTACTTGAACTCTGTGAAGCATTTATTTGGGCTGCAATATCTGAGGCTGGTAACTCTAATGAACTTATCCTCTGCATCAGAGGTAACTCCAGGTCTTCCTTTCCTGTGGCGGTCCTCATGAGAGCCAGTTTCATCATAGCGCTTGATGGTTTTTGCGACTTCACTTGAAGAAACTTTCAAAGTTCTTGAAATTTTCCGGATTGACTGACCTTCATGTCTTAAAGTAATGATGGACTGTTGTTTCTCTTTGCTTGTTTGAGCTGTTCTTGCCATAGTATAAACTCGGTATTTTACCAAATAGGGCTATCTTCTGTATACCCGCCCCCCCCCCCTACCTTGTCACAAAACAACTGATTGGCTCAAACGCATTAAGAAGGAAATTAATTCCACAAATTAACTTTTAATAAGGCACACCTGTTAATTGAAATGCATTGAGAGAATGCCAAGAGTGTGCAAAGCTGTCATCAAGGCAATGGGTAGCTATTTGAAGAATCTCAAATATAAAATATATTTTGATTTGTTTAACACTTTTTTGGTTACTACATGAGTCCATATGTGTTATTTCATCGTTTTGATGTCTTCACTATTATTCTACAATTTAAAAAATAGTAAAAATAAAGAAAAACCTTGAATGAGTAGGTGTGTCTAAACTTTTCACTATAGGTATGTGTTTGGATAAAAATAACATTTTTGTTTTATTCTATAAACTACTGACAACATTTCTCCCAAATTCCAAATAAAAATATTGTAATTTAGAGCATTTATTTGCAGAAAATGACAACTGGTCAAAATAACAAAAAAGATGCAGTGTTGTCAGACCTCGAATAATGCAAAGAAAATAAGTTCATGTTAATTTTTAAACAAACACAATAGTAATGTTTTAACTTAGGAAGAGTTCAAAATCAATATTTGGTGGAATAACCCTGATTTTCAATCACAGCTTTCATGCGTCTTGGCATGCTCTCCACCAGTCTTTCACATTGATGTTGGGTGACTTTCTGCCACTCCTGGCGCCAAAATTCAAGCAGCTCGGCTTTGTTTGATGGCTTGTGACCATCCATCTTCCTCTTGATCACATTCCAGAAGTTTTCAATGGGGTTCAGGTCTGGAGATTGGGCTGGCCATGACAGGGTCATGATCTGGTGGTCCTCCATCCACACCTTGATTGACCTGGCTGTGTGGCATGTCGCATTGTCCTGCTGGAAAAAACAATCCTCAGAGTTGGGGAACAATGTCAGAGCAAATGGAAGCAAGTTTTCTTCCAGGACAACCTTCCAGGACAACCTGGTTCTAATCCCCGAGCCGACTAGATGAAAAATCTGTTGATGTGCCCTTGAGCAAGGGACTTAACCCTAATTGCTCCTGTAAGTCGCTCTGGATAAGAGTGTCTGCTAAATGACAAAAAAAACAACAACAAAAAAAACAACACAGCAGTGCTTTTTATACTTTTCCTCGTAAGATTTGGTTCATGTGATCACCTAATCAGTACCTAATTCAGTAGAATGAGGTGTGCCTGTGTTGGAATTCAACAGACACTGGAATGGAATGGCTGTCATACATGTAGAGATGCTGATTTAAGAAAAATTTGCAGTGGTCTCTTAATTTTTTCCACAGCTGTATATATATATATATATTTAACTCTCATGACCTAACATAACTTACATAAATTGTAATGAAAATCGGTGGTCAGGTAGATAGAAAGGTGTATTTAGTCGCAAAACTTAACGTTATTTTCCAGTCCATTAAAATGTTGAGCTCGATGTGATTTAGTCCTCAAACTGCTAGAGAGCGCCCAAAGTTAGGGCGTGTTGCAAAGATTGGAAGTCTTCTAACTAGTCTAAAATTAGTTAGCATTGGATGGCAAAACGACCTCTAACTTCCTTCATACTGGACGCAGAGATATCCCATTGGGGACTCAAGCGAGATGTAAAGAGGTCTCTCTCTCTCTCTCTCTCTCTTGCTCTCTCTCTCATTGTTAAATAATGGACTAAGACCAGTCTGTCAGCTTCCAGTGAGGCAGGCCGGGGCTCCCTGTCTTATTACCAGGGGCTGGGCTCTGTGGCAGGACCTGCCAGGCACTGTGTTACCGCTTCATTTCCCTTCCCGTCTTCCACTCCACCACAGGCTCTCTCTCTCTCTCTCTCTCTCTCTCTCTCTCTCTC